>NC_037669.1:161310918-161910918 GCF_003255815.1 Theropithecus gelada | reverse complement strand
TTTGGCAGGTTACCTAATCTCTGTGCCTCAATTTTTTTTCATCCATAAAATGGAGTTGGCTGGTTGAGGGATCTCAGGCCTGTAATCCCAGCACTTTGGGAGGCCAAGGCAGGAGGAATGCTTGAAGCCAAGAGTTTGAGGCCAGCCTAGGCAACGTAGTGAGACCCCCATCTCTACAAAAAGTAGCCAGGCATGGTGGTGCATGCCTGTATTCCTGGCTACTCAGGAGGCAGAGGCAGGAGGGTTGCTTGAGCCCAGGAGTTCCAGAGTGCAGTGAGCTATGATTGTGCCACTGCATTCCATCCTGGAGGACAGGGTGAGACCCTGTCTCTTAAAAAGAAAGAAAAGTTGTATTATCAGTTAGCTTTTGCTATGAAACAAACCACCCTAAAACTTAATGGCTTAAGACATTTATTTAGCTTATGGTTTTGTTGGCCAGTTTTTCTGATCTTGGGCTTAGAGCTGATCTCTCACATTTACAATCAGTTGGTGGTTTAGCAGGGCGGCTGGCTGATCTTGGCCTTGTCTATCAAGCAGTTGGTTGGTGGTCAGCTAGGGTAGCAGGGGTGACTGGGCCACATGTATCTTTCATCCACCAGGCTAGCCTGGTCATTTTCATACAGTGTTGAGATTCCAGGAACAAAAAGGGTGAACCCTTTTCAAGCCTCTGCTTGTTTCATGTTTATTAACATCTTATGGGCTAAAGTCAGTCATGGGGCCAGTCCAAATTCAAGAGTTGGGAACGATAAACTCTACCTGCAAAGTATTCTAGCTACTTTTGCAGTTAACTACAGCGATTGAATTAGTACATGTAAAGCATTTGGATCCAACAAATGTAAGATTATCCCAGATGTATTTTTCTACCAAATGTTGAGTATCTGGTGAATGTGCTGCCTCGTAATAAAAAAAAGATCACCACCACAAAGAACCTATTGGTAGAAGAGGAAACAGGCCTCTTCTGGCTGGGAGGGGGCTATGGAAGATAGATTGTGCCAGGTGTATAAGAGTGAGCCCAGGTAGGTTGAGTGCATAGTGAGTTATTTGTGAGGACAGAATGTGCTGGAGGATCGAAAATGATGAGGGAGGGAGTAGCTGACTTACCCTTTTGACTGATCAAAAGCACTCTATGCTCAAAGGTATAGTGTGGCATGGGCCTTGAATGGATGGAGAATTGTGTTTCGAATGAAATGAAATGGGTCAAGTGTATCAATTAATCTTCTGAACTATTATGTTAATCCTAGAAGAACAGAGTATTATAGTGGTCCTTTATTGGGAAATTCTAGGCATTGATTTTGTTTGTAGAAAACCTTCCATGACCAGGAGTGGTGGCTCATGCCTGTAATCCTGGCACTTTGGGAGATTGAGGTGGGAGGATTGCTTGAGCCCAGGAGTTCAATAGCACCCTGGGCAACATGGTGAGACACCATTTCTTTTTTCTTTTTTTTTTTTGAGACGAAGTCTCGCTCTGTCGCCCAGGCTGGAGTGCAGTGGCCGGATCTCAGCTCACTGCAAGCTCTGCCTCCCGGGTTTACGCCATTCTCCTGCCTCAGCCTCCCGAGCAGCTGGGATTACAGGCACCCGCCACCTCACCCGGCTAGTTTTTTTGTATTTTTTAGTAGAGACGGGGTTTCACCGTGTTAGCCAGGATGGTCTCGATCTCCTGACCTTGTGATCCGCCCGCCTCAGCCTCCCAAAGTGCTGGGATTACAGGCGTGAGCCACCGCGCCCAGCCGAGACACCATTTCTTTAAAAAAAAAAAAAGCAGACATGGTGGTGCTTGCTTGTGGTCCTAGCTACTTAGGAGGCTGAGGCAGAAGGATTGTGTGAGCCTGAAAAGTCAAGGCTGCATGGAGCTGTGATTGCACCACTGCACTCCAGTCTGGGTGAAAGGGTGAGACCCTGTCTCAAAAAAAAAAAAAAAAAAGAAAAAGGGGAAAACATTTCGCAAGTGGAGAATGAGAGGATGAGAGCCTGGAGAGGCTGATGTTCTGCAAAGGTGGGATATAAACTCAAGGATATGTCAAATGTAGGTTATTACTTCACGTGTCTGGGTGGGGATTTTAAAAAATTTATTATTTTCTTTTCTTCAGTAGCTATTGACTGAGCACCTATTGTATGCCAGGTGTTGTTGTAGCCACTTGTTGACTTATCGAGCGTAGAACAAAGATCCTGTCCTTATGGAGCTGACATTCCCCTCATGGCAGTCTTATAAAAGGGTGTGGGATGGGCTGTTTTGAGCAAAAGTAGAATCTTTGTTACTGACCTGGATAGGGGTGTGTGTGTGTGTAGGGGTGTGTGTATACACACACACACACACACACACACACACACACACATATATATATATGACTTCTCCATTTGAGATATGGAGTGAGACTGTGGGAGGATTATAGCAGGCCAGGGGATTGGCAAAGAAAAGCATCTCCCCTTTGCGCTGGCCATTGTGGAGTATACAGTTGGTCTGTATCCTCCACGAACCCCATCTACATGAAGGTGGTGCTAAGGCAGAGGTAAATACAATCAATTCTCATTATCTGTGGTAGTCATATTCTATAAAGTTGCCACAGACACTGAATTGGCAAGTACCAAGGTTTTGCTCCTAGGGGAAATAGAGGGATAGGTTCCTAAGAGCCTCTGGTCACAACATTTTTGTCAGCCAATCAATACATAACTTTGTTATATGTGTGTTTCTGTTTAAAGACCCCTTATTTAGTATGTTTCTTATAATCAATTATATGCAATATGTCTTGATAATAAAACACTAGTTGCAAAGGGTTGAATGTTCTCCTGACTCTGGGTGATGTGACGGTAAACTTCTTTGGCTCTTAGCCTCATGATGATGCTGTCCACTCTGCTTTTTTAATCTCTCGTGACCTTGCAGGCTTAGTGCCAGATGGAATCCACAAATCCAGCCGCACTTTCATCTTTTCCATAGCTTCATCATGCACAACGGATGTTACTTTAGCACTTAACTAGAGTGAACTCATGTTCAGATTGGCAAATTTCCTCTTCCTTTTTCTGCATGTGTCGTTTTGTTGACTCATTAACACTGAACTCACAGCCAACAGTGGTATAACTTCTGCCTGAACGAAGCTCGTCTAATGCAAGTATTTTCTCCATAAGGCACATCACAGCCTTCTTGTACTTAGGAGCACTAGAAAGCACTTAATTGCTATACTTGGAGGCCAGTTTATAGAGAAAAATCATCAACAAAAAGCACAAAAATGTCAAAGACACAGCACTAAAAGGACCGAGGAAAGGACACTTGTTTTCAGTATGAGAGCCGAAACAAGAAGGCAGAGTAGCTTCTTTTTGGACATCAGCCAGAAACGTATGTATCAGGTGGCTCATTTTTTCACACTCTGTGCATGTGGATGGATGGCCCCAAGAGTCCTGCGAGTGTTGATTTTGGGGTTACAAATAAAGCTTAGTAAGGAGGTAAATTCAAAAATATGAAGCTGTGAATAAGAGGACTGACTGTATTTGCCAAGAGCCACACGGAGAGGCTTATTTGTTAGTGCGCTGAACCACGTGGCTCTGATGTAGATGGCAAAGGGAAGAAGCCAGGGAGTGTCACTATGTGTGTGTATTGGCGGGGGATGCTGCCCATTAGGAAGGCTTGAGGGGAAAGGCACACTGCACACTCCGAAGCACAAGAGGGAGGCTGGCTGGTAAAGACAGAAGAGCGGAGATCTGAGGGAAGGGGTCGGTGTGGAGGTGTGGATATGAACGTGGGTAAGGAAGCCAGAGCCTTGGAAAGAGAGGCTTTTAGGACTAAAGGCAGTTTTTGAGCTCATTCATGCAGTTATTTCCCTGCGCGCCCCTGCCTCTTCTGGGCTGGGGTAACTGAGAAGCTCTTGTTCCAAGAATCTGGAATCCTTGGGACCTTTCCCCTCATGTTGCCCTGTTCCTGCTAGGACTTCAGCGTGGCTTTGTCATGCCCTCCTTCTTCCCACTTTCATTTCTACAGAGCCACTTGCCTGCCTGGGGGCAGTTCTTGCCACGGGACTTTGGGTGAGGAGGTCTGGCTCAGTGACGTTCATCCCTGTGGCCCTGGTCACATTCCCCCTGGGTGGCCACAGGCCAGTTCCTGGGAACTGCGTCATTCCTGCTGCCCAAAGTAAGGGCACGTAGTGGAATGACGGGGCATCTGTCTCAAAGCAGAGTTCCTGGAGATTTATGGCAAGAACGGAGCGTGGACTCTTAACTCTCTCTTGCCTGAAAGACTGCATCCTGCCTGACTGTCTTGGCTGAAGATTCTGGGAAAGAAGCAGCTGCACTTGGGAAGCTTGGAATCTTGAATTAGGACGGGGTCAGGAGGGAGATGAGCGGCAGCTTTTGGCCCAGGTCAAAGGCTCCTGACACAGAGAAGTAGATTTTTGGGCTTCTGCCAGAAGGGTTGCACCTCCTGCTTGGCTGGCTCTGCCTCAGGCGTCTGAGGCTGGAGCAGGGACAGTGTTGCTGATCTTGAGTTTTTCTTTTTGTTTCTTTTCTTTTTTCCTTTTTTTTTTGAGACAGAGTTTTGCTGTTGTTGCGCAGGCTGTAGTGCGATGGCACGATCTTGGCTCACTGCAGCCTCCGCCTCCTGGGTTCAAGCGATTCTCCTGCCTCAGCCTCCTGAGTAGCTGGGATTAGAGGCATGCGCCACCACGCCCAGCTAATTTTGTATTTTTAGTAGAGACAGGGTTTCTCCACGTTGGTCAGGCTGGTCTCAAACTCTCGACCTCAGGTGATCTGCCCGCCTCGGCCTCCCAAAGTGCTGGGATTACAGGTGTGAGCCACCACGCCTGGCCTAGGTTTTCTTTTCTGGTGGTGCCATGGGCCACTTGCATTCCACCCCATTCCGTCTGGCAGGTGGCAGGAAGCCCGCATGGGGGACTGTTTGCAGGCAGGTCTTAGCCAGGAAGCATTGGGCTGGAGGAGCTGCTCTCTATCACCTTGTCATTTGGGAGGTTTGTCATGGGCAACTCCCTTTTTCTTGTCTCCTTTGCTATTCACAGAGGCATGGCTGAGCCCCAGTTGGTGCTGCCGGGCAGGCAGTGTTCTTTCTGAAGCTAACAGGTGTGGTTTGTCACCGCAGCATAGTGGTTAGAGGGGAAACAGGGTGTGGAGTTGGGTTCCCTGAAACCACGATGCTCTTCAGATGTTTCCTTCTTTCTTCTCAACTGTACCCTGCTTTCAGTAAAATGATTGCATGGACGTGGTTAGCCCCTTCCCCTCTGTAAACCACAGGCATTCCCTGGCAAGAGTGGTAGAGTGTTGAATTTTTCAGTTAAAGGAAATCAGACCATAGGTTGTATTTCTGCTACGAGTTTCATCGACACAGGCTGGCCTTTTTATGTTGCTTGGCAACGAGGTTTGGGCCCCTGGCCAGATGGCTGTGCACTCTTGGTGCACCTTCTGTTCCTTTCCTGACTCAGAGGATGCCCCTGCTTTCCTTCCTTTCTTTTCCACTTCTTCCCCAGCCCTCCCAGTTGTGACTTCTATGAAAATCTACCCTCAAGAATCTGATGAAATTATTCATGCTGAGAAGTAAATGACTGATAAGACTTAGAGATTTACGGTCTCTGGGCCTTCAAGTGGTTCTGACTCACAGATATTCCCATAGCTTGGAATACCCTGCTTCCAACCTGGTGGGACTGCATATTCCCAACTCGGGGTTCGTCATGCTGCAGGAACCTCTCCACATGTGAGAGACAGGACACCACCCTTTACACCAAGTGGGAAATGCTTGGAAGTGCAGGCTGTAGGTGGAGTTTTCATTTCTACACAGTGGGATGACCTTGTGGAGTTTAAGCCAGAAGTAAGATTGGCAGACAGAACACAGGAATTTCAGTTAAATTTCAGATTATTTTTTAAAGTATAAATTTGTTCTATGCCGTATTTGGTACATAAGCTAAAAAAACTGTGTACCTGAAATTCAGATTTAACTGGAAGGCCTGTACTTTTATTTGCTAAATCTGGCAGCCCTACCAAAAGGGAATTTGTAGTGTTGATCCGCCAGAGGGAGAAAGTAGTTTTGGGGTCAGCTGCCCTGTCTTGGGGTTCCTGAATCCACAGCATGTGGAGCTGTGCAGGGACCCCGGCTCCCACTTTGTCATTCCTTAGCCTGTAGCCTTGAGCGGGCACAAGTGAACACAGCCAGGAAAGCTGAGTGATATTAAAAACATGCAAATGCTCGCGCTGCTGTTCTAGCTACTCCCAAGCGTGGCGGTTCTGGGACGAAATTGAGTTTCTAAGATAAGGAGCTGGGTCTAGGATTTTTTTCTGTCCCCCACCAACCCTCACTAGCTTGGTTTTGCTGAGAGCTCGTCAGCTCCTGGTAGAATTCTGAAGGGCTTCATGGGAGGCCACATCAACTGGGTCTCTTCTGAAGAATCTTCTAGAATGTGGGTTCCTCAGCTATGTCTTCCCCTGTCTCCTCCAGCCACCTCCTGTTTCTGCCTCCCACCAGTTCTTTCCCCTTCTCCATTCTTGATGGCCTTTATTAGTTTGATATTTGTTAGTTTCTTCCATTTAAAACTTTCGTGGGCATGGGGGAGTTTACCTTCTCGTACAGGATGGAGCACCTGTTTGCTTCAGTTAAGGCAATGATGGGCTCTGGTGAGGAAGCCCTATTTCGTAGGTTTCATTTTGGGGAAGTGGTTTATTTTTACTTTTCTTTTTGAAATGGAGTCTCGCTCTGTCACCCAGGCTGGAGTGCGGTGAAATTATTCATGCTGAGAAGTAAATGACTGATAAGACTTAGAGATTTATGGTCTCTGGGCCTTCAAGTGGTTCTGACTTACAAATATTCCCATAGCTTAGAATACCCTGCTTCCAACCTGGTGGGACTGCATATTCCCAACTCGGGGTTCGTCATGCTGCAGGAACCTCTCCACATGTGAGAGACAGGACACCACCCTTTACACCAAGTGGGAAATGCTTGGAAGTGCGGGTTGTAGGTGGAGTTTTCATTTCTACACAGTGGGATGACCTTGTGGAGTTTAAGAACACAGTGAACACCTGCAAGCTCCACCTCCCAGGTTCAAGTGATTCTCCTGCCTCAGCCTCCCAAGTAGCTGGGATTACGGGTGTGTGCCACCATACCTGGCTAATATTTCTTTTTTTTTTTTTTGGGATGGAGCCTCGCTCTGTCGCCCAGGCTGGATTGCAGTGGCGCAATCTCGGCTCACTGCAACCTCTGCCTCCCGGGTTTAAGCAATTCTCCTGCCTCAGCCTCCCGAGTAGTTGGGATTACAGATGTGAGCCACCATGCCCGGCTAATTTTTTGTATTTTTGGTAGAGATGGGGTTTCACTGTGTTAGCCAGGATGGTCTCCATCTCCTGACCTCGTGATCTGCCCGCCTTGGCCTCTGAAAGTGCTGGGATTACAGATGTGAGCCACTGCGCCCAGCCTAATTTTTGTATTTTTAGTAGAGACGGGGTTTTGTCATGTTGGCCAGGCTGGTCTGAAGCTCCTGACCTCAAGTGATCTGCCCGCCTTGGCATCCCAAAGTGCTGGGATTACAGGCGTGAGCCATCCTGCCCGGCCTGAGGAAGTGGTTTAAATGGAAGTAGCAAAAAGATGCCCTCTGCTTATCAATTCACTGTAAGCCCCAAGTGTATGCCCCAACCCTTTGTCAAAGCACCACACCCCAGAGAAAGTGCTTTGTGTTATTTCTAAAAGCAGTGGCACATCAAAATCTTTTGAGGTTTTCGTATTCTTTGAGTTTAAGTCTCTTGATCTCAGGGTAAGGCCAGCTTAGTGAAGGTTCTCCTTATATAGAGAAGGGGGGGTGTCTGTTTTCACACTGACCTGGGCACTCATCCAAGGTGGTAGAAAGTATTTGTAGTGGTCTCTTTATTGAGAGCAGCTGTTGGAAGGAAATCATGAGGTGTAAGGTGCTGTATTAGTTTATGTGGGCTCCTCTTCTGCCTAGCCACATATCAACACCCAAGGCCATAGGAAAATATATGGACGAAGGTATGTGGCCTGAAATTTTGAAATCTACATTTTTTGTGCACAAAATAATAGCTGTATCATCTATCAATTAGGAATTATGTTTGATTGTAAGCAACAGAACTCAAAAATGTGGCCTAAACACACAAGGATTCCGTCTCTCAACTAACCGAAGACCTAAATTAGGCAGTCCGGAATTAGTGCTGTGATTTCATGGTCATCTGAAACCTAGTGTTCTGTTTGCTGCTCACATCCTGGTATTTGAGTCCAATCTTCCACGTCGCCTCGTGGTTGAAGATGGCTCCAGGAACTCCAGCCATCACATCTGCATTTCAGGACAGAAGGAGGAAATGAGGAAGGGATATATGTCCCTTCTATTTTAAAGAGTCTACTTGGGAGTCCCAGACAACACATTTTCCATTCATTGCTAGAACTTGGTCAGGTAGTCACAGGTAGCTGCAAGGGAGGCTTGACTTGGAGTCTTTTAGCTAGCCAGGCAAGGTTGTTTTAAGGATGAAGCGGGGAATGGATATTGGGAGCAGCTAACAGACTGCCATGTTGGTACTATAGTTTATCTTCTAGAAAGGCTGTGAGTTAGAAGGAGTAAAAGGTGGGCATATGTTACCCACAGAGCAGGCATAAGACTCTGTTGAGCGTGGGAATACAGTAACTACCTGTATCTCTGTATCTACCTGTATCTCCGTATCTATAGTAACTACCTGTATCTCTCTGCTACATCACTTCCCTCCCTTTATGTTGTATGGAAAACCTCCTTACCCATTCTACATTATGTTGGAGATTTGTGAGGAAATGCTAGCTTCTCATAAAGTGTGTGTTTTGTAAAGTCACAGAATCCATTCATTCATACTTTAACAGATACTAAATGAGTCATTTCTCATTGTCACTTTTTTGGTGCAATCCCTCATGTCTTACCCAGAGCATTGAAATGGTCTTTTTTTTTTTTTTTTTTTTTGTTTTGCGACAGGGTGTCTCACTCTGTCACTCTGTCACCCAGGCTGTAGTGCAGTGGTGCAATCCCGGCTCACTGCAACCTCTGCCTTCCAGACTCAAACAGTCCTCCCACCTCACCTTACGGGTGTACACCACCAAGTGTGGCTAATTTTGTATTTTTAGTAGAGACAGGTTTTCACCATGTTCCACAGGCAGGTCTCAAACTCCTGAGCTGAAGCGATCCACTCACTTCAGCCTCCCAGAGTGTTGGGATTACAGGCGTTAGCCACTGCCCCCGGCCTGAAATAGCCTTTCAACTGGTCTTCCTGCCTCCTGGAACCTCCATTCCTCCCCACTGCCTCACAGCTGAATTATCTTACCAAAGTCAGTTCTGCTGATAGCGCTGCTCAAAAACTTTAGTACATGTGATGGTTAATTTTATGTGTCAACTTGACTGGGCTACAGTGTCCAGATATGTGGTCAAATATAATTCTGATTGTTACTGTGAGGGTGTTTTTGGATGACATAAACATTTAAATCAGTGGACCTTCAGTAAAGCCGATTGCCCTCCCCAGTGTGGGTGGTCCTCATGCAATCAGTTAAAGGTCTGAATAGAGCAGAAGAGGGACCCTCCCACCAGCAAGAGGGAATTCTGCAGCAGACGACCTTTGGTCTTGAACTGCAATAGAAGTTCTTTCCCAGGTCTCCAGCCTACTTGGAGATTTTGAACTCTGCAGATTTTGAACTTGCCAGCCTCCATAATTGCATAAGCCAATTCCTTATAATAAATGTTTATATAAACAGCCTATCAGTTCTGTTTCTTTGGAGAACCCTGGCTAGTACAGAACATTTCTTCTGTCTCCAGTGTCAAGGCCAAATCTGACCACAGCACACAAAGCTTTTCACGGCCTGGCCTGGCCCTTCTTGTCTTTCGGCATCTGGACTTCTCTGTGCTGTGGTTCAGTGTATGTGCACGTCACTACTCACAATTGCAGGGTACATTGTGGTGTTCTACTCATGATTTCTGATTACATCAGGGAATGTTTTGCATCATTGCATAATCTAGTCTTTGCCTGTGACTTCTTTCTTCCTAGACTGACTAGCTCTGCGATGTTCAAAATAATAGCCATTAGCCACACATAGCTGCTTAAATGTAAATTAATTAAAATGAAGCCAAAAATTCATTGATTCACCCTGGCAGGCCACATTTCAAGTGCTCAATAGCCACACGTGGAGGCTGGCTACTATTTTGGGACAGTGCAGATAGAGAATATTTCCGTTACTGCAGAAAGTTCTGTTGGACAGCACCGCTTAGCTTTTACCCTTTGCTGGATTAAAAAGAAGGCACAAGTCAATGTAACTTTTATGAACCCTTCCTGTAGCCCCGCTCCCTCAGCTTTTTGTCAGCTCTGCTTCTTTGAGAACTTGAACGTTACGGATGTCATCCTCTGAAAACAGACACATGCATGGGTGTGTAAATTATAACTTCACGGTATATATCGCGTTCCTTTAAATATCATGCATGTCATGTGGGTTAATATGCACAAGCTCATGCTACATAATGCTTTCTTATGACAGTTGACACTCTGTACTGCGTACTGCGTGCCTTTTCTCAGCACTTTATATGTATTAACTCACTTATTCCTTGCAGCAACCCCATGAGCTAGGTTCTGTTATTATCTGTGTTTTACAGGTGAGGAAACTGAGGCACAGAGAAGTAAGAAAGTGCTCAGGGTCACACAGCTAATGAGTCTAGAAGCCTGAGTCTTGATCTGTGTTCCTAACCTTTAAACCATGGGTTAAGAAGCCTGCCCTGGAACTGTGAGCTCCTTGAGAGCAGAAATTGCATCTTATCCTTTCCGCATCTTCATGTTGCATGGTGCAAAGTAAAGGTGAAAAATGAGTACTTGCTATAAAGAGGAATGCTTGAGGCCCGGCATGGTGGCTCATGCCTGTGATCTCAGCACTTCGGGAAGCTGAGCGTAGGAGTTCAAGACCAGCCTGGGCAACGTGGCAAAACCCCATCTATACAAAAAATTAACTGGACATGGTGGTGTGCTCCTGTAGTCCCAGCTACCTGGGAGGCTAAGGTGGTAGGCTCTCCGGAGCCTGGGAGGTTGAAGCTGCACGGAGCCGTGATTGTGCCACTGCACTCCAGCCTGGGCGACAGAGTGAGGCCTTGTCTCAGAAACAAAACAAATAAAGGAATGTTTGGAATTGACAGAATTACAAAGACTTAAGGTGTAGTCATTCAGCCCTGAGACATTTGGATTCCTCTGTGTGGATATCTTATCCTTTTTCATTCTCAGTTCCATTGGCTGCAGTTTGTTCCCAGCCATTTAGAGCTGGGAGAAGGCCCCTGAGTTCCTCAGACCTGCTTTGCTTGGCAATACCAGGTGGAAAGGAGATCTGCCAGGAACCTGGGCTCACATAGAGAGCCCCTGCCACACCAGATTGTGCCAATTCTGCCTTCCCAGGTGGGGGCGGAGCTGCTGTCTTGGCCCCATCTCTAGGCCATTCCCATCCTTCCCCAGACCCCTGGGTGGCCTGAAGTGGTCTGGCCTCTGGCAGCCAGAGGGGCCCCTGGCTGTGTGTGCCCTCGTGCTCTGATGCTGTTTCTGATAGCCTGCTCTGGCCAGGGCTCCCTGGCTGTGGCCATATGCTGAGTGTCTTTGCACTTGCATGACAATAGATCCCTCAGATTTTCATATGCTATGCTTACCAGAAAGGTATGTTGTGCTAACTCATGTTTATATTAGGCCCTCATTTTCACCTATGTCCCTCTGACCTTGAATTCCTTTGCAGATCTTGCAGGCAATAGTTAAAATTAAGCCAAGTTATGCTGATCCAGAAGCAAAGTTAGATTGGAGGTAGGGGTTTGACGTTTCAGTGAACCGGCTGCTCCTTTGGCTGTGCTTAAGTGTACCAGGCAACAAACAGTACTGAATGACCCAGGGAAGTCTGAAATGCTGAGGTGGAAAGAGGACAGCCAATGTTCCTGGCTACTGGAGGGCTTGGCAGAGCACCTGTTCCTAAGTGCAACTTCTCCACCATACTGGTGGTGGGGACTCACGGTGCCTTCAAAGAGTTTGCGGTCTTGTTGAGAAGACCAAGTGAATAGTAAAATAACTCATGAGATGTGTTCCTGATATGTTCATAGTGTTGGGCAGGTTTCAAAGTATTTTTTTACATATACTATTTTATAACATGGCAAACTGACAAAAGAAGTACAGAAATTTGGTCCTATGAAGTCAGAGAGGGTGAATTTTTTCCCAGGCTTAATTTCCTGAAGCCCCATTGGGATCTGGGATATGTATCACCCAGCTTGGAAGGGGTGAGGTTGAGCGAAGAGGGGGAATGAGTTAGATCTTGAGAGAATGGCGTTCATATGACACGACTTACTGTATACAGTTTGATTATTCAGGTGAGTTTTTCCGTCACCCCAAATGGCCATTTTCAAGGATAAACATGTCCAGATAGACATTTATCTAATTGCAGGAGTCACAGGAGAAAAAAAGTCACAAATGCATTAATAATGATTGATCATAAGGGAGTTGTTTGTGGATTATCTTTTCTACCACAGCTAGGTACCTTAATTATACAGATATTTCTTAAACATTTGCAGTGTACCAGCCACTATGCTAGAATATGAGAATTAAATTCAGTAACACAGTTTTGGCTCTCATAAGACTTTCCAGGACCCAAGGGGCGATGCTGCTGTGACGAGATCATAGAAATTCTATGTACTATGCATAAAGGAGGGTGCTGTGGGTTACCAGAGTTTTTGCTGCAGCATCTTAACTCCAAAGGTCCTGGGTCTGGGGACTCACCAGGCATTTGGCCGCCCAGTGTGTGCTGGTGTCCCTGGGTTTGAGTTGTCCTTCTCTCCTCTCCATTCACATACCTTTTATGGTTCTCTTCCAAGCTTATAGGCCAAGAGTAGAAAGCTCTGGGCTTCTGAGTTGCAGAGTGAGTTGGTCTTAACTGAAGTCACTTTGTCTAGAGTGGGTGTGTCCTCTGCTTCTGTTAAATGGCATCCCTTGGGACTGAGGCCAAGTGGTTGTGTGAGGTACTGGCTGGCAAAAGACCAATCCTGGCCAATATGGAGAAGCTCTCCAATTAAGAGGCTCCTTTTGTAGATCCTAGCTGGCAGGGAAGGGGCCATTGACAGAAAACTCCCCTCCAACATTTATTTTGAGTATTTTTGTCTGAGGCACGAGGAATGTTAATGACTTTGAACCCATTTATTTCAAGTGTGTTGGAAAGCAATCTCCAAATAGAGATGAGCAGAGCCCAGGATTAGCTTATGAAAGTTTGACATGTGGCGCTTCCAGCCAAGTGCACAGGTGGCGAGAAAGCTTTGCAAATAATCCAGGTAAGAACCCACGCTGGATACATCTGCAGAGGCTTCCAGAACTAGGGGGGTAAGGAGGGGTTGAACAGGGATTGTGAGGCCTTTGGATGCCCTATGGAGAGAGGGCTTGGCAAAGTGGGTGTGCAGATGGTGGCATGGAGAGAGTTTATCAAACTGCGGCTTCTTATCAGGATCTGCAGTCTACAGAGTCAGTCTTGTCAGCTTCAGTGAAGCTTACTTAAGCACGGCCAAAGGAGCATCTGGTTCATTGAAACGTCAAGCTTAATAGATAATACACCACCGGAGAGGGGAGATAATATGGGGCCCCGCATTGGTGCTGCTTCTCTCCGGGTGGTCAGAGTGGGAGACCTGGGTATGAGTCCTAGTCTCCTTCCTTTCTAGCCTTATGACCTTGGACCAGTGCCTTCACCAGTTTCTTTGGGTGTAAAATGGGTCTGACAATACTTCCAGCAGGGCTATGGGCTAGACTCCGTGGGTTCACACCTGGCATATAGTAGGAATTTCATAAACACCCCTGTCCTGGCTCCTTTATCCTCCCTCCATCAGGGCAGTAGAGGTGGAGTGTGGGAGGGACAGGGCTTATCCAGGTGCCTGCAGTTTGGGGTCAGCTCTCCTTGAAAGTGCTCTCTCCTGATGTAGTGCTTTGTAATTCTAAGTGGGCACGTTTTGTTGTTTTTCTGTCTCTGCCAGGGACAAAGAGTTGAGAGCTTTAAATCATTGCAGAAGAGACTGAGATTAGAGATGAGAACTTTTGGATAACTGGAGTGGTATGGCCACTAACAGGCCACTGGGGATATTGCTGGACCCCTTCGTTTCCTTTACATCTTAAAAGATTGTGTGTGGGTAGTGTGGGCTTTGAGGGACCATGAGCAGCTCAGTCTTGTAAACCTGTCTCTTGTTTGGGTAACATTTTGACTCTTTACCTCCTCTCATTGCCAGTCTTAGATACTTCTTTTTCTTTTTTTGGGACAGGGTCTCGCTCTGTTGCTCAGGCTGGAGTGCAGTGGTGCAGTCTCAGCTTACTGCAACCTCCCTCTCCTGGGTTCAAGGGATTGTCGTGCCTCAGTCACCTGAGGAGCTCGAACCACACGCAGCTAATTTTTGTATTTTTTAGTAGAGACGGGGTTTTGCCATGGTGGCTGGGCTGGTCTCGAACTTCTGGCCTCATGTGATCCACCCACCTCGGCCTCCCAAAGTGCTGAGATGACAGGCGTGAGTCACCGCACCCAGTCTTGTTTTAGTTCTGTTTGTTTGCTTGTTTATTTGAAATGTTGCCTTTAATGAGGACAACCATTGACAAACATTTTGGGTTTTCCCTATTCTTTTAGTAAGCATTTTCTTGAGTTTTGTGATTATGTGGAAGGTAAAGAGCAAAAGTGATAACTGATGAACCAACGCCTTCAAAAAATATTTCTTTACAACTTTTTATTATGGAATTTCTGCAAAAGTAGAATCATCAGTGGACCACACGTGCCCATCACCAGCATCAACAATTGTTAACCTCTTGCCAGTCAGGTTTCGTCCACCCTCCCCCTCTAGTTTTTTCCTTGATTCTTTTAAAGCTGTTCATAGATTTATCACTGCACACCTAAATATTTAGATATTTATCTCCAACAGATAAGAACCTTTGAAAGGTCACGTTTTTACACCTAACAAAATTAGTTTTTAAATATCATCTAGTATCCAGGCCTTTTTCAGATTTCCCCAGCTGTTTAAAAAAAGTTTTGTTGTGATTGGTTTAATTAAAACATTTGACTAGAAACCATGGTTATTTTTTGTCTTGATAAATAGTGTGGACCTCCCCCTTTCCCTCAAATTATGCTCTTGCTTAACCTGGTGACATAATTTCGAGTTTAAAGAAAGAACTGTGTGGTAGATAAATAGCAAAGCAACAGCTGATTAAGAAATGTATTGAGAAGCAATTTTGTAAACTTTTTTATTATGGAAAATTTGCAGACTTGCACAGCACTAAAGAACATAGTAAAAGCAAAATAGCTTGTGGTTAACTAACCTGCTGGCTCACAATTTGCATATGTTGTTTAAGCCAGATACTGCATTACAGAACTTTCCTCGTGGGTCCCTGCTGTAGTTATGTATTTTCAGTACTGTAACTGAGGCTTCCTTGGAGTTAGCAGAGGCCTTGGCGTTCCAATCTGAAAAGTTTAGTGACTTGTTCAAGGTTGTAGACCCAAGACAGTGGTTATTGTTGGTACCAGGGATGTATTCTGTTCTTCCTGGTTCTCTCGACACAGAATATGGCCTCATAGTGGCCCAATTGTCCTGGTCAAATCAATGCCAGTATTGTGCAAGGCATCAAAATGTGTTTTTTTGGGGGGGAGGGGACCCTGTTTCGCTCTTGTCACCTCAGGCTGGAGTGCAATGGCACAATCTCGGCTCACTGCAACCTCCGCCTCCCGAGTTCAAGTGATTCTCCAGCCTCAACTTCCCGAGTAGCTGGGATTACAGGGGTGTACCGCCACGCCTGGCTAATTTTTGTATTTTTAATAGAAACAGGGTTTCACCATGTTGGCCAGGCTGATCTCAACCTCCTGATCTCAGGTAGTCCACCCGCCTCAGCCTCCCAAGGTGCTGGGATTACAGGTGTGAGCTGCTGCACCCTGCCCAAAATGTTTCTTTTGTTGCCATTACGGTGTGTGAAGATTGGAGAGCTACAGGGGGCTTGTTTGTCAACAAGGTGCGGGTGGAACCGTCTCTGGGGAGCAGTCACTGGAAGAGCTGGTGTTCCGCTAGCAACCCCCAGGCAGAGAAGCGTGTACCTGTAGAGGCAGGACTGAGGGAGGGAGCAACTGACCGCCTGGTTCTTTCACCGGAGAGGACGGAGAGAGGTAGGAGTCGGGGGATCAGAGCTCTGCCAAGGGAATCTGATGCCTTCAGGTCCTTGTTCAAGGTTGTAGACGCGAGACAATGGTTATTGTTGGTACCAGGGATATACTCTGTTCTTCCTGGTTCTCTTGACACAGACCACGACCTCATAGTGGCCCCGTTGTCACTGGTCCAATTGTCGTGGTCAAATCAATGCCAGTTTTGTGCACAGCATCAAAGTGTGTGTTTTGTCTTTGGGGGACCGTGTTTCACTCTTGACCAGCCTGGCCAACATGGCGAAACCCTGTTTCTACTAAAAATACAAAAATTAACTATAGCTAGCTTATGGGAGGGAGGTGCTCTTTCCTCTTCTGGTATCCCAGTTCTTTATACACCCACCTCTCTACTCCTATGCTCCGCCCTTGTGATTGGAAACCAGCAGCTACTCATTCACTGCAAAGGAATGTCATGAGGCATAATTACAGAGCACATGGACTTTCCCCGCGTTGTGTATTCCAGTTCTCTGCTGCCCTGCGGCGTAAAGCAGGGCTCTCCACTCCCTCACAATGTCAGGCAATGACCATGTTCGTGGCCTGGGTCTGCACTGCGCGTCCCAGTGGAAGATGAAATAGCTTCCTTGATTGGTGTGTGTGTGTCTAAGATACGCTAGTGTTTCGTGGGTCCTGGGAATGACAGTATAGGTGGGAGACAAAGGCAGAGATGGAAGATAATTGTGAGTGGACGTGCAGGGAGGAAGATACAGCCCTGCTGACCTCAGGGAAACCCACCGCAACGAAGGAGCTCTCTGAGTTTGCACACATTTGAAGAATTAAGAGGCGGGGCATGCTGCGTGTGTGTTTTGGGGACAGAGAGAGTGTGAGAGTGTGATGTGGGGGATGGCTGTGTGGCTGGCTGGCAGGGAGGGCAGCTTGGATTGGGGTTGGTAGAATATCCAGGCTCCATGCTTTGAGCAGGCCAATTTATTTGTGAGACTCTTACATTTTCTCCTAGAAAATAAAACAATTGGTCTACATTGTCTCCATCTCCCTGAGCACAAAAACCCTGTTATTTGGTTCTGTGGGTTAGGAGTCTAGGTTTGGTGGTGGTACCCTGGGGTGCTGTTGTGGGATTTTTTTCCTTTCTCTGCTTTTTTCCGGGGGTACTGCTGTCTACCCCCGGCTCAGGCCCCTACCTCACACCTGGCCAGCCGGTTCTCTAGCCAGTGGTGGCACACTGCTACAGCGTGAAGGAGGTGAAAGCGGGAGGAGGATGAGGAGGAATGTGGGCGCGCCCTTCTGGCTAGGGTGGGCAGGAAGAGCCTGGCATCTGTGGTGTTGCTGCAGCAACAGGAAGGATTTGATTTGGGATGTGTCGTTCCTGGAGGCCTGCTGCGTGTAGCTGGCAGGCCCTGTAAGCTGCTTGTTCATTGTGAAAGGATGGAAGTGTGGGGACGGGCGATAGACATCAGCCGGCTGACTAGCCTAGGCACACTGACTCAGGCTAAGTAGTGCCCTGTGAAAACAGAAGGCCTGAGACCCTCCTCCTGCCAGCTTTTGCATGAATTAGGGAGATTCTGTAGGGTAACAAATAGTGCCAGCTTAAGGCAGAGGAATCGTGCTGCATGAGTGCAATGGGAAGCCCTTTGGGTGGTGTGTATGAACACGTGTCTGGATGCGAACTGCAGGCTAGTGTCTAATACTGAAGATAAGCAGAGGTGGGCTCAGTGCTTGAAGAACCTTCCCTGATGCCCCCAACTGAAACGGTTGTGTCAGACTCACCCCTGGTTAGTCTGGATGACTGTTGGCAGTAGGGACTGTCCTGCCGGAAGCTGGGGTCAAAACTTTCAAATATATGCAAAATAGAGAACAAAGTAATGGAACGTCGGATGTTCATCATCCAGCTTCTACAATTACCAACCTTGGGGCAATCCCATTTCATCTTTACCCCCACCCCCAGCTCTCCCTTGTTACTCCTAGCTGTATTTTGAAGGAAGTAGAAGCTTTTACATTTTTAAAGTTCACCTTTAAGCTCAGGCCAGAACAAAACTGTTTGACCTCGATGTTTCTAACCCTGCAGAGCTCTCTTGCTGCTCTGACATATTAAAGGGCTCTGTAGTCTGTCCACGGTACGGCTGCCGGCGCTGTCTCTCTTAAGACTGCCCACAGTTTTCTCATCTCTCTAAGGGTAGATACATACCATGGATTTCTTGTTTTCTTTGTAATATACATTGTTGGGAGAAATAACACGATTAAACTGATAGTGACTCAGAATGTACATGGTAACTTTTGGGACTGAGAAAAAATGATGTCCCCTATGTTTGACAAATTTTTAGATTTTTTTTTTCCCCCCGAGACAGAGTTTTGCTCTTGTCGCCTAGGCTGGAGTGCAGTGGTGCGATCTCAGCTCACTGCAACCTCCACCTCCCAGGTTCAAACGATTCTCCTGCCTCAGCCCCCTGAGTAGCTGGGATTATAGGCACCTGCCACCAGGCCCAGCTAATTTTTTCTATTTTTAGTAGAGATGGGGTTTCGCCATGTTGGCCAAGCTGGTCTTGAACTCCCGACCTCAGGTGATCTGCCCGCCTCAGCCTCCCAAAGTGCTGGGATTACAGGCATGAGCCACCACGCCCAGCCAAATGTTTAGATCTTTAAGAAACTGATTCAGCAAAATTTTGATAGAAACAATGAAAAACTCCATGCCACAAGCTACATTTAGTAAAATTTGATATGGATGAAACTGTTTATTCAATCAAATCTATTTATTTGAAATAGAAAGGAACCAATCTTCAGGAGAATAATTTTGACTAAATAAAGCTGAAAAATTAGAAGCACCTGGGTATGAAAAAAAACCAAGGAACTAAATGGGCTTAATGGAATTCTCCCCAGAAAATGTTTTCAAATGAAACTTTGTTCTGGGATAATTTGGATTAAAATATATGCCAGACATCCTCAGAGGTAAAACGGTGCTATCAGAATGGCCAGATTCTATCTCTGGTCCTCTTCAACGAAGCATCATTCAGGAGTTGAAGGGGGAGTTCAGGATGGGCAGCTTGCAGGCTGGAAGGACTCAGGCAGTCCATGAACTGCCAGGTCCCTGGGATTCCTCAGAATATAGGCAGGAAACCATAGCTTTAATACAGCTGAGAGCAGACATCCTTGTCTCTTGTCCATTTTCATGTTTGTCCTGCCCATCCCTCCCTCACTGAGATCCCCCAGGGGTTACTGACCATGTTTTCAAAGGTTTTTGATCTTCCTTGGTTGGGTTGGAAAGGCCTCTGATGCTTTTCTTCATAAGCTTCTAGCCGGGGGAGGGGTTCTTTCCAGCAGTGCCTGTGACATTCACTGTAAAGAGGCAAGGACAAAACAATATCAAGTTAAAAAGGACAGAGACTTCCTACCAAGTAGTTGCCCACATCCAGCAGGGGCCTTGCCCCGGGGCCTGTGGGGGTGAGATTCCTCCAGCGAAGCACGAAGCACGAGGGGTAGAAGCTGGCCCACCTGTCATTTGGCTGGGGCTTCCCTCTCCTGCGAGTTCTGCCGCCCCGTGCCTCCAGGGTCACTGCTCATCTCACACAGCACCTGCTTTGCCCCGGGCTGGTATCTTTCCAACTTTCTCTAGAAGAAAGTGGGGCACTCCTTCCTCCCAATCCATGCCCAGGTGTCCAGCGGGTTCCGGAAGCTTCTTTTGCTCCATCATTGCTTTGGCCAAGTGCTGGGGGGTGTATGCATAATGAATGCAACCATTCCCAAGTAAACCCCAGAGTCCTTTTGGATTTTAAGTACTAAAGGCATTTAGAAAGGGGAGTGGGGAAGGCAGTCGGATGCCTGTGCCTCTGGGTGGGGAAATTTTGCCTGTCCCGTGCCTCTCTGCATCTCATTCATCCTCCTGGCTCCCCTGTGAATGGGGTCCAAGTTGTTCCTCAGAGCAAGTGAGAATGTGTGGTGGGGGTAGGAGGCTAAGCTCAGGCAGGTGTGAGGGTTTTCAGGATCAGCTTCTCAGGACCAGCTTCTCAGGACCCCATTTTCCGGACTCTGGTTTTGGATGAGCCCAGCTCCTACAGCAGCGGGCCTTCTCCCCCTCGCTTCTCCTCGCTTCTCCTCTGCTCCTCCTTGGCGGTCTCTGCAAATCTTATACCCTGCAAACCTCCCTGCCCATTCCGACCTGTGTGACAGTGGCCACTGTGTCCTGATTTGTGTGGAGAGCTAAGGCTGTGCTTCCTTGACTAGTACTTCTTTGTCAGGAGTTTGCAGCACCAGCAAGTGGTGTTTAATCAAAGTTTAGAATGAGGCTGGGCGCGGTGGCTCACGCCTGTAATCCCAGCACTTTGGGAGGCCAAGGAGGGTGGATCATCTGAGGTCAGGAGTTCGAGACCAGCCTGGCCAACATGGAAACCCTGTCTCTACTAAAAATGCAAAAATTAGCCGGGCATGGTGGCGGGCACCTGTAATCTAAGCTACTCAGGAGATTGAGGCAGGAGAATCATTTGAACCCAGGAGGCAGAGATTGCAGTGAGCTGAGATTGCACTGTTGCACTCCAGCCTGGGTGGCAAGAGGAAAACTCCATCTCCAGAAAAAAAAAAAAAAAAAATTAGAATGAAAGCTCTGGGTTAGGCCTGTAGGGTTATTTGGAGACTTAAATGATGTACTATATCTATATACTATATAATATATATGTACTATATATGCTATATATTTTGAGACTTTGCTAATGATGTACTATATTCAGAACACCTTATACACATTATCTGATACAGAATAAATGCTAAAGCAGTAACTGCTGTGATTATTTTCTCCTTTGTAATTATCTGTATCCAGACTTACAGGTTAGTTAGTAGTTAGGTACTAGGTTGGTCTGGTCTTGAGGGCTCTCTCCCTGACTTGGAGCTACCACCTGCTAAGAGTATGACTTTGGGCAGCCGCCTCCTTTGCAGTTGCTGGAGCTAACCACGGGCCTGTCAGTTGGACCCGCGTGAGGCTTCAGGATGGGAGCCGCAGGCAGGAGGTAGCAATCCTGTGCACAGTGGAGTTTCCATCTTGTCTTTGGTGCCCCAGCAGCTGCTCTTGTCATGTATTGCTGGCAGGCAGACTGTCCAACTGTCCAGCAACTGTGTTAATGAGTTACTCCGGGGGGTGGACACTGCATGGTTGAGCTGAAATAGCTCCAGACTAGGGGTCAGGGGCTCTGACTTCCTGGCTCTGGGGGGCCACTAAACAGCTGTGTGACATCACCTATTCTGGGCTCTCCTTTGAAAAATGAGGGGCTTGAACTGGGAGGTCTGTAAACTTCCTCCTGTCTTGGACCTTTGTTGTAGCCAACGCGAATGTGCAGATGCTCTTGTTCCTCCCTGAGAGCCATTGTGGGCAACAGTGGAAGTTGAGTCAGAGGGGCGTGACCGCAGCCTCTGTCCCTTCTCAACAATGCCAGGCTTCTCCCCCCGCCACCTCCTTTGCTGATGACCCTTTGTGGAATGCTCAATACATTTCCACATTTCTGAGTGCTTTACAGTCACAGTTGGCCTGGGCCAGTGTCTACATTCATTCATAGCAGCCTTTTTTTTTTTTTTTTTTTTTTGGAGACAGAGTCTTATTCTGTCGCCCAGGCTGCAGTGCAGTGGCATGATCTCGGCTCACTGCAACCTCCACCTCCTGGGTTCAAGTGATTCCCTTGCGTCAGTCTCCCAAGTCACTAGGAGTACAGGCGCCCACCACCATGCCCAGCTAATTTTTGTATTTAGGTAGAGACGGGGTTTCACCATGTTGGCCGGGCTGGTCTTGAACTCCTGGCCTCAAGTGATCCACCCGCCTTGGCCTTCCAAAGTGGTGGGATTACAGGTGTGAGTTACCGCGCCCAGCCCATAAGCTGCCTTTTAAAATTCTCTCCATGGAGCTCTTCCCATGAAAGCTGTTAGTGTCTGTAAGTCATGAAGGTATTTAACATTTGTTTCTGTGTTTCATCTTATACCTCAAACCAAGCTCTGCTAACATTTTCCTCTTTAGTACTATTATAAGCAGGGCCTCACTTCTTCTGCTGGCTCATTGGGTTTCTCTGTGAGCTGTGAGTGAATCACTGCATGACTTATGCACATCACAGGACCTGGGAGCATACAGCCCTATTCAAACAGTGTATTAAATACCAGGGCCTGGGGCCTTTGTTACTATTTGAAGGTAAACTGTTATCGGTTGCACCAAAGATTTCTAGGTGTCATCTTTTGTATGATGGTGAGAACCAGATAGCCAGCTCTCTCTGGCTATCTGGTTCTCACCATCATACAAAATTGGTTTCTAAATTTAGTAAATTTTGTAAATACAGTTGGTTTCTGACTTTGGAAGTCCTGTGTTTTGTGATGACACTGAGAAGCAATGTCACAGTTAAACTTTCCTCAGTTAGATAAGTGTGTAAACTCTTCGGTGCTTCCTGTCTTGGCCTGGCCTGCTGCCTGATACCCTCCTCCTTTGCAGAATCTTCCCTAGGAGACCTTTGACAGCATGGTGCTTCCTCAGTGAACCAGAGCGAGATCTCTCTCTCTCTTCCCCCTTCTTACAAGGTCACTGATCCCCTCATGAGGGTCCCACCCTCAGGACCTCATCTAACCCTAATTACCTCCTGATATGGTTTGGGTCTGTGCACCCTCCCAAATCTCATGTCGAATTGTAATCACCGATGTTGGAGGTGGGGCTTGGTGGGAGGTGATTTAATCATGGAGGCTGTTTCTCATGAATGGTTTAGCACCACCCTCCTTGGTACTGTTGTTTCGACAGTGAGTTCTCATCAGATCGGGTTTAAAAGTGTGTAGCGACTGGGTGCGGTGGCTCACACCTGTAATCCTGTAATCCCAGCACTTTGGGAGGCCGAGGCAGGTAGATCATCTGAGGTCAGGAGTTTGAGACCAGCTTGGCCAACATGGCAAAACCCTGTCTCTACCAAAAATACAAAAAATATTATTGGTGTCTTAGCTGCTCTTGCCATGTATTCCTGGCAGGGTGACTGTCCAGTGGTGGTGGCGTGGACCTGTAGTCCCAGCTATTCAGGAGGCTGAGGCAGGAGAATTACCTGAACCCAGGAGGCAGAGGTTGCATTGAGCCAAGATCGCACCACTACACTCCAGCCTGGGTGACAGAGTGAGATTCAATCTCAAAAAAAAAAAGTGTGTAGCACTTTTCCCCCAACCCTGGACCCAAGTCCAGGCACTGTGTGAGATGCTTTGCTCCCACTCTGCCTTCTGCCATGATTGTAAGTATCCTGAGGCCTCCCCAGAAACCGAGCAGATACCAGCATCAAGCTTCCTGTACAGCCTGCTGAACCGTGAGCCAATTAAACCTCTTTTCTTTATCAATTACCCAGTCCCAGGTCTGTCTTTCTCCCTTCCCTTCCCTTCCCACTTCCCTTTTTCCTTCCCTTCCCTTTCCTTCCCTTCCCTTTCCTTCCTTCCCTTTCCTTTTTCCTTTTTCATTTCCTTTTTCCTTTCCTTTCTTTCCTTCCTTTCCTCTTTCCTTTTTTTCTTTCTTTCCTTCCTTCCTTCCTTTTCTCTTTCTTTCTTTTCTTTCTTTTCCTTTTCTTTCTTTTCTTTCTTTCTCTTTTCTTTTCCTTTTCTCCCCTCCCCTCCCTTCCCCTCCCCTCCCCTCCCCTCCCCTCTCCTCTCCTCTCTTGCCTGGCATCCATTCAAGGTCTTCACTCGAGTCCTTTAAAAAAAAATCTCCTACAGGCACTCTGTTTTGTAATATGTCTTTAGAGTCTCAAATCCTTCCTTCTGCCTCCCACCCCATCAGCCCGTGTTTTCAAATCATCTTTGTCCTTCAGTCCTCAGTTCAGGATCATCTTCCTTTAAGAGGCCTTCCTCGGTTCTCTGTACTGGAAATAATTTCTCCTTCACATTCCCTTACCATACTTCCCCCGCTGCTGTGGCACTCTCACATACAGTGTTGTATTACGGACTTCTGAGCGTCCACTCCATGCTTGGTTCAGCTCCCCATCTGATTGTCATTGCCTGGAGGGCTGGGGCTGGGTCTGGTATGCAGTACACAATCATGGAGTGCTCTGGAAAGCGGTTTGTTTCCTGGGCGGCTGGCGTTCTCTGAGTCTATGATTTTTTTGTTCCCCCTCCTTTAACCTTCTTCACAAAGCGTCCTGAGCCTGTGGTTTCTGAAGACTTCCTCAAAGTCATGTGAGAATTGCTTGGGGAAGGGTGGGGTCCCTGTAGTTTCCCTCTTCCCGAGTCCCAGGGGCTGCCCTAGGGATGTCCCACCAGGGCTTATGTAACTGACTTGGGGTCGTGGTTAACCAAGGGAGGGTGGTGGGACGCTGCAGAGGCCAGCTTTTGGCAGAAGTGGGCTTGTGGCTTGTGCTCTGCTGGGGAATTCAAGGGGAGCCTGTAGAGTGGTGACTGTGATGTTTCAGTGCTGATTTCTCATGCAGTCACACAATTGCCATCACCTGGCCCATCTTGGGGTAAAGGTATCCACTGTCCACAAGAAATAGAATTGGAATCACCTATATAATTGTTAGTTTCCCAGTGGTCACAGTAAAAAAGGAAATATGAGGAAAGATGAAATGGTGAAGTTAAATTTGTTTTTTTTTTTTTTTTTTTTGAATCAGAGTTTCGCTCTTGTCACCCAGGCTGGAGTGCAATGGCGCGATCTCAGCTCACTGCAACCTCCACCTCTCAGGTTCAAACGATTCTTCTGCCTCAGCCTTCCGAGTAGCTGGGACTACAGGCGTGTGCCACCACACCCGGCTAAGTTTTGTATTTTTAGTAGAGATAGGGTTTTGCCATGTTGGCCAGGCTGGTTTCAAACTGCTGACCTTGTGATCCTCCTGCCTTGGCCTCCCAAAGTGCTGGGGTTACAGGTTTGAGCCAGTGTGCCCAGCCTGTGAATTTAATTTTTAAATTTTATTTATTTAAGAAGCAGGGTCTCATTGTGTTACTCGGGCTGGAGTGCAGCAGCATAATCATAGTTCACTGTAACCTCAAGTGATCCTCCTGCCTCAGCCTCCCAAGGAACAGGGAATGCAGCCATGTGCCACCATGCTCGGATAAGTTTTTAATTTTTTCCAGAAGTGGGGTCTTGCTGTGTTTCCCAGGCTGGTCTTGAATACCTGGCCTCAAGTGGTCCTCCTGCCTTGGCCCCCCAAAGTGCTGGGATATAGGTGGGATCCATTGCACCCACTTGAAATTAATTTTAATAATATATTTTATTTAATTTAGTATATCCAAAATATCTCATCATGTAATAAAAATTATTGAGATATTTAACATTCTTTTTTTTGTGTGTGTCCTAAGTCTTTAAGATTAGGGATGTCTTACATTCAATTGGGATTAATCACTTTTTTGTTTTGAGATGGAGTCTCACTCTTGTCACCCAGGCTGGAGTGCAGTGGTACAATCTCAGCTCAGTGCAGCCTCCTTCTCCTAAGTTCAAGTGATTCTTCTGCCTCAGCCTCCCAAGTAGCTGGGATTATAGGCACCTGCCACCATGCCTGGCTAATTTTTGTATTTTTAGTAGAGACAGGGTTTCACCATGTTGGCCAGGCTGGTCTTCAATTCCTGACCTCAAGTGATCTGCCCGCCTCCCACAGTGCTGGGGATTACAGGTGTGAGCCACTGCAACCGGCCGGGATTAATCGCATTTTGAACAATCAGTAGACGCATGTCGTGGTGGCAGCTCTAGACATGTGGTCAGCGACAGTTGGTATTGCTTCTCCCACCTGATGCTCCTTGAAAGCAGGGACCATGTTGTTTTAATTAATGAGGTCCTTCTCTTTGCCTGCCTGGTGGCATACTTGGCCTGTCGCTGGAGTCAGTGGGTGTGAGTTGAGTGGGGGCCTCTCTGGCAGAGGGGCAGTGCTGGGCTGGAGCTCCTACTGCCCGGAGTCTGGCACAGCTCTGCTTCTAGTCAGCTGTGTGATCTCAGGAAAGGCCGTGTCCTCTCAGCTACGGAGTGAAGTCTTTGGACCATGATCTCCGGGGTTCTGGTTCTGACTTGCCATGAATCGAGCCACAGATCTGGGCAGGGACGGTGACAGGACTACTGTATCCACCTTGACCTCATTAGTGAGGCAGAGCTTCTGAGAAAGGCCGTGGGGTTGGCTGTACCTGTCCCACCATGGGCTGGTTTGCCATGTCCGATTCTGGCCAAGGGCTGACGTGTGTATCTCATCCATTGGGCCCAGAACTGTGGAAACTGTCCGCTCACTGATTTGGCGCCCACTCCCCCATCAGGGGTCCATTGCCCTGTCTGGCATCTCTGAGGGCCTGTGGGTGTCGGGAGTGAAGAGGCAGAGATGAGCTTGTTCTGGTCCTTGCGATGCTTATTTTTTGAAAGGTAAAATGGACCGTGGTGAGTCCCCGCCATTTCCTGAGGCCTCATGAGGATTCTTTCTCACACAGGCTCAGCTGGAAGCTCAGAAAGCCACTCAGGACTTCCAGAGGGCCACCGAGGTGCTCCGTGCCGCCAAGGAGACCATCTCCCTGGCCGAGCAGCGGCTGCTGGAGGATGACAAGCGGCAGTTCGACTCCGCCTGGCAGGAGATGCTGAATCACGCCACTCAGAGGGTATGAGTCATGGCCGGGTGTGCTGTGGGGGTGTGCACGTGCATGCGCGCTGGCTTCCCCCGAACGGAGGTAACAGACTCGACTCCCAGGCGTGCTGCCTGAAAACACTCTGAACATCACAGGTTGTCATCTTCGTGTGGTCTCTTGGCTGCACTTGGTACGAAGCCAGTGCTCCAGAATGAGTCACAGTGTCTCTCCGTGACAGCAAGAGCTGTTCTTTCCCTTATGTTGCCTGAGGTTTGTCTGGTTTGGGTCATCCCCAAAGGGTGTTGATTGTGGACTCGGGCTTCCAGAGGGACCTGGTTGTTTTCCGGGGTCTGCTCCCACGGAACCCCAGCATACTGGCGGGGTTTAGAATCTGTGATGGGGAGACCTTGATGAACAGCCCTACACGGGGGCTGCACTTCGGGTATGTGCTGTCGGAGGAAGGCAGGGGTCATGGCAGATTAGACCAGAATCAGGTGTGTACTCAGGACAGGCCTTCTGGGCTGGGATTCAGGGAGTTGACAGGCACAAAGGAAGCGGACGGCGTGAGATCCTTACCCGCAGCTTGGCTGGCTGGGTTTTATGCCATTATATTGGGTTCTTTACCGGCTCCCATGACCACCTCTCTGGCTGCATTACTCAGAGCCAAAAATGGCAGTGCCTTAGTCTGTTCAGGCCAAGACAAAATACTAAACAAAATACCATAAGCAGGGTGGTTTGTAAACAATAGAAATTTATTTTTCACAGTTCTGGAGGATGAGAAGTGCAAGATCAGGACATTGGTAGATTCAGTGTCTCATGAGGGCCTGTTTCTTGGTTCACAGATGACCGTCTTTTCCATGTCCTAACACGGTGGAAGGGGTACATGAGCTTATAAGGTCACTCATCTCATTCATGAGGGTTCCACCCTCATTACCTCATCACTTCCCAAAGGCCCTACCTCCAAATACCCTCACACTGGGGATCAGTTTCAACGTAAGAATTTTGAGAGGACACAGATGTTCAGACCATAGCAGCTAGGGACAGTTCTTGGCTCAGCAGTACTTGCTTACCCCTGCCTAACTCTATCGGGTTTCTTACAAGTCATGCAGCCTATTCCTGGATACCTCTTTGCCCTTCCAGGCTTGGCTCCTGGGCTGCCCAGGCTCATGTTCCTGGTGTCCCCCCACACCAGCCTGGGTCCATTGTGCCCCTCCGCATTCTCTGTCTAGATCCCCAGTGCCTGGAAAACCAATGTAGGACTGGTTTGCTGCAGGGTGGGTGAGTGAGCTGACCTGTGGCTTCAGCAGCTCCAATAAGACCCTGTACAGAGCAGACAGGGGGTTGCAAGAGGTCTTGGTGACTCCTTAAGAAAGCCGTCTAGGGGGCTGGAATAGAAAAGTCAGCAGGTTAATGCCAACAGGATTTCCCTTTTAAATGTCACCTGTCGCAGTGGCTCAAGTCCTGGGGGATCTGATAATTAAAGGTGGCCTTGTGCTTCCTTAAATAGAAAGCTTGACACACAAATGACTTCAAGAGTCAAATCCACGTTGACTTTATGCATCTCTGTCTGCAGCCTGAGACTCGGCTGTGCTTTGCTTTGTGTGCCTCCTGCCCCCTAGTGGGTGTAATGCTCACGGAGCTAGACATGGGCTGGAAACAGCTTTTTTGGGTCATCTTGAGAAAAATGGAAGGGGTGGCTGGAAATATTAGAAGTTCACAAGCCAAAGTCCAATAGATATGAAAAGGACAAAATGTAAGGTAGTGTCTTCCAAGAAATTAGCTGAAGGGCCACTTTTCCTTTTCGCCCTTCGGTCACCCCAGCTGGAGACCCATGTCAGCCTATAAGCAAGCATTTCAGAAGTCATTTAATCTGTTCTTTAAAGATAAACCATGCTTCTGCTTTGTGTATCCCTCATTTTTAAGTGCTAAGGCCCCAATAGATGGTGGGTGGCCTCCCAAGGAGTGGTGTCCCCAAGGCCTCCACAGTGTGTAACTCAGGGCATCCGTTCACACCGCAGACTTTGGGAATAGCACTTTTTGGAGTTGTGCAGTGCAAGACCTGTGGGACTGTACAAGATGGCCCTGTACTCCTGAGGTCATGAGGACTCCATAGGGCCCCAGGAGGGTCGGGGGGGGTCAGCTGATATGTGCCTTCTCTGTGGCCACTGAAGGGAAGGGCCCTTTTGGTTTTCTTCGGCTTGGGGGCAACCTCTGCAGATTGGCAGGTGTTTCGGGTCACATGCCAGGATTTCCACCTTGGAGCTGATGTTCCTTTTCCCAGATCCCTTCACAGTTGCATAGGCTGGAAATGCCCCTCATGGAACAGTTAAAAACAGACACCAGCAAGAGACAAAGCCTGTGGCGAAGCTTTCCCCCATCACGTCCCTGTGCCACTCAGAAGTTCAGAATACAGAGCAGGCTTTCCGACTGTGATGGATGATGCAGAACATAATTCTTTCTCCAGGACACACACTTGCATGGTTGGCTTTGAAACAGTGTCGAGTAACTGGGAACTCTCTGGACTTAGCATTTCCCCCAGCGGTGCTCGTGTTGACCCCTCCTAGAGCCTCACAGGCCTGGCATGCTCAGCCAGCTGAAAGCTGCATGATGAAAGGGCTAGAGAATGTCTCCTCCCTTGTCTGCCTTCTGGGTACTCTAGGATGCTTGTTTCTTTAGAGCAAGGGACCTTCATCTCACCCTCTTCTTCCAAAGTATTACTTTAGGGTCTACTAAAGGAAAATTCTGTGCTCAGAAAGGCCCAGGGCTGTCTTTGAAGAAATGGCAGTGGCTTGGACTACACGATCCCTCCAGGCACAGTGGGGCACTGGGGTTCCCACGTAACGTGCCCAAGACCATCTGTGCGGCCTCTCACATTTCCTGGGGTGACATCAGGCAGCCACACTTGGAGCCGTGGCTGAAGCCGATGTACTAGGAGGTGGCAGGAGCCCTGGTGTGCTCTGTTAGGCCACATGCAGTGCCGCAGACAGAGACAAAGGATCAGTTTTCTGCTCTGTGCTGGGGTTGATGAGGACTCTGGAAAGTACAAGTAGCCTGTGGCAGAGGTGCCAAGCCTGCAGTTGAGCAGCCTTCCTTGGGGCACAGGGCCCGGGGTCCCTGCTGCTCCCCAGCTAGGGAGCTTGGGCCGCATAGGCCCCTTCAGCCGTGGCTGTTTTGGCCTTGAAGTAGCCTTTATGGGAAGGTGATAGCTTTTCATCCTCTGAGAGAGGAGGGCTGGCATTCTGGGAGGGAGAAACTGGCTTTTCTGATGTCTGCTGAAAGAGCTCAGACAGCGGAAGCGGGAAATGTGACTTGGAAATGAGAGGTACGAACTGTTTCTGAACCGGCGGCAGGCAGTTGCTGGAGAGGACACGACGCAAGGCCAGCCCTTCTCCTGGTCCACAGTGGATATGAGCCTGGGATGGCAGGTGAGGAGCTGCTCAGGACAGCCTCCCTGACGGTGGTGGGTATGAACCGCCTCCCTTCCACACAGTGGGAAGCAGCACGTTCTTAGGTCTCATTGCCCAAGGACGCAGTAAGAATCAGAAAACAGTCTGAAACAGTCAGAATGGAGGTTCTGAGCAGACAGTGAGATTGCCTCCCTGGGCAAGGAGGCCCCTGACTGCAGCTCTATGATGTTGGAAGAGATGTTGGGAGTGTAACTGAGGGTACAAAGGTTTTGGAGATTGGAGAGTCGAGAAAGCCATAATGGGAGGCTGAGGGGCTGTGCCTGGTGAATGTCTACGAAGCAGGTTGGGCCATTCTGCTGGTGTGGGACCCCACAGAGGCTGTGCTAAGCCAGACTGAAACACCCATTCAGTGCCCAGTGGTGCCCATGCAGGAAGGTGCTGGCTGTTTGCTATCTTCTGTGAACTGACATGAGCAGGGTCCGGGGCTGAGCAGTATCTCTGTGGTCCGTTGATCTTCAGCATCTGACTGCTCCGGAGTGCGGGGTGCAGTTTGCCACTCCTACCCCTCAGCCGCCCTCCTCCTTTCTTATCCCACCACACCCGACCCACATCATTGCACACAGCTTATGCCTGATGCTAGGCTGTAGATGGAGAAACTCCTTGATTACCTAGGAGAGGTAACCAAGGCGACATGCTCAGTGACCTTCTTCCTCAAGGCGGGAAGCTGAGTTGTGTGGAGGTCTCTTCCAAGAGCTGGAGGGTGTGTGTGAGAGAGAGAGATGGAGTCTCGCCCTGTCGCTCAGGCTGGAGTGCAGCGGCACCATCTTGACTGATTGCATCCTCCGCCTCCCAGGTTCAAGCTTCTCTCCTGCCTCAGCCTCCTGAGGAGCTGGGACTACAGGCACCCACCACCACACCCAGCTAATTTTTGTATTTTTAGTAGAGACGGGGTTTCACCACGTTGGCCAGGCTGGTCTCGAACTCCTGACCTCAAGTGATCTGCCCGCCCTGGCCTCCCAAAGTGCTGGGATTCCAGGCATGAGCCCCATCACACCTGGCTTCACTGGAGGTTTTGTATATACATGAGAAGTGGGGCGATAGGGGCAGGATGTGGTAGTAGGGTGAAGCAGGGGATAGTGACATGCTGGCCACTTCTTCAGTTTTCACTGCCAATATTGCCATGTGCTCGGAGTTTTCCGAGTGTTTTATTGTAGAAAGCCTGTGCTTCTGCTTGCAGCCTAGAGGCCAAGACAGAATGAGGGCCTGTGTGCAGATGGCAAGAACCTTGCTTCTTACAGGGGACTCTTTCTGTACAGGAGCCTCAAATTACAGCTTCTACAAGTCTATTGAAAATGCATTCTGACAGCTCCTTAAAGGTAAACCTTTCATTGGATCCTTTTGTAATAAAACAGTCACCCCCAACATGTTGTCTTTGATGAACCTGAAGGTTTGAGTTTTCATAAAGGTTATACCAGTAAATCCTTAAGTTTACCGCTGTTTCCCCAAGTATCAAGCATGAGATATTTTTAGTGCATTTTGTTTCCTTGTGAAATAACTGGTTTTGGAAGCAAAGGGAAAGGATTCTCTTAGCCCTTTGGTCTTGGTTTAGAAGTCATGTGAGCAAGCATGTCACCTCATGCCAGTTTAGCTCAGTTCCCTCCTATTTTTCTTCTCTTTTATTCTGTGGTTTTTAAAAATTATCTGAAGCACTGAAGCCTTTGTTAAAAGATATTTTTAAGAAGGTAAAAGCATAATTGGGATACAAATATAAAATGTTCTCGTGTCAAATATTTTCTATTAAATAAGGAGGGATCTAATGAGATGTTACAATTCTTGAATTCAAAAAAATACAAACTCATAGAAAACCAAGAATGCTGAAATGAATTACCAACAGATACAAAATGGACTATTACAGGGCAGTCAGTAATCCAATGCATCTGGGACACAGTTCATCTTCATTTCTCTGGGGAAAAAACCCCATTTGTATTACTGTCAGTTTTCTACAACTTACAGGGTTGTAAAATAGCTTCGAGACAAAGTCAGAGATAGCCTGGAAGGGTGCCCTAGACAGGACGCCCTGTAATTTTTAATGCCCATATAAAAGTCTTTCATAATTTTTCATGGTACCTTTAAAAATCCTTATTATAAGTAAACTATCCTAGGGCTGATTGTGGCTGTTGACTGGAGGAGGTGGTAGAACACTGGCAGCTTTCTTCTGTGGCCTTGTCTTTTAACTGTGAACTAAAGACGTGGTGGTACCTCCCTAAAATTGTTCTACGGGGTCGACTAGTGACCATGAGCCCTCTGGCCTCCTCTCGGACGCTCACCAGAGAATAGAGCAGAATCCTTTAGCCTAACCTCTACTGTCTCTCTGGTTTATTTTATAACACTGGGAGTGGTAGGAAGAAGACCGGGAAAGAAATTGCAAGCTGCTTATGTGGCCTGAACTGCGGTTTGTTTCCCTCCTTTCTTCAAGGCAGGCCTTGTTCTGGTGTTTTTCTTTAGGTAAGCAAGGAGAGAACTAACATTGCCCATGTCTGTGGGACTGGGCCTCTGAGCTGCTTTTTTTTTTTTTTTTTTTTTTTTTTTTTGGCCATTGAGGGCCCTTGAGTATTGGTTTTGTAACTCATTTTTTTCAACAGACTTAACAGTGTTCCCACCAGAACTCTGACTTGTCTTCTGCTCACAAATGTTTGTGTACCTCAAAATCTGATGTGAATGACTGGGTTTTAATTGCTTAAATGTAAAGTTTGCCCCTTCTGGATCCTGAGTTCTTCTGTGCACAGCCAACTAGTTCAGAATATTTGGGAAAGGACCAAACAACGGAAGTCATGGCTGCTTTGCTGGCTTGAGTGCCGTCGTGCCTGGTTTGCTAGTTCTTGGTTTTGGTGGTCTCCTCATTAGGTTCCCCGTCTCAGGTTCCCACTGCTGCTGTCTGGCCATTTGCCTGCCCATCAGGCCCCTGCCCCAAGGTGTGAACGGGAGGAGCTCTAGGTGGCTACTTAGATCCAGGAACCTGAGAAGAAAGTGGACATCTGTTGAATCAGAAAATAGTTCAAAATTTTCTTTTTGTTTTTCCATTTTCTCAGTCATTGCCACAGCCAATTTAGCTATTTAATCTTGCCTCACAAGATCTTTTCAAAATAGATCAATAGGAAAAGAAAACCACTATTGGGAAGCTGGTTTATTCTTAGTCTGACCACTGATTTGCTCAAATATGTATCTAGATATAGATATCGATATTTATATGTATATATATATTTTGAGATAGAGTCTTGCTCTGTTGCCCAGGATGGAGTGCAGTGGTGCGATCTCGGCTCACTGCAACCTTCATCTCCTGGATTCAAGTGATTCTCCTGCCTCAGCCTTTCAAGTAGCTGGGACTACAGGCACGCGCCACCATGCCCAGCTAATTTTTGTATTTTTAGTAGAGACGGGGTTTCACCATGTTGGCCAGGCTGGTCTCAAACTCCTGACCTCAGGTGATCCACCCGCCTCAGCCTGCCAAAGGGCTATGATTACAGGCGTGAGCCACCGCGCACTGCCCAGAGTATTTTTATTTTTGAGACAGTCTCTGTCGCCCAGGTGCAGTGGCATGATAGCTCACTGCACCCTCCGCCTCCGGGTTCAAGTGATTCTTCTGCCTTAGCCTCCTGAGTAGCAGGGACTACAGGAGCACACCACCAGGCCTAGCTGATTTTTGTATTTTTAGTAGCGATGGGTTTCACCATGTTGACTAGGATGGTCCTGATCTCCTGACCTCGTGATCCACCCACCTTGGCCTCCCAAAGTGCTGGGATTACACGTGTGAGTCACCACACCCGGCCAAAGAACATTTTTTGAAAAATGATGTAATATTCCAAGCAGGGGCTGTTCTGGGCTGGACTGGGCTGAACTCTGCTGTTGTTTGAAGGTCATGGAGGCGGAGCAGACCAAGACCAGGAGCGAGCTGGTGCATAAGGAGACAGCAGCCAGGTACAACGCCGCCATGGGCCGCATGCGACAACTGGAGAAGAAACTCAAAAGAGCCATCAACAAGTCCAAGTAAGTCTGGACACGGCCTTCCCTGGGCCGTGCGGCTATCCTAGTCTGCATCTGCTCAGCCTTTTGTATGTCACGCACTCAAGGACCATCCTGAGTAGTCCTTTGATGTAGATAGACCCTGGGGCCTCACCAGAGCCCCTGCTCAGGCTCTCTTGCCCCCTAATATTCTATGACCCCCCGAGGCAGAGGATGCTAAGGGGTGGGCTGCTCTAGATATGATTGAGTTAGGAAACACAGAAAAAGGAATTTCAAAGGCACATTATTAAATGGCCCACTGGCTGAGATTTGGTAAATTCACGCTGTACACTCGGGTCTGTGGTTGATAGTGTGGACAAGGCCCTATCCCTCAATTTATCTGTCAGTGTAATAGGGATGAGCTGTGTTCACAATGCATGTTTCCTGTGATCAAGAGCTGATAAAATGCTGTAAGACTGGCTTTAGTATTTTTTTTCCCCCAATCTCTTCTGACTACAGCCCTGTATGTTTTTATACAACATTGATAATGGTGGGCAGGCACAACTGTGTACCCTCTCTTGGGGACAAGCCCCCGCTTCATTCCCAGTTCCTGGGCCTCCTAGCAAAAGGAGGACGACTTATGATGACCTAGACTTAACAGCCAAAGGTAGACCCAGAGCGGGCTGTGCAGGGCTACTGAAGGCCTGTCTTCCAGGCATGGTCACAGCCCCAGCCAGGAGGGGCCGGGCAGTTGGAAGTTTGGCAGATGCCCAGTTCTCATGCAAGTGAGGGAATGGTGACAATTCAGTGAGGAAGAGACGGGGGCAAGGAAGAGTCTGGTCCTCCTAGGCTCTGTACTACTCCCCAGTACCTTCTCCCAGGCTTGACTTTTCTTTGGTTTCTGCTCACACTCTTCCAACATACATATGTACACATACGTGCAGAGGAATAGCATTTAACCATTTATTATTGCACTTAATTGACTAGTGTATTTTTGTTTTGGTTTGGTTTTTGGTGTGTCAGGGGCTGATCTCTTGAGAGCTAAGTAGCAGACGTGTATACGGCATTTTTCTGCAGGGGAGGCACGAGGTGGTAAGGGTTGCTGTAGGACCTGTGCCTGCTCTGGGCAAGCCCAGGCATCATCCATATGGCAACACCCAAGAAGGTTGAGGAGCAGCCTTTGATGCTGCTTCCTTTGTTGTGAATATGGTGGGTCTTTTCTCAAAAGACCACTAACTCCCACTGCACACACATCACATATCATCCATTAACCTGTTTAAGAAAATAAATCTTGTGATTGTACTTTGCCAGCCTTCTCAGACTCCAAGAAGAGTATAGGGACAGATCATAGTCTTGGGCGGCTCCTGTCTGCCCAAAGGATAAAATATACATCTGTGCATTCCATGGAGTGGCTTCCAGGCCACCTCCATGCCCACCCTGCGTTTCCAGCCACACTCCCTTGCATGGATGCTCATGTTGCTTTTGCTGGGACATCTTCCCTGTGCCCTCCGATGCCCATTCACACACATACTCCTCACCTTGTGCTCCTTTTGGTCACGAGAGAACTTATACACCCCACTTTCTCCCCAAGTTTCAGGATTTTCATACCTACCAATGGCAGTCCTGTGTCCTTGTCATCCATCTGGATCCTCAGGATGCAGGACTTGAGAGCTTCATGGAGGCTGAACAGCTCAAGAATAAAGCAATGATCTACTCTTAATGTTCAGGCACCAAAGTTCCTAAAAAAGAGCCAAGCTCTTTTGGCTGACCCAGAACCAAGGGAACTGCTAGGATACTGGCATTTCTTGTGCCCATTATGTGGCTGAGTTGGCCAACTAACAACTCCAGTCTTTGGACAGGTTCAGGAGGACCAACCTGAGACCCCCTCCTAGTGGTGGCCTTGCTGTGCTGTGAGGGAGGTGTGGTGCTTCTCTCTCTTCCCCAGTTGACTTCAGTAGAGGAGAAGGTTTAAGCAGCCCTTCTCCAGCCTCATCTGCTTTTCATCCCTGGGGAATCAACTTCGTTAGGAGAGTAGATCCAGGCCACCCTTACTGCTGGGTATAACCCGTGTGGCCCTGAACAGCCTTCCCACACAGGAGGAATATGAGCTAGGTTGCAGAGTCCCCAGGATATGTGTGTGTGGCTTCCCTGTGTCTTGAGATGGGCCTCCTGTCAGTATAGCACTGGGTGAGCCCAGTTGTTCTATCTGGTGTCTGTCAATTAGTCTCCAAAGCTAGGAGCATCACTCACATGCCATGGCCTTGTTAGAATTTACTAAATATTGGAAGGATGACCTGGCCAGTGGTAGCTGATGCCTCTTTTTCATCTTGTGGAGTTGACTGTGGTTACTGTATTATATTACTCTGATGGTTTTCCTTCCTGTCTTCTGCAGGCCTTATTTTGAACTCAAGGCAAAGTACTACGTGCAGCTTGAGGTATGTGTAGCTTTGGGCTTTTGTCACTGATGGGATTTTTCTACACTCAAAGCTTCACTTTTCTGGGGCAGCAGAATATCAAATGGGCCACTTGCTATAAGGGGAAAGTGGAGAGACACATGCTTTACTGAGTTTTCAGACCTCAAAATTGTCTTGGTTGGGTCTTCATTCGTCTCTGAACCTCTGTAACTGCTGTTCAGTCACTTTCTCTGTTGTACGAGGCCAGTGGTTCTCACAGCATGCTTTTAGGACTAGCAGCATCACCATCACCTGGAGACCTGATAGACCAGGTCCCACTCTAGACCGATTGAATCAGAAACTCAGAGGTTGGAGTCCAGTGAGCTGAGTCTTAACACTCAAGGGGATTTTGATGCAAGTTCAAGTTTGAGAACCACTGTACTGGGAACCAGATGTCTAGACTGTGGGACTTGGGTGTGTTTGCCCATTTTTGCTTCCCTGATGGGGGTTTATTCCACCAGTGAGAGTTGTTGGATATCAGAGCTTGTCACCTGGATGGTATCTGGGGATGGTAGTGGCTGATTTTGTCTGGTGAATGAATAGCAGTTATAATGGTAATCAGGTCTTCAGTCATGTCTTGGAACATTCCTTGAAGTAGAATGATGGGCAGAAAATGTACTTGAACCTGTCATTCAGAAAGCATCTTAAGGCTAACAGGGTAGTCTTCACTTAGTCTCCTGTTCTCTCGACCAGCAACTGAAAAAGACTGTGGACGACCTGCAGGCCAAATTGACCTTGGCAAAAGGCGAATACAAGATGGCCCTGAAGAACCTGGAGATGATCTCAGATGAGATCCACGAGCGGCGGCGCTCCAGTGCCATGGGGCCTCGGGGATGCGGTGTTGGGGCTGAGGGCAGCAGCACATCTGTGGAGGATCTGCCAGGGAGCAAACCTGAGCCTGATGCCATTTCTGGTAAGTCAGGGGCTCCACTGGGTACATGGGGAGATACCAGACTGTGTGATTTGTTTCCCAGGGTCCTCACTTTCTCTGGCCATCACTGAAAGGTCTCAGAGTTGGGCAGGCCTGAGGGCTGTTTCTGGTGGCTTCCCATGTTTTATGGAACACTGTGTTCATCAAGATGGTACTAAGTGTTCCTCGAAGTCAGGATTCTGTGGTCAAATAAATTGGGAACGTTACACCTTCACTCCTCTTTGAAAGTCAAAGTACACATTAGAACATTCAAGGCTGAGAAGTCCTGCAGGAAAGAAGAGCTGTCTAAGATAGGGACCTTTGGAATCAGATTTGATTCAAATCTGCCTTTACATCATTACTAGTGCATAATGTGGGCAAGGGCCCAACTCTGTATTTCAGTTTCTTCACCTGTAAAATGGAGAGCATGATGGTATCTACTGTATACTATGCATTGTGTAGGGTGGTGGTTCAGATTACATGAATCAATCCCTGACACCCAAGAGGCACTCAGTAAATGGTGGCTCTCACTGGCATCTGATCATAGAGACCTCTTTTCCCAGGGCCACCCCCTGGAAAACTGATAGAAGTTTGACTTGGTTTCTGTCATGCTCATCAAGAAAACCCACCCAACACCGTCTCTGCACACTTCCTTTCTTTTCCTTACCTGTGGAATAATCCCTGTTGGCTCTTTCCCAAGCTCCTTCCTCAGGAGTTCTTTAATTCCTTCAACAAATATTTAAGTGCTAGGTTCAAGGTAAAGGAAAAGGAAACTATCATTTGAACAACTATTATGTATGAGTTACTTTAATATATACATCATCTCAAACCCTGCATGGAGAGGATCATGATGCTTACAGAGGTAAAGTAACTTGATCAAGGTCACACAGCAAGTCTTGGAGTTAGGGATTCAATTCAGGTCTGAGCCTATTTTCTGTCCCCAACATTACAGTACTTATCATTTGTAAGAAACCTTTATGGAATGCTACAAGGCTGTTTTTAAAGAGAAGAGGGGAAAGTTCTAATAAGGAGTGGGATTGTGGGCAGGCTGAGGGAAAACCGCTAAAGGCCAAAGAGGCTTTGAAACCATGGGAATAACATGTGTCTGCGCCTTGTTATTTTGGTCTACCAAATAATGTGGCTACGGAGCATTGTAAAGGATTTCTGTTCTTTTGCAGAAAATGGTGATGTGGGTAGACTTTGAGTGTGTTCTTTATGAGATCAGAAGTTACCTGGAAGATAACAAAGGTCCCAGCAGATACTCCATGCTGGCCTGTTTCTTCTAGCAGCTCTTGCTTCTATTGCCCTAAGAAAGAAGCCTGAGTCCAGCTGGCTTTGTTTGGGATATGTTACAGAGGACCAGAACCTCTTCCTGTGCACATGAGGATCTGTTTGGGGGACGGAGGTGGAGTAAAGGTCCTAATTTGTGGCTGAATTAATTTTCCATTTTTAGGTAATGTCTGGTGACACTGATGTCTTGGCAGGGTTATAAGGTTATTGGAAGGGCGCTTAATATCCATGGGATCCAGCTGCCAGCTGCTTCCCTTCCAGCTGCTTTAGAGGCTGGCCATTCAGGCTTGGGAAGTCACATTCCTTCATTAGGCACTCAGAGGTAGAGATTCTGCAGTCCCCATACTGTGTCTAGCTGCCTGCCAGCAGCAAGCACTTGTGGTATTTGAGGAGGTGACAGAACCCATGTGACTGGTGTTCTCTCTCAACTTAGTGGCCTCGGAGGCCTTTGAAGATGACAGCTGTAGCAACTTTGTGTCTGAAGATGACTCGGAAACCCAGTCTGTGTCCAGCTTTAGTTCAGGACCAACAAGCCCGTCTGAGATGCCTGACCAGTTCCCTGCGGTTGTGAGGCCTGGCAGCCTGGATCTGCCCAGCCCTGTGTCCCTGTCAGAGTTTGGGATGATGTTCCCAGTGTTGGGCCCTCGAAGTGAATGCAGCGGGGCCTCCTCCCCTGAATGTGAAGTAGAACGAGGTGAGTAGCAGCCTTCTCACCCTGTCCCAGATGCCGCACTGCCTCTGTAGCCTGACTGTTGCGCCGTTCCATACCTCTGCCAGGTCTCAGGGACCCCATGCTGCATTACCAGGTCTCTGTGGTTGCGTTGTCAGTATTGATCACTGAGGTTGTTTCCAAGTGCTGTTCTAGGGAGCTCCTGGCTCCACTCAGCTTCTATAAAGTAGAGCTTAGGTCCTGTGTCTCACATCAGAACAGTCTCCTTGGCAAGCACACAGCAGAGAGGTTTGTTTCTCAGCTATAAAGTCCATGTGGCAAATTTCATCTCTATAGCTAAGGAATATATAAAACATCACAAGGAATAAAAGCAGTAAATGATTATGTACTGAGAACCTCTCTGATAGGCACGGTAGGCAACAGTGGGAATTCTACAGGGCTGTTAGCTGATTGGTTTGAGCTCAAGTGACTTAGAATTGTTAATACTCACTTTTGATAATCTTTGTATTTCTACAGGAGACAGGGCAGAAGGGGCAGAGAATAAAACAAGTGACAAAGCCAACAACAACCGGGGCCTCAGCAATAGCAGTGGCGGTGGTGGCAGCAGTAAGAGCCAAAGCAACACCTCCCCTGAGGGCCAGGCCTTGGAGAACCGGATGAAGCAGCTCTCCCTCCAGTGCTCAAAGGGAAGAGATGGAATTATTGCTGACATAAAAATGGTGCAGATTGGCTGATTCATCCTGGGCCCTGGCCCATGTGCATATCAACATTTATACATGGAACTGGAGAACATTGTGCCAATAATCATTTAATATATGCCAAATCTTACACGTCTACTCTAAACTGCTCTAATGAAGTTTCAGTGACCTTGAGGGCTAAAGATTGTTCTTCTGGGTAAGAGCTCTTGGGCTGGTTTTTCAGAGCAGAGTTGTTGCTGCGGGTAGACTGTGACCAGGTTCACAGCCTTTGTGGAACATTCCGTGTAATGGCATTGTGGAAGCAATAACTAGTTCCTATGAAAGAACCAGAGCTGGGAAGATGGCTGGGAAGCCAGGCCAAAGTGGGGGCAACAGCTTGCTTCTCTTTCTCTTCTCACCCTTCAATTTGTATGGGAAAATGGAGATGTCCTCTCCACTTTATTCCATGATATCTAAACGAAAAAGAAAACCCACACACAAAGCAAAAACTCAAGCATTAAGAGCACATATTTTTGACCCAGTGGAGGCTTAAAAAAAAAAATCCAAGAACATAATTCATGTTCACTGCCTCTGGTGTGTTCAGAGGGGGGCTTTTAAAAAAGTGTGTATTCTGGGATACCCATTGAAACCATTTTCTAGAAAGGCTACCATGAGCTGCACTTTTTGGGGTGGGAAAGGTGAATGCCGGGGGGGATGAGGGTAGGAGGGACTTACAGAAGGGGATTTGTGGCTGTGGGGGAGAAGGTTCTACAGCATAAGCCTTATCCTGCCAGCCAAGGGGATTTATTCTAAGAGAAGTGCATGTGAAGAATGGTTGCCACTGTTATTAGATTGACAAGATGTTAATTTCTCTGTAGGTTGTTAACGTTAAAAATAAATGAAATTATTTAAGGGTTATGCTGCACTAGTATTCCTTAGAGGAAACTGTTCTTTAAAGTTAGGAAAGGGAGTAGGCAGGCATGTGTTGGCAAAGGCTGTTAATAGTAGTAAGTGTTAAGACTGCTTTTCTTTAATGTTTTCATGGTAATGCATATTTAGAGCACTGTATTTTTGTCTTGTTAAGAAAATTTAGCATTTCTAAAAGAAAAAAGTAACCCTCTTTCAAACTGTTAATTCTGTCACAGCCTGTATATTTTAGTCATTTGTAAATCTCTTCATACAATAGTGACTTTTTTGACTGATACAGTATCTTAATTACAAGGTTATTTTGTACTTGTCTTAATACACTGAGTGTAATAAAAACAGCTTGAGAAAAGTTTCTACTTTCTGTGACTTCAAATAACTCCCAGTATTGCCCAAATCTTCTAGGCAACCCTTCTGCCATAAGGAAGAGCATGGAGTGCTGTGCTCACCAGTCATCATTTTCAATTAAGGTCATGAATAGTAATAATTTAAGCCTTGATTACCAAGGTTTGAATTCTACTTTTGCTGCTACTAAAGCTGCGGGCAGTGAGGAAACACAGTGGCAGATAAGTAAAATAAAGACGAGGTGGTGACGCTGGAGGAGTGGGCCTCGGCTGCACACTGCATGCCGTCTCCTAGGAAGCTTAAGTGTTGCTGTCAGCTCTCATCCCCAGAGAATTATTTAATTAACTGGGGGGTACACTTGGGCATTACTTTTAAAAGCTCCCCGAGGGAATTCAAATGTGCATTCAGAGTTGAGAATCAGATGGATCCTTTCTCTGTGGAAATGTTACAATGCTGGACTCTTAATCTGCGTTTCATTATTAAAGCATGCTGTGGAGAAAAAGTTCTTGGTTGGCCAATCATAAGGTTTAAGTTTCAGAAATAACCCTTTGCAGTATCAAAAGGTGTTTTACCTAGAAGTTAATATTTCATCTAGGAAAGTTCATAGAAGTCCCTTGTGCTATTTAAGAACATTAAACAGCCGGCCAGGCCCGAGGGTTCATGCCTGTAATCACAGCACTTTGGGAGGCTGAGGTTGGTGGATCACTTGAGCCCAGGAGTTTGAGACCAGCCTGGGCAACATGGTGAAACCCAGTTTCTGCCAAGAATACAAAAATTGGCCAGTCTTGTAATTTGGTCTCAAACAAGAACACTTAACAGCATACCTGAATTTGACTAGTGACCTTCAGGGTTCATTCAGTTCTCATAAAATCTCCTCACACCCTTTAACCTGTAGTAAAGACACTGAGACTTGCTTGACTTACCATTAGCAAAAACTTCCCTGCAATTGAGGCAATTCTTTTTCCGCCTAGAAAAAACACCATCTGGAAAATAGCCCAGACTAGGATAAAGTTTTTACAGCAGAGTCAAGTTATACAATCTAATAACTAGAAATTTCTAAGTACTTGCAGAGAATGAAAGTGGGATGGAATTTTCTAACATTGGGGCTTTCTTTCCCTTGTCTTTACAAAAGACAAAGCCTAGGCAGTCAGTAGCACTAGAGTATTCCTTATTTGGGCATTAAAACTCTCTCTTGTTTCCTGCCTCAATCCCCTTTCCCATCAGCCTACCTGTCTCTCCTACACCAGAAAGGGATGCAGACCACCTTTTGACCACGGCTCCCTTGTCACACTATCACCTAGTCAAATCTCTAGTTTTACGTAGTCTGCCCCCACTGCTGTCACTGTGGCCTCTTTATCTCCACCACATTTGACATTTAATTATACTCTTCTGGGAATTCTGTTCATTAGGCTTCTTAAATCCCCCTCCAACCCCCTTGTTTTCTTGTATCTCCTGTTAGTCTATGTATTTTTTTCTAAAAATTAGAAATACTTTCTAAAAAGCTTCCCCCAAATCAGTTCTTAACCATCTTTAGTTCACATGTGACTCCTGACTTTTTGGGTGATCTTGCTTACTACGCCACGTTGATTCCAGATCTGGATTTTCTGGGCAATTTAATGTGTCAAAACTTACCTTCAGTGAAGCTATGAGCATCTGTCCATGTGCTGAATTAGAAACCTGAGTCATCCTCTCTAACAACTCCTGACTAGTCTGTCTGTTACTTAGAACCTCTGAAGGGCCTGGATTGTTTTTCCTCCCTCTATAACAGGTCTGGATCTTGTCCCTCCCTCGACTAGATGGCTGTGTCTGTGGGTGTCATTAGACACACACAGCAGGTCAATCAGGGCTCAGGGAAGAAGGCTTGTAAACCTGGGGCAAATACCTTAATCTCTTAGGCTTCTTTCCTCAATTGTAAGAAGTACAAATAATAGTATCTATACTTTATTCAGCTATTGGGAAGAGTAAAAAGAAAAATATACACATTGGGTACATAGTAAACACTCAATAATGGTCAGTAGTCTGTCTTTTGAAGCCTTTCCTTCAAGGTCCAAGTTAAAGTATCAATTCTTCAAGTACAATTTTTTATATTGGTCCAGCCAAAATTAATCTTTCCCTTATTCATACACTGGTGGCATGTTTTTAGAGCTCTATTATAGAAATATCAGTGCCACAGTTAAGTTGTTCACATATAGGTCTCTTCTAATACATTTGATGGATTAGGTTTTCAGTTTGCATCCTGTACAAGATCTTTACCACAACAGGTTCAAATCATGTGTTTATAATATAGTTCTTATGTTCTGGATTTTTTCTTTTTAAAGAGTAACAGAAAACTAGTTAAATTAGTCCACCTAAAATTAATAGGCTAAAACTGAAAGCATGAAGTATTTACCAAAATGAAATCTCATTAGTGTAATAATCTACCACTATTCTGTAAAGAACAGATTTTTGTTGAAATATATATTTTCATGCAAATAATCTATCCTCATTTACATGAAACATGACAGATGAAATCTTTGAATAAATCTAAGTTAAACTATGCAATATCCATAAGTATAAACATTTTATTTCAATTTAAGGTAGTAGCAATACAAAATAAGTTCTGACAATTATAAAGTAGAGACAATGAAAAATCCCACCCTATTTTTAGAATTTTAAAATATTGAGCATCATTCTATCCTGATGGGTTTTTATGTAAACTGGGAATTTACATGACACCAGTATCTTGGCAATTCACTTTTTCTGAATGCTACATATCCCAATCACCATATATTAAATTCTCTATTTTCTTCAAAGTGCCACTGCCACAAGAGCACTGAACAATACAGCCATTTAAAAAAAGACGACACAAACTAAATTGTAATGTCTTCAATATCTCAATTACTATTTTTTAAAAATAAAAACCGCAGTAGCGAATTTCTCTAAGTTCTTGCTACATGATTGAATGGGAGATAATCTCAACAATTTTTGTTCTTAGGCATGAGCATCTTCATGCTAAGGTAGTCTATATTTAAAAGCTTTATTCTTTCATAACAACTGGGCAACATTTTAAAATAATAAATAATGCAAAATTAAAATCAATTATGGTGGCACAATTCATTTGGTAATTAGTTGCCCAAGATGTATAGTAGAATCAAGCAGGTTTAATGTCCACATGCTCTGCAAAAAAGGGAAACAATGGAAATATTTCAGTATATTAATCTAGCCCACTATTCCACTCAAGGAATCTATATCCTTTTTCTCATCTGGTCTCAGTTCCTTTATCCTCTTAGCAAAGGCATCTCACAGTGATGACTAAATCTAATCTTAATCATATGCACTTTTTATACAAAATGGCCCCTAAAATGCTAGCCAACTCTATATACACAAAACCATGTAAACGGTACCTCTAGGTGATTTAGGTAATTCTGACTATATACAGTTCTTACCAAACACCCTGACAAGCACCAGATTCCACTGTAATGTGTTTTTAGATATTTAATTTCATTCTGATTGTTCTGCTTACTGTCCTGAAGATTTGTGTCCTTATTTGAAGAACTGATGTTTGGTTAAGTATAAAAGCCAGTAACGAGATTTCTCCATCACTGAAGTTGTGTGATCTTGATGGGGATAATGCTATTAAAGTCCAAGAAGAAAGGTCCTTCTTGTTTAGGCAAAAAGGTGCTAGGAATGATATTGAAGATCCCAGAAGGTATATTTTCTAATTCCAGGTAGCAAAACCCACACCTATATTTAGAGAAAATGAGAATAAAGTTTATAGAAGATGATGCCACAAAAAGTAAAGTATAAAATAGATACAACAAAAATGCCAACATTACCTATAGTCACCACTAGATTTCCTCAGAAAGCCATGGGGACCAGGATCTCCTACAGTAGAAACGGTTACAACCTCAAATCCAACGCTATATTGCCTAGCATTTAAAATGAACAGAATTACTGTATTAATATATAGTCTCAAACATGTGATTTAAAATAACTATATCTGAAGTGTCGATGTCATATTATGTTTCTGAAGTTTCAGTAGAAACACATGCACTCTATTTGTGATCATGTAACACACCATTTATATATTTCAGTTGAAGCCTTAAAAATTAACACTGGATTAAACTTATTTTAAGAGAGACTGTATTTTTACCATGGGCTCCCCGGGAAATATTTTATTTTTTTGAGACGGAGTCTCGCTCTGCTGCCCAGGCTGGAGTGCAGAGGCGCGATCTTGGCTCACTGCAACCTCCGCTTCCTGGGTTCAAGTGATTCTCCTGCCTCAGCCTTCTGAGTAGCTGGGACTACAGGGGTATGCCACTGTACCTGGCTAAATTTTTTTGTATTTTTAACAGTGACAGAGTTTCATCATGTTGGCCAGGCTGGTCTCAAACTCGACCTCAGTTGATCCGCCAGCCTCAGCCTTCCAAAATACTGGGATTACAGGCGTGAGCCACTGCACCCGACCTTTTTTTTTTTTTTTTTTCCTGAGACAGGGTCTCACTGTCACCCACGCTGGAGTACAGTGGAGCAATCATGGCTCACTGCAGCCTTGCCCTCCTGGACTTGCGATTCTCCCACCTTAGCCTCCTCAGGACCTGGGACTATGGGTATGTACCACCATATCTGGCTAATTTCTTAAATTTTTTTTTTTGGAGACAGGGGGTCGCCTTATGCTGCCCAGGCTGGTCTGGAATTTCTGGGCTCAAGCTATCCTCCTGCCTTGGCCTCCCAAAGTGCTGGGATTACAGCCTTGAGCCACTGTGCCTGGCCACAGGGAATAATTAAAAATATTGTCGTTGGCTGGGCGTGGTGGCTCACGCCTGTAATCCCAGCACTTTGGGAGGCAGAGGTGGGTGGATCCCAAGGTCAAGAGATCAAGACCATCCTGGCCAACACGGTGAAATCCCATCTCTACCAAAAATACGAAAATTAGCTGGGCATGGTGGTGCGCGCCTGTAGTCTCAGCTACTTGGGAGGCTGAGGCAGGAGAATCGCTTGAATCCAGCAGGCGGACGTTGCAGTGAGCCAAGATTGCACCACTGCACTCCAGCCTGGTGACAGAGTGAGACTCTGTCTCAAAAAAAAAAAAAAAAAAGAAAGAAAAAAATTGTTATTGTAACAAATGGGAAGGCCTATGGGAAAGGAAGCCCTGAAACAAAATCTGAATTTACAGAAGTATTTAGCACACGATAAACATGGCATCCCAAATCAGTAAAGAAAGATTCATTTAGATGGTGATGAGGTAACACAAAATTTAGAAAAAAACTGTTAAATTGTATTTTATACCAAATATAAAAATATATTCATATGAATTTTTTAAATGCAAAAAAATTAAACCATAAAATAATCAGAATATGGTGAAAATTAATTTGATAATGTGGTGAAAGTTCCTGTCCACAGCAAAAGGAAACCAGAAGACAGATTTCATTATTTTAAAATGAAATGCTTTTCTATGTGGGAGAAAAATGACAATCTGAGAAAAATATCTGCAAATATGTGAAGGAGTTAATACCCTTATCTTATTCATGCTTACAATTAAAAAAAAAGATAACTCTATGGGCAAGAAACATGAATAGGCAATAAATAAACAATATTGTAACAAACATTGTTACATGTTCAATCCATCTAGAAATTAAGTACAAAAGAGCAAGTAGGTTTATTTACCTATTTCACCTATCAAACTGGTAGGGGTTTTAAAAATGACTTTCTTGTGGAAAAATAGTTTAATCCTATCTTCATATTTTGGGTTATTAACTGCTGCTGGATTAGTTTGTAAGAAAAGCAAAATTAAGCCCAATCCTATTTAGAAGGTAGTTTTGTTTTTATTTGTATTGGTTGTTTTTTTTTTTTTTTTTTGGTGGTTGTTATATGAGACAGGGTCTTGCTCTGTCGACCAGGCTGGAGTGCAGTGGCATCATCTGGGATCACTGCAACCTCTACCTCCTGGGCTCAAGCCATCCTCTCACCTCAGCCTCTCAAGTAGCTGGGATTATACAAGCACATGCCACCATGCCTGGCTAAATTTTTCAAAAAATTTTTGCAGAAATGAGGTCTTGCCATGTTGCTCAGGCTGGTCTTGAACTCCTGAACTCGATCCTCCTGTCTTGGCCTTCCAAAGTGCTGGGATTACAGGTGTGAGCCACCATGCCCAGGCTGTATTCTCTATGTTTTTTAAACCTTTTAAAACTATGAAATATAACACTTAAGTAAAACATATATACAGCTTAATAAATCATTTGCAAAGTGAATAAACACCTCAGCTTCCCCATCTGTCTCCTCCCTGCAAATTGATGTGAAACAGGGTTCTAATTACCCTTTTTACACATGGATACTCAATTATTCCATACCATTTATTGAAAAGACTGTCCTTTCCTGGGTAACCACCACCCAGATCAACAAATCCTCTCAGCACCACAGAATTCCCTGTATATTCCTAACTGCAACTCCTGTCCCCTCACAGAGCTTTTATAGTACTAACTCTCTCACTCTGCTTTATAGTTTTACAACCTTAGTGTGCATCCTTAAATGACAGTCTTTTAGTTTTGCCTGTTCTTGACTTTACGGAAGTAGAATCACATGGTATATATTCTGTACATATGGCTTTTAAGGCGTATCCATTATGACTTATCCATTATGTTGTGTATAGCTGTAATTTATTTCCATTGTTATATCAGGACTCTATCATATGACTATATTATAATCGTAAATGTCAATGAACATTTGTTTCCAATTTCTGGCTATTACAATGGTTTACTGGCCATCTGGATTGCCCCCTTTATGACATGTTTTTATTTTTTAAAAACTGCAGATTTTTTTCTTATCAAAGTAGCATATTTACAAATATTTTAACATGCTCTTTGTCTTAAGAAATCTTTCCTTTCTTGAGGTTAAAACATTTCCTGCATTATCGTCTAGATGCTGTATTGTTTTGCCTTTCACATTTAGGTTTGTAATCCACCTGGAATTTTATGTGAAACAGGGTTCTAATTGCCCTTTTTACACATGGATACTCAATTATTCCATACCATTTATTGAAAAGACTGTCCTTTCCTCACTCCACTATAATGCCATTGTTATAAATCCAATGTCCATATATGCTTAGGTTTTTAAACTTTTTTGTTACACTATGTTCATTTTTAATAGAACATCATTAATTTAAGAAAGTTACTCATCACAAACCTTGGTCCTCGTAGCTCAATCAGTAATGGTCCAGTCTTTTCTATATGGAATTGGTAGATGGGGTTATTTTTGTGAGTCTCTTGGAAATTTCCACATCCCCCAGCACTCTGACCACTCCACTTTCCATTAATCTAATAAAAACAAAGTTTCAGTGTTAACAAAATTTCATTCTTCAATTCCACTTGAAGACAAAACTCCATCTCCAAAAAAAAAAAAAAAGGCAATTTTCTACTCTGTGGCTCCAACTCCTCTCTCCCATCTTTATTTGCTGGTGACAGCCAGGCTGCTTTGTTACACTAATCCCTATTTTCATCTCTTAGCCGCTAATCAAGTTGTTCTTTCTACAAGGCATTTTCCATAGAATCTTCCTCTACACATCTAGCCTACCCTGCAGTTAATCTCAAATTCTACTTTTAAGGTTCATCTACACAGACCTCTCTAACAACCAAAGTTTGCATTCATCTTCTTTCTCTGAATTTTCTTTTCACAGACGTTGCTCACTGAAGATCTTGTATTCCAACCCAAATTGAAGGCCACTTACGTTTCCCATATATTCCTGTGAAGCCTTAGAATGTCTTTATTTCATAATAAATTGCTAAATATAAAGAATAAAATGAGAGAAATGGGAAAGCGAATTTAAAAATTCTAAAAGAATGCTGAGATTACAACCAAATGAATCTTCTCACCCGTTTTGATAAGGTGTATGGTGAAGGAATCTTTGAAAAAGTAAAACTGCATGCTGAATATACCTAGATTAAAAAAAGACTGTATTGATAAATTTTACACTTACAAGAACATCAAAGTGATACATGAATATACTGGAAGACTAAAAAAATCAGTTGGCATATACAAGTCATGATTCTACAGGCAGCCTAGTATCAGGTCAGGTTTAATGAGCTGGGAACTGAGAAGCTAGGGGTGTGGTCTTGGCTTTCTCTGCTACTAACTGTGTATGACTCAGGACAAATTACAATTTTTCCAGGCCGTGGTTTCTGCATCTGAAAAATGAAGCAGTGGCAGCAGCTCCCAATGTCCCTTTCATCACTAAAAATCTACTCAAATTGAGCTGCTTATCTAGAGCAAACAAATCTATATAGAAGAAAATTACAATGACCTTCCCAACTAGATCAGAGCAGTATGTTTCTAGTGACTGATTCTCTTTCACTAAGTTCAAAGTCTTCTTCAAGTCAATACAAATACTAAACAGGCTAAATAAGTTTTTATTGCTTGCTTTAAAATGAAATGTATTGGCTGGGTGCAGTGGCTGACACCAGTAATCCCAGCACTTTGGGAGGCCAAGGTGGGTGAATCACTTGAGGTTAGGAGTTCGAGATCAGCCTGGCCAACATGGTGACATCCCATCTCTACAAAAAATACAATAGTTGGGCGTGGTGGCAGCACCTGTAGTCCCAGCTACCCAGGAGGCTGAGGCAGGAGAATTACTTGAGCCCGGGAGGTGGAGGCTGCAGTGAGCTGAGATTGCACTAATGCACTCACTCCAGCCTGGGTGACAGAGCAAGACTCTGTCTCAAAAAAAAAAGAAAGAAAAAGAAATGTATTAGTCCAACATACTATATTACCGTGGGGCTAAACTATTACTATGAAAATAAAAATGTTCTTTCAGAATAAAAACATTTCTTTTCAAATGTATTATTTTCTACAGAAAGCGTAATTTACTATTAAAATAAGCACAAAAATAGAGAGCAATACATTTTCAGAAATAAACTTTCTCCAGATAATCCCACTTACAAAGCGGAGCACATTACGTCTTTATATTACTGTGTTTTGTCACTGTGTGTTGGTTTTACTTACCCGAACTGTGTAATGGATTGTGTTCTGTTTTTCATATTGAGAAACCACTAATGTAAAGGTATGGGTGCCAGGTGTGGTCAGCTTTATCTTAGTCAAATAATGAGGGCTGTTAATTCGAATTCCATCAATGTATGGAGGTGGGTCAGCTGCAAACAAACAAGTAGGCTTAGAGAAAAGGAGACTTTTCTTTCTTTAGTTTTTGAAGTTTTATGGTTGATGTAGGAAAAATAATTACTTGGATGGACATCTCCTTAACTGATTCTCTCCTTAAAACATAATGATATTAGTGAATTATAATTTCACTTGAAACCTTTAAAATTAAACAGTTCCTAATAAGCAAAAATAATCTTTTTGAATACTTTCAATGAGATATAACCTTACTTGCTATTTGCTCTGTGTTGCATTTCAGTAATTCCTACTATTTGTTCTGTGTTGCATTTTTCTCCCATAGAGGATTTTAAACTCAGGATTTTTTTTTCTTTTGAGATGAAATTAAAAATAATACAAAGTAGTATGTAAAAATATATATTCCCCACTACTCAGGTTTAAATTAACTTTTTTTTTGGTCATTCTAGCTTTTTCATAAAACAATGTCTCTTTTAACTATGACCCTTATCTTATTCCCCTCTACTGATGGATTTGGTGAACATCTTTTTAGACTTGAATACAAAAGTATTCCACTCCTAAAAGTGAATGAACAAATAACTGTTTCTGGTATAAGTGTATATATAAAAAAATAGTGTATGTCTTATATCTTTCATTTTTCACTCAACATTTTAAAAAGAGCTATGTTGTTCTACACAGATAGTTTATTTCTTATAACTGCCTGTATAATATTCCATCACATGAATATGACATTTTATCTACACCCCAACTGGTTTAGAAAATCTGGATATTCAAAAAAAAAAAAAAAAAAAAAAAAAGAAAATCTGGATATTCAGATTGTTTTCAATATTTTGTTATTACAAAGAATGCTGCCTATTTTTCTTTGATAGTCCCATCAGTCAAGCCTGATACAATAAAATTTTATGCATGTCAATTACTATATGTTAAGATCGATGGTCTCAGCTTATTTAGGAATGCTGAATATTTATAATGGGACCTATCAGAGAAACTAAACATTTTAGTATCTCAAATAACTCATAAGTCTCTAATGATTAGGGGTGGTGTGATCTAGTGAGAAGAGTAAAGAATTGGCACATATGTGGATCTTGAACAAGGTTTTTAACCTTTTCATGTTTCAGTTTACTCTTCTGTCAAATGGGGAACAAGGCCTGTCCTATTTACTGCAGAGTGTTCTAATTAAAATAAAATGATAAACATGAAAGTATTCTGAAAAGGCACAATCACTCTACATAAGATGGAGCATTATTTTAAAAAAAGGAAAGCTTGGCTAGTGTAACTTGACAGTTGTCACTGGACCTACTATGTGCCATGCTCATTCCAGTACCTAGGGATATTGACTAGTATGACTCAGTGCCTGCCACCAACACAGTGTAATAGGGAAGAATGCCATACTTCCCTATGATTAAACAAAGTAAGGCTTAAACCACTTCTGATCACATCTTCCCATCACTGCCCATTTCTCTGCACAACTTTCTTGCAAGAACTGTCAACAATTGCTTCCTTACATCATAGTCTCTTTTAAAACCAATCCAATTGGTCTTCTATCTCCACCTCTCCACTAAGCCTGTTCTTATCAAGGTCAACAATGACTGCCACAATGCTAAGTCCAATAGTTTCTTCTCTTTAATTTTTATTTTAGGTTTAGGGGTACACGTGAATGTTTGTTACAAAGGTAAACACGTGTCATGGGGGTTTGTTGTACATATTATTTCATCACCTGGGTATTAAGCCAGGACCCAATAGTTATCTTTTCTATTCTTCTCCCTCCTCCCACCCTCTCCCTACTTCAAGTAGACCTCAGTGTCTGTTGTTTCTTTCTTTGTGTTCATAAGTTCTTATCATCTAGTTCCCACAATAGTTTCTTCTCTCACCTAATCTCATTTGATTTCTCAAACATCAATAGATGCAGTTTTCCTTTCTTTCTCTCCTGAAAAATGTTCTTTGCTTTGGTTATGTGAAACCTCACTGTTTCATCAGGCCCTCTGTTCGAATTCTTTTGTGGTACCTTTTCCTCTGCTCAACCTCAAGGTGTCTGAGAGTCCAAGGTCAGATCCTGCGTGTTAATCTCTGTACCCACCACTCTCTTCACAGGTGATTTATACAGTCCCATCTTCAAATTCCATCTATATGCTCCTGACTCCCCTATCTGTATCTCTACCCTTACTCCAGAACTTGATTCAAAAATCCAACAGCCTAACTGGCATCTCCATTTGGAGCCAGGAAATGCCATTTTCCTGATTATGACAAGCCAAAGACCCTCCGAACCCCTGCCAGTGGTGTACAGAACCTCATGTGATCTGACCTCTGCAAATCTTTCTGACTTCTTTTGATACCACACCTACCCAGGCAATTGGCCTGTTCTCTGTTCCAAAAAGACACCATCTTTTCTCACTGTAAGGTCCTTGTACTTGCTGTTCCCTCTGCCTGTAGTGCTTTTCCCTTGATTTCTTTGCACAACTGGTTCCTTTTTTTGTTATTCATAGCTCTTCTCAATCCCGCTCAAAGAGGTCTTCTATGACCACCCACCAAAAGCAACCAACCCACTCACTCACATACCCCTTTTTTACATATGTGTATCAATACTTGATGTTTTGCTTACTAACTGTCTCCACAACTAGAACATAAGCTCTATGAAAACAATCCTGTTTAGTTCATCACTATTCTCCACAGCCTTAGGACAGTTTATCTCACTAAGTGATACACATTTTTTAAAAATGTGAAAGCAAAGTGGTTTCAATACAATGTGTTAAATATCTCAGGTGCCCAGTGGAAGGAATGGTATTTGGGCTGGACCTTAACTACGCGCATGAAGCCAAATAGGGAGACAGGAATATGTGGGTAAAAGGTGGGAGGAGAGATTCTTGAGAGAAGAAACCATGAAAAAAAGGCAACAAGGGCACGGTGTATTCTGGAGTAGCAACTATCTCAACTGTGAGAAGCTGGGGCATGAAATAAAGGCGGGCAGGTAGATTAAGGCTGGAATATAAAAAGCCTTATATATCATGCTAAAGAGCTTAGATTTTATCCAGGAGTTCAGGGAAAACTACAGAATACATTTGATTAGAGTAAAAGACATCACTTAAGTTTCAGAAATAAAATTCTGACAGCCATGTGTGAGAATATGGAAATCCCCCCCTTGGAGTCTCTAAATTAAATCAAAACAAAACACAGAACAGTGTAAATACCCATCTGCTTGAGTGGTTTCTATAAGTCTATCAACATAATTATTTCTCTATATTATCTACATAAAATGTGTCATTTTTCAACTTAATCATATAAATAAAATCTTATGTATGTTTATTTTAATGTTTGCTGGGCTACTAAACATACCTGGGTAATAAACTTTTTTCCCATCAGTCTTGTAGACAACCATTGTGATAAATTCTCGATTATTCGCAAAATCATCCTAAAATCACAAAGAATCCAATGTGGTTAGAAAATGGGTTGAAAATGCTATTTATTTTCTTTTTAAATCTCTCCACAAAAAATGCTCTTTAAAGTTAAAATACCTCTAATTTTAAGAGCATTTTTCTCAGCTATTTAGTGCTATAAGAAACATTGTTTTTCTGAATTAAATTGTCATTTTAACAGATGACCACAATGTATGAAGTAATATAGTAAAGAAGATTCGGAGGCTATTAAGATTATGGTTAACCTTTACAGAATCAAGACTAATGATTTAACATTTCCAAACTCCCTTCAGCATATTTCAATGTTAATATTAAGATGTAAACTATACATGATCAACCCCCAAACCCTCACTTTTAAAAAGCATAAACTCCCTCATAGTTTTCTTCAGAGATGACTTTTGAACAAGATTTAAGTGTATAATTATAAAATACAAATTTCCTTAGAGGAAAATATTCATTTGTCGGAGAAAACACTATTCTCTGGGCACCTAATTAAACAGGCTGGTGTTTACGTATGTCTTTCACAATGTTCTAACTATATTTAAAAAATTTCTGTATGGGATATCATTAGAAGGGTATCAGTACCTTGTCTGTTATGTGTCTACTAAGCAAAACCCAAACTGCAGCGCCCCCCTGTGGACACTGCACCTCCAGTTTGTACTGGGGGTTGTTGGCCAGGCTATAGGCATCTTTCACAGGTCCTTGCTTAGCATCCCAAGTACTAAAAGATAAAGTCAACAAAGAAGGTTGTAATTAAATTTCTCATAGAGCTAAAATATAACACTATTTCAAAAAGTGAATTAAGCTATCTGAGTTTTTGGTTTTGTTTTACTGTTTTTAAATTTTTTGGCACAACCAGGAAGCATGGAAAGAAAACAACTATTAACAAGATAGTCAGTGTGGGCATGACAAAAAGAGATGGAATGCTAGTCTTCCTAAATTAACCATTCTGTTTTTTATTTATTTTTTTGAGACAGAGTCTTGCTCTGTTGTCCAGGCTGGAGCTCAGTGGCGTGATCTTGGCTCACTGCAACCTCCACCTCCCAGGCTTGAGCGACCTGCTGACCTCAGCCTCCTGAATAGCTGGGACAACAGGTGTGCACCACAATGCCCGGCTAGTTCTTGTATTTTTTGTAGAGATGAGGTTTTGCCATGTTGCCCAACCTGGTCTAGAACTCCTGAGCTCAACCAATCCGCCCACCTTGGCCTCCCAAAGTGCTGGGATTACAGGCATGAGCCACCGCGCCTGGCACCATTATGTTTTTACGTGAAGAAAGTGGATGCTATTTTAAAGCATACTCTGCAATGCGCAAAAAGTTACCTGTGAATACACGTTGATTCTTTAAAAAGACCTGGATTCCAACTCAAATAAATCACATCATAATACTGGCACAGATCATCCCAGGAAATCCAAAATATTCCTGAAAATTAATATCTTTGTTAATCTAAAAAAATCTTAATGCTAAATGATTTTAAGTCAGTTACATATCTTTCGCCTTGTTGAAACATGTTTTTTTTGTTTTTTGAAGAATAAATGGTATTAAAATTAAAAAGATATATTTACCGTTGTCTATTTTCTGAGCTGTTCGGGGATCAAAGTTTAAATACTTTTGCAACTCTGGAGTCCAGTTTTTTACATCATTTTCACTGTATCTTCCTTTCCAACGTAAATGACTCCAAGGATTTTTCAACTGGATAAATCGCAGCCCCTATGTACAAAAGAAACAGGAGATAACATTAAGTTGCAAAACAGTTTTTACCGTATTAGTTCTCTTATTAGAGGATGAACTGAGTACTTATCAATTCTTTTCCCTTCAAATCAACTTGAAATTAGTATTTTTAACACTTTCACCAGGTCATACATCAATCAAAAACTGTAAATGGCTACTGACTCCCTAGAGCTAATAGTGTAGTCTTTCACTGCATGTAGTTAAAATTATATAAAATTCAAAAATCAGTTTCTTAGTCACAGCAGCCACATTTCAAATGTTAAATAACCACAGGTAGCTAGTAGCAAATTCATTGGGCAGCCCAGATAAAGAACATTTCCATCATTGCAGGAGTTCTAAAAGACAGTACTGCCTTAGAGCATGAAGTATTTTCTGCCTTTTCAAAGCTCACTCTACTCTGGCCTGACTTTATTTTCCAGTATGTATACTCCATGTATCTTTGGCTCTAATCTAGTTTTTCCTTTCAGAATGCAATAAAATCTTTATTCAATTTTGCCTCTAGAGGCATTTGCTCATGCTGTTCCCTTTTTCTGAAAGGCCCTCTTTGATCCCTTTAGCTATCCTTTCTTCTCAGTGCAGATAGATACGGTGAAGAAAAGAGAAAAGAACATGGACTTTGGGGTCAGAATAAAATGGGACCAAATTTCAGTTATTTGGGTGGGTCATTTACCCTCTCTGAACACTGATTGACTCATATGTAAAATGAAGATTATGATGTGTCCCTAGAAGATGGCTGTGAAGATCAAATGGAATTAACAAAGTACCTAGCATTTAGTAATTTCTTTCTTTTTTCTCTTCTCCAAACTTCATAGTGCTAACAATCTGTATTACATTAGTTTAAAACAAATAGTATCCTATCTTATATTGTTTCCTACAAATGTAGTCATCTTGTCTCCCCAATGAAATAATTAACTCCTTGAAATGGTAACACTATCATCCCTCTTCAGATTTTCCACTGATTTATGGAACAGAGTGTAAAGGTAAATGCTCAGTCAATACCAGGCATGTCTACAGAATTGAATACATTGATTCAGGAAAACAAAAGAGGTGGTAAATCAAAAATAGTATTTGTCTTACTGCAAGCAGTCACCTTAGGAAATTGTGTACTTTTTAAAATGATATCATAAATCAAACTGTTTGGGAGACATCTAAACAACCACAACACATTCCTTTTGCTATTTTAAATGGTGACAAATTGTGGCTGGGGGTAGATGTACGTGATTTCTGGACATAAGACTCATTCCTCTTAGGCTATATTCCCTAGAAGCTTCATTAATACAATTTCTTTCATCAATATCTTCTACACCATATGTGTCTCACCACACGTTAACTCTAATTCCTTTCTTTTCAAAAAATTTAATTCTCCATAAGCAGGTAATCTGCTTCATTTCAGGACTCTTAACACTTCCTAAAAGAGGAGCACAAAGGACAGCAAATTGCTGCTAAGCTTTTCAGAGACAGACCCCCAGCATCAGTGATATTCAAGGACACCAAGATATGGCTGTAGATTTTGTTGGGATCGGTAGAGAACCAGCCCTAAAAAGAAGGAATGCTAGAGAACTTAAAAAAAAAAAAAAAAGAATTTGATTTTGCTGAAACATCCAATTTCTAAAGTTATTTCCAAGTGGCAGCAAAGGAAAAGACTTGGACAGCTTCAGAAATTCTATAACACTTGTCTGAACTGAAGTCAGCACCCTGATGTGGAGCTGTACTTCCATAGTAGACTATTTATGAAACATCACCTCAAAGACACAAAAATGACCCAAAGAGAGAATCGCTGAGACTAAAATGAAGGCCTTGGAATACACAAGCAGGTTAGAGGTAGTCAAACAAAAATGATAGCACTTTTATGCAAATATTAATAAATATTGAAAATCTCTTAAGTGAAAAAAGTCACCAATGATATAATACTAAGCAGAGCTGTCATAGTACAAGATTAGGTCTTTCTGCAAAAAAGAGGTCCTAGAGATAAATGCTTGAATCAAATATGGAAATATTTTAAAACAGAAGTCGGAATTGGCCAGGCACGGTGGCTCCCACCTGTAATCCCAGGACTTTGGGAGGCTGAGGCGGGAGGATCACAAGGTCAGGAGATCGAGACTATCCTGGCTAACATGGTGAAACCCTATCTCTACTAAAAACACAAAAAATTGGCCGGGCATGGTGGTGGGTGCCTGTAGTCCCAGCTACTCGGGAGGCTGAGGCAGGAGAATGGCATGAACCTGGGAGGCGGAGCTTGCAATGAGCCGAGACCACGCCACTGCACTCCAGCCTGGGCAACACAGCGAGACTCCATCTTTTAAAAAAAAAAAAAAGAAGTCAGAATTAAACAAACACTTCAAAAGGTAAGTAGCAAAAAATAAAAAACAAAAATAATGCACCTAGGAAACTCCTTGAATATATATCTAAATAAAACAGTACTGGAGAAAACCTTTAAATATACATTTTTTGAGGCAGGGTGTCACTGTGCCAACCAGGCTGGAGTGCAATGGTGTGATCTTGGCTCACTGCAGCCTTTGGCTCAAGTGATCCTCCTACCTCAGCCTCCCAAGTAGCTGGGACTACAGGCATGTGCCACCATGCCCAGCTAATTTTTTAAAAAATTATTTATTACAGAGATGGGGTCTTGCTATGTTGCTCAGGCTGGTCTTGAACTCGTGGCCTCAAGCAATCCTCTCGCCTCAGCCTCCCAAAGTGCTAGGATTACAGGTGGTGAGACATGGTGCCCAGCCACTTAAAATGTTTTGACCGGTATTTGTGGCAAATTACAATTCTAAAAAAACCCAACCTTACTGGTGTACCTAATTTCATATAATGTTTATATTTTTTGCTTTAAGTGGTCAATTTTTATGCCACTTTTAAAGAAACAATTCTACAGAGTATGGCTGGGGGGTCCAACACTGACCAGCTAATTTGTAAAGTTCCAAGACTATAAATTTTATAATGGTGCGATACATCCCTACCGTCCTCATAATTCATATACAGTCATGCACCATATAATGAAATGTTAGACAATGATGAACTACATATATCATAGTGGTTCCATAAGATTATAATGGAGCTGAAAAACTTCTATTGCCAAGTGACATCCTGATGATCCTGCCCCCATGTGGGCCTAGGCCAATGTGTGTGTTTATGTTTCAGATTTTAACAAAACAGCCTTAAAAAAAAATTAACAGAAAAAAGCTCATGTGAAGTATTTGTGTACAGCTCTATAATGTGATTGTGTTTTCAGCTAGTTGTTATTACAGAGCCAGAAAGTTAAAAAAATTTAAAGTTTATAAAGTAAAAAATTACAGTAAGCCAAGGTTAATTTATTGGGCTGCTCCGATGGTAGTGGGTTAATCAGAACTTATTAATAACATTTGTATCACTAAAGTTGGTATACAACCACCACTGATGAATTTGGCTTAGAACAATTCATTATTGAAGAAAAAAATATTTTTATAAAGTCTACATGTCCAGTGTTCATAAAGTCTACAGGAGTGTACAGCAATGTCCTAGGCTTTCCCATTCACTCACCAGTCACTCACTCACCCAAAGCAACTTCCAGTCCTGCAAGCTCCATTCATGTAAGTGCCCTATACAGGTGTATCATTTAACAAAATCTTATATACTGTCTTTTTACTGTGATTTTTCTATGTTTAGATATACAAATACCAAGCTGTTACAATTGTCTACACTATTCAATACAATAACATGCTGTACAGGTTCGTAGTCTAGGAGTACTAGGCTATACCACAGAGCTTGGGTGTATAGCAGGCTGTACCATCTAGGTTTGTGTAAGCACATTTTATGATATTCATGCCACAACAAAATCACCTAACGATGCATTCCTTAGAATGTATACTCATTGCGCCGGGCGCGGTGGCTCAAGCCTGTAATCCCAGCACTTTGGGAGGCCGAGACGGGCGGATCACGAGGGAAGGAGATCGAGACTATCCTGGCTAACACCGTGAAACCCCGTCTCTACTAAAAAATACAAAAAACTAGCCGGGCGAGGTGGCGGGCGCCTGTAGTCCCATCTACTCGGGAGGCTGAGGCAGGAGAATGGCGTGAACCCGGGAGGCGGAGCTTGCAGTGAGGTGAGATCCGGCCACTGCACTCCAGCCCGGGCAACAGAGCGAGACTCCGTCTCACCAAAAAAAAAAAAAAAAAAAAAAAGAATGTATACTCATCATTAAGCAACGCGTGACTGTAATTCCACGTGCCATACATAAGCAAACAACTCTAATTAACACATAGTAGTGTTCTGTTATTGCTGACTGATCCCTACTTCTATTCGTTCTGGTATTAAGGGTCCTTCATTAAGAAATAGTACTTCTTTAATAATCTTTGTATTTTCTAATCCATAGAACTAATCCATTTTTCAGTTAAAAATAACAACCACCTCAGAAGTAATGAAGTCAAATATTCTAACCAGATATTGCAGAAATAGGGTCTGAAAGGCCTGACAGCATGCAAGGGCTTCTAGGAAGAAAAATACTTGCTCACACAAACACAATGGCATGTATCTTATGCCCAGCTATCTTCCTATTTTCTTCCTCTTTCACAATTTTTTATTTTTTCAGACAGGGTCTCTATCACTCTGGCTGAAGTGCAGTGGTGTGATCAAGGCTCAACACAGCCTTGATCTTCTGTGCTCAAGCAATCTTCCCACCTCAGTCTCTTCAGCAGCTGGAATTACAGACATATGCCACCATGCCCCGCTAATTTTTAAATTTTTTGGAGAGATGGGGCCTTACTATGTTGCCCAGGCTGGTCTTCAACTCCTGGCCTCAAGAAATCCTTCTGTATCAGCTTACCAAAGTATTGGGATTACAAATATAAGCCACCATGCCTGGCCCACTTTCATAAGTATTTATTTAGTGTCTACTATGGGTACTGGTCCATGGCCTCTTAGGAACTGGGCCGCACAGCAGGAGGTGAGCAGTGGGCAAGTGAGCATTACAGCCTGAGCTCTGCCTCCTGTCAGATCAGTGTGGCATTAGATTCTCACAGGAGTGTGAACCCTATTGTGAACTGTGCATGTGAGGGAGCTAGGCTGTGTTCTCCTTATGAGAATCTAATGCCTGATGATCTGAGATAAACAGTTTTATCCTAAAATCATGCTCCCACCCACCCCTCCGTCTGTGGAAAAACTGTCTTCCACAAAACGGATCCCTGATGTCAAAAAGGTTGGCAACCACTGCTTTAGAGCTTAACAATGTGATTGATCCAAACACCAAGACGCAGTGTGGAATCTTGGGAGCTATATATTCCACCTCAAAACTGCTGGTTTTATGGAAAAGACAAAGAGGTGTAACAGCGTTTCTGTTCTGTCATCAGTATCTGTGCCATCCCTGTGATTTCCTTTCCCACCTTTTAATTTCATAATTTCCAATGGTAGAGATCAAGTTGTTTAATGTAGTAGGTGAAATGGTTTATAAACTCCACTTTAACCTTGATTTGTCAGTATTCAAAAGTCTGATAAATTATCTGGGATCCCTGCAATGTCTTATCCAACAGGAGAAATAAAAGAAAAAAATTTAAGGCAAAACCTTGAACTCTCTAATATCCAAAACAGCATATGCATGTGTGGGAACCAGACCCCACTTCTCTCCTTCAGCTTCTGTCATCATTCCAGTTGACGCAGTGATGAGGACATCTCCTTTGTGAAATCTGGAATGAACCCCAAAGACAATTAATTAAAGTAAAATACATTTGTAATACTAAGATCACACCATTTTATCTTTTAGTCTAATGGCTTACATGAAAATGGGCTGTTCCCACCCCCAAAGAATTTTCAAAAAGAAGTACATTTCTAATGCACAGTATGTAAAATAAATGATCACATTTCTCTTTTTTTTTTTTTTTTAAGTTTCTGGCAACTTAATTCCAAAGTAGAAACCTACCAAAGAAGGAAAACAAATGCTAAATTTCAAGTGGTTTACAATAAAAAATAAAGACATGAAATACCAAAGGCATTTCCCAATAAGGTATTGGGCTTTCTAGTTTTGCAACTGAACGGGTATTACTGTTTAGACAAATTTCCAGTCCCTTAAATGGATACGGATTATCCATTTAAGGCTTAACTTCTCAGACTTCTCTTTTCTCACTTTCCCTCAACTTGGTAACTAATTAGTAAATCTAAAATAATTTTTCCATATTACATATTCAAATATTTTGGACTATCTACAATTTGGATTAACTATAACTATTAAGGGAAGATAACTGAGGACTGACTATAGGAAGTACAAAATGTGAAGTCTATTTTAAAAACAATTTTCTTAATAACTAAAAACAACAGCTTCTGCAATCTCTATTCTAAATAAGCCGTGATGTTTTTATTTTTTAAATTTTTATTTATTTTTCAGATGGAATTTTGCTCTTATTGCCCAGGCTGGGGTGCAATGGTGCGATCTCTGCTCACCACAACCTCTGCCTCCTGGGTTCAAGCGATTCTCCTGCCTCAGTCTCCTGAGTAGCTGGGATTACAGGTGCCGCCACCACACCTGGCTAATTTTATATTTTTAGTAGAGATGGGGTTTCTCCATGTTGGTCAGTCTGGTCTCAAACTCCCAACTTCAGGTGATCCGCCCGCCTTGGCCTCTCAAAGTGCTGGGATTACAGGTGTGACCCACCATGCCCAGCTGGCATGATGTTTTTAAACGGCCACATTTACCACACACATAAAACAAAGAAAAATGTTTACCTTTGATAAAGCATTCTGAAAGAATTATCCTTACTGAAAGTTTGGCTATCTGAATGCATAGCAATTCTTTCTGGTATCCAGCCAGTCAGTGCATGAAGATCAATATTCTGCAACAGAAACACATTTCAGGACTGCCAGTGTCATTTTCAAGTTCTTAAATCCCCAGAGCAGCTATTATAACTCGCTGATTTGGCACAATGATTTTGGTAGAAATAAATCAGAAGGTAGATGTTTTCGACCAGTAATGTATTTCTTATTTAACTCAAATTCCTACCTGAATTTGAACATGCGTATTTTTCCCTACAATCTTTGTCGCTCTTCCTGCATAAAAAACTATTTTACAGGTGAATATGATAAAAAGACACGTAACAGAAAAAAACTCCTTCAATGATGCAGTCACGAGTCCTTTAGTGAGTTCTTGCAATGATGCTTCTCATGTTTTACATACATTCCCATTCTTTCTCTACCTAAACTTCACTGAGTAAGCAACAATTAGAAAGCTAAACTAAAAGTATGTGAAGGATAGAGCAACTGAAAGTATAGGCTGGGAAGAGAAAAACTGTAACATCCTATTGCATTTAATTATGACCTATATATTCTTTGCCTAGCATTAGAACTAGGGGCATAAAAAAAAGAACCGGAAAAGTCAAGGACACCTGGTTTGGCAGGGAAACTAATCACTTACAAATGATGGGTGATTTGCATATGTTACTTCATTTTACTGTTGGAATAAAGATGCAATTTTCATCTTTACGACTTTAAGACAAGAGGTGGATATTATCCTTATATTATGGATACATGAAGAGGCTAAGAAAGGTTAAATACATTTTCTAAGGCCACAGGCTGGTTATTGTAAGAATTTAAAGTCATGCCAATCTGACTAATTTCCTTCTGGCTCAAGTCTAGTTGACCTCATGCAACAAAAGGTCACTGGCAGACATCTCAATCTTACAGGTTAAGTTCTGTTAAGGTTGGATAAAACAAGTAACTCTTTGAACCTGAATTACAAATAAAAATATACATGACAATATGACACATCCATTTGATCTAAACAGACTGCTATGGAAAGGTACACTGTATCTATAATTGGCCTTGTATCCCAACGTAAAAGCAGACACGGTTTAGGCTTTCCCAGATACACAAGAAAATATACATATATCCCCATAATATGGGGACTGGTCATCCTTCTTCAGGGGTTGATAATCCGATCTCTTTCCCTACGAACAAAAAGACCATCTAGAATTTTTCAAATTTAAAATAGTTACATTAGATAGCATAAATCTGTCTGGATTGTCTTATCTATTACTTACGGAGTTGGATCCTGGAAAATCATATCCTCCCATGACTTTCATGTATGCTTTTTCTATGAGAGAAACCCATAATTCACTTTTGTTGTTGGAGTAAGAACAGAGCAATTCTCCCTTGTGATCAACTGGTAACTGGTCATCAATTATCACCTGGAGAAAAAGAACATTAACCTTGTTAGGTGCACAAAATATCTTAAAATCCTTTCTATCAAGAAACAAGAACACATCTTTCATACTGATAAAATATAAGGCACAATATGCCGACGGCTATTAAGGTAATGTTTCTAGAATCATACCAATTATAAAACGTTCTTTTTAATATTATGTCTTTCTTCAATTTTATAAGCTGACCTGTCAGATAACCTTGAATCAACTGATTAAATGTCATGTAACTGTCACTGAAAATAAAAGGTTGAGCATCTGAAATAAAAAATCTAAAATTTGAAATGCTCCAAAATCCAAAACTTCTTGATCACTGACATGATGCTCAAAGGAAATATTTACTGGAGTGTTTTGGATTTTCAGATTAGAGATGTTCAACCTGTAGGTATTCTGCAAATATTCAAAAATCTGTTAAAATTCAAAATGCAAAATACTTCTGGTCCCAAGCATTTCGGATAAGGGATACTCAACCTATATGAGATATTCTAGAAATGTACATTTAAAATAATTACAAAAGGGCCTCACTATTAAATAACAGTACTATTATCATTTTATCCTAAACCTGTAAAAAGACTCATGTGTAGTTGTAAAAGTAGAACATTACTGCTAGAAAATACACATAAGTAACAGAGGAAGTAATCACGGATACAGTATCTAACTCATATTAAAAAGTGATCTGAGGCTGGGCGCGGTGGCTCACGCCTGTAATCCCAGCACTTTGGGAGGCTGAGGTGGGTGGACCACGAGGCCAGGAGATCAAGATCATCCTGCCTAACATGGTGAAACCCCGTCTCTACTAAAAAGACAAAAAATTAGCCGGGAGTGGTGGTGGGTGCCTGTAATCCCAGCTACTCGGGAGGCTGAGGCAGGAGAATCACTTGAACCCAGGAGGCAGAGGCTGCAATGAGCTAAGATTGTGCCACCGCACTCCAGCCTGGGTGACAGAGTGAGACCCCGTTTCAAAAAAAAAAAAAGTGACCTATGAGATATGAGGATAAGAAGAATTTTGATTTAATACCAATAGGAAGATTATGCAATACATCTTTAAAGATTCTTTAAACTAGAGTTCAAGAATTATAGTTCAGTAAAATTATTCTCAATAATTTTCTTTACTAAGTAATCAGGTAAAATGGCTCTCAGAGAGTGTTCTAGTCAACAACATCAGCATCCTGGGATCTTGTTAGAAATGCAAATTTTGATCTCATCTCAGACCTCCTGAATCAGAAACTCTGGGCATAAGGTCCAGAAACCTGTGTTTTAATAACAGATAATCACCTGCCAGGTGATTCTGTGCATACTAAAATTTGAGTATTACTGAACTACGGAGCAATGATTTTCAGACTGGACCACCAGGGGATCTAGGTGAAATGCAGATTCTGATTCAGTAAGTCTGGGGCGAAGCCTGAAATTCTGAAAAACTAACAAGCTCCCAGGTGATGCTGATGTTGCTGCACGGATCTCAGCATGGACAGGTGGTGGAGAACCTTAACAATGCAAGGCCCTTGTAACAGAGTTCAGAGTCCTTCCTTAAAGAAATTAGTGTAAATTAAAATTATGCATATATATTTAAAAGGAAATAATTTCAAAGGCTTGTTACATCTCAAGTTATGACTACATATACACTCTTCTGATCTAACAGATTTAGTTTGTCTGATTTCCTTTTAATCAAAACAATCACATGAACTATCAGATGAAAATTTATTTTAAGCATTAGCAATCCTTAGTTCAATGTTACTTTTTGAAACTGTATACATTTTCTTGAAACCATTTAAAAAACAAGTTTATACTTGCCATGGTTTTAATTAATTTTTAATTATTAACACATGATGCTACTGGTCGTAATATATAATATGACAGACTCTAACTTTTAAAGTGTTTAAATAGATGACATTTCTTAATGATTTCACTCAAGATTAAAAGGTAGGGAAGGGATAGAGACAACGGATGGGAGTGGGGAGAGAAATTATTCACCTTTCTTGGGACACCATTGAGGTGAAGTTTTACCATGTACTTCCCACATGGATTGTACTCTGGTTCGCCATCCTTGTTTTGAGGGTAAATTATGCTTTTGTAAGAAAAATAAATATTAAAATACCAACATTAGCATTCAATATCAACTACTATACAGGACATTTCATTCAGGCATATACTACCATCTTGGCAATTTCATAAAAACAAACAGGAGAATATTTTCCTACAATAGGCCTAGAAAATGAACTACACCCTAATCAAAGTGCTTATTTACTGTTAGTAAATAATTTTCTGAGATCACAAAGTGGACATAAATTTCAAAATATTCTGAAAAGTGCTCAATGTTAACTTATATACCCTAATAAATAATCTATTAAGTGTATATATTTAAGCCAGTTAAAATAATCTTTTATCACTGGCCCTAAGAAGTAAAGATGGCTTCAATTAACCACAACTAAGACAAGTAGATACAACTTGACATAAAGTTACATAAAATTATACAATAACATACTTCAATAACTATCAGTATCAATTTTCTTTTAAAATACATTTGGACCACTTATATGGCAAATAGTTGAAACTAAGGACTGCATCTAATTCATCTTTGTACTCTTAGCACTTAACACACATAAACAACTCAGGAAAAGTTGAATGAAAAAATTATAATGCTTAATTTTTGCAATGAACGATTTTAAGTTAATGTATCTTTTAAAAACTGAAAAAGTATTTCTGAAACATTTTAATACATTCTAAAGCAGTTCAAGCCAACAGAAATATGTTATATTTTCCAGTAACCACATTAAAAGTTAAAAAGGTAAAACGTAGTCCCGGCTACTCAGGAGGCTGAGGTAGGAGAATCGCTTGAACCCAGTAGGCGGAGGTTGTGGTGAGCCGAGATCGTGCCATTGCACTCCAGCCTGGGCAACGAGAGCGAAACTCCGTCTCAAAAAAAAAAAGAAAGAAAAAAAAAGTAAAACCAATTTTAATGTTTTATTTAATCACAAATCAAAATATGATTTTAACATATAATCAACACAAAAATTTGAGCTATTTTGCAATTTTGCATTTTTTTGTTCTAAGTTTTCAAAATCTCATGCATTTTACACTTGCAGTACATCTCATCTTAATTCAGACTAATCCATTTCAAGTGTCTATAGCCACATGTGGCTAGTGACTACTTCACTTAACAGTCCAACTATAAAGTATTATCAATATGACATGATTTTACTCTGATCAATTTCATTTATTTCAAAACATATTAATTCCATATATATTAAATACATGTGTATAGGTTCTTAGACTGTTTTAGCCTATCTTTCCACATTCATAAATCATCTGCTTAATTTCTACAGAAGGGCCATATTCTGAACAATATGCCCTCTCCCCTTTCTATACAGATAAGGCTTAAGTTTTAAATTTCTAGTTAAGGGACAATTACAACACAAAAAGAGGTAGAGACACATTTTTACCTGGTAATTAACTTCTTATTAAAACGTCTTTCATAAGCTGCACTGATGGCCAGTGATGCCACAAAGGAGCAATCCGATACTATTGTCTGTTAATAATAATTAACATATTCATATTCATTCATGTGATTTCAACATTACCGCAATATATGTACATTGCCCCAAGTACCTACTTTTTATACTAAATAACCTTTTTTAAAACTTTTACTTTAGGTTCAGAGTACACGTGGAAGGTAACAGGTGAACTTGTGTCACAGGTGTTTGTTGTACATATTATCTCAACACCCAGCTATTAGTCCAGTACCCAACAGTTATTTTTTCTGCTCCTCTCCCTCCTCCTATCCTCCACGCTCAAGTAGAACCCAGTGTCTGCTGTTCCTTTCTTTTAAGCTGTTCTCATAATTTAGCTCCCACTTATAAGTGAGAACATTCAGTATTTGGTTTTCTGTTCTGCGTTAGTGTGCTAAGGATAATGGCCTCCAGCTCCATCCATGTTCCTACAAAAGACATCTCGTTCTCTTATGGCTGCACAGTATTCCATGGTGTATATGTACCACATTTTCTTCATCCAATCTGTCACTGATGGGCATTTAGGTTGATTCCATGTTTTTGTTATTTTGAATAGTGTTACAATGTGTACTAAATATTTTCTTGGCTATTATTTGAACAGGAAAGTAACAAATAGAAACACGATACTGCCGACTCATACATTTTATTCTAATAAATCCTACAAAAAATTAAATAATGTATTTCAAAAAAATTGATTTTGAATAATTACTCAAATAATTAAATATCCTTCTATTGCTATCCTTTATCAAAGGTGAAATTCAGATTCTCAAGTTTTGCATTTACAGGTACACAATGATAAACAGAGTCCACAAAAAAATCTGTAATCACTCAAAACAGTGATTTATACTTATATTATCTCAGCATGTTTCAGTCAAAATGTGTAGAATGAACAATTTTTCCAATTACACTTGTGTGCCTGAATATATAATAAAAATCTAAGAAAAAACTCAAATCTATACACAAATTACTTTAAAATGCTGACTTTTCTATAAAATCATACAAAATACATGCTCACCTGCTTTATGCTAAAACTGGACACAGTATATATCATTGTAGGATTGTTGGTGAGGTCTTCTGGTCGTACCCACTTGGAAAATGTAGTTTTCTGTTTAGGTGATAACGGTAGCTTGCCCCATCTATCACTGAGGTAATAATAAAAATTAAAATAAAAAAATTAATCTTAAAAGATGACTCAAGGTCAAAATTAAATTTCCTAGAGAATTTTTTTTTTTTTTTTGGTCTAGTGATTATAGCAGTACTATATCATCCTAAAATAACCTTCTGGTCAAATCTGGCTCTTTATAGAGTCCAGTCAACCTGATCATCTCCTCCAATCAAAAAATATACCTAAATAATTGAAAACAGAAGAACATCTTATATTCATTTATATTTAAGAATGTAATTTTTTAAATTTAGCATAACTGTATTTAAGAAATTCAGCAATAAAATGAAACCATTAACAACAGTACAAGCTGATTCATTCAAAAGGACCTAGGAAGCTAAAGATTCAAAGCTGGTTCTTTACAAACTCCAATTGGCAAGGCTAATAATGAGTGCAGCTAATTTAGTGAATGAATACTAACCACGTGCCAGATATACATAATCTACTTAATTCTTAAAACAATTCTATTAAAGGAATTATTTTTGGAAATAGCTTAAAGTGATTAATGACTTACCAAGGTCAGACACCTAAGAAATAGCAGAACTGGCATGTGAATCCAGGTCTCTGGTGCCAAATCCACCATTCTTACCCATTACCCTCTATTCACTGTGTGTTACAGTATTTCTCTAAAACTGATGTATACACCAAGGGGAAACATCTACCTTTCCCCCCTTCCCTAAATCTTTTTTTTTTTTTTTTTTTAAAAACAGTTGAGGTCTCCATATGTTGCCCAGGCTGGTCTAGAACTTCTGTGCTTAAACGATCCTCCAGCCAAAGCTGATACCAGCCTTTCTGAAGTAAATACCAGAGTGCTGGTATTACAGACATGAGCCACCAGGCCCAACCATCCCCAAACCCTTTCTAGAGCAGGAGCAACAAATCCTTGGTTTTCAAAAGATCTCTTAGTAATAGAAAGCATATAATACGCAAACTGGCATAGACATAACTTTTTTTTTCTTCAAAGAATGCTGACAGATACTGGGAGAAAAGAGGATTTTGTGGTCAAGTATGACCTACAAACTCCTGGTGAAAGTATTAGTTTTTTCATTGAAGGGCACCTCTAGACTTTTAATAAGCCAATGTTTATTGTAATGCCTTAGAGTAGAATATGGCATATAACATATCTCAAACATTTTTTATTATCATCTCACAGAACCACTAGTATTCTAGGTAACATTTTGGTACCTGTATATCAGGAGCTAACTGTAAACAGAAAGTGAGCTAACTGAATTCAGAAGAGTTTGAAGACAGCTGTCAAAAATTTTGAGGAGAAAAAATTAAGGCAAATTCAAATTCATAATCTATTATTAACCTGTCATATGAATCATATTTCAGCATAAATCCAAGATTCCATAATATTTGTTCTCTCAAGTCACCAGAGGATTATTAAATTCAAGGTTTTTTTTCCTTAGAACTTAAAAATATTAAAATATTTTACAGCCAGGTGCGGTGGCTCATGCCTGTAATCCCAGCACTTAGGGAGGCTGAGGTGGGCAGATCACTTGAGGTGAGGAGTTCGAGACCAGTCTAGACAACATGGTGAAACCCATTCTCTACCAAAAATACAAAATTAGTCAGGTGTGTGGTGGGCGCCTGTAATCCCAGTTCCTTGGGAGGCTGAGGCAGGAGAATCTCTTGAACCTGGGAGGCAGAGGTTGCAGTGAGCTGAGATCGCACCACTGCACTCTAGCCTGAGTGACAGAGTGAGACTCCATCTCAAAAAATAAAAAAATTTTACAATTAAAATATTTATTCAATAATGATTATTTTATAATTTTAAAATACATGACCAGAATAGAAACAATTTAAAAAAATAATTCAATCTCTCTAGTGCAAGAAAACCATTAATAAATTCTGGAGCCTTTTCCTGACAATCTGTTATCCCAACTTAAAAACATTTACTGTTGCTTTTTCTTCTGATTATTCCTACAGTAAAATAATCTAAAAAATAAGAAAATATCTTGCCACTTAGAATAGTAATTTTAGTATTTATTCTTGTTTTTCTCCCAATTTAACTACTTCAAGAACTATTTATTGAGTATCTACTATACACCAGATACTGTGGTAGGCACTGGGGTGCAACTTAATTAAAACAGACATGGTCTCTGTTCTTATGAAGTTTATATGCCAGAATAGTAGACAAGCATTAAGCAAGTAAACACCTTAAAGAAAAAAAAAAAAAGAAAAATTCCAACTGTGACAAGTGCTCTACCTAAATTAAGGCAGTCTGTATGGCTACATATTTTACTTTTCCAATTATGTGCATTTTCCTGTATTATCACATTCCTTGAAAACTTGATTGTTTATGGCTACATAACATTTTTCTTACAGACACTGCGTTGTATAAGCATTACAAATATGATTTACCTTAATTTGTTGCAAAAAGAAATAAGTTTACATCTCTATTTGAATATTGTCAAGGAGATACTAGAACAACTGATTCATTTTCACAATTGTAACAACAATGATAAATCACTTTCATACGAATTTTTGAGTATATCTCTAAATAGTTCCTTACAACTGGATTCCTGAAGTAAAATTACTGGTCAAAGAGGTATAAAAAACATTAAAGTATTTGAAATATACAGCCAAATTGTTATATAACTAAGTAACAAAATGATTTTTCTAGCAGTTAACCTTTATTATATAGTGCTTGCTACATAACAGCACCATTCTCAGGGTTTTACATTTTATTAACTCACTGTACCATTATGAGGTAGTTTTTATTATTATCCCCATTTTACAGGCAAGAAACTGAGACAGATTTAACAAATTGCCCAGTGTTACACAAGATTTGAGACTAGAAAGTCTGGCTCTAGAATCTTGCCCTGAACATTAATGCTGCAAAGTTTCTCAGATATAAAAATTCCTTTGATCCCAATCAGTTACTAGCATCACACAGCTGCCTGAGTGAAAAAAATATGTTAACTGGCTTTGTGATACCTAACCCTTGGTCATTCAAGAACAGCAAAACAGTAGAAAATAAACAGAGCTCTTTTGTTCTTCACAGAGCCTTCATATTCTATATAGTAAGCATCCAGCTTTTTTTTTTTTTTTTTCTAATAATAAACACGCTCATTGGAGAAATTTTGAAAAATAAAAAAGTACTAAAAGAAGTTAAATCATACAATTTTGTTACCTAGACATAACCACTGTAAATATTTGGGTATATTTCTCTGTATCATTTTTTTCTATGCATCTATAAATACACGAAAAGAAAAATAAGGGTCAGGCACAGTGGCTCACATCTGTAATCCCAGCACTCTGGGAGGCCGAGGCAGATAGATCACTTGAAGTTAGGAGTTCAAGACCAGCCTGGCCGAATGGTGAAATCTCGTTTCTACCAAAAATACAAAAATTAGCAGGGTGTGGTGGTGTGTGCCCGTGGTCCCAGCTATTTAGGAGGATGAGGTGGGAGAATCATCTGAGCCTGAGAAGTCAAGGCTGCAGTGAGTCATGATCACATCTTTGCACTCCAGCCTAGGCAACAGGAGTAAGACCCTATCTCAAAAAAAAGAAAAAAAAAAAAAGAAAAAAAATTGGGATATTATATAATTTTCTTTTTAATTTCTGTAATGGGAACATTTTTTCCTAGTTTTAAAAGACTTATTTTGAGAGTATAGTATTTGACTGTATAGATGTACCATTATTTAATCATTCCCATACTGCTAGTCTGTTTCAATAATTTTTTGCTATAACAGATGCTTTGACGAGTGTCCTTATTATGTACATCTTTGACTTTTGATTTCCTTATGATGACTAGAAGCTCAGAGTCCTGAACCAAGTAATATTTTTAAGGTTGTAGACATAAGCTGCCATTGTCCTGGAAGGCTGTGCTAACTAATCCTCTCATAAATAGCCTTTGCTTGAATTGGATCTTCTTAGTAAACAATGATGTCATTCCATTTCCCTTTTCCATTCAGTTTCTTTACTGAGTGTTAGAATTTCTGTTGTGATTCAACCACTGCTTGGACAAATATTTACTGAGTACTTACTTTACAGCAGGTACTGTGCTAGACACTACAGAAATAATATTAGGCAAAAGGAGATCCTCATGTCCTCATGACTGGATAATTATCAAAACTGCTCTTGCTATGTTGCCCTACCCCTTTCCCACAGCCACTCCTCTATTCCAACAAATTTGTTTATTAAAATTTTTAATTTCAAGGCTATTAAATTGAACGTCAAAGTACTGAAAAGTCAAAATATTGGAATTAAAAACTGCAACAGTGCTTACTTACCAGAAAGGCATTGGATAGGCAAAACGTTCTCTCAGGTCAACATTCATGAAAGGAACATATTCTATACCATTTATTTTTGATGTTGTCCTATCAAACACGAGAAAAAAACCCCTAAATGTTCAAGTTTACCTTAATTGCCAATCTTATTTCAACTCTTTAAAATTTAAATGACAAGGTATGATACTATATTAAAATTAAACTGACAACTTCATGTTGTTGATATATCTTTGGACAATATTTTCATAACACAATTGAATATCAGAAAATAATTCAAATCAGTAAGAATATTCTTTTAAGGCTAATACCCACAAGAAGACAAGACTATTCAAGAGGTAATGAAAGTGTCCTTGACACCAAGACACAAAACCAATTCTATCCTAAGCCTAAAGGGAGGAATAAATTGCTTAAGTTATTTTGGAATAAAAAAACATGACATTTACAATTCTGAAATATATGCTCTTCACATTTTCTGGTTAGGAGGATATGAAATGGGTAGTGGAGGAAGGAAGTGTCATAGATATCAGCTATGGTCTACTGACAAATTAAAGAAATAAGGTTTGTAGTAGCTTTGCATTCTCCTTGTTTTGTGTATATTCTTGTTTATCTATATTAACTATTTCCTTTTTGTATTTATTTCTCTCCCTTATTCTATTTACAAGAAGTTGCAGAGAGTAACTTCAGAATTTAGTCTTTAGGTAACATAGTCAGGAAATCTGAGGACTACTTAATATAGCCAGGAATAGATGAAATGATTGTTGAGACTATGTACAGCCTTATTTTGGAAAGATGATGAAAACTTTTCACTCGCATGAAGGCTAGCTGCATTTTGTTAGGTGGAATACAGAGTTGTTTTGGTGTAGTACGGAATTTCAAACATGTGAAGGTGGCATATGGAAAAGTGTTGGACTGTTATTAATTTAGTTTTTAGCTTCAAAACTATGCTTCTTTGTCCTGCATTGTTGTGTTGGTGCACAGGCAATTTTTCCTAGACAAAGGGACAGATTAGCAGGAGTACAATTAAAATCTTCAGCAGGAAAGGAAAGAAGAATGCTCTCAGATGGCTGCTACCTAGGCAGAAGCCCTTTCAGCTCAATGTTAGAAAATAAAAAGATGAACACCTACGTGACTTATACAGCTCTAAGCAGACTGAACTTTATGCAGTGCTCACTTTAAAAAAGCCACCCTGATTGGCCGGGCGCGGTGGCTCAAGCCTGTAATCCCAGCACTTTGGGAGGCCGAGACGGGCGGATCACGAGGTCAGGAGATCGAGACCATCCTGGCTAACACGGTGAAACCCCGTCTCTATTAAGAAATACAAAAAACTAGCCGGGCGAGGTGGCGGGCGCCTGTAGTCCCAGCTACTCGGGAGGCTGAGGCCGGAGAATGGCGTGAACCCGGGAGGCGGAGCTTGCAGTGAGCTGAGATCCGGCCACTGCAGTCCAGCCTGGGTGACAGAGCGAGACTCCGTCTCAAAAAAAAAAAAAAAAAAAAAAAAAAAAAAAAAGCCACCCTGGCTCAGAGACTTACCCTATCTACACTGGTTCAGAGAGCAATCAAGAATTTCCACATTATTATGTTTTACATTTCATTTTTTTTTGTACTGCTCCTTGTGGAGCAGGGCTACTCCATAGGCAGTGTGCCCAGAGTAGCCGTGTTTTACATTTTTAATATCCTCTGAGACTGCTTTCAGACACACTAAGCTGGCTGCCTAGATGAGGGGTTGGCAAATGTTTTCTGTAAAGAGCCATATGGTACATAGTTTAGGCTTTGTAATGAGGTTTCTGTCATATATTCTTTTTTTCTTTTTGGTGCACGTAAAACCTTTTAAAGCAAAACTTTATACACACACACAAACACACACATATATATGCATTTTTTTTTTCTTTGAGACAGGATCGCCCTCTGTTGCCCAGGCTGGAGCGCAGTGGCGTGATCTCAGCTTTGCAATCTCCACCCCCTGGGCTCAAGTGACCCTCGCAAGTAGCTGGGATTACAGGCGCACACCATCATACCCAGCTATTTTTTGTATTTTTAGTAGAGATGGGCTTTTGGCATGTTGCCCAGGCTGGTCTCAAACTCCTGAGCTCAAGTGATCTGCTCCCTCTGCCTCCCAAAATGCTGGGATTGCAGGAGTGAGCTGCCAGCACACCACCTAGACTCCTATTTCAAAGTAACATCTTTCCCCCATTAGGGCTCTGGTTACAAAGTTCCTTAGATTAAGAGTGGTCTGCTATAGCACATTTTGCTCCTTAACCTCTAGTGGCTCAATTTCACAGAATGCTAGGATTTTCAGCAAAGTGTATTATGTTTAGCAAAAACGCTAATATGAAAATATATTGGAACTAAAGTTGGGCACATGGCTCACGCCTGTAATCCCAGCACTTTGGGAGGCTGAGGGAGGCGAATCACCTGAGGTCAGGAGTTCGACAGCAGCCTGGCCAACATGATAAAACCCTGTCTCTACAAAAAAAAAAAAAAAAAAAAAAAAAAAAATTAGTCAGGTGTGGTGGCACACACCTGTAGTCCCAGCTACTTGGGAGGCTGAGGCAGGAGAATTGCTTGAGCCCAGGAGGCAGAGGTTGCAGTGCGCCGAGATCACACCACCGCACTCCAGCCTGAACAACAGAGTGAGACGCCGTCTCAAAAAATACAAATGAAAATAATAAAATACATCAGAACTAAAATTTTAACTATTTCAAGTTGTGACTACATGATGGTATAATTACATAATAATAGCACAATACACTATAGGAAAAATCTGAATACAATTCAGCAAACCTAATGAAAATAAAATTCTGCAGACGTTAATAAAATTCTTCATTACAAATAATTGTAAACTTATTTACCTGAGTACTTCTATTTCTTCTGCTGTGTATCTCTGTCCTTGTGCATCACATGACTGTGGACTTATGAATGACTGAGGTCTTTCGAGGAAGGGATTAGCTCCCAGGGGAAAATGTGCTCTCACTGGAGGTGGCTTTGGCTTAACATTTGTTGACCTGATTTTGCAAACTGGCTTGGTCAAAGGCTCACTCAGTGCTTCTGCTCTATAACAGAGAGGAACAAACAACTGTTCTAGCTTTTCTACTCACATTTAAGCTTTTCAGGACACAACATTTACTTGAAGAACCAGTCAAGCATCCCTTAAGTAAAATTAGTACATAAAATTCTTACATACTAATCAACATTTCACCACTTCAGCTACTTCCAAAGAGAAGCATTTTTTACAAACAATATTCTACTGACAACATTAATTGAGCACTTATTATATAATCAGACACTATACAAGGTAAGGTAAGTGGTATAAAAGAATGTATAAAACAATCCCTACCCTTAAGGTACTCATAGTTTTGTAGGGAAAGACAGACAATTGCATCAAAAATAAAAGATGCGAGGATGAAAGTATTACATGCAAATCAAAGTACAACAGAAGTTATTCACTTAATGAATTGCCAAGTGGGGATGAGTTGGAGAAGGGTTCTCTGAACCGATGCTCGAGCTGCAGAGTTGTTCACCTGGGCAGTAAGGAAGCATTCTAAGTAGACAGAAGAACATGTACAAATGTGCAAAAGTATGAAACAGCATAATGAGTTAAGGTAATTTCTTTTTTAAATTAAAAAAATTTTTTTTTGAGATGGAGTCTCACTCTGTTGCCCAGGCTGGAGTGTAGTGGCACCATCTTGGCTCACTGCAACCTCTGCCTCCCAAGTCAAGCGATTCTCCTGCCTCAGCCTTCTGAGTAGCTGGGATTATAGGTGCCTACCACCACACCTGGCTAATTTTTGTGTTTTTAGTAGAGACACGGTTTCGCCATGTTGGCCAGGCTGGTCTCGAACACCTGACCTCAGGTGATTTGCCCACCTTGGCCTCCCAAAGTGCTGGGATTACACGCGTGAGCCACCGTGCCCAGCCAGGTAATTTCAAAAGAATGAATGTTGCCCCTGTGAGAAGTGCAAACGAGAGGCAGCAGGATTTGAGACTAGAGAGGAAACCAGGGGCTAGATCACAGACAGCCTCACATGATACGCAACAGAATTTTGACTTTGTTCTGTCAAAGAACAAGCTAAAAAACAGAAGTTCTTAACCTGAGGTGCATATATGAGCCTCAGGATTCTTGAGAACACTCTGAAATTATATGCGAAAAAATTTCATATGCATTTTCCTAGAAAGTGGATCCGTAAGTTTCAAAAGATCCTCATAGGAGCCCATGGCTATCTCACCCACCCTTTGCTTAGGGTGCACTTGAGAATATTGGATGGGTTAGCCACACAGGTAATAAAGTCACTTATGATTCTGACAGATGAAAGAAGTCAAGATAGAGAAGACAATTGTGTGTCAAGTGCTCATATCTTCATGAATCTGAGGAAACAAACTCAAGGTTAGTAGATGACAATGAAAAGGAGGGATGACTATTTTACTTCAGTTAAAAAAAGAAGGGCTTGGGGTGGTACAGTTATCTATCAGGTCAGAGCCTCAAAAGGAGACAATTCATGCTACAGGTATAAAAGCAATTTCCACCCTTTTATTTTTTGTGTGTCTACAACACTCTTTCAAGACATATAATTTGCTTACGCAAACTCATTCATTTTTTAGCAAATATCTACTGAGCACATATTACATATCAGGCACTCTGCTAGGTACTTGGTTACAATAGACACCTGTTTAAAATAGACAAAAATCTCTGCCCTCATAGAGCTTAACAATTGGGGGATGAAGGCTGGAGGTGACACACACATTAACAACAAATATAATAAGCTAGTAAATCTCACATACCTTAGAAAATAAGAGCTATGGGAAAAATACTACAATAGTCAGGTTGCAACTGCTGGGGGAGATTCAATTTTAAACAATGGTTAGGGCAGGCTTCATTGAAAAGTTGACCTCTCAGCTAAGAGGTGAAAAGAGCTACACACATTGTATAACCTGACGTATGTACATGGCTGAAAGCAAGTTCATGCTCATGTTTTCTATTTTTAGCAGACATGGAAGGCTCTCTGGAAGTTCTCTTTGAAAGTCTGATATTACATAACAGAAAGGAGGTCCTCCATTTCAAATATCACAGTTTTTTCTGTTCTAAACTAAAACTAAAAACATTTATTGATTTATTTCTTGAGTTTAAAGCAGGGAACTGGAGAGAGGAGGTAAATTCACTAAGAAGTAGAAAGTAGATTTGTTTCAGATGACAGTTAAAAGATGGAGGTTTGTTACTGCAACCTTTACAACACATTTAGATAAATCTGTTTAAATAACACTAAGTGCCATCCATGGATTAGAACTTGAGTGATCAAACCCACCTGTCTAGTGCCTGTCGAGCCAACTGTTTCAGTTTATTTTGCAGGGCTTTATCAGCAGTTTCATAAGACTTAAGAGAAAGAGACAGACATTTTAAAGCATATTTTTCAATTTGCTTGATCTATATTTCTAAGCAAAAAATTTACAAGGCATATTACACTTGTTGAAATTGAGAATAAACAAAGATGACATTAATTTTCATCCTTAAAGGTATCATTTAAAAATGTGTTGAAAATCTGTCACTGAGGTGAACTTTAAAACCACTTAATGTGGACAAGTGCTAACTGGACCAGAACTGTTTGACCATAGTGCTGTGGAAGGCTGAGTGGCAGGAACCTCGGAAGACTAGCACTTATTTACAGTCTCAAGGCACCTACAGAAATCAGGCCAGATGGTTTCTCTGAGCAAAAGACTCTGCCAAAAAGCCAGTCCTCTGAAAGACACTGGGGACACCAGTCTCAACTACTTTACCTCCTCCTCCTGTCAAATACACTGCTCTTTTATGCACTAGATGTCCCTTGAAGCTAAGAGTTCCAACCAAGGCTCAGCAGGGAGCAGTAAAAACCACTCAGCATACAGATTTTACACTGCAAATATATAAGGCTCATCCAAACCACTAGCTTATTTTTTAAAAAGTGCATCAAACTGAAAAAAGGGGAAGTTTATTCTAAATTAATAGATTTGTGACAGTGAACTCTTTCTGTAAGTTTATCTTAGTTGTTAGAATAGAAAGGTTAAAAATAGTTCTTGTAATTTAAGACTCAATACTGTCAAAATTTTAATAAGATGTAAAAACCCATTATTAACTTTCTACTCATCATCTTTTATTGAGTAGTTTAGTTACATTTATAATAAAATTTTTTTTATTCTGTTAAAATTGTTTTATTCAAGGTGTTATGTAAAATTCACTAGCAAGAGAAGAAATGTCTTCACATAACTCATCAAATGTAATCTATAGCTATACATACTGTTTTCAGACAGAGATCCACAGCTTCTGTGTACAATTCTATAGCATCTTCAACATTTTCTTTTTCATCTTCATCAAAAGCTTGTGTAACAAGGAAATGAGCACGCTCTAAGTCCAACTGATGCTTTGACTTCAAAGGATCAGCACTCTTTGACTGAACTAGAATAGAAAAAAAGCATATACAGAAGGATTATTATCTAAACACAGCCAGAAAACACACTATTTTCACTATTTAAGATATTATTTACAAAACTCTGTAATTCTTCATTTAAAAAACTTAGCAAGGTTAAAATAAAATCCTTAAAAAAGGACACATTTCCTCCCTTTTTTTTTTTTTTTTTTTGAGACAGGATCTTGCTCTGTTGCCCAGGCTAGTGTGGTGGCACAATTCACAGCTTACTGTAGCCTCTACCTCCTCGGGCTCAAGAGATTCTCCCACTTCAGCCTCCTGAGTAGCTGGGACTACAGGTGCATACCACCATGCCTGGCTAATTTTTCTTTTCTTTTTTTTTTTGTAGAGATGGAGTTTTGCCATGTTGCCCAGCTTGGTCTTGAACTCCTAAGTTCAAACAATCTGCCAATTTCGGCCTCCCAAAGTCATGGGATTACAGGTGTGAGACACCATGCCCAGCCTTCCTCCCTTCTCTTTTTAATCTCAAGGTCTAAGAAAAAAAATCTGCAATTATTTATAACACAATAGACATCAGAGACAAAGAATATTAAAAAACACACTACTTATTTAAAAAATTATTTCCTTGAATTTCTCTCTCCCACTGGCACTCTCTTCACTTAAAAATTAAAACATAAGAGTTCTCCTCATATGCTCCTCTACCTCAGAAGACAAAACAAAAATTTGGAAATTGCTAAATATTAAGAAATCTATTTTAAGGCAATTAAAACATTTTTTCTGTACAGACAAAACTGTGTAATATACTAGGCTCTGATGATAAAGTTCCTGGTTTTTCTATTTACCCTGAGCCTAGAATAAGTTATATATTTTCACTTCTCTTTGCAATAATATTTTCATTTGTTTTTAATTAAAAAAAATCGTATCTATAAGAAACATGAATCCAGAATATATAAAGATCTCTTACAACTCAACAATAAAGACAACCCAGTTAAAAAATGGGCAAAGGATCTGAATAGACATTTCTCCAAAGACGGCATTCAAAAGGTCAAACGGCACATAAGAAATTGCTGAACGTTAGTCATCAAAAAATGCAAAACACAACTACACTGAGATGATACCTTATGCCCAATAGGATGGCTAAAATAAAAAAAGACAATAACAAGTGTTAATGAGAATGTGAAGGACTTGGAACCCAGATACACCACCGGTGGAACTGTAAAATGGTGTAGCTAATTGTAAAATGGTGGAGCCACTCTGAAAAACAATTTGGCAGTTCTTAAAAAAGTTAAACATGGAGGTACATCCTACGACACAGCAGTTCCACTTCTGGGTGGAATTCCAAAGATAACTGAGAAAAACATGTCTATGCAAAAATCTGTACATGATTTTTTTTTTTTTTTTTTTTGAGGCAGAATCTCACTCTGTCACCCAGGCTGGAGTGCACTGGAGCCATCTCGGCTCTACTTCCTGGGTTTTCAAGCAATTCTTGTGCCTCAGCCTCCCAAGTAGTTGGGACTACATGTGTGCACCACCACGCCTGGCTAATTTTTGTATTTTTAGTAGATACGGGGTTTCACCCTGTTGGTCAGGCTAGTCTCAAACTGCTGGCCTCAACTGATCTGTCTGCCTCGGCCTCCCAAAGTGCTGGGATTACAGGCATGAGCCACTGCATGCACATGAATGTTCTTAACTGCATTATTTACAATGGCCAAAAGGTGTTAACAACCCAAATGTCTCCAAGAACTAATGAATGGATAAAAAAATGCAGCATATCAATACAATGAAATATTTCTCAGCCATAAAAAGCAACGAAGTACTGATACAACCTACGACATGGATAAATCCTGCAAACATCAAACTCAGTGAAAGAAGCCAGATGGCAAAAGGGCCATACATTGGATGATTCCATTTGTATGAAATATCCAGAATAGGCAAATCCATAGAAACAGCAAGATTAGTGGTGGCAAGGGGGAGGGAGGAATGGGGACTGACTGCTAATGGTTAAGAGGTTTCTCTTGGGGTGATGAAAACATTCTAAAATTAGGTGGCGGGGATGACTGCACAACTCTGGGAATAGGCTAAAAACACCTGAATTATATACTTTAAGCGGGTGAATTTTATGGTATGGAAATTATATCTTGCTAAACTTGCTATTTAAGAAAAGTCTGAGATTTTGTTAGTTCTTTAAAGGTACATGATTTTTTTTTTTTTTTTTAAAGATACATGGTCTCACTAGGTTGCCCAGGCTGGTCTTAAACTCTTAAACTCCTGGGCTCAAGTGACCCTTCTGCCTTAGCCTCCCAAGTAGCTCGAACTACAGGCACTCACCACTGTGCCCAGTTTGTGCTGATGTTTTCAAAACTTTAGCCTTCTTAAATGCCTCTCTGAAGTATATACTAATTCCATTCAAGAAAAAGATACCAAAGCTCAAAAATGTTGAAATATCTATCCCAGTGTTTCTCAGCCTGGCATTATTGACATTTTGGGCTGGATAATTCTTTGTTGTGGAGACTTTTTAGCAACATCCCCGGCCTCTACCCGACTAAATCCCAGAAGCATATTCCTTGCCACCCAGCAGCGTGAAAACCAAAAACTTCTCCAGAAATTGCCAAATGTCCCCTGGGGGGCAAATCACTTCCTACTGAGAAGCACTGATCTGGTCTAAGATTTCACAGCTACAAGTGAAAGGGTAGAGACTCAACATGGATCTTTTAATTCCAACTCTTGAACTCTGTACTATGATGGTTAATTTTACTTTTTATTTTTCGAGACAGGGTCTTACTCTGTCATCCAGGCTGAGTGCAGGGGTGCAATCACGGGTCAGTGCAGCCTTGACCTCCTGGGCTCAAGCAGTCTTCCTGCCTCAGCCTCCGAGGAGCTGGGACTACAGGCACACACCACCATGCCCAGCTAATTTTTGATTTTTTGTAGGGATGAGGTCTATGTTGTCTAGGCTGATCTTGAACTCCTAGAGTCAAGTGATTCTCCTGCCTCAGCTTCCCAAAGTGTTGGGATTACAGGCATAAGCCACTGTGCCAGCCTACACTGGTTAATTTTAAATTATGTTTAAAATTACGGGGAAATTACCTTTCCCCACCCCAAAATCAACTCTCTCTCAGGAGTCTCTTAACTGTCAGCAGACTACCTTGTTTTAAAACTTAGGGCTTCTAACAGGATTTTTATTTGAAAAAGGACTTTTCTGCTTACAATAATAATTAAATAAGAAAATCCTTTAATTGTCTAGAGATTATACTCCATTTCTTCAACAAAAGCAGAAAGAAGTTAGTAAAACAAGCTATGTTATGTTTTAAAAGTCCTTTTTAAGGCCAGGCATGGTGGCTCACACCAGTAATCCCAGCACTTTGGGAGGCTGAGGCGGGTGGCTCATGAGGTCAGATCAAGACCATCCTGGCTAACATGGTGAAACCCTATCTCCACTAAAAATACAAAAAATTAGCTGGGTGTGGTGGCAGGCACCTGAAGTCCCAGCTACTGGGGAGGCTGAGGCAGGAGAATGGCATGAACCCTGGAGGCAGAACTTGGCAGTGAGCTGAGATCACGCCACTGCACTCCAGCCTGGGTGACAGAGCGACACTCCATCTCAAAAAAAAAAAAAAAAAATCCTTTTTGAATTTTATTTCACTGGCAAGTCTTTATTCTTCAAAAGATTGGGGTGTCTCATTTGATGTCTGAATATCACATATATATCAATGTTTAGAATTTATTTCCCAAAAATCACATGTAAGTTTTTAGGCTTAGCTGTATTTAATACAAAGTAAGAATAACTTTTAAAATTCCTTAGAAAAAAATGATTCATATTTTTTTTTCCAATTGTCACAAGGATTTCAACGGTTTAAAGAGCAATCTTACTGGAATCAAGAGCCTATGGCATAAATGCGCTTGACTGTGTGTACATACGGAAGAGAAAGATGGAAATACACCTTTGGCCGCCAGAGATTCTACTCTTGGAATAATATCACCATACTATCTCCCCTTTCTAGAGCATTCTGCTTTAACATTTAGTTTAGCATGCTTCAGAAAGGGGTTTCCATGATAGTGCAATGCTGATACTGTTCTCTCTCCACACCTGATGAAGTAGGGCATGGACTGTCACTCATCTATTACCCTGTACTTACCATATAGCCAAAACATGTATTCAATACATAGTTGCTGAAATGAAGAAAACTATCTATGAAAAAACAGGGAGATCATGGAAGTAAACATGAAAGACTACCTTCCCTACTTCAAAGATAATTTTATTTGAAAACACTGGTTATGAAACAAAGTTCCTAATTATTGGGCAGTTAAATTTAAGAACTTCATTTACTTGGCTGGGAAAAGAAAGTTCCTTTGAATTTTGTATGATATTTTGAATACATGAATCAACAATTTGTTTCAAGTGAGGTTCCAATAACACAGGCAGTACACTTTTCAATACATTCAATTTCTGGGCACTGTATTAAAGTAAACTGCCTTGTTTTTAAGGGAACTGTCATAACAAGGAATCCAATGATTAAATCTACTTTATCCCAATGATGTTGTTGTAACTGCTCATATCTACTCAGAATGAGAGGTAAAAAGTAGCACAAAGTCCATGAGAATAAATATTCTTCTGCTTGTGGCTTTATCATGCAGCAACAGAAAAAGAGGGTTAAAAAGAGCCCCTAGAGAAATCAATGTATTTGTAAATACAATGTCAACATCAGTTACCTCTAACAAAACTGTGACCATTAAGACTATGTATACTTCTATTATTGTACCTGTTGTGCCGTTTACAAAAACAAATACAAGTAGTTCCAAGTCTCTGCTTACATGTGACTTTTCCAAAATATGCTTTAAAAGAGTTTAGCAAAGGTTTGAAAGTAGAAGACACCGACAGAGAAGACACTGTGAACCTACTGCTGAAGTCTGCAAACACTGAAGAGGAACAGTCACTTAATTTTATAAAGAAGAGACAGGAGACAGATATTTTCAAAGCAGACTTTAACTGAATTCTAATCCTAACTTTGCCAATGATAAATTGTTTGAACGTAGATAATTCACCATCTCTGCACTCTGGGAAATTAGGAAACTGGACTATATTATCTATAAGGTTCCTCTTCAAAGATCTATGACTCGTTTCTAAATGATTTTTAAAGAGGTGATTACCAAAAGTGGAGTAAGCAGCAACAGAGTGAGCATCAAGATTCAAAGATAAAAATGAAGAGAAACAAACATAGGGGGAAAGACATGATGGGAGAAAAGAAAAAGAAAGAGTGACAATTTTAGTCCTTTACTAACCTGCAGAGTGTAGAGCTTGAACTCTTTCCAGATACTCAGTTATTTTTTCTTGAATATTTTCTAGGCTTGATCCTGCCATCTCAGCATAAATTAAGGCTTGTGCAGCTTCCTAAAAATGAAAGAATTCAAAGGAATGCAATAGATGTATTACAACTTGAATTTTCTTTACCACATTCTCATTCAATATTGGTTTCCATGAATGACAAAACAAGAAAGTCTTTAAAATATTAACAGTAATTTTTTTCATAAAATAGTTATACAATCTTCCAATGTTTTCTTCAGTATTGAATGTTCTCGATTTTCTTTCTCTTTTCTTTTTTGAGATAGAGTTTCACTCTGTCACCCAGGCTGGAGTGCAGTGGCGCAATCGGCTCACTGCAACCTCCACCTCCCAGGTTGAAGTGATTCTTGTGCCTCAGCCTCCCGAGTAGCTGGAACTATAGGTGTACACCACCACATCTGGCTAATTTTTGTATTTTTAATAGAGATTGGGTTCTGCCATGTTGGCCAGGCTGGTCTTGAACTCCTGGCCTTAAGTGATCTGCCCAACTCGGCCTCCCAAAGTGCTGGGATTACAGGCACAAGCCACCACACCTGGTCCAAATGACACTTTTTTTTTTTTTTTTTTTTTTTTGCTTTTTCAAAGATGGAGTCAGAATTAGGTGCTAAAAGCCACAGGACACGTCCAAACAGGAACTAGAACCCTGGACCATCACATTAAAAGTCTGATGCTCTACCGTAGGAGCTATCCAGGCTCTCTCTCAATTTTAACATGTCATTGAAAATCTATGAATTCACGCATGAGGAATTGATTATAAACACTTCTTTAGAATAGCTGTAGTTTACATGTTTTGTTTTCCTTTTTCCTTATGCAATAGATTAGATTTAAAATCATACACCTTGAAAACGTGAACTGATTGCAAGTAATTCACACTAAAAAAAAATGTGAATTGAGCATTTAAAGCACTAAAACGAGTAATAACTGCTAAAACAAAATCACCAAGAAAACATTACAAGAGATTATAAAGGTTAACTATCTCACAGTAAAAGGATAACAGTTTTCTCCACAGAAAATACTGACAAAGGATGACAGACACATTTTAAAGCAGATTTTAGTTGTGTAAATTAAACTTATTTTAATTAAGAAAATCTGGATTCTTCTTCCAGTTATTCCATAACTTCCATAGCCAGTTACGCTACGGCTAGAAGGAGGTGTTTCCATTCTCCTCATCACCATTCCAGGAAGGTTACCAATGCTACCACCTAAAAAAGCAAAGAGAAATTTCTACAAGTAACAGCACCTTCTCTGCAGTAACCCAAGCATGTACACTTCATGGGTCATCATGCCTGTTTCCAAAGATGCCATCTACTGAACATCACTTTTTGAATCCAGTTATTTGAGCAGGAGTTGTTTAACTGAACCTAACAAAATTAAGTTAAGAAAAGTGCAGTTTTCAGTCTGGGTAACATGGTGAAACCCTGTCTCTACAAAGTAGTCCCAGCCACTCAGGGGGCTGAGGCGGGAGGTGGAGGCTGCAGGGAGCTGTGATTGAGTCACTGCACTCCAGCCTGGGCGACAGAATAAGACACTGTCAAAAAAAAAAAAAAAAAAAGGAAGGAAGGAAGGAAGGAAAGAAGGAAGGAAGAAAAAAGTGCAGTTTTAACCACAATGAAAATTCAGCCTAAAGGCAGTGGGGTAGAAAAGATATGACTTCCTCAGATTCCGTAACTCAGATATTTCGGAGGAGGAAAGTATAACTTTACATGTAAATATTAAATATATCTCAAATGCCATCATTATCTAAATACATTATAGCTATACTCAAATCCAATAAATGGAATGTTTTTGATACATGTAAATTATATAAGTAGATAATACACACATATTGTCCCTTCAGTTATCTTGTATGTGATTATTAATTTCCAAATAATTATTTTGCTTTAAAAAAAAAAAAGCCTTTTTTTACTTAGGAGTCTGAGGCAGGAGAACTGCTTGAGGCCAGGAGTTCAAGACTAACTGGGCAACATAGTGAAATCCCCATCTCTAGAAAAAAAAAAAAAAGAGCCTGGTATGGTGGTGCACACCTGTGGTCCCAGCTCCTCAGGAGGCTAAGCATGGAGGATTGCTTTAGCCCAGGAATGGGCTAAAGTAAGCTATGATCTCACCACTGCCCGCCAGCGTGGGTGACAGAATGAGACCCTGTCTCTAAAAAAAAAAAATAAAGCCAATTTAAAACACTGCTGGTGCCAATTTTATTTTACTCATTTCATTTACATTCAAAAGTGACAAGAAAGAAATAGCTTATAGAAAGGACTGGGCAGAAAACACTAAATACTAAACTGATGAAGCTTACATAAATAATTTCTAGAAGTACAAACACTTTTTTTGGCTTTCTCAAGGATGAAAACTTCTTCCTAAGTGACATATATGTAAGCCTACAGGAAAACAAGGGGCAGTGCACAGTAGTTTCTTTTGCTTTAATAAGATCTGTTTTTATATAGCACTATTTTAACCTGTTATTTGTCAAAGCTATTTCACAAAACACACACAATTTTTCTCTTAAACAATGCCTTGTGAAATTGTCAAAAAAGTCTAAAAGAAAGGATTCTGAAATGCACCAAAACTCTTTAAATATAAAGCAGATTATAATAGAATGAGACCTACTGTTAGATAGATTGGAGAGTGACCAGAGTTTATAATATTTGATTGTACATTTCAAAATAGCTAGATTAATTCAAATGTTCCTGGCATAAATATTAAAGTGATAATATTCAGTAATAATTGCTGCACAGTTCAGCTGCGAAGCAGTTAAGGTGATGGCTATCCCAAGTATGCTGATTTATCTTAAAAATTATATTAATGTATTAAATTACATGTACCCTGAAACTATGTACATTACATATCAATAAAAAAAGAAAAAAATAGGCCAGGGGCGGTGGCTCACGCCTATAATCCCAGCACTTTGGGAGGCCGAGGCTTGCGGATCACCTGAGGTCAGGAGTTCGAGATCAGCCTGACCAACATGGAGAAACTCGGTCTCTGCTAAAAACACAAAATTAGGTGGTGCATGCCTTTAATCTCAGTTACTCAACACGCTGAGGCAGGAGAATCGCTTGAACCCGGTAGGTGGAGGTTGCAGTGAGTTGAGATGGCGCTACTGCACTCCTGCCTGAGCAACAAGAGCAAAACTCTGTCTCAGAAAAAAGGAAAAAATAGATTATAAAATGAAAGCAACAAAATATTAATCTGAAACAAACCACACTTTATTGACAGCACATACACTTGTGAAAAAAATTACTAGTACTGTACAGTATTATCAAAGTCTGATACGCTTTCTAAAAGAAGAGGTGACAATATCATGAGGACACAGCTCCCTCCAAATCTAGCTAGAGCTGGAGGGGTATATTTGCAAATCCTCAGAATTGGAGAGAAGAGAGTGGAATGTAGAAGCTCATACCCTTTGATTTAGCAATTCTGCCCCCGGTAATTTATCCAAAAGAAAATTCAGGCAAAAATTTGCACTAGTCATAAGAATTAATTATAAGGATATGAACTACATCGTTACTTATGATGTTGAAAAAACAAATGAACTGAATGCCCAAGAGTCTGTAAATTAATTATAGTAAACTGGACAGGCACGGAGGCTCACGCCTGTAATCCCAGCATTTTGGGAAACTAGGGTGGGAAGAACGCTTTACCCAGGAGTTCGAAACCAGCCTGGGCAACACAGAGAGACTCCATTTCTACAAAAAAAAAAAAAAAAAAATTAGCCAGGTGTGGTTGTGTCCACCTGTAGTCCCACTAACTGGGAGACTGAGGCAGGAGGATTATTTTGAGTTTTGCAGTTTGAGGCTGCAATGAGCTATTATTACTGGGCCACTGCCCTCCAGCCTGGGTGACAGGGCAAGACCCTGTCTCTTAAAAAAAACAAAATATGGTACACCCACATAATGAACTACTGTGTAGTTATTACTAAAAACAGTATAAACCAGTTTGTGTAAAAAAAAGTATATACATATACGCAAAAAAAAAAAAAAACCAAAAAAAAACCACACACAAAAATATACAGTTACATACCAAATAACATTTCAGTCAACAACAGACTTAATATATGATAGTGGTCCCATAAGATTATAACGGAGTTGAAAAATTCCTACTGCCTGGTCATGTCATAGCGGTCAAAATGTCATAGCACAACACTTTACTCAGATGTTTGTGGTGATGCTGGTATAAACAAACCTACTAGGGTGCCAGTGGTGTAAAAGTCTACCACATACAACTATGTAGAGTACATAATACTTGATAATCAACAACTATGTTACTGGTTTATGTATTTACTATGCTATACTATGTATTGTTAGTGTACTCCTATTATAAAAAAAGTTAACTATAAAACAGTCTCTGGCATGTCCTTCAGGAGATATTTCAGGAGACACTGTTATCATAGGATATGGCAGTTTCATTCCTGTTATTGTCCCTGAAGATCTCACAGTGGGACAAGATTGGAGATGGAAGACAGTAATATTGATGATCCTGACCCGGTGTATGCCTAGGCTACTGTGTACCTTAGTTTTTAACTAAAGAGTTAAAAAAAAAAAAAGAAACAAAAAACTTACCAAATAAAGATATATAAAAAAAGTTTCTATTGCTGTACAATAAGTTTGTTTTAAGCTATTACAAAAAAGTTAAAAAGAAAATTCAAAAGTTTATAAAGTAAAATGATTACAGTAAGCTAAGGTTAATTTTTTATTGAAGAAAAAAAATTTAAAAAAATTTAGCGTAGGCTAAGGGTACACTGCTTACAAAGGCTACAGTAGAGTAGAGCAGTGAATGTCCTAGGCCTTCATATTCACTCACCACTACTCATCAACTCAGAGCAACTTCCAGTCCTGCAAGCTCCTTTCGTGGGGAAGTGCCCCACAACTGGTGTAGTATTTTTTATCTTTTATGCTGCATGTTTACAGTACCTTTTCTACGTTTAGATGCACAAATACCATTGCGTGTAACTGCACACACCATTGAGTACAGTAACACGCTGCGCAGGCCTGTAACCTAGGAGCAACAGGCTATGCCATACAGCCTGGGTGTGGAGTAGGCTGCACCATTCAGGATAGTGTAAGCGCATTCTATGGTGTTAGCACTGAACAAAACGGCCTAAGAACACATTTCTCAGAAAATATCAGATCACTAAGGACGCAAGACTGTATATCAAATGATATGATAAATGGTTTTTCTTTTTAAATTTAACGAGCATGCATTATTTTGATATATATCACAGGCCATTTCCCGCTAGCTGTAAATCAAAGCCACGTGACAGCAAGAATTGGCTACTAACTACCCACATCTAACACCTGCCCCCCAAAGCGGCTCAACCGTGGGCATCTGCCAGTCAGGACTACAGCTGGAGAAGCGGCGGCTGCAAGCCGCGACCCAGTCCCCCCACTCCGCAGCCTCAGCGTGGGCCTCTGCAGTCTGGCTCGCCGCTCCCAAAAAGAGGAGGGTCGGGAAGCGAATGAGGGATAAGGAAAGCCGGGACCGCTCCCTCGGCACCTGGACCCCGCTCCTCGGCCGCAGGCCCAAGCCGGACTCCGGACTGAGCAACTCCGACCAAAGCGGCGGGCCCGGCCCTACCTTGTAGTAAAACACCGCCTCGGAGTAGCGGCCTTCGTGGTCGCGCTGCACCGCTAGACGGGCGAACTGCACGGCGTCCCGCTCCAGCGCCGTGGCGTCCATGGCGCAGAGGCCCCGCGCCGGGGCCGGGAACGAGGCCCTGACGCAGGACGGCTCTTCGCGGACCGCGGCGGCCTGGCGGCGGCGAGGACTCGGGAGGGCCGCGGAAGGAGCGGCAAAGTTTACTTTGGGCGGTGAGGGGAGGAGAGCTCGCCTTCCCGTTGCCGGGCTGGGGCCCACCGCGACGCCGCGCCCCTCAGTGCAGACCCGGCTCGCAGCCCGCAGAGCAGCCCCACTTCGCGGCCCCAGCGGCCCTCGCCCCGCCCACCAGCCGCCCCACGCAGGCGCAGCCTGGCCCTCGCGGGCTCCTTAGAAGCTGGGGCGGCCGAGGCCAGGCTCGCGGGATTGCGCGGGCTGTGGGCGGGGCCGGGCCCACGCAGGAGCGGGGCCCTGGGGGCGGGGCAAAAAGGCCTGTCGCGGTGCACGTGACCGTCGCGGCCCCCGGGATTGGGCGACTGAGGGCAGGTGCCACGTCCGAGCTGCCCACAGACCGCCGTCTGTGTGGCGGTGGCGGTGGCGGTGCAGGGCGGGGGTGTTGCCGTCGACAGTGGGCAGGAAAGGGGTACCAGCCTCACAGATCCTTTCCTCTGTTAAGTGTAAGGGATGGGCGTAAAGAGCTAAGGAAGAGTGCCTCCCATCAGCATCTGACACATTAAAAAAATTACTGTGAGGACAGAGGTTCTTTGGAGTCACTCTTCGCTAACAGTTATTTTCATTTATTTCCCACAAGCTCAATCATGACCCTATAGTCTCCCCCACTGTACACCAAGGTCATATTGATTGCATTGTTAACAAACAAGGTAATGTATTTTCAGTTGTACTTAGGTTAACTTGATGATGTTGTAATTACTTAATTAGGTGATTATTTGATTTATGTCTTCTCTCCCCTAAAGGTCTGAATTCAGCAGTAATAAAAATGAATTAGTGATGGGCACCACCAAATTCATGCTGAGTCAAAGAAGTAAGAATTGAGTACACAATGTATAATTCCATCTATAAGAAACACTAGAAAACACTACGATGTTAGAAAGCAGATCAGTGGTTGGGAAGGGAATTAAAGGAATCTTTTCGAAGGATGAGACTGTTTTATATCTCAATGGTGGTGTCAAAATGTATACGTTTGTCAAAACTCATCAAACTACATTTTAAGTGTGTACTTTTAATTTTTTGTTAATTATACTATATTTTTTCAGTCATTTGGCCTGCATTTAAAATGGGACTCTAATTTCTTAGTTTCTTTAAGTCTGTTTCTTCACATTTAGTGAATTTCTTAATAACAACGATCTCATCAGGCTGTTATAAAGACACACAGAATTTGATTTTGTGCCTGGAATAAAGATGGTTCTCAAAGTTAGCAACTACAGTTTTATAGCTGAAGCAGGGATGGTTCCTGTCTTTACCACTTTGATCCCAGCATTGAGCGCAAGCCTTGTTCCAGAGCAGGTGTTCAACAAATATTTTAAAATGTTGAATAAGTCAACTCCGCTACTTAAATATATCTAATGTGAGAAAGTCCTTCAGTACATGAGTTCAGACCATATGTGTTTCAATCACTGTTTTGCACAAACTGACCCCCAAGCTATAGCAGATAAATACAGTTTTACTCATCACAGGACTTCTGTTCCTGCTCCCATCACAGCTTATAGAATTCCTAATGTATCTTGAAGGCAGTCTTTTATTGCACTCTCAGGTACTTGAGATCTCTTCCTATATGTATTAATGTATTCTGTGTAAGGAATTGAATCCTTATTCCTTGTTCATGTATTCAGTGAACACCAGACTACTTTGTGCCTGGCACAGAGCTAGACCTTGACGATACAAAGACAAATAGAAGACAGTGAGACAAGGCGGGGTAAAGCAAACTGAAACTTCAAAGTATTAATATTTGCAGTCTCAACAAAATTAAGTCTTCCAATCCATGAGCACAGTCAATTTCTCCATTTCTTCAGAACTTCTTTAATTTCTCTCAGCAGTTTTGTAGTTTTCACATGCAAGGGCCTTGCATATCTTTGGACAGATTTATTTCTAAGCAGTTGATACTTTTGATGCTGTTGTAAATGGTATTGCTTATTTAATTTCCAACTGTTGCTAGTATATGCAAATAGCATTGACATTTATATATTGACCTTGTATTCTGTGATCATGAATTATCCAAAAAACTCTGAGAACTTGGTGGTGGAGACTCACTACAAGTGCCTTTGTGGACTGCCTACCAGAATGTCCAGTACCACCTCCGCCTTAGGCCAGCTTTGTGACAGTGGAATTTATCCAGTGTTAAGTACTCAGAGCTGCATAGTCAACATGTCATCATCCTGCAGCTTGGGAGCGCTCCCCCACCGAGAGCTGAGACAGACATAGAGAGGGATGAGACCTGGAAACAGACATTGAGAGGGCACTGGTATATACACACCCCTGCTCAGGAAGCTCCTTGTTGGTTTTTTTTTTTTTTTTCCATTCGGTTAAATGGCCCTTGCTATTGATTATTGAATTCCTTGGCCTGTCCTACAAATGTCAGAAACAGCAGAGCATAGTTTTGAAATTTAGACTTGCAGGGAGCTTATAATCTGCATGTCATTATATATAGAACCTATTAATATTCTATTTAATTCTATATATTTTAAATATGTATATAAAATTAAGTTAGGATATGTGTGTATATAAAATTCTACTGTAGGTGAAAAAGATGTTGTTACCCTTTTTAAAGCTGCCAACCAAATGATGGTAGTTTATTATTTCATTAAATAAATATGCAAAATTCTGTTGGCCAGGCACTGGAATGTTCAAGACAGCTCACACTGTGGTGAGCAAGGCATTCAGCAGCCAACAGTTAAAAGCATCATTTGATGATTGCTAAGAGAGAGAAGGCAGAGGCTGGAAGGAGCACTATCTAAATCAGCTTGGGGAGTCTAACACAGTGTTCCAGAAGAAGGGAGGCTTGAGTTGAGTCCCAAAGGCAGAATAAGAGCAAAGCAGCAGAGGAAGAGATGGACGTTTCAGACTCAACTAGAGGCAGAGTGTTGAGGTCTGTGTATCGGGAGGATTGGGATTCACCGGGTATGGCTGTGGGAAGAGATGGAAAATGAGACTTTAGAGCGGGGGTCCTCACATTTAGCTGCTTTAGAACCACCCAGCGATCCGGTCATACATAAGTTTCTGGGCTCCGTCCCAGAGTGTCTGGGTCAGTAGGGGTGGGCAGGGCCTGGGAATCTGCATTTCTGCAGATTCTGACAAGTGATGCTGATGCTGCTCGTGCAGAGACCACACTTTGAGAACCACTGCTCTAGATTTAGAAGGGAGTCACTGAAAGCTCAAGGCCCATTCCCAGTCAAGTCTCTTGACCATGGCTTCATGGCCTTGAAATTCAGCGCTCAGGGTAAGAGTGGATCATGCTAAGAACAGCAAAGACTGGGGTAAATTTAGTTCCCTCCCGGCAGTCCCGTCTCTGCTGTGCTGGGTACCTGGCCTTGAAGCTTCCTTCCTTCTTAGTTTTTCCCCTGTGACCCTCTAGGACACATGCTATGTTGCTGTTAGTCTTTGGTAGTTGCCCTCTCTGGCAGTTGGGTGGGACAAGTCATCCTTTTTACTACAGATCATCACCAGCTGTGCTGGGTTTCTGCCGATTCCTGAGAGCACACTGTCACCTTGTGTTCGTATGTGGCGCTGCAGCTAGGTGTTACCTCATAGGGGCTTGTCTTCACAACTTTATCCTTTCAGCAAACATTTAAGATATCTACCATGGCTGAGCATGGTGGCTCACTTCTGTAATCCCAGCACTTTGGGAGGCTGAGGCGGGTGGATCATCTGAGGTCAGGAGTTCAGCCTGGCCAACATGGCAAAACCTCATCTCTACTAAAAATCCAAAAAATTAGCCAGATGTGGTGGTGGATGCCTGTAATCCCGGTTGCTTGGGAGGCTAAGGCAGGAGAATTGCTTGAACCAGGGAGGCAGAGGTTGTAATTCCAACACTTTGGGAGGCTGAGGCGTGTGGATCACCTAAAGTCAGGAGTTTGAGACCAGCCTGGCCAACATGGTGAAACCTCGTCTCTACTAAAAACACAAAAAATTAGCCGGGCATGGTGGTGGGCACCTGTAATCCCAGCTACTCAGGAGTCTGAGGCAGGAGAATTGCTTGAACCCAGGAGGCGGAGGTTGCAGTGAGCCAAGATCATGCCATTGCACTCCAGCCTGGGCAACAAGAGCGAAACTCCATCTCAAACAAATAAATAAATATCTACCATAATCCCTGAAGAGCACAGTAATTTTCAGGTCCAGGCCTCACTGGGGCTCTTTGGAGATAACAGCACCATCCCTGAGGCAAGGTATGGAGCAAATTTGAGAAGCAAATTTTAGGAAGAAGTGAGTTGGGGCAGTTACTGCTAGCTCTAGACAGTTCAAGGGAACGTGGGTCCAATATATATATATATAAATTTTATATATATATATAAAATCAAGAGAAGCCAGAAATTTAAATCTTGGTGTAAAAATTACTGATTTTTAAGTAAAGTGAAATATTTTCCTTTTTTTCTTTTCTTTTTTTTTTTAGATGGAGTTTTCACTCTTATTGCCCAGGCTGGGGTGCAATGGCAAAATCTTGGCTCACTGAAACCTCCACCTCCTGGGTTCAAGCAATTCTCCTACCTCAGCCTCCCAAGTAGCTGGGATTACAGGCATGCAGCACCACACCCAGCTAATTTTTTTTTTTTTTTTTTTTAGTAGAGACGGGGTTTCACCATGTTGGTCAGGCTGGTCTTAAACTCCTGACCTCAGGTGATCCACCCGCCTCGGCCTCCCGAAGTGCTGGGATTACAATTGTAAGCCACGGTGCCCAGCCAGTGAAATGTTTTTCTAAGTACTAAGCGACAACATTGCACATCTACAGGCTACGTTGGGCTCACATCCTGTTATTTTGATCCCTTCTTGGTGCTTTAATTCCTTTACATAATTTTAGAGCAGTCTCAAGAAGGAGAGAAGGTAAATGCTGACATTTGTGGATACGGTGGTGTGAAAACAGGCCCACCTCTCATGGGGCTTTTGGCCTACTGAGAGGACACAGGCATTAATCAATCAATAAAGGCCACTAGTGAGTGAATCATTACAAATGTAGATGAGTACTCCAAAGGTAATCAACAGTTTTGTGAGAGCTTATGAAAAGGAAACTGACCTGAACTAGGGGGTCAGCAAAGACTTCCCCTGAGATAGAAGGAACTGCTTGTGCAGTGGTCCGTGGCAATACTGAACGTGGAACAGAGGCCAGTGTGGCTGGAGCAGAGACAGTGAAATGCAGGAAGAGGCTTAGAAGGTGGGGGTGTCAGGCATGAGACCATGTAGGGCCTTGTAGGCTCTGCTAACGGTTTGGATTTCTATCTTAATTCTCAGTACACCACTGTGGACTGCTACTCTCAATTTTAATTTGAGTTTCTTTATAGAGGGGTTCTAAATATTTGTAAGGATTGGTATTTCAATGACTTTTGTTCTTTATTAGAGATCTTTCAAAGGATCAAGATAAAATTTTTATTTATAAATTATATATATTTATAAATGTATTTATGTATTAAATGTATAAATTATATATTTATAAATTTTCATATATGTGTAATAAGGCTCATTCTATCTTACGATTACCATATGAGCCCATTGGATCCCTTTATAATCTAAGCTATCTTTTCGGATCTTTCTGTACATGTTAAAATATTTTGCTATTTTATCATTCTGTGAATTATTTCATCATTACTCAATAATTCCAAGCTATAATTTAAAAATACAAAAATAATAGGACAACAGAAGAAAGATGAAATGCCTAAATGGATAAAGTAATTGTGAAATAATAATTATTAATTTAGCCTTCAGTTTTCTTGTTGCATTGTCCAAAGTATTGCATTGTCCCTCAAAAAGGTATAAAATAAGTCTGGAGATACTATCTTTGGAGGACGGTTTTAGTTTTCTTTCTGATTAAACTTTCTATTTTGAGATCATTGTAACTTAACATGCTATTGTAAGAAATAATACAGAAATCTCAAATGCCCTTTAGTTTCTCTCAGTAGTGATATCTTGCATAACTCTAGTACAACATCAGGACCAGAAAATTGACATTGATACAGTTCGCCAATTTTACACTTTCAGTTTTCACTGGACAAAGTAGATCAGGGGTCCCCAATCCCTGGGCTATAGACTGATATTGTGTCTGTCCTGTTAGAAACAAGGTTGCACAGCAGGAGGTGAGTGGTGGGCAAGTGAGCGAAGCTTCATCTCTATTTACAGCTGCTCCCCATCACTCATATTACTGCCTGAGCTCTGCCTCCAGTCAGATCAGCCATGGCATTAGATTCTCATAGTAGTGCAAAACCGGCTGTGAACTGTGCATGCGAGGGATCTAGGCTGCGTGCTCCTTATGAGAATCTAATGCCTGATGATCTGAGGTGGACCTGAGGCAGTGATGCTAATGCTGGGGCTGCAAATACAGATTAACACTAGCAGAGAGTTTTGACTGCACAGAGACCATAATAAATTGCTTGTGGACTCACATCAAAACCCTATCAGTGAGCGGCAAGTGCCAATTAAGCTGCATCTGGTGGCAGGCTTTATAGTGGTAACTGAGTTGATGTACTTCAATTGTACAGTTGCATCTTGTGGCAGGCTTTATAGTAGTAACTGAGTTGATGTACTTCAATTGTACAGTTGCATCTGGTGGCAGGCTTTATAGTGGTAACTGAGTTGATGTACTTCAATTGTACAGTTGCATCTGGTGGCAGGCTTTAAGTCAGAATCCCATACTTACTTTAGTCCTCACGTGGAGTGCGTGGCCTGCAGTCCTCTTTCCCACACTACACACTTGTCTCAGTCACAGTTTTGGTAAGCCCACAAGTTAACCCAAACCAAAATGAGTAAAAAACAAATGTCACTGGAAAACTTACTTGAAAAGGGGAAAGACCCAATGATGACACAACGGAATACTCTAAGACTGCAAACAGAAAGAAAGCTGCATTTAAAAAATACCATGAGTCCTACTTAAATTATGAGTTCATTGCAACAGGTAATTCACGTTCTCCAAGCCCACATTGTATATTGTATGGCGACCGGTTATCCAGTGAAGACATAAAACCTTCAAAACTGCTTTGCCACATGGAGACCAAGCACCCTGCATTAAAACACAAGCCTTTCGAGTTTTTCCAAAGAAAAAAAAGCGAACATGAAGAACAGAAGCAATTATTGAAGGCCACCACTTCATCAAATGTGTCTGCACTGAGACAGAGCGTCATTCTTAGTGGCTAACCACATTGCTAAAGCTAAGAAGCCCCTTACTGTTGAAAAAGGGCTGATCCTGCCTGCTGCTAAGGACATTTGTCATGAACTTTTAGGAGGGGCTGCAGTTCAAAAGCTGGCATGTGTTCCTCTTTTGTTTGGTTCCATAACTAGAGGCATTGGTGAAATAGCAGAGGGTATTGAGGCACGATTGTTAGAGAGGATTAATGAGTCACTGTAGTACACAATCCAGGTTGACAAATCTACTGATGTTGACAACAAGGCCAACAATATTTGTTTTCGTGTGATATATTTTTCAAGAGGATGTGCATAAGGATATGTTTTGGGTACTTTTGTTGCCAGCCAATACCACAACTGCAGAACTATTCAAGTCTTTGAATGATTACATATCAGGAAACTGAATCGGTCATTTTGTATCAGTTTATGCAAGGACATAGTGGCTGCCATGACTAGATGGCTTTCTGGTTTCACTGCTTGGGTCAAAGAGGTCGCTTGTGAATATGAGTCTATGCAGTGTGTCATCCATAGAAAAATGCTGGCTAGCTGAAAAATGTCACCTGAACTTAACGTTTTGCAGAATGTGATTAAAATTAACCACATTGAAGTACATACCCTTAACTCACATCTGTTCACGCAGCTCTGTGAGAAGATGGACACAGAGCACACACGTCTTCTCTTATACACAGAAGTGGGATGGCTTTCTAAAGGTAGATCACTGGCCAGAGTTTTTGAGTTACGAGCCGCTCCAGAGATTTCTTTTAGAAAAACGGTCACCATTGGCAGCGCATTTCGGTGACACAGAATGGGTCTCAAAACTTGCTTCCTTGTGTAACATATTCAACCTGCTCAACGAACTCAATCTGTCACTTCACAGGAGAACAACAACTGTGTTCAAGTCAGCAGATAAAGTGGCTGCATTCAAAGCCAAGCTGGAATTATGGGGGTGATAAGTGAACACTGGGATTTTTGACATGTTTCAAACATTAGCAGAGATTTTGAAAGACACTGAGCCAGGGTCTTCTTTCTCTCAGTTGGTGCGTGATCATCCATTTCAGTTTTCAAAAGAGTTTGAGCATTACTTCCCAACCACAAAAGAGCCCCAAACTAGGGAGGAATGGATCTGTAACCCATTAGTGAATAAGCCAGGTAAATCAACTTTGTGCTAAAAGAGGATCAACTGCTTGAGATTGCAAATGATGGTGGCCTTAAAAGTATGTTTGAGACAACTTCAAGTCTTCCTATGTTCTGGATTAAAGTCAAAGTGGTAGCCTGAGATTGCCACAAAAGCACTGAAAAGCCTGCTTCCATTTCCAATGTCCTATCTTTGTGAAGCAGGGTCTTTTGTAGTGACAGAAACCATGATGAGATTATGGAGAAGTCTGGACATAAATAACACACTTCGGCCTCAGAAATAATACCACACATCTACAGCCATCTGATCTTTGACAAACCTGAGAGAAACAAGAAATGGGGAAAGGATTCCCTATTTAATAAATGGTGCTGGGAAAATTGGCTAGCCATAAGTAGAAAGCTGAAACTGGATCCTTTCCTTACTCCTTATACAAAAATTAATTCAAGATGGATTAGAGACTTAAATGTTAGACCTAATACCATAAAAACCCTAGAGGAAAACCTAGGTAGTACCATTCAGGACATAGGCATGGGCAAAGACTTCATGTCTAAAACACCAAAAGCAACGGCAGCAAAAGCCAAAATTGACAAATGGGATCTCATTAAACTAAAGAGCTTCTGCACAGCAAAAGAAACTACCATCAGAGTGAACAGGCAACCTACAGAATGGGAGAAAATTTTTGCAATCTACTCATCTGACAAAGGGCTAATATCCAGAACCTATAAAGAACTCCAACAAATTTACAAGAAAAAAACAAACAACCCCATCAAAAAGTAGGCAAAGGATATGAACAGACATTTCTCAAAAGAAGACATTCATACAGCCAACAGACATATGAAAAAATGCTCATCATCACTGGCCATCAGAGAAATGCAAATCAAAACCACAATGAGATACCATCTCACACCAGTTAGAATGGCGATCATTAAAAAGTCAGGAAACAACAGGTGCTGGGGAGGATGTGGAGAAATAGGAACACTTTTACACTGTTGGTGGGATTGTAAACTAGTTCAACCATTATGGAAAACAGTATGGTGATTCCTCAAGGATCTAGAACTAGAAGTACCATATGACCCAGCCATCCCATTACTGGGTATATACCCAAAGGATTATAAATCATGCTGCTATAAAGACACATGCACACGTATGTTTATTGCGGCACTATTCACAATAGCAAAGACTTGGAATCAACCCAAATGTCCATCAGTGACAGGCTGGATTAAGAAAATGTGGCACATATACATGGAATACTATGCAGCCATAAAAAAGGATGAGTTTGTGTCCTTTGTAGGGACATGGATGCAGCTGGAAACCATCATTCTTAGCAAACTATCACAAGAACAGAAAACCAAACACCGCATGTTCTCACTCATAGGTGGGAACTGAACAATGAGATCACTTGGACTCGGGAAGGGGGACATCACACACCGGGGCCTATCATGGTGGGGGGAGGGGGGAGGGATTGCATTGGGAGTTATACCTGATGTAAATGACGAGTTGATGGGTGCTGACGAGTTGATGGGTGCAGCACAGCAACATGGCACAAGTATACATATGTAACAAACTTGCATGTTATGCACATGTACCCTAGAACTTAAAGTATAATAATAATAAAAAATAAATTAAAAAAAAAACACACTTCGGGTGTTACTGTCTTCCATCACCCCCAGATGGGACCATCTAGTTGCAGGAAAACAAGCTCAGGGCTCCCACATATTCTGCATTATGTGAATTGTATAATTATTTCATCATATATTACAATGTAATAATAGTAGTAACAAAGTGCACAATGAATGTAATGTCCTCGAATCATCCCCTCCCCATCCCCACAGTCTGTGGAAAAATGGTCTCTCATGGAACTGGTCCCTGATGCCAAAATGATTGGGGACTGCTGACATAGAGATTAAAAATTTTTCATGTCCACTATAATGGTGAAAACAAACAAATTGATGGAGAAAGTCATTTCACAATTTTGTTACCATTTTCTAACTTTGCAAACGTTCAGCACACTGATTAACTTCTCTAAGCCTCAATTTTCTCATCTGTAAAATAGGTAGATTAGTAACTACCTCATAAGGTTTTAGAAGGATTGAATGAGATAATGCCAGTAAAGCCTTTAGCACAACACCTGGCACATATGAAGTATTTGACAAAGTTATGTCTTGCAACACTTAACTGTGCTCTTTACTCTTCATGACTGTGCTCTTTTGGGATAATCTGTCAGGGCAGGGGCAGAAGAAATGGTTACAGAACCATTTAGCCTTTATCTCATTTACCTCTGGGCTGCTTGGAATTCCACTTCCTGAACTCTGATCATCTTGGGAAACAGAAGCAACAATAGCATCCTCTGAAGAGCTCAGTCATTGATAGGCAATGGGAGTGTTCATCACATCTTTTTCTTACAGTCTCTGAGTGCAGCTTCACAATCCTTTACTGCATCCTTAAGCCAGATGTGTTTTGGAATTTGAAATTCACAGAGAATAGTTCCCAGACAGTAGGACTGAATCTTGATAAGGAACTGGAAGCATATACCAAACTGTATTTCAGAATTTTTCTAAATTATTGCAGTGTGCTTGCTTCTTCCTACCTTTTGAGTACGATTTTCCTATAGGGATCATCTTATGCGTCTTATCACTGTGTGTTGGGGTGTGTGTGTGTGGGCGGGGGAGCGTGCAGATTGTCTCTTTAACAGTGCTCTAATCAAAAGGAGTGATATTTAAGGAGCTGCACCCAAATGAACCACACCAAGGCATCTCATCTTCACCTGAATCTGATTTAGATGACAAAGCTCCTGGACTTCAAGCTGATGCTTTAATAGTTTGAGACTTGGGAATTCTAGGGGTGTGATTTGAATGTATTTTGCATGGCTGATGGCTAAAATAGTACTCATAGTCCTCTTCCAGAGCAGCAACTTGAAAGTGCTTCCACTTCACAAATTCCCAAAGATTCAATGTATAATGACATCAAATTAAGGAAGTTTATTCTTTTCAGATGATTGCAAGCTGATTTATTCAGTAGAAATAGAAAATAAAATTGTTTTCTCCCTTTTCAAAAGAAATTTTGCTGCAGCAGATATTCCTGTTACACAAGTGGAAATTGTGTTGATTCATACACAATTTTTCCCAGGCACGGAACCATATTAGTGTGAGTAGAATTTAAAACATCAACAGGATGGCTACTACTCAGGCGGGAACCTTTTCAGCTCAAAATAAAACTAGGCCTGTCTTGAGAGCAGTTCCACCAGCTCAGACTTCCATTGCATCTACACAGTCTCTGGATGCAATCCCGAATTTCCACATTATGGGTTTTTTTTGGTGGTTGTTGTTCTTAAGCTTTTTACATTTTTTATATTTGTACTTTAAAAAAATTTTCAGCTTTTATTTCAGATACAAGGGATGCATGTATAGGATTGTTACATGGGTATATTGGACCCAGGTAGTGAGCATAGTAACCATCCATTATGATTTTTGGTGTTTATTTATTTATTTATTTTATTATACTTTAAGTTCTAGGAGACATGTGCAGAATGTGCAGGTTTGTTACATAGGTATACATGTGCCATGGTGGTTGGGTGTACCCATCAACCCATCATCTACATTAGGTATTTCTCCTAATGCTATGCCTCCCCTAGCCCCCCACCCCCCAACAGGCCCTGGTGTGTGATGTTCCCTTCCCTGTGTCCATGTGTTCACGTTGTTCAACTCCCCCTTATGAATGAGAACATGCAGTGTTTTCTGTTCCTGTGTTAGTTTGCTGAGAATGGTGGTTTCCAGCTTCATCCATATCCCTGCAAAGGACATGAACTTATCCTTTTTATAGCTGCATAGTATTCCATAGGGTATATGTGCCACAGTTTCTTTATCCAATCTATCATTGATGGGCATTTGGGTTGGTTCCAAGTCTTTGCTATTGTGAATAGTGCTGCAATAAACATACATGTGCATGTGTCTTTATAGTAGAATGATTTATAATCCTTGGGTATATACCCAGTAATGGGATTGCTGGGTCAAATGGTATTTCTGGTTCTAGATACTTGAGGAATTGCCACACTGTTTTTCACAGTGGTTGAATTAATTTACACTCCCACCAACAGTGTAAAAACATCCCTATTTCTCCACATCTGTTGTTTCCTGACATTTTAATGATTGCCATTCTAACTGGCGTGAGATGGTATATCATTGTGGTTTTGATTTGCATTCTCTAATGACCAGTGATGATGAACTTTTTTTTTTCATATGTTTGTTGACCACATAAATGTCTTCTGTTGAGAAGTGTCTGTTCATATCCTTTGCCCACTTTTTGATGGGGTTTTGTTTTTTTCTTGTAAATTTGTTTAAGTTCCTTGTAGATTCTGGATAGTAGCTGTTTGTCAGATGGAAAGATTGCAAAAATTTTCTTCCATTCTGTAGGTTGCCTGTTCATTCTGATGATAGTGTCTTTTGCTGTGCAGAAGCTCTTTAGTTTAATTAGATCCTACTTGTCAATTTTGGGTTTTGTTGTCCTTGCTTTTTGTGTTTTAGTCATGAAGTCTTTGCCTATGCCTATGTCCTGAAAGGCATTGCCGAGGTTTTCTTGTAGAGTTTTTATGGTTTTAGGTCTTATGTTTTTTTTTTTTTTTTTTTTTTTTGAGACGGAGTCTGGCTCTGTCGCCCAGGCTGGAGTGCTGTGGCAGGATCTCAGCTCACTGCAAGCTCCGCCTCCCGGGTTTATGCCATTCTCCTGCCTCAGCCTCCGGAGTAGCTGGGACTACAGGCGCCCGCCACCTCGCCTGGCTAGTTTTTTGTATTTTTTTTTAGTAGAGACGGGGTTTCACCGTGTTAGCCAGGATGGTCTCGATCTCCTGACCTCGTGATCCGCCCGTCTCGGCCTCCCAAAGTGCTGGGATTACAAGCTTGAGCCACCGCGCCTGGCCAGGTCTTATGTTTAAGTCTTTAATTCATTTTGAGTTAATTTTTGTATAAGGTGTAAGGAAGGGGTCCAGTTTCAGTTTTCTGCACATAGCTAGCCAGTTTTCCCAACACCATTTATTAAATAGGGAATCATTTCCCCATTGGTTGTTTTTGTTAGGTTTGTCAAAGATCAGATGGTTGTGGATGTGTGGTGTTGTTTCTGAGGTCTCTGTTCTGTTCCATTGGTCTATATATCTGTTTTGGTACCAGTACCATGCTGTTTTGGTTACTGTAGCCTTGTAGTATAGTTTGAAGTCAGGTAGCGTGATGCCTCCAGCTTTCTTCTTTTTGCTTAGGATTGTCTTGGCTATATGGGCTCTTTTTTTGGTTCCATATGAAATTTAAAGTAGTTTTTTCGAATTCTGTGAAGAAAGTCAATGGTAGCTTGATGGGAATAGCATTGAATCTATATATTGCTTTGGGCAGTATGGCCATTTTCACGATATTGATTCTTTCTATCCATGAGCATGGACTGTTTTCCCATTTGTTTGTGTCCTCTCTTATTTCCTTGAGCGGTGGTTTGTAGTTGTCCTTGAAGAGGTCCTTCACGTCCCCTGTAAGTTGTATTCCTAGGTATATTACTGTCTTTGTAGTAATTGTGAATGAGAGTTCACTCATGATTTGCCTCTGTTTGTCTATTATTGGCGTATAGGAATGCTTGTGAGTTTTGCACATTTATTTTGTATCCTAAGAATTTGCTGAAGCTGCTTATCTGCTTAAGGAGTTTTTGGGCTGAGATGATGGGGTTTTCTAAATATACAATCATGTCATCTGCAAACAGAGACAATTTGACTTTCTCTCTTCCTATCTGAATACCCTTTAGTTCTTTCTTTTGCCTGATTTCCCTGACCAGAACTTCCAATACTGTGTTGAGTAGGAGTGGTGTGAGAGGGCATCCTTGTCTTGTGCCAGTTTTCAGAGGGAATGTTTCCAGCTTTTGCTCATTCAGTGTGATATTGGTTGTGGGTTTGTCAAAAATAGCTCTTATTATTTTGAGATATGTTCCATTGATATGTAGTTTGAGTTTTTTTAGCATGAAGGGGTGTTGAATTTTATCGAAGGCCTTTCCTGCGTCTATTGAGATAATTATGTGGTTTTTGTCATTGGTTCTGTTTATGTGATGGATTACATTTATTGATTTGCATATGTTGAACCAGCCTTGTATCCTAGGGATGAAGCTGACTTGATCATGGTGGATAAGCTTTTTGATGTGCTGCTGGATTCGGTTTGCCAGTATTTTATTGAGGATTTTCGCACCTACGTTCATTGGGGATATTGGCCTGAAATTTTCTTTTTTTGTTGTGTCTCTACCAGGTTTTGTATCAGGATGATACTGGCCTCATCAAATGAGTTAGGGAGGAGTCCCTCTTTTTCTATTGTTTGGAATAGTTTCAGAAGGAAGGGTGCCAGCTCATCTTTGTATCTCTGGTAGAATTCAGCTGTGAATCCATCTGGACCTGGGCTTTTTTGGTTGGTAGGCTATTAATTACTGCCTCAATTTCATAGAGACCTGATTGGTCTATCCAGGGATTTGACTTCTTCCTGATTTAGTCTTGGGAGGGTGTATGTGTCCAGGAACTTATCCATTTCTTCTAGATTTTCTAGTTTATTTGTGTAGAGATGGTTATAGAATTCTCTGATGGTAGTTTGTATTTCTGTGGGATCAGTGGTAATATCCCCTTTATTATTTTTTATTGTGACTATTTGATTCTTTTCTCTTTTCTTCTTTATTAGTCTGGCTAGTGGTCTATCTATTTTGTTAATCTTTTCAAAAAACCAACTCCTGGATTCATTGATTTTTTTGAAGGGATTTTCGTTTCTCTATCTCCTTCAGTTCCGCTCTGATTTTAGTTATTTTTTGTCTTCTGCTAGCTTTTGAATTTGTTTGCTCTTACTTCTCTAGTTCTTTTAATTGTGATGTTAGGGTGTTGATTTTAGATTTTTCCTGCTTTCTCCTGTGGGCATTTAGTGCTATAAATTTCCCTCTAAACACTGCTTTAGCGGTGTCTCAGAGATTCTGGTACTTTGTGTCTTTGTTCTTATTAGTTTCAAAGAACTTATTTATTTCTACCTTACTTTCGTTATTTCCCAGTAGTCATCCAGGAGCAGGTTGTTCAGTTTCCATGTAGTTGTACAGTTTTGAGTGAATTTCTTAATCCTGAGTTCTAATTTGATTGCACTGTGGTCTGAGAGACTGTTTGTTATGATTTCTATTCTTTTACATTTGCTGAAGAGTGTTTTACTTCCAGTTATGTATGTGGTGCTGAGAAGAATGTATGTTCTGTTGATTTGGGGTGGAGAGTTCTGTAGATGTCTATTAGGTCCACTTGGTAGAGCTGAGTTCAAGTCCTGAATATCCTTTTTAATTTTCTGTCTCGTTGATCTGACTAATATTGACAGTGGGTGTTAAAGTCTCCCACTATTATTGTATGGGAGTCTAAGTCTCTTTGTAGTTCTGAAAGAACTTGCTTTATGAATCTGGGTGCTCTGTGTTGGGTGTGGATATATTTAGGATAGTTAGCTGTTCTTGTTGCATTGATCCATTTACCATTATGTAATGCCCTTCTTTGCCTTTTTTGATCTTTGTTGGTTTAAAGTCTGTTTTATCAGAGACTAGGATTGCAACCCTGCTTTTTTATCCTTTCTATTTGCTTGGTAAATATTCCTCCATGCCTTTATTTTGAGCTTATGTGTGTCTTTGCACGTGCGGTCGGTCTCTTGAATACAGCACACCAATGGGTCTTGACTCTATCCAATTTGCTAGTCTGTGTCTTTTAATTGGGGCATTTAGCCCATTTACATTTAAGGGTAATATTTTTATGTGTGAATTTGATCCTGTCATCATGATCCTAGCTGGTTATTTTGGAAATTAGTTGATGCAGTTTTTTCATAGTGTTGTTGATTTTTATATTTTGGTATGTTTTTGCAGAGGCTGGTACCAGTTTTTCCTTTCCATATTTAGTGCTTCCTTCAGGAGCTCTTGTAAGCCAGGCCTGGTGGTGACAAAATCCCTCAGCATTTGCTTGTCTGTAAAGGATTTTATTTCGTTTTCACTTATGAAGCTTAGTTTGACTGGATATGGGTCACTGGATTCTGGGTTGAAAATTCTTTTCTTTAAGAAAGTTGAATATTGGCCCCCACTCTTTTCTGGCTTGTGGGGCTTCTGCAGAGAGATCCTCTGTTAGTCTGATGGGCTTCCCTTTTTGGGTAACCTGACCTTTGTCTCTGGCTGCTCTTAACATTTTTTTCTCCATTTCAACCTTGGTGAATCTGAAAATTATGTGTCTTGGGGTTACTCTTCTCAAGGAGTATCTTAGTGGGGTTCTTTGTATTTGCTGAATTTGAATGCTGGCCTGTCTTGTTAGGTTGGGCAAGATCTCCTGGATAATATCCTGAAGTGTGTTTTCCAATTTGGTTCCATTCTCCCTGTCACTTTCAGGTACACCAATCAATCGTAGGTTTGGTCTTTTCACATAGTCCCATCTTTCTTGAAGGCTTTCTTCATTACTTTTCATTATTTCTTCTCTAATCTTGTCTTCACACTTTATTTCATTAAGTTGATCTTCAATCTCTGATATCCTTTCTTCTGCTTGATCGATTTGGCTACTGATACTTGTGTATGATTCCTGAAGTTCTTGTGCTGTGTTTTTCAGCTCCATCAGGTCATTTATGTTCTTCTCTAAACTGGTTATTCTAGTTAACAGTACCTATAACCTTTTATCAAGGTTCTTAGCTTCCTTGCATTGGGTTAGAACGTGTTCCTTTAGCTCAGAGGAGTTTATTATTCCTCACCCTCTGAAGCCTACTTTGGTCGGTTCGTCAAACTCATTCTCCATCCAGTTTTGTTCCCCTGTTGGCAAGGAGTTGTAATCCTTTGGAGGAGAAGAGGCATTCTGGTGTTTGGAATTTTCAGGATTTTTGTGCTGGTTTTTCCTCATCTTGGTTGATTTATCACCTTTGTTCTTTGACGCCAAGGACCTTTGGATGGGGTTTTTGCATGGGCGTCCTTTTTGTTGATGTTGATGTTATTGCTTTCTGTTTGTTAGTTTTCCTTCTAACAGTCAGGAACCTCTGCTGCAGTTCTGCTGGAGTTTGCTGGAGGTCCACTCCAGACCCTGTTTGCCTGGGTATCACCAGCGGAGGCTGAAGTATAGCAAAGATTGCTGCCTGTTCCTTCCTCTGGAAGCTTTGTCCCAGAGGGGCACCTGCCAGATACCCACTGGGGCTCTCCTGTATGAGGTGTCTGTCAACCCCTGCTGGGAGGTGTGTCCCAGTCAGGAGGCATGGGGGCAGGGACCCACTTGAGGAGGCAGTCTTTCCCTTAGCAGAGCTCAAGCACTGTGCTGGGAGATCTGCTGCTCTCTTCAGAGCTGGCAGGCAGGAACACTTAAGTCTGCTGAATTTGCGCCCATAGCTGCCCCTTCCTCCAGGTGCTCTGTCCCAGGGAGATGGGAGTTTTATCTATAAGCACCTGACTGGGGCTGCTGCCTTTCTTTCAGAGATACCCTGCCCAGAGAGGAGGAATCTAGAGAGGCAGTCTAGCTACAGCAGCTTTGCAGCCCTGCAGTGGGCTCTGCTCGTTTCAAACTTCCCGGCAGCTTTGTTTACACTGTGAGGGGACAACTGCCTACTCAAGCCTCAGTAATGGTGGAAACACCCCTTCCTCATCAAGCTTGAGTATCCCAGGTCAACTTCAGACTGCTGTGCTGGCAGCAAGAATTTCAAGCCAGTGGATCTTAGCTTGTTGGGCTCTATGGGGGTGGGACCCACTGAGCAAGACCACTTGGCTCCTTGGCTTTAGCTCCCTTTCCAGGGAGAGTGAACGGTTCTGTCTTGCTGGGGTTTCAGGCGCCACTGGGGTATGAATAAAAATTCCTGCAGCTAGCTCGGTGTCTGCTCAAATGGCCATCCAGTTTTGTGCTTGAAGCCCAGGGCCCTGGTGATGTAGGCACCTGAGGGAATTTCCTGATCTGTGGGTTGCAAAAACCATGGGAAAAGCACAGTATCTGTGCTGGATAGCCCTGTCCCTCATGGCGCAGTCCCTCACAGCTTCCCTTGGCTAGGACAGGGAGTTCCCCAATCTCTTGTGCTTCCTGGGTGAGGCAGTGCTCCCCCGCCCCCGCCGCCCACCGATTCCGCTCACCCTCTGTGGGCTGTGCCCACTGTCTAACCAGTCCCATGAGATGAACCGGGTACCTCAGTTGGAAATGTAGAAATCACCCACCTTCTGCGTTGGTCTCACTGGGAGCTGCAGACTAGAGCTGTTCCTATTAGGCCATCTTGTCCAGCAGTCCCCATTTTCAATTTTTGACTTAAAATTTCTCTGAGGAAGATGTCCTGGGAGTCCTGGCTAGATTATTATATCAAGGCAACAATTGCAGTAGTTTCCCGCTTACCAACGATTTCATTTTCTACTGTTTCAGTTACGCATGGTCAACTGTGGTCTGAAATATTAAATAGAAAATTCTAGAAATAAACAATTTAGAAGTTGTAAATTGCATGCTGTTCTGAGTAGCATGATGAAATCTTACATCGTTCCTCTCCATCCCACAAGGATGTGAATCCTCCCTTTGTCCAGTGTACCCATGCTATGCACGCTACCCTTAGCAGCCGTCTTGATGATCAGATCCACTGTTGCGGTTTGGCAGTGCTTGTGTTCTGGTCACCCTTATTTTATTTAATAATGGCCCCAAAGTGCAAGAATAGTGGTGCTGGTAATTTGGATAAGCCAAAGAGGAAGACATAAAATGCTTCCTTTAAGTGAGAAGGTGAGAGTTGTTGACTTTAACTAGAGAAGGAAAAAATCGTATGCTGAGATTGCTAAGATCTGTGGTAAGATGAATCTTCTGTCTGTGAAATCATGAAGAAGGAGAAAGGAAATTCATGCCAGTTTTGCTGTCACACTTCAAACTGCAAAAGTTATGGCTACAGTGCATGATAAATGCTCAGTTAAGATGGAAAAGGCATTAAATTTGTAGGTGGAAAACGTGAACAGAAAAACGAATTCCAAATGATGGCAACCTGTTGTACCAGAAAGCATTGAGCTTATATGAAGACTTCAGGGAGGGATCCCCTGAAACGAATGACAGACATGAAGCCATTTACTACCAGTTAGAGGTGGTTACACAGAGTCAGGAATACAGAAGGTTAGTAGTAGCCTAACACTAAGTCACAATGCCCACATCCTTCACCTCACTACATCTCATCACACAGGCATTGTATCATCTCACAGAAGAAGGGTGAGAACAATACAATAAATGTTTTTTTCTGAGAGACTGAGAGAGAGAACACATTCATACATTTTTAAAAAGTATATTGCTATAGTTGTTCCAGTTTTTATTAGTTATTATTAATTTCTTACTCTGCCTAATTTATAAATTAAACCTTATCATAGGTATGTGCCTATAGGAAAAAGCATAGTATTTGAAGGATCCCATCCACAGTTTCAGGCATTCACTAGGCGTCATGGAACATATTCCCTAAGGGTGAAGGGAGACTACCTTATTGCTTTTGTGAAACTTCTGGGTACAAAGTTGCAAAAGTTATGAGTGTTCTGCTCATAGTCTTATTTTTCTCCGTAAGTATTTAGTGCTCAATTATGCAGAATACCAGGTTTGTCAGAAACACTTATGATATCCATAAGGAATGCATACTACAGAGTATTAGAAGTTACACATTTTAACAGTTTATTTCAAGTTTTGCCTAAAGGATAATATAATTTCTAATTCTATAATAATATCGTATAGTATGACAAAGGTCTAAGTACAATACAACTGCCTAATTAGAATAAAATTACCTGCCTTTCTTATGTTAAAAATGCCCCATTTCAGTGATTCATAAGTTATCAATATTTCTGACTTACCTGAGCACTTCTTTTCTTTTTCTCCTTTCCTTTCCTTTGTATTCCTTTCCTTTCCTTTCCTTTCCTTTTCTCTTTCCTTTCCTTTCCTTTCCTTTCCTTCCCTTTCCTTTCCTTTCCTTTCCTTTCCTTTCCTTTTATCCTCTTTTCTTTTCTCCGCTTTTCTTTTTTCAGGGTCTCCCTCTGTTGCCCAGGCTGAAGTGCACTGGCATGATCATGGTTCTCTGTGGCTTCGACCTCCCTGGGGTTACCTGAGTACTTCTATTTCTTCTGTTGTATATGATATCTCTGTCCTTATGCATATCATGACTGTGGACTTACAAATGCTTTTTCAGGAGGGGTTTATTTTCTAGAGAAAACTCATTTGAGATTTTCAGAAAACAAAATTTACTTCAAGAACCAATAAGCATCCTTAATGTAAATATTAATATATAAAAAATCCTTACATACATGCCAGCTCTCACTGTTTAAGCTATATCCAAAGGCAAGGTAAGTGTTTTTAAGACTATTCTATCAACATTAATTGAGTACCAATTATATTCTGTATACAACGCAAGGTGAGAGGGATACAATGTATAAAACACCATCTCTACTCTTAAGGTGCTCACAGTTTAGTGGAGGAAGACAGACATTTTAACAAATAATTATATCAAAAAGTAGTAGCTGCTAGGATGGAAGTGAGAGTGAATGCACAACAGAAATTATTGACTTACTGAACTGGGAGGAGAGGGTGACTCAGAGAAGGTTGCTCTTTTTTGAGACAGAGTCTGGGATCTGTTGCCCAGGTTGGAGTGCAGTGGCGTGATCTCAGCTCATTGCAGCCTCTGCTTCCTGGCTTCAAGCAATTCTTGCTTGAGAGAATCAAGCAATTCCAGTGCCTCAGCCTCCTGAGTAGCTGGGACTACAGGTGCACACCACCATGCCTGGCTAATTTTTGTATTTTTACTAGAGACGGGGTCCCGCTGTGTTGCCCAGGCTGGTCTTGAACTCCTGGCCTCAAGGAATCTGCCTGCCTCAGCCTCCCAAAGTGCTGGGATTACATGTGTGAGCCACCATGCCCTGCTGAAAGATTGCTCTTAATAGATGCTTGAACTGCAGAGGAGTTCACTGGGGCAGGGAGGAAGCATTGTGAGTAGAGAGAACATGTGCAAATGTGCAGAAGTATGCAACAGCATAGCGAGTTAAGGTAATTTCAAAAGAACAGATGTAACCCCTGTGAAAAGCGCAGGAGATTGCACTACTGCACTCCAACCTAGGAGACAGAGAGAGCGCCTGTTTAAAAAAAAAAAAGCAGTAGGAGATGAGATGAGAGAGGATGGTAGGGGTTGGATCCTGGACGGTCTCATGTGATATGCAAGGGAATTTTTATTTTGTTTCATGGAAGAAATAAAAAACTAAGAAACTAAAATTCTTAATCTGGAGGACATATATGGCTCCAGGAGTATTGTGAACACCATGAAATTAGCTGCAACATTTTATTTATGTACATTTTCCCTTGCAAAAAGGTCCCTAGTTTTCAAGACCCCTGATGAGGTTCACGACTCCCCACTGCCAGGCAAAATTAAGATGCACTTAGAGAATACTGAATGGGTGATCCACATAACTAATAAAGTGATCTGTGATACTGTTGGTGAGTAAAGTAGAAATGGAGGGGACAGCTGTGTGTCACGTGTTCAGATCTTTGTGAATTTGGGGAAACAAACTAAGGTTTGGTATATGATGGTGATGAAAAAGAGGGGTGTTACATTTCAATACAAAATGAAAAAGAGGGCTAGGGTGACACAGCTACCTAATCAGAGACTCCAAAAGAGATAATTGTATTCATTCATGCTATAAACACAAATACCTTTTTATTTGCCTACAATACTCCTGGATTTCTCTATTTTTAGCATACCTCTCCTTTTTGGAAGCACTTGAAATGTGGCTATTCAAATTGTGGAATGCTGCTAGTACTGTATAAAATTTATACCAGATCCCAAAATCTTAGTACAAGAGAAAACATATCTCATTAATTATTTTTTATATTGGTTATATGTTGAAATGGTAATATATTAGATATATTGAATTAAAATATATTTTAAAAATAAGTTTCACTTTTTATTTTTAAATACATGCCTACTAGAAAATTTAAAATTAAATAGGTCTCTCACATTGTATTTCTGCTGGCAGCATTATTCTAAGACATTCCAGCAGTGCATTTCAGGCTGTAACATTTGCTTTTCAAGCAACATCCTGATGATATTCTCTAGTCATCTATTACATATTGGGAATCACAGATGAAATGGAGTCAGGAGTCCAAAAAGGAGTCTTGTTTGAAATAAGACTTGTAAAAGAGAGTGGGAGGAAGAAAAACAGGGAAGAGAGCCACCGGCCTGCAGTGTGGACCTGACAAAGTCTCTTCCAATCTAATGGGGAACTCTGCAGCACATGTTGTTCTTTAGAAGCTGAAATGGCTAAGCCCTTGTATCACTGCTCTAATAAATTATTGGTTGGGGGCTGTCTTAGTCTGTTTGTGCTGCTGTCACAAAATACCACAGACTAGATAATTCATAAACAATGTAAGTTTATTTATCACAGTTCTCAGGACGAAAGTCCATGATCAAAGCCCTGGCATTGGCATCTGGTAAGGGCTTTTCTCTGCTTCCAAAATGTTGCCTTGTTGCTGCATTCTCATATGCCAGAAAGTGGAAGAGTAAAAAGGGCCAAACACTGTGAGAAGCCTCCTTAATTAAAAAAAGGCCTTAATCCTATTCACAAGGGTTCCACCCTCATCACTTAATCACCTCCTAAAGGCCCCACCTCTTAATACTATCCCATTGGTGATTAATTTTCAATCTGAATTTTGGAGGGGACACATTCAAACTACAGCAGAGGCTGTCCCAAGAAGAGCATGACTTCCACCTGAAAGCTGAAGCCAACATGAAGAGGTAATATCTGGAGGCTGTCAGCTTCCCATAGTCTCAGCTGAGTAGTGAGTTCTTTCTTGAGGGGGGATCGGAGCAGAACATCTCTGTATCTGCCACATTACCTTAAAAATCACAAAACAAAAAACCCCCACCTGTAAATAATCTCAACTTCCCATGAAGATTTCTGTGGTAGACAGATGAATGTTCCCTATCACCTGCCCCCTGCAAGATGCCTACATCCTTATCCCTGTAACCTGGAATATGCTACTTTATACAGCAAAGGAGACTTTGCAGGTGTGATTAAGGATCCTGAGATGGGAAAATTATCCTGGATTATCCAAAGCGGGCTTGATGTAATCACAAGGGTCAGACAGGAGGGAGCCCGGAGGATCAGACACAGAGTAGGGGATGTGGGGACTGCAGCAGAGTTTGGAGTGACTTGAAGAACCATGAGCCGAGGAACGCAGGCCTCTAGAAGCTGTAAAAAGAAAGAAAATAGATGCTTCTCTAGAGTCTCCAGAGAAGTGAAGTCCTGCTAATGTCTTGGTTTTTAGGATTTCTGGGCTCCAGATGTGTAAGATAATAAATGTCTGTTGTTTTAAGTCACCAAGTTTGTGGTAATTTGTTACAATAACAACAGAAAACTAATGCCGTTTCCTTCAGTGATGATGAGAGAAATGATCTCCCCAGGGTGAGCCAAAAGATTTTCACTCTGAGTTCTGATCCGCTATTAATTTAGCAGATCAGCTATGATGGGACATTTTCTCTCTAAAGGGTTACAGTGATGGTACAAAGTGTCCAGTGGTGGTACAAGTTTATAGATCACTTTCTAAGGTCCTGGGGCATTCTCTTAAGGTTAACAACCTGAACAATTTTATATAATATTTACTAATAGACACTATTTTGTTAGCACATCCTGCTCCAAGTTGCCTATGTCCCTAAGGATTCTAATTTGTTTAATCTTTAAAAAATTAGTTATAGTAATCATTCAGCCAAGTACACAAGTCTCACTTGTATATCTCAATACATTTTTACATTTGTGTACATGTATTTAACCATACCTAAATTAGAAAGTATTTCCAACATTCCAGAAGGCTCCTTTGGGTCACCTCCTATGCAATACCACCCTCTAACCAGAAATAACCACAATTTTAACTTCTGTCACCGTAGATTAGTTTTACCTGGTCTTAAATTTCATACAGTTAGAATCACACAGTTATAATATGTACTATATTAGTCTGACTTTTAAAATGTACCTTTGAGATTTATCCATGTTTTTGAATGTATTAACTGTCAATGTTTCACTCCTTTTAAAAAATTGCTGTATGATATTCCATTGCATATAAGTATGGCATAAATTATTCTATTCTATTTTTTTTTTTTTTTTTTTACAGACAGAGTCTCACTCTGTTGCCTAGGCTGGAGTTCAGTGGTGTGATCTCAGCTCACCACAACCTCTGCCTCCTGGGTTCAAGTGATTCTCCTGCCTCAGCCTCCCAAGTAGCTGGGAATACAAGCGTATGCCACAACCCCCAGCTATTTTTTGTATTTTTTAGTAGAGATGGAGTTTCACCATATTGGCTAGGCTGGTCTTGAACTCCCAGCTTCAGGTGATCTGCCTGCCTCGGCCTCCCAAAGTGCTGGGATTACAGGTGTGAGCCACCGTGCCCAGCTATTTATTCTATTCTTGATGAACATTTGATTGTTTCCGGTTTTGTGCTACTATGAATAAAGTTGCTAAGAACATTTTTATGCATGTCTTTTAGTGGAAATATGTCCTCATTTTTCTTGGGGTGGAATTGCTGAATAGGAAGCTTTGGGAACGTTCAGCTTTATAAGATACTACCAAACGATTTTTCCCAAGTGGTTTAACTAGTTTACACACCCATCAGCAATGTATGAGCATTCGAGGTGCTCCACATCCTCACCAACACTTCATACTGTCAATCTTACTAATTTTAGTCATCTTGTGGGTTCTACTTTAGTTTTGTTAGTTCTAAATTATCCTGTCACAGTGAATAGGTAAACCAGTCATCAACACTATGTGGGATGTAGTTGATCTCTATGTTAGAGCACTTTTTCCCTCTAACAATTAAACATCTACCTTGAATGCTGACATGTGATTAAGGAGATGCTGAACTCTTTGGTAAGGGGATTATTATGACTGCTTGACTTGTTTTAGTTCCTCTTTATCACCCACTCTCTATTCTTGCAATGAATTGCAAAAATAGAGATGGTTTGCAAAAATCTGTCAGTCAAGACTGGCAGACTCTCAGAAGTATTCCAGAGTGGGTATGCTATAGTGACATGCTTATTATGTGTCTAAAACATTCTCTTTCTAAATATTAGGTTGAATGTATGCATTAGGAAATTGCCATTTTTGTAGGTCAAATTGGCCTTATGAGAAGACTGTCTGTTTTTGAGTTCTTGCTCACCATTGGATATCCAGGTGTCAGCATATACCTCTTCTCATTTGTGAAGCCACACTAAAATGATAGAAAGGGAATCCATGGGTTTTAATTATAAGTGTATATGTCTGTATATGTACAAACTATAAAAAGTTTGTACAGTACAGGCTATAGTACAGACTATAAAAAATGCAACCCATGGGTTCAAATTTGGCAGGATGTGAGCTAAATGTAGCCCACAGATGCATGACATTGGCTCGTGCCATTTAGAAATAATTAGAATAAGTTGTTATTTAAAAATCAGGGATTTTCACATTAATGTTTGAATTTTTGGTTTCTCTTGGAAACAAGTACTGGGCCCATACTCCCTTCTTGAAGCAACTATCTAGAACTGAGCAGTGGTTGGCCCAGATATGTGAGACATTTACTCTTCAACTCAGTTCCTATCTCCAGCCTACTTCTTACGTTTACATTCTTTGCCTGGAGGGTGGAGATAATTTGCCATGAAAAGTTCCCAGACTGGAAATCATTGTGCCCTGCATCTATCCCAGTGCAAGGATCACAGTAGATCTTAACTAAATATTTATTAAATGAGTGACTGTAGACTGGATGCAGTGGCTTGCACCTGTAGTCCCAGCACTTTCAGAGGTTGAGGTAGGAGAATCGTGAGGCCAGGAGTTTGAGACTAGCCTGGGCAACATAGCAAGATCCCATCTCTCAAAAAAAAATTTTAAAAACTTAGCTGGGCATGGTGGCATGCACCTGTAGTCCTAGCTACTCAGAGACTAAGGCAAGAGGATCACTTGAGCCCAGGACTTGGAAGCTGCAGTGAGCTATGACTGTGTCACTGCACTCCAGCCTGGGTAACAGAGCAAGACCCTGTCTCTGAAAAAAATTTAAGAACATACATATGCATAAATACATAAATGACTGCAAATCCCTTCGAAGGCAAGATGTTATAATGCTCACATGTATTTCCACAAAAACACACAAGGTGGTGGTATGCTCTTAGAAATTCACATACTTCTGCATTGCAACCACAAAAGACCAACAATAATAATCCTGATTTTATTACAGGCCAGTGTTTGAATTCAGTGGGCACAAATGTGTGCACATATCTTCTAATATACTGTAATTTTACATATATCCTAATGTGTATCTATCTATACATATACAGATGTATACACATATAATTAAAATAGGTTTCAAATTAGAAGATCTATCATTGGGTTTATATATATATAATTAGCTTATTTAATTAGGAGATGCATAATTTGGAGATTTTGTATATATAAAACCCTCAATATAGCTAATATATCCTAATATATTGATATGTATATCCTATATGATTGTATAGGATATAAAATAAAATATATAGTCAAAATGTATTTAAAATCAGAGGATAATACTATTAAGATATATAATCGACCAGGTGCGGGGGCTCACACCTGTAATCCCATAACTTGGGGAGGCCGAGGTGGGTGAATCACTGGAGGTCAGGAGTTCAAGACCATGGAGAAACCCCGTCTCAACTAAAAATACAAAAATTAGCCGAGGTGGTGGCGCATGCTTGTAATCCCAGTTGCTCAGGAGGCTGAGGGAGGAGAATCGCTTGAACCCGGGAAGCAGAGGTTGTGGTGAGCCGAGATCACGCCATGCACTCCAGCCTGGGCAACAAGAATGAAACTGTCTCAAAAAAAAAAAATATATATATATATATAATCAATATCTATAAAATATACAATTAGTATACAAAATTAAGATATGTAATTCAAAATATAATTAAGATATTCTAAATAATTGAGATACATGTAAAATTGGACATATTTAATATAATTAGAATATATAGTTACATTGAATCATATGAATTTGCAAATATTCCACTGTTTTTAATCTACAAAAATGGCAGTTTTATGTGGTTGAACTTAAATTTCAAATGGGCCAAGGTTATTGTATCTGTTAGAAACAAAGCTTATCTTGTGTTCTCTTTTACTAGGATCTTCTCTCTCATTTCTCTTTATTTTTTTCTCTTTCCTAAAACCTATGACTCCATTCTCTCTCATTTCTAATTCTAATGTCCCAAATCTGTCAATGACATAAAAAATTGGTCCCTTATCAGAGTAAGTGAGCCAATATAACCAAGAAACCAAGGACCAACAGTTATTTTTTCCTCTTCACATGTAGGGGGTTACAGGGCGGTGTTTGTGATGGGGAGATTGTTGTTATATGAGAAGGAAAAAAGGCCACTGGGAGTTAACAGTTTTTATGAGAAGTCAGGAATGGAGTCTGGAAGGAAGCGTGGGAGACCTCGAGGATTATCCACCTGGGATGAGACAACTCGTAAAAGCCTTGTCTCCTTCCAAGCTGCGAGCAATGGCAAAGCCTGGAGAGGCAGTGCTCACACACATTGCTGGACCAAAGAATGGCCTGAAGGGTCACAGAAGAGAGATTAAGAAGGAAGGAAGCTTCAAGGCCAGGGGCCCAGTGCAGCAGAGATGGGAACCACAGGGAGGGAGCTAAACTCACCCCTGTCTTACTGTCATTAGCATGATCCACTCTTCCCCTGAGTGCTGAATTTCAAGGCCATGAAGAGGCTTGGCTGGGAATGGGCCTTGAGCTTCCTGTGACCCTTTTCTAAATCTAGTGCAGGAGTTCTCAAAGTGGTCCCTGCACCAGCAGCATCGGCATCATCTGTCAGAACCTCAGAAATGCAGATTTCCAGGCCCTGCCCAACCCTACTGACCCAGACACTCTGGGATGGAGCCCAGAAACTTATGTATGACCAGATTCCTGGGTAGTTCTAAAGCAGCTAAATGTGAGGACCCCCGCTCTAAAGTCTTATTTTCCATCTCTTTCCACAGCCACACCCGGCGAATCCCAATCCTCCCGATACACGGACCTCAACACTCCTGCCTGTAGTGAGTCTGAAACGTCCATCTCTTCCTCTGCTGCTTTGCTCTTATTCTGCCTTTGGGACTCAACTCAAGCCTCCCTTCTTCTGGAACACTGTGTTAGACTCCCCAAGCTGATTTAGATAGTGCTCCTCCCAGCCTCTGCCTTCTCTCTCTTAGCAACTATCAAATGATGCTTTTAACTGTTGGCTGCTGAATGTCTTGCTCACCACAGTGTGAGCTGTCTTGGACATTTTGTTTTAATCCCCAGTGCCTGGCCCATTAAATTTTGAATATTTGTTGAATGAAATAATAAATTACCAGCGCTCGGGCAGCAATTTAAAAAAGAATAAGAATAGCGATATGAATAATAAGTAATATTTATGCAGTCCTTCCTGTGACTTTTTAATATTAAAATATCAATTTTGTTAAAGTAAAATGTACAATGAAATGTACACGTTTTAAGCATACAGTTCAACGAGTTTTGACAAATTTATGCACCCATGTGAGCACCATTACTCTGAAAACTCTGTGCCCCTTCAAAATCAATGTCTGTGCCCTCTCAACTCGAGGTGAGCATGAACCTGCTTTTTGTCATTATATGTTAGCTTTGTATTTCCTAAAGTTAGAAATGCAGAGTCACAGTATTTACTCTCTAGTGTCTGACTTCTTTTGCTCAGAATATTTTTGCGATTTAGCTGTATTGTGTGTATCAGTAATGAATTCTCTTTTTGCTGAGTAGTCTTTCATTGTATGGCTATACCACAGTCTATTTATCCATTCACTTGTCTTTGGACATTTGGATTTTTCCAGTTTTTGGCTATTGAGAATAAAGCTGCATATATTTATTGCCTTGACTTAGCCATTCTGTAATTTATACATATATTGAAATATCATGTTGTATGTTACACATATAATTTTTTGTCACTTAACAAATAAAAAGGAATAAAGCTGCTATGAACATTTATGACCAAGTCTTTTTGTGGGAAGTACTTTCTGCTTTTTAGGTAGTTTCATATACTCTGAGCTTTACAAAACCTGGGATATCTATCAGTTAAGGGCCTGGCATATGTGGATCTCAATAAATACTTGTTGAATGGATGGACATATATACATATGTATTCCTATTCATTGAAAGACGAGAATACCTCTCCAATAAGTTTAGTGACTTGTCCAAGTTACATGGTTAGTTTGCGATGGATTGTTTACGGCTAGGACTCAGCCTAGAGCTTCCCTGGGGATTGATGCAATGGAATGAAAATCCTGGGCCTAATGTTTTGGATAGCTGGAGTGAAGGTCTTATTGCTGCGGCCGGTAGGGAGGAGAGGGAAAGGATGGCAAAGCAGTCAAAGCTGGTGCAGACAGATTGGAGGCGCAGATATACATGCCTTCCACAGCTTCTGAGGCTGTGCACTGCCCAATTCCAGGGGCACGAGGCATGCGCATTATGACCTGGCTACTTGTGTGTGGACCCTCAGCATCACCTGGGAGCTTGTCGGAACTGCAGACTTGCTGGCTCCACCCCAGACCTACTGAATCACAATCAGCCTTTAATTACAATTAGTATCTCCGGGTGATTTGTGGACATGTTAGAGTTTGAGAAGCCCTGAACTCTGATAGTAATTGTGCTTCCTGGGGTTGTGCAGGGTGTGGCCCTGATACCTAAATAGTGGGAAGTTGGGCATGGGGCTAGGCTTGTTTTCTTTCCTGGTCCTTCCACATCATTCTGCAGAATGAATGTTGCCTCTTTCTGTGTGTGTATATGTGTGTGAGTATACAAACATATATAGGTGTATATGTCATCCATGTGCCCAATCAATTTGAACATCACTGTTTTTTCACAAACTTGTAGGAAATGGCTCAGGGACCCCACAGTCTGATGGAGATTGAGTGGCTGAAATTATAAGGGAGTTGAGGAAGAGAGAAGCCTACAGATCTCCCTCCCACTTACCAGGGAGGATACCAAGACAGTGCTGTTCCCATTAAGTCTTCTCCAAGCCTGAATTTCCAAACTATGCTTCCTGCTTCCAACTATAAATCCATTTGTAGGAAGGGCCAGGGATTTTAACAATCAACAGCAAGGGGATTCCTGAGCAAGGGTGTGTGCAGACCGGTACCTTCTCAAACTTGTCCCTCTCCTGGTGTGTCTCAGCTCTTGGCAGGGGAGGGTTCCCAGGCTGCAGAAAGAGGACATGTTGACTAAGCAGCTCTGAGTGCTTAACAATGGATAGATTCTGTTGTGGTAAATGTCACAGAGCTGGCGTAAGGTTGGAGGTGCTACTGGATACTCTGGTAGACCTTCCACAGAGACACCTGTCTTGAGTATCCACAATCAGACTTTCAAGATTTTATGAATAATCCTTGAACTACTTGCTGTGTTCATGGATTGTTCGTGGATTACTGAATCGTGTCCCACCAAAATTCATATTTTGAAGCCCCGACCCCCAATGTGATGCTATTTGGAGATAAGCCTATAGGAGGTAATTAGATTTAGATGAGGCCGTGGTTGAGGGGGGCCCTTAGTGATGGGATTAGTGCCCTTCTAAGAAGAGATACCAGAGAGCTTGCTTCTTCCCTCTGGTCTCTGCCATGGGAGGGCATGGTAAGAAGACAGTCATCCACAAACCAGGAAGAGAGCCCTCGCGAGAACCTGGAAATGCTGGCACTCTTATTTTAGATTTCTAGCCTCCAGAACTATGAGGAAATGAATTGTGTTGTTTAGGTCCCTTGGTCTTTGGTATTTTGTTACGGCAGCCGGAGCTGATTAAGACACTACTGAAATTGTGTTCCTCCACAGGCTTGGTCAGCCTATGCAAGGACAGAATTCCCCCACTGGCTTCTTAGCCAGCTGCCAGTTAAAAACTTTCTACTCTAAAATGTGCAATGTGGTGAAACCCTGTCTCTAAAAGAAGTACAAAAAATTAGCCAGGCACAATGGTGTCTGCTTGTAGTCCTGGTTACTCAGGAGGCTGAGGTAGGAGGATTGCTTGAGCCCAGGAGGTCGAGTTGAAGTGAGCTGAGATTGTGCCACTGTACTCCAGCCTTGACAGAACCAGACCTTGTCTCCAAACAAACAAACAAACCACCCCAAAGTTAGTGGCATAAAACAACCACCATTTCATTATGCTCATGGATTCTGTGGGCCAGCACTTTGGAAAGGGCACAGCAGAGACAGTGCGTCCACGCACCACACAGTCTGAAGCCTCAACTTAGAAGACTAAATAAAGGCTGGGGGTGGCACAACAGCTGGCAGCTAGAATCATCTGAAGCTTGTTTTCTCCTGTGCATGGTACCGGGGCTGGGAAGACTCAAAGACCAAGACCACTGACCAGAGTGCCACATGATCTCTCCATGTGGTCTGGCTTTGTGACAGAGCCTGGCAGCCTGACTTGGGCTTGTGGTTTGATAGTGTGGAAGTGTCCCAGAGAACAAGGTAGAAGACACATGGCCTTTTATGATCTAGCCTGGAAAGTCACATTACGGTGGTTCCACCACATTCTATTGGTTACAAGTAAGTTCAAAGGCAAGGGGACATAGACACCCCATCTAGATGGGGGTGTGGCAAGGTAAAAGAGCGGGTGGAATGAGAGATTTTTTTGCTGCAGCCATCTTTGGAAAACACCATCTACCAAAGTTGTTATCATCATTCATTCTTACAGGGGGGCAAAGTTCAGAACTTTCAGGTAGACACCAACATTTTAGTTTTTTCTCTCTTTAATCTTTGTGGTGACTAATATCTTCCTGTAAATTAGTTTCTAATAAAATAGTTCAGAGCCTTCATTCCAGGAAAGGATGACAAATGTAGTCTATGAAGCATTGATTTTGTGTTAGTTTTGTACTAAGGAGTCTTTTTATAAAAAGGAAAAAGTATATATTGGCATCCAGGGCTCCTAGGAAGGCTCAGTCCTCCCAGGCTCTTTGTATTTCCTAGTTTCTCTTTTTCCGTTTACTGAGAAGAACATTTCTACTCTATCATGACTTGTTTATCTAAAGAAGATAAAAGGTGAAGGAGAAGATTTAGGAGAGTATTTAAAAAAATTATTCTTTTGAGCCACTAATTTCTGATGAGTGGAAGAGGCTAATATCATAGAGGCTTTCTTTTGGCTTACAGATACTGAAGCATTTATTTATCAAATACACCCGTGCTGACTTTGACACTATATTAATGTTAAATTCGGTCATTGAACATACATTTATTGGCTGTTTACTACCAGCTGTACACTGGGTTAAACATGGCAGACCCAAAAAAGAGTTGCTACTCTTGTGTGTAAGGAGCTTTCACATTAGTGGCCTGGAAACACTGGTTGGGTTTAGTCTTAGCAGTACTGCTTTTCTTAGGAGATGATTTCAAAGTCAGGGCTGATGAGCCTTGATATTTATCCAGGAGGCAGTAACGGCCAAAGGTCTGGCTGCCTTTGCTTCGGGGCATGAGGAGGAAGGAGGTTGTCAGGAAACCCTGGACACGGTGGTCAGACATTTATAGGAATTCACGCACATGCCTGCCCACATAGGAGGGTGACTTCAGCATGTTTCAGCCCCAGATATGTGGGAAGGAGCCCTACAATAGATATTAATACCCTTCAAACCCCACACTCTGTTGTGGATAAAAATCTTCCAGAAAACATTTCCTCCCTTTGTGAAACATTTATTTGATTTGAGTTAGCTTTGTTCCAAGGCTGTCTTCTTAAGGAAAAAAAAAAAATGTTTTTAGGGAGCCTATTTATGTGGAAAAACGGAGTCTAAACTCCTTAATGTTTCATACACTCCCTTCAGGATCTGTTCGCAGCTTGTTTCTCTTCTGCCATCTCTCCTGACTTGCCCCCCTTGTGTGCCACAGTGCAGCTTGTGGTTCTAGGAAGCCACGCATTCTCTCACACTGGGGACTCTGCCTATGCTGTTTCTGCTCCTTGGAGTGTTTGTCAATGCCTCTTCCCAATTCCACTTGGCTGACTTCTCTTTCTTTAGTCAGCTCTTTCAGGAAGCTTCCTAGAGCACTCCTCATCTCCGACTGCATGAGGGTCTCCTTGCACTCCCCGATGACGGAACTGGCCACACTTCATTGTAATTCTCTATTTATTTACCAGAAAATTCTCTGAGAGAAAGGCCTGCAAAGAGAAAGGCCTTGTCATTATTTTTTAGTGCCTAGTAGATGCTTACCACATAGTAGTCCTAAAGTATTCATTAAATGAAGAAAGAAACTTATTTGTAAGGTTTCTACAGCTTATATGTTTATTTTTATTTGTTATTTTTTATTTGTTATTTATTTTGTTATTTGTTATCATTATTTAACATGTACTTTGACTCCTAGAAAGGTACAGGAATGTATTATAGACATATTATAGAAAACAATAACTTCATTGCAAGATTTTAATTAGTCAAAGCATTCTGATCAATGTTAAGTTTAGCTGGAGACATTTGACATTAGTTAGTGTTTAGATTTCGTGGAGGCAGATTGATATGGCTTGGATGTGTGTCACTGCCAAATCTCATGTTGGAATGTAATCCCCAGTGTTGGAGGTGGGGCCTGGTGAAAGGCAGATCATGGAAGTGGGTCACTCATGAATGGCTTAGCACAGTCGCCTTGGTGATGAGTGAGTTCACATGATATCTGATTGTTTAGAAGTGTGTGGCACTACTACCTACTCTTTCTCTCTCTTGCTCTTCTCTGGCCATGTGACGTGCCTGCTCCCTCTTCACTTTCTGCTCTGAGTAAAAGATCCCTGAGGCTTCCCAAAAGCTGAGAAGATGCTGGCATCATGCTTGTAGAGCCTGCATAACTGTGAGTCAATTAAACCTCTTTTCTTTATAAATTACTCAGCTTCAGGTACTTTATAGCAATGCAAGAATGGCCTAACATACAGTTGCAACAGAGTGAGATATGTCTAGTATTTTCTCTAGCTAAAGAGAATTGACTCAACCTGGGCTAGAGCAGTCCTGTGCAATGACTAGTTAGTTAGACGATGATAGTGCTGGCGAAGATAATTGTAGTGTGGTGGAGATCATGGTGATGGAGGTGGTGATGGTGATGGAAGTGGTGGTCGGTGATGGTGGTAATGGAGGTAATGGTGGCATGAGGAGTGGTGTGGTAAGGATGGTGTTGGTAGCAGTGGTGAATATGGGAGTGGTGGTGGTGGAGGTGACAGTGGTAGTGATGGTAGTGATTGTGATGACAGTAATAGTTACAATGTTGTGGGGTGGTAGTGATGGTGATGGTTATGGTGGTGGTGGTGAAGAAGTGTTAGTGTTAGTCTTGGAGGTAGTGGTAACGGTGACATGGCATGGGGGGAGGAGGTGATGGTTGTGATGGTAGTAATGATGATGGTGGAGAAGGTGATGCTGCTGATGATGGCTAAGCTTTAAAAAGAGATTGCCCCTACCAGATAGAAGACAGACTCCCATAAAAGGGGATCCTGTCATGGATCAGGCACCAGGAAAAGTGCTTTATGTACAGGATTTAGCTTAATTTTAACAATATCCCTGTGAGAAACATATTGCAACTAAGAAAACAGACTTGCAAGGATAAATGAATTGCCTAAGGTTATACCTTGTCTCAGCCTGAGTTCCCTGAGAAAGCAGAACCTGAGACAAGGGCTACGTGCAGGTAGTTTACTTTGGCACGGGATCTCAGGGAATGCAAATGGAGAGAGGACAAACTAACACGGTGGTGGGGGGGACTGTCTTGAATTGGTCGTTGCTGTGGGCAATAAGAGCTTCCTCTGCTTTCTCCTGGAAACGTCTGAGAAGCTGGGTAGAATGTTCCTCAGAATTGTCCACCTGGGAGAGGAGGGTGAAGGATTTGTGACTGGGGCTGGGTCCCCATGGCTAACCTTACCACGGGGGTGTGTGCCTGGGTGTGAATGACTCATAGGCTCCCACAGTTGTCCCAAGCCTCCCCGTCTTAGAGAAGAGAAGCCTTGGGGTGGAAACACCGCAGCTGAGATGAGCCCTGCCTGAAGCCGGTGAGCCAACAAGATGTGAGGTCAGGCACAAAATGAGCCTAATCCGTGTAGCTTTTAGGTGGTAGAGCAGAGCTTTAGACCAAGTCGGCCAAATCCCAAAGTCCACGATCTGTCTGTTCTCGCAAGCAGTCAGGGAAGGGACCACAGGAAGTTCTGATAGTTAGTCATGACTAAAAAAAATGAAATTCAAACCACTGTCTGTTCCCAGTTTAGTTTCTTTCTTACCGCTGTCTCTGCTCTCGTCACGTTCTGGCATCCACAGGTGCGGATTTGGGACGCCCGGCTCTGTACCCAGCCTGTGCTCCTGAGGCCTCTAGGTGGCGCTAGCACATTTTGGGCGGCTTTGAGGCGGCACAGGTGTGTGAGCTGAGGGAGTGAAGGATGCGATTTGGCTACCACCAAGATTTTTATTAACAGAGCAACATTTATGAACCCTTGATAAACAGAATTCGAAAATAACCTGTAGAACATCATGATGAAATAAATAGCAGATTTTTATTTCCCACTGCTGTCTTCCTATAAAGATGTTCTCTGATGTTCCCTCAGCTGAATTAAATAGCCCACAGTTGCCAGCTTTTGCAGACAGGGTTGATTCGGGAATTTATCTTATGTACAGGCCTCTAGAGAAGTCTTTCTTGAGTGTGAACCCAAGGCCCACCTGCATGAGAATGTCTTTGGGTATTAGCTGAAATGTAAAATTTTGGGATTTTTCCCAGACCCTCCATGATAGGACGGAATCTACATTTTTTTCACACACACCAGGGGGTGTTTAAGCAGTCTTATTTCCATCTCTAAATTTCATCTCTAGGTTGTATTCCTCAATTTGCTCTGAAGCACTAGTCATCAGAAATCTATCCTTAGTCATCTCACTTTTCTAATTGGCACTAAAACCCTCTGAATTGAGTTATGGGTGCCAAAATATATAAGGCTGCCATTTGAACTCCGCTCCTCTTCTCCTCAGTGGAGAAAAATGAACTGAGAGTCAGGGTTGATTGCCAGCTTGTCCGCCTGATTCTCAAGCCTAGAACCTCTCTGAGCTAGAGCAAGGCAGCTCACCCAGTGCAGGAGAATCTGACTTCTGGCCATACAGCTAGAGGGGTTTTAGCTACCCTGATGTTGTGGTGGATTCATATCGTGTCAACTCATCTAAGTCGGAACTATGTTTTCCAGAATTCCCTTCCCTGCGTGCTCTTCCTCCAGTGTGGGCCTCGTGAGACATTTTGCGTGAGAACTGGCAAGCAGGAGTGAGCCTGTGACTGAGGTCTTTAACACTTGGAAGGTTGTCGTGGGACACTGGCAGCTCATGTTTGCTGTTGATCGTTTGCTGGGCAGCAACAGGGCCCACAGTTCCTTCATTCTACTGAATCTCTTTGTTTGGCTTCTTCAACTCCTGGGTCAGGTGTGTGTTTGCCTCTGTGATGGAGGGCACCAGCTTCGCCTGCAGGTCACTTGCCTCATTGAAGACTGGGAGATGGTAAGAGGCTGACCTGGCTCCATCCATCCTCCTGGGTTCTGGCTCAGCCTCACATGTTCCAGCTGGTCCTGCTCTCTCCCACCTCACGTCCATCTTTCCTTCACCACGTCCAGCCCTGCTGACTTGGTCTGCAGTACCAGATGCAGATACAACAGTCTTACATAAATGTGTAACCAGCTCTCATGATTGTATAAATGTGTAACCAGCTCTCATGATTGTGTAAAGCCTTTATTATTATTAAAGTCTTTATTATTTATATTCCTCCTAGTGGTTCTGCTTCTCTGATCATCACACCTAACTGATACAGGTATGAAGAAAAAAAACACAACAAGGCAAATTTGATGCCTATTTACACACTTTTTAAAAAAATTATTTTCACTCTTTATATTTTTATGTTTTGTATATATTCAGGGTACAAAGTATGCATTTAAAAATTTCATATTTTTGCCATTTTGATTCAGATAGAATTTGAAGAATGAAATATTCTGTTCTTTCCTTGAGATGAGCCCCTTTCATTCACAGATTCTTAGACAAATGCATTCACGGACTATAAATTAACATTATACAATTAAAATCAAATATCTCAGATATATTTTGAAATTATAATATGCATTACACAACAAAGAAGCAATCATTGAATACACAACTGTATTAGAATGTTCATTCTGCAGTATTGACACACTGATTTCTTATGACTAAAAGTGTTGCCTGAATTTACTATGACCATCATATCAGATAGAAAGAGCTTTCAACAATTACTTTGTTTAATGCCCTGACTAACCACATCAGCACTTCTTGAGCACCTGTCATGCCCCAAGTGCCATGTATGAGATACTAAGTCTACAAAGAAGTATGAGACTCAGATCTGGATTGGCAGAGGAAGCAGTGAAGAGAGGGCTTTGGAGGACATAATAGACTTTCTGGTTTTGCTCCTGTTGGCTCCTGGGTTCCCAGGGGATCCCAGGAAAAGTTCAGGCTCAGGATGGTAGCTGCCAAAGCTAGGGTATTGACCAAGCATTGGCTCTGTGGAACCAGAGGACAGCCTTCAATTCTGTGCATGCTGGGGGCAAGTAAGGCAGAGTCTGACCAAGCTGGATGCCAACTCCTCTGTCCTTCTTGCTCCCTTTCCTCTGATTGGACTAGGTGCACAGACGCTGCATCTCCTCACAGGTCAGAATTTTACAAACGCTGGCATTCTTTTCACATATTCTTGCCAACAAAGGTAGTCTGAACTGGCTTTGCAATTATAAATTATTCTTTAAGGTTTTATTAAGATTCTCTTTTTGGTTCTCCTTTTTTTTTTTTTCTCTTATGAAGAGCCAAAGTAAGACAATTTGGGAAAAACTATAGGATATTTTGTCTTTTGTAATAGTTATTGAATTTATAGTAAAGTAAAAATAGTATTTCTACAGAATAATCAGCTGGGAAATTTAGCTATTCTGAGCTGAAAGTTGAATCAATCACAGCTGTTTAGGGTTGGGAGGGGCCTTATAAGCATGGGAAATGTTATTCTCATTCGCCCCTCCCAGATTAAGACTTAAATATGTGAATAAAGATTTGTGTGGCTTTCTCCCCGGCCCTCCCTGGTAAAAGATGTGGCAGTCCTGCCAATAAACCCAGCCCAGAGCTCTGTGAAGCCATAGTCTGGGTGTTACTTTTGTTGTATATGTAACCCCCAGGAAGTTCTGTTTTTTCTCTGCTAGAAAAAAAAAACTGCCATCTATTGGTTTTCTACTATGCACTCAGAACTGTACTAAGCTTTGAAATACATTATTTCAGTTTCTTACAACAGTCCTTTGAAGCAATATTACTGCAGATGAAGAAGCCGAGGCACAGAGAAGTTAAGGAACTTGCCCAGGTTCAAAGAGCTAGCAAGCAGTGTGCTTGTTCTGCTGCACCCGTCCTTCTCACACTCTAGACCCCAGACCGCAGCATCGGCGGCACGTGGGAACTTGTAAGAAACGCAAACCTGCACGTTGTGCACATGTACCTTAGAACTTAAAGTATAATTAAAAAAAAAAAAAGAAATGCAATTTCTTGGGCCCCATCTCAGATCTGCTGAATCAGAAACACTGACATGGATCTAAACAATCTGTTTAAAGGGCTCCAAGTGATTCTGATGCATACTAACATTTTAGAACTGTTGGTCCTAGGCAATCAAATATGAAGTTGGATCATAAAGCCCCTAAGTGCTACAGGTCACTGGGGAAGGGAGACGTATAATAGGCTAGAGTGCTACAGGCAGTCTCTTGGAAGAGCTGCCTTTAGACTTAGACCCGGAAGGATAGGTAGACCTAGGAAAGGTGGAGGAGAGTAAAGAGAACAGAATCTGGGGGGAGCAGCACACAAAAAGCACGGTAAGAGGAGTGGATCTGGTTTACGAAAAAGTATCAGAGACTGGGCTGAGGCAGAGGGAAAGAAAGTTGAGGAGAGTGAGTGATGCTTCCTAATAAGAACTTCCAAATAAGGAAGTTATTTATTTCTTTTATTCATGGAAGGAGTTTGAATTTGTTTCAATGAGCACTGTGGAGTAATTATAAAGGTCTGAGCAGGTGAGCAATCCATTTAGCTTTAGAAAAAAGGAGAGAGTTTGCTAAGATGGAGGATTTTCTGAGCACTTATATTTCAGTGAAAAAAGCAGAGGTAACTTTCAGATGCAAAGAGTATGTATATGCCTACGTGTGCATGTGTGTGTATATGTGTGTGTAAAGTACTGGGATGGAGCAGCTTCTTCCATGGACAACTCCCTCCAACGGCATATGTGAAGAATCAGGGAGTGGCTAGGATGTTGACTAACTTGATAAGACAAAATATTTTTGCTCATCATCTATGTCCACTCTCCCATCCCCTTTTTTAGGACAGGAAAGGGCAATTCCTGATAAATATTAACCTCTATTCTTCTCAAATCTTCCAGGTGTCCTTGAACAATGTTGTCAAGTGTAGTGATGAGGAAAAACTGTGCTGAGATTCAAGTTCTGGGAATTTATTGACAAGATATGTAAACTGAAGCTTTTTCTATTTACACACTGCAAGGATAATTTCCATTTCTAAGGAAATGTTCAGTACAAATATAAATCTCAAAGTCTTTCTCGTTCAAAGAATTGTGTGGAATCATCTTTACATCTTTACCTGTTACTTCAGACAGGAAACAACTTGTAATGAAGTAGTCTCTTATATTGTGTAGTGGTTTGGAAATGCAGAGAGATTAGAGATTCTCAAGTAAAAGCAGACAACGTTAAAGACTGATGATGCTACTATGAGCTACAGCAGGACAAAGAATCAAGGAGAACTGAATTTGAATTTTGGGCCTCCTATGTATCAGCTGTATGGCCTAGGGCAAGTCACCAAACCTCCAGAGAAACAGAAACAATTACTCCTAGAGAATTGTAGAAGGATTAGACATAATCAATGTAAAGGAGATAGCATGCTGGGTGCATTATAATAATTCTGGATGAGTAATAATTATTAGCATTATGTAATATACTTAGTAATTTTGTGGTCTCCCTAAATTGTGAAAATGGCCCTATCTTTTTTTATTGAAAATATTGGCCCTACATCTGAACATTTCTACAGTGTTGAAGATAACCTGTAGTGATTTGGGTTGACTATATCTGTAGGATAAATTACCAGAAGTGGACTTGCTCAGTCTAAGAATATATGCATTTGTAATTTTGATAAATATTTCCAGTTGGCCCCTATGGGCATTGTAGCAATTTACCCTCTTGCTAGTAAGGGGAATGAGTTAGGCAGATGCTTGATGAATAAGGCCAGATGACAGCTTCTTGGTGGAGGTTTTAGGACATATCTGCAAATTCTTTGACACACCCTCCAGTAGAAGATGGGGTCTATCTCCCCTGTGACTCTAAGAATGTTGGCTCATGTTTGACAGATAATGTGGCAGAAGTAATACCCTATGATTTCTGAGGGTACATCACAAAAGGTCATTGGATGGTCCTCTCAGGATGCTCACTCTATGGAAAGCTGCTACTATGAAAGTTCCACCATCCTGAGATCATCAAGCTGGAGAGACCATGTGTAGGCACTCCAGTAAACACCGAGCCGAGCTCCCAGCAACAAGGAAGATTCACTGCTGGCCATGGGAGGAGTGAGGCATTTTGGATGCCCAGCCTGGTGGAGCCCTTCAGTGACCACCCCTAACATCTGACTGTAATTGCATCAGAGATTCTGAGAGAGAAAACTGACAGTTAAGCCCTTCCTGAATTTTGGATCCACAGAATCATGAGCAAAATAAAATGGTTATTTTAAGCATTTACATTGTGGAGTGGTTTATTATTCATCAGTAGTAACCTGGACACTTCTCTACAGTGCTTCTTAAACTTCATTTTCAGTCTCCCCAGAAAACCTCGCAAATGAAGGTTCCCTCGGTTTACCAGGGGTAGATGAAATTTCTAGCTCATTGGCTCAACTCCAGTCCCCTCTAGCTCCCCAAAACATAGGAGAAAGTGAGTAAGAATGGCATTATTGTAGGGACAACCTTGAATTGGATCCAATTCATATTAATAAAAATTATTCAGGCCAGGCGCGGTGGCTCATGCCTGTAATCCCAGCACTTTGGGAGGCCAAGGCGGGCAGATCACGAGGTCAGGAGATCGAGACCATCCTGACTAACACGGTGAAACCCTGTTTCTACTGAAAATACAAAAAATTAGCCAGGCATGGTGGTGGGCACCTGTAGTCTCAGCTACTTGGGAGGCTGAGGCAGGAGAATGGCGTGAACCCGGGAGGCAGAGCTTGCAGTGAGCCGAGATCGCACCACTGCACTCCAGCCCGGGTGACAGAGCAAGACTCTGTCTCAAAAAAAAAAAAATTATTTGTTAGTTAATTGCAATGCTTCAGCTATTACCTAAGAGGCAGTACAAGGACTTGTAAGCCCATCTTTGGGGACCCAGAGACCTCGATGTGAGAATTTGAGAAATGTACTTCATCTCTGTGGGCCTCAGTTTCTTCCTCTCTATTGATGATACTTAGCTCATAGGGTTCTTGAAACTTTAAATAATATAATGGAAAAATGCAATGTATAGTGGTTGACGCAATGCATAGTAGTTAGCTGAGGGAAGAGAAACAAGAATTTCTTACAACTGCCACCCTACTAAACTGGGCACTACCAGGCTTATTATGGAAAGCCACTCCCTGCAGTAATACTTCTACCAAACCAGTATTTACAGCCTCCTCAGTGGTTGGTCTGCTCCCACCTTTGCCTTCCAATAGTCTGTTTTCCACCTAGCAGGCTGAATGACTTGGAGTTGGGTCATGTCCCTTCTCTGCTCACAGCCCTCTCATCCACCCTAACAGACCCTACAGATTCACCTCATGTCCTATTACTCTTCACCTGACTCAGTTCCAGCCACTTAGACCTCCTTGCTGTTCCCTGAACCCTCCCAAAGCAACTACACTCTGTTGTGTAGATTGTGCCCTGCAGGAAGTGATCGGACAAGGAGCAGGGAGAGCTGAAATTCTCCCCGGGCTGTACTTACCATGTTGTGCTGCTAGCATCACGGTTGACATCAAGATGTCTTCTTGGCTGGCAGTGGCCCTGACTCCCCAGTGCAGGCTCCTGCCTCAGGGCCTTTGCTCTTGCTTTTCCTTTGCCTTGGATTTCCTCCCTTTGGAGTGCCTGACTTGTTCATTAACTTCCTTTTGGCCTCCCCTCAAATGCTACCTTGTCAGAGAAATCTTCCCTTACCCCTATAGAAGCAGTAACCCACACCCTCCTTTTTTCTAATTGCTAATCTGACAAGTGCTATATTTGCTTATTTTTGCTTTCCCCACTCTGGAAACTAAATCTATACAACGATTCTTGAAGTGTTGTAGCTGGGCCAGCAACATCAGCATTGCCTGGAAACTTGTAAGAAATGCAAATTCTCAGTCTCACATACCTATGGAATCAGAAGCTCAGCCCTGGAGGCAGGACTTATTAACCTGTGTTTTAATAAGCCCTTGAGGTAATTCTGATGAACACTCAAGTTGGAGAAACACTGGTCTAAGAAAGGAATGAGAAAGGGCTTTGTCTGTTCATTTGCTGCATCTCAAGAACTTAGAATAATGCCTGTTATAAAGTAGGTGCTCAATAAATATGTGTTGAATGGGAACTGAATGAATTTGTTGAGTGCTTTATAAATACAGGACAGCGTTTTAAGTGCTTTACAAGCATTGACTCATTTAATCCTCAATCAGTGCTATGAATTAGGTACTATGATTACCTCATTTTATAGTTGAGGAACTTGAGACAGAAAGACTAGCCCAAGGTCCCATGTCTAGGCAGTGAAGAAGCCAGGAACTAGCGCTCAGGTGCTTAACCCAGACTGCACACACTGCCTCTCAGCAGCACCAGGGATCCACAGTGGAAGTGTCAGGCTGCCCCAGTCTGTCAAGAAAGTAGAAGTTTTTATAGGAAAAAGAGGGGACGATCTTGGTGTACTCCTGTCATGAGTAGGGCTTGGAGCCAAAGGTTCACTGTACTGTGCCAGGCAGCAGAAGATACAGGTTTAGTCTTTTATCTCACTTCCTGGTGGTACAAAATTGGCAAGCCTTTCAAACTCCCTGGACCTGATTGGCTTATATGTGAAATGGGCCTGAAGCTGGGGTCAGAAACTTCAGAACAGGACAGGGCTGCAGTCAGCCCAAAGCAGGCATGGTTGGTGCCCCACATCACATCCCCTCAGCCCCTCCCCACCTTCAGCTGCAGCTGCCATGGAGAGCCCTGAAGGGGTCCAGAACCCTCCCCCCGACACCTTGTCACTTTAAGAGTGTAAACCAAAAAGTATCTGAGACAAGTCTCAATCAATTTAGAAGTTTATTTTGCCAAAGTTAAGGACATGCCTATGACAGCCTCAGGAGGTCCTGAGAACATATGCCCAAGGCAGTCAGGCTACAGCTTGATTTTATACATTATAGGGAGACATAAGACATTAATCAGTACATGTAAGATATACATTGGTTCGGTCCGGAAAGGTGGGACAATGTGAAGCAGGGCAGGCTGGATGGGGGAGCTTCCAGGTCATAGATAGAGTCAAAGATTTTCTGATTGGTAATTGATTGAAAGAGTTTATCTCAAGACCTGGAATCCATAAAATGGAGTGTCTGGGCTAAGAGAAGGGGCTGTGGACACCAAGGCTCTTATTATGCAGTTGAAGCCTTCATGTAGCAGGCTTCAGAGAGAATAGATTGTAAATGTTTCTTATCAGAATTAAGGAGTGTGTTCTATCAGTCTTAAGGTCTCTGTTTTAATGTTAATTCTAGTCAGCTGTGCCTGAATTCCAAAGGAGAAGGGTATAATAAGGCATATCTGACCCCTATTTCTCATCATAGCCTGAACTAGTGTTTCAGGTTAACTTTGGAATGCCCTTGACCAAGAGGAGGGATCCATTCAGGTGGTTGAAGGGCTTACATTTTTTTTTTTTTTGAATCTTACTTTGTCACCCAGGCTGGAGTGCAGTAGTGTAATCTGGGCTCACTGCAACCTCTGCCTCCTAGGTTCGAAAAATTCTCCTGACTCAGCCTCTAGAATAACTGGGACTACAGGTGTAAGCCAACACACCCGGCTACTTTTTGTATTTTTAGTAGAGAGAGGTTTTTTCCATGTTGGCCAGGCTGGTCTTGAACTCCTGACCTCAAGTGATCTGCCTGCTTTGGCCTCCCAAAGTGCTGGGATTACAGACATGAGCTATTGTGCCTGGTTGGAGGCTTACAGTTTTACTTTTGGTTTACAAGTATGTCCCCTATGTCTTCCCTCTTTATAATCCAGGGCTTTCTTTAATGCTCAGGGAGTCCACTGGGCTTTCTGGTAAGCTTGGCCTGAAGTTGATAGCCTTAGGAACCACCCTCAATGAACAGGAACAGGAAGCTGCAGTAAAGATCCTAGCCTCCAGTCTTTTAGATGGACAGTCCTAGGAGGCATTTGTATACTTCTCTGGAGGTCATCATAGGATCAAGCCCTGTTTGCTTACAGCAGCAATAATCTCCATAACACAGCCTCGAGTTAGCCTTTTTTCCCTCTTGTCTCACATTCCACACACCCTCACTCCTGCTTCCTGGGATCATCTTCCAAATAAATTACCTGCCTCCAACTCCCTGTGTCTAAGATATGGCTTCAATTAAGACACGCATCTTTTTCCCAATTAGAAAAAAAGTTACTTCTTAGAAAGGATGCAGCCTCAAGGGTGCACATCTGGGCCAATGGAGGGTGAGCTGGATCCATGTTCTTGGGCTGTAACTGTGCCCAGAAGTCTGAATTCTGATCCAAACTCTAATTGGATAGGGAAACTCAAGAGTGTTTTTTCCTTTCTTCTGGTGATCAGCTCATCCATTCCAGGTTTTGAATGAGCTTTGCAGAGGGCCTGATATCTCTATCTCCAGTTTTTATGTTCAGAAACCTGGGCCAGAGGCTAAAATTCGTTGGAAATTCAATCTTTATCCTTCAGATTTAGCAAAGACATGTCCAGAAAATGCCGTCTGTGGCCCACACAATGTAGATCAGAGAGATAAGCTCAGCTACTGACAGGTCATGTGGCCATCTCATCTCTTCATCTCTGCCCACTGGGCAGGAGTCCTTTATTTTTCTCTCAGCAGCACCCGCCTATCTCACACCACTCTTGAACACAGTAGAAGGAAAACAGTCTTCAAAGAGCAAAGGAAGGAATACTTCCTTTGTAAAAATGGACTTTGGGCTGGGCACGGTGGCTCACGCCTGTAATCCCAGCACTTTGGGAGGCTGAGGTGGGTGGATCATGAGGTCAGGAGATCAAGACCATCCTGGCTGACATGGTGAAACCCTGTCTCTACTAAAAATACAAAAAATTAGCTGGGCATGGTGGCCTACCTGTAGTCCCAGCTACTTGGGAGGCTGAGGCAGGAGAATGGTGTGGACCCAGGAGGCAGAGCTTGCAGTGAGCCGAGATCGCACCACTGCACTCTAGCCTGGGCAACAGAGCGAGACTCCATCTCAAAAAAAAAAAAAAAAAAAAAACAAAGCAAAACAAAACAAAAGGACTTTGGAGGTTATTTCCAGGTGGTGGGGTTGTGGTTGGTATTTCTTTCTCCTTCAGGCTTCTCTCTCTCTTTCTCTCTCTCTTTTTTAAGACAGAGTCTCACTCTGTCCCCCAGAGTACAGTGACCTCATCTTGGTTCACTGCAGCCTCTGCCTCCCAAGTTCAAGCAATTCTCCTCCATCAGCCTCCCGAGTAGCTGGGACTACAGGCACGCACTGTCACGCCTGGCATTTTTCTTTGTATTTTTGGTAGAGACGGGGTTTCACCATGCTGGTCAGGCTGGTCTTGAACTCCTGACCTCAGGTGATCCACCTGCCTCGACCTCCCAAAGTGCTGGGATTACAGGTGTGAGCCACTGTGCCCAACCTCCTTCAGGCTTCTCTGAATTTTTTACATTTTCTATTAATACCCTGAAACATGTATTTTTTTGCACAATATAAAATGTTAAAAAATGAATTAAACTGCACAGGTACTTTAAATAAATAAATGAATCATCAATACAATGATGACAGAGACAGTGGGACATATATTTATTATATATGATTGCATATCATCATATTCTTATTTCATTTCTCAGTTCTTAAGTTCCTAGGACGCGGCATACTTGGTCTAAATCCCTCTGCCAACCCCAACCTCTACCACTGACCCCACAGTAACTTTACAGAAACAAGCTTTAATCTTAGGATCTCAACATTCTTTCAAAGAACAAATTCAGAAACAGGAAGTAAAATGCCTTTGCTGATGGGTAAAATTGTTCTTGAGGAAGTCGTTCATTGGTGAACCCTGTAAATGTAGCAGCTATGACTTTTACCGCTGAGTTTTTGTATTAGGCCATTCTTGCATGGCTGTAAAGAAATACCTGAGGCTGGGTAATTTATAAGGAAAAGAGGTTTAATTGGCTCACGGTTCTGCAGGCTTTCTAGGAAGCATGTGCCGATGTCTGCTTGGCTTCTGGGGAGGCTTCAGGAAGTTTACAGCCATGGTGGAAGGCCAAAGAGGAGCAAGCACATCACATGGCGAAAGCAGTAACAAGGTGGAGGGAGGCGCCACACGCTTTTAAACAACTGGATCTTGAGAGAACTCATCACTGTCTGGAGGGTAGCATCAAGTGGATGGTGCTAAACCCTTCAGGAGAAACCTGCTCCCATGATCCAATCTCCTCTCACCAGACCCTACCTCCAACACTGGGGATTACAATTTGACATGGTATCTGGGTGGGATAAATATCCAAACTATGTCAGCATTAATTTTCTTTTCTTTTCTTCTTCTTTTTTTTTTTTTTTAATTTTAGGGACAGGGTGTTGCCATGTTATCCAGGCTAGTCTCGAACTCCTGAGTTCAAGCAATCTTCCTGCCTTGGCCTCCCAAAGTGCTCGGATTACAGGATGTTAGTCACCACATCCAGCCTATATCATCATTTGGGTTTTAGAATGATAACATTAGCAAAAACCTATGTAGCAGTTGATATGTGCCAGGGCTGATTTTAATGCTTTGCTGAGGTTAAGTTATTCAAACTTCACAGCAATCTTCTGAGATCAGGACTATCACTATTCTCATTTTAGAGATGAGAAAACTGAGGTATAGTTAGATCAAGTAACTGGCCCAAGGTCACACAGCTAATAATCCAGGATTTCATCCCAGAGCTATCTAGCCCCAGAGTCCCTGCTGTCAATGATATATATTTTAAATTTCCTCTCTGTAAATTTTTTCTCTCCATGTGATGACTTCTTTTAAGATTTCCCCTACCTGGCAGTAGGGTATTCAACCCCAGGCATTTTTGAGGTTCTTTCCTCATCTCCACAGGGTCAAATAAGAATTTTCAGCTTGGTTCAAGGAGGTGGTTCTGAGTCCAAGATGTTCCCACCTGGGCTGTGGCTTCCTGGTTCCATAATGGTGGCCACACTCAGAGCTGTTTCTCGCCGCTGGCTCCCAGCCCTCCAGAGAAGCATGCCCTCTCTGCAGCTGCATTGTGCGACAGACTCACCTTCCCCAGGCCCCCCAATCCACTGGGGACTCAGTGGGCATGTAGGGCCTTGACTGTGTGCCATATGTAGACCCCAAACCCCACTGCAGGGGTAGAGTCTCAGGACATTTCCATCTCCCTTCCCAGCCCCAGGTATCAGGCTTTGTCACCTCTTCCTGTGAACCCCCAACTGCATCCTCCTCTGCTGTGCCAAAACGAAGGATTCCTATTTAGTTCCCGGAGTTGACTGGAAGGGAGGTAAAGGCATCTTAGTGTTGAGCCCTCCTAGCAGGGTGGGGTTGGGGAAGAACATACTCATGTCATGTATGTGTTTATAAATCCATTATCCTATTGCCAATTCTCATGAACCAACATGTGAAATGAATCAGTAGTGAAAGGAAGCGGAAGTTGGGGAATTTATGGACTAGAAAGTAAAAAAGACAAGACCTAGAATCACTTGGGGGTGATTTTTTTCTTTAAAAACGACATTTTTACTAAAAGTCTTAAAATGAAGAGACAATTATTAAATGCATGAAATGAAACATTACAATTAGTTAGAATCAGTACATCACAACAGTAAAATTTTGCTCTTTGCTTCTGGAGGAACACCCTAAAACACGTAATAAAAAATTTAAAAATAATATAAAAGGGGAGCTAAATACCTGAAAATTTAAACAAAATGAAGCAAAAAGTAAAAGGGAAACAAATTCATTGCAAGAGATGGAAAACAAAAATAAATAAATAAATATGTGTGTGTGTGTGTGTATGTATATATTTTATTTATTTATTTATTTATTTATTTATTTATTTATTTATTTATTTATTTTTTGAGACGGAGTCGCGCTCTGTCGCCCAGGCCGGAGTGCAGTGGCGTGATCTCGGCTCACTGCAAACTCTGCCTCCCGGGTTCACGCCATTCTCCTGCCTCAGCCTCCCGAGTAGCTGGGACTACAGGCGCCCGCCACCACGCCCGGCTAATTTTTTGCATTTTTAGTAGAGAAGGGGTTTCACCGTGTTAGCCAGGATGGTCTCAATCTCCTGATCTTGTGATCCGCCCGCCTCGGCCTCCCAAAGTGCTAGGATTGCAGGCGTGAGCCACCGCGCCCGGCCAGAAAATATATTTTAAAGGCTGAACATAATAAAGAAATTAACTAAACAGCAGGCCCCATTGTCCTGGCTCCTTCAGAAAGATTACTGAAAGAAAACTGGGAAGTGGTTTGGGCAATAGCAGATTCTGGCACAAGGTGGAAAGTTCACAGGTTGTCACCAGCTGGAACAGCTGAGTTTTGAAGGCACTCTGCAGACAGAATCCCACTCCAAGTTTAAGGAATCAGAATTCCCCAGAGGATTTTATGCATACTAAGGTTTGCTATCCTTTGGTCTGCAGAATCCAAACATTTCTCCTTCATCCATGAACTGGTATCCTACTATTCATCAAAGAAAGCTAGGCCATCAAAGAGAGAGTTCATCAGGATGGCCAGAGAAAACCTCATGGATATGTCCCAGTTGCAATGCGTGTTTGTGGGAAGATGTTTCTGGGGTTTTACCCATGGTGGTGGTGTCAGAGGCAAAGTGGGTCATGTGACTGAAGTTAAAAAATAGAAACGGTTTAGGAAAATTATCTAAAACTTGGGAATGAAGCAAAAAGATCATTACCTGACATTTTAATACCATGCTAGAGCACTTTCTAATAAGCCTGCCTCAGGGTATTCTGACTCTTACGGAATGTAATTTTCTTTGACTGAGTACTCAGAATTAATTCGCGCCCATTTGTTTTACAGCTCTGAAAAGTTAAAGATTAAGTTGCATTAAATTGAAAAGGGACTTTTTTTTTTTTGTCCAGCAGAGAAGATAATCCCAACGATTCTCATTTTGTTGCCTTGTAGGAAATTAATTAGTATTGTATCTGACTTGTAACTCTTATTTCAGCATGCTTTTCCCACTGACCATATAAACCAGGTTTCTTTCATCCTCATGGAATTGGCTTTGTCTTTCTGCTAGTTCCTTCATTAATGAGTGGAGTAAAACTTTCCCATGTGCTTATCTATTTGTGTGAATAACCTGGACATTATGTTTCAGAATGCATACCGAGTGTTTTTAGGTCTGAGGAGTAAGCTTAGTGAATTTTTCCCATTGCTATAAAGAACTACCCGAAGCTGGATAATTTATAAAGAAAGGAGGTTTACTTTGGCTCCCAGTTCTGCAGCTGTACATGCATGGCACCAACATCTGCCCAGCTTCTGGTAAGGGTTTCAGAAAGTCTACACTCACTGTGGAGGGCAAAGGGAGAGCCCACACAGTGAGTGGTGAGAGAGGAAGCAAGAGAGAGCTAGGGAGAGTTGCCACACTCTTCTTCTTTTTCTGCTTCTTCTTCCTTTTTTTTTTTTTTTTTGATTTGAGACTGTTATCCAGGCTGGAGTATAGTGGCCCGATCTTGGCTCACTGCAACCTCTGCCTCCCAGGATCCAGTAATCCTCCTGCCTCAGCCTCCCAAGTAGCTGGAACGACAGGCATCAACCACCATGCCTGGCTAATTTTCGTATTTTTTGTAGAGACAGGTTTTTGCCATGTTGGCCAGGCTGGTCTCAGACTCTTGGGCTCAAGTGATCCACCTGCCTTGGCCTCCCCAAGTGCTAGGATTACAGGCACGAATCACTGTGCCTGGCCCCTATGCACACTCTTAAACAACGAGCTCTTGAATGAACTCAGAGCGAAAACTCACCCATTACTCTGAGGAGGGCACCAAGCCACTCATGAAGAATCTGCCCCCATGACCCAAACACCTCTCACTAGGTCCCACTTGCAACATTGGGGATCACATTTCAATATGAGATTTGGAGGGGACACACATGCAACCTTATCACTGAGGCAATAAACAGGAAACCAGTCAGGGGGACCAGCGTCAAATTGACTAGCAACAGACTGAGAAGTGTTACTCTAGAAAGGCTGAGGTGAGCAGTTCAGACTGTTCAGTCTCGTTCTGTCTGGAAATGGCCATACCTGGGTGGACCGGGGTTGTTTTAGGCATCATTCTGGACCAACTACATAACTTGTGTTTCTGTCTTGGTTGTTATTTTCCCCCTTTCTTGCTTTTTTGTTATTTGGTCTCTCCCTTTTTGTTTTGAGTTCATTATTTGAGGTATTATTGTACCTTCTTACTGTAAGCAATTTGAATTCCTCTTATAACTAAGTGGGGAAAAACAATCAAGAAAATAAAGACCGATGACTTGATATTGCAATCTGACCTAAGTTGATGTAGTTGTTCACAATTATTAGACTCTTTATTTTCGTTCAAAACTAAGTTCTATGCTTAATTGCTATTTCTTTCCTTAGCCAACAGTTTTTTATTTTTCCTCCTTTCTTGTTGCTTGGTCTCTCTTTCTGTTTTGGGTTTATTATTTGGGCTATTATTGTGCTGTCTTATTATAAGCTGTTTAAATTCCTGCTATAACAGGATTTTATAAGCAGGGAGAAACACTCAATAAAATAAAGATATATAATTCAGTATTACAGCTTAACTTAAATTGATGTGGTTGTTCACAATTATTAGGCTCTTTATTTTTATTTTATTTTAGTTTTTGGTTAGTATCTATAGTGTCCAATAGTTAAAAGAGGGAGCTACAGGTCTGTTAGCTCACAATTTTGCTATCGTGTTACAATAAAGCAAGTCTCAGATTGAATTTAACCAGATACTTACATTTAAGCAGTCACAAACAGGCAGAGTAGGATTAGAATTAGAGTTAGTTTATAGATCACCTGTTCAGCAAGATCAAGAAAGTGTTAGTTCTTTGTCTTATAGGAGATCCGATAGTTCCCTGCCTGCATGAAATAAAGACTTGATAGAAGGCAATGAGACAATGTTCTAGGGATAAGATTTGGATCACCATCTGGATAAAGCGAAGGGACCAAGAATCCTTCCAAATCAGGGGATGGACACAGAACCTTGGAGAATCAAGTCTTAGGCAATATTTCTAAAGTACACTGGGCTGGCCAAGTACTTATATCCTGTTTGTGCAATGATAGAGAGTTTCTCTAATATATCTAGCAAATCCACATATCTAGAACGTCATAGATTTCACTAAAGAAAATCAATTTCCAATGGCCATTAGGCTAATTAAAAAAATGCTGGAGATAAAGATAGCTGTAGCACTGGTTGTAGCCATATCTACTGTGTGGCCTTTTGATTAAATGCTGCTTGACTTTTCAGATTAAGGCAATCCACTTCTCCTAGGACACAGATGAAAGCTAAAGCCCACATACCATATTGTTTCTGGAGAAGTGTTTCAAAGAATTTACCCACCACATCGTATCCATGAAATGGGAAAATTTCACTGATGCTCTGTTCCTCTTGTGTAGGAATTAAATAATGAGTCATAAATTCTTTGAATTAACCTTGATTAAAATGAAAGTTGATTTCCATAGCAGTAAATTTGAAAAGGTGGCACTTTGTCAATGCCAGTGCTTTTGAGAAGGCAATACACTGCTTTACATAGATTAGGAAGATTGGAAAGTATTTACACACTAGTGGGAAAAAAATGGGTTAAAATTATTTTTAACCTGGATCTTGTCTAATAAAGTTGATTTTTGGGTTAAGTCAGTTTTATTAAAAGGCAACTTCTTGTGGTAGTCAAAAGTTTACTTAATATAAACCTCTGAAAGATCATTGACTAATAACCTTGAGATAGTTTGTTATAAGGAATTACATTGTTAGAATATTTATTATAGAGAGAAGCATTTATTATTTTAAGTTGTAAACTATGTTTGTCATTGGAGGTTGACTTTATGGCTGACCTTGAGATCATTAATCTCCTGACAACGACCTCTTGATTTTGTTGTAATTAACTAATCATTGTATAAAAATTGAGCATTTTTTGGAGAGAGGAGTATTCATCCTTGCACAAGTTCTATCTAAGTAAACATGAACTACTAAATTTAGCAGATAATGACATACAGCAAATTATCTTCTCCCCACAATGGGTTTGAAGACACACAGGAAATTATCTTTTCCCACACTGGGTTTGGACCTGTTTTCTGATGAAATTGTGTAACAGAATTACTGAACGTTCTGGGTATGGTTTTGAAAATAATGATATCATATGAATGACCATTTAAAAGCCCAGGCTTTGACTGTATAAAGTTAGCTATCTTTTATTATTGTCATTTATGTTTTGTTTCTCAATCCTTTCTTGTTCTGCTCTTTGTCATGGGTGTGGAAACCTTGTCTCTCCAGTGAACATAGCTTTTGGATCTTGAATTCCCAGAGGCCAGTGAAGTGCCTCTTACACTGCGAATACTTAGCTAGTATTTGTTGGTGATAAGTGGGGCTCTTCATTTTTCCAGGGATCCAGTTTTGGGGTGTAGGGATGGAGAAGAATGGTTTCAACGTCCTTGATGCCTTCCCCTCTGATCTAAAATGAGGAAGGACTTTATGTCTCTGTGATTTCAGGGGGTGAGGTTGGGGAATAAGACTGTATGGTCCTATGTATCTCTTTCAGCTTCTGGATCAAGAGGAATTTGAGAGAGTGACCAGGCTGATATTACCAACAGAATTTTATTCACTAATAAGCATGTCCTGGGTGGGGTCTCATATTGGCTCACGGAGTTGACAATTATCCTTCTTCTTTATGGCTGCTAGTATCGTATCTCTCAAAGAGGTGCTCTGAATCACAGACTACGTTTATTGCATCATTTCTCCTTTTGCCATTTTTCACCCATGGAGTATTTGTGAGAGGTGGTTTACATCTTAAATTCTGCCACAGCCCGGTTTTTACACAGTTCTTATTGAATACATGATGTTACAAATTTGTGATTAGCATTGCTGGATTCATTCTATTAGGCACAAATGAAACACAGAACTTTGTTTTAGATCACTAGAACAGTAACCAAGTCTTAGGAACTCTTGAGTTTAGCACCAAGTCTTCTCTTTCCAGCCTTAAAACTCCCTGGGTCCTCAATAATCTCTTCCCTTTTGGAAGTCACTGTGAACTTTATTTCTTGTATAAACTTCCAGGCTTTGGTAGGGTCTGGATAGTGTTAGTTTCTTGGTTAAATCTCATTATCTCTGCCCCTCTTTCCTGAGGTCAGACCTTCATTTTCTACCCACTGCCCTCCCATCATTGAAGATGAAAATGGAAACCCTTTTATTTGAGGCAGTTTTCAGATAAAAGAGCTGAGAGAATATAAAAAGAGCAAAGTGAGTAGTGATTTTCTTGGTCAGTTACCCAAGAAAATGACTGTTAATTGCTTATGTTTCCTTTGGGCAAATCATGTCACTAGTTTGGACATCAGTTTTCTCTTAAAAATAAGGGGTTTGACTAGATAATTTATAAGATCCCTCCCAGGAATAAGTTCTGTGAATATACAGACATTTGAAGCAACTGGGTGTTGTAGTTGGCTCTAGGATTCCTGGTAGCAAAAGAAAATAGAAAATGCAGCTGAATTATATGGTGCTCATTGTCTGACAAAAAGAAGTGTAGGTTTGCATCTGCAGAGATGGAATAAAACTCAAGTAAGAGTTCCATTCAATATGGAACCCTGTAGAAAGTTTTAAATTGTGTCTATGCATAGTGATGATCCTGGATTACAAGTGACCAAAATTCAAATTGAGCTAGTTTAAGCAAATAAGGTAACGTATTGATTCTCATAAACAACAATGACAACACTCCAAAACCAAAAACAAAACAACACAAAACAAAATTTAAAAATCTACCAACATGTGGAAAGGGCAGGATACAGTTACTTGAATGTTCTCAGGATTTCATCTCTGCCTTCCTCAGTGTTTTGGGGTCAGGCTGGCTGCCCCACGAAGCTGAACAGGAAACTTCTGCACACATCTGTAAAGCTTCATAACTAGAGATGTTAGGAAAAAAACCTAAGGAAGAACTCTGATTGGCCAGTATTGGGTCAACTGTGGTTCTTGATTCCTGGGTCAACTGTGGTATGTGAACTGATATCTGAGGTTGGCAACTCCCACTGGAACTGAGGATGGAATTTTCCCATAAGCTGAGTAGTTACCATTTAAAGCATACAAAGAATAAATGACTGTTTCACTGTTGCTGTCTTTCCTATACTCTAGGTTCAGGTCCACCACATACATTTGCTCTTTTCAAAAGTCTACCATACTCTTAAAGCCTCTCGGTCTTAAAAAATTCTGGCTTAGCTCCTGCTTGAAGTTTACCTGCCCAGCTTTCTCAGGGTCTATCTCTAAGTGCTTTTCATGGCAATGACTAGCAACTTCAATAGATTTATCTGTGTTATGAACAAATTGACTAGATGTGACAAAGTCCATCTGACGAAGACTACCAAGGGCATATCTGCCATTCAACAATGTTAGGTTAACTTGCGATCAAGGGAGACCACATGTCAGAGAAACCAGCAGGCATCTCACTTGACAAAGGAATACACAGGCTTGTTATTGTATTTGTGGGAGGGGCGGGGTTTAGGTAAATTTAAGCAAAGCAGTGTGTGCCAGCTCAAAGCAAAGCAGAGCAGCGTATAAAAGGCTTGACATCTAGCCTGGGCTGAGATGAAACTGTCCTGTTTCATCAGAAACTACAAAGTTAAGACAAATGTGGAGTGTTGTGTGCAAAACCTCTGTCTGTAGCTCTGCATCTGGAAATTCAGGCTGTTTTTCTGTGTTAAAATGATTTAGCTCCTCCAGGCAAGAGTGAGGTGTTTCATTCTCATTAAATGTGATTTCAAACAGTAAAGTTTCTGACGGTCTATGATTTTAGAAAACAAGTTTTCTCATGTCTTTTTGTTAATTAACAAAAGCAGTTGTTTTTTTTTTTCACAGCTTCACAAAGGAAATTCTTTTCCCTCTACAACTGTCAGATATGCTCTTGATCAGGGTCTCTCTTGAAATAACAGTGAGCTTTTGTAGTCTAACATCAAGAAGTAATTTAAGGTGGAAATGTGATGTCAATGTCAGTTACAAGGGAAAGCTGGAGAAGGTTTTTTTTTTTTTTTTTTTTTTTTTTTTGAGATAGAGTCCTGCTCTGTAGCCCAGGCTGGAGTGCAGTGGTAAAATCATGGCTCACTGCAACCTCCACCTGCCGGGTTCAAGTGATTCTCCTTTCTCAGCCTCCCGAGAAGCTGGGATTACAGATGCGTGCCACCACACCCAGCTAATTTTTGTATTTTTAGTAGAGACGGGGATTTACCATGTTGGCCAAGCTGGCCTTGAACTCCTGACCTCAATTAATCCACCCGCCTTGGCCTCCCAAAGTGCTACGATTACAGGCATGAGCCACCATGCCCGGGCAAGAAGGTCATTTTTGAGTTTAAACATATGATTGAAGTTATTTGCTCACGGATTCACCCTGCGAATACTTGTTGAGATCCTACTATGTGCCCATGATTATAAAGAAGATATCTTTTCTACCTTTCAGCAGCTCATAATCTAGTAAGGGAAACTTCAAAGAGGGAAACAAACCCAGTAAACCCTGATGAGGGCAGTAGTGGGTTTTGATTTAAATGTTTGCAAGAACAAAGAGGATGGAGTTGTGGACTCCAATCTGAGGAATTTGGTCCCACTCCTGGAGAACATAGTCAGGGGCTGAGTGAGGTCTTGGGGTGTGGAGACATCGTTTTGAGGAAGTTGGCAAGTGCGGCCGGTTCTGTTGGTCCAGGTCCCTACAGTGTGTCTCTGAGCTCACCTCCTGAGGGCAGCTCCTGAGCATGCGCTCTGCCTCCCACGGCGAGTGTCCAGGCTTCAGCGTCTCAGCCTGAGGGGTTTTCCCATGGAGAAGGGAGCCTGCTTAGTCTCCTTCCTGGGCAGCTGGAATGTGCTGGGGTTTACCCCCTTCCTCGGCCCCAAAGGCAACCCTCAACCACTGAGGGATGTCAACTGTCTCTCATGGGGACAGTTCTGAGGGTCCTTCTACAGAGTTTCTCCGAGGTTCCCAATGGTATTGAATCCCAGTTGTTTACAGAGGTAATACACTCATGAAAGCACACTTTTTTGGCTTTTCTTTCTTCAGGTCTTACTTTACCTATTCCTCTCTTGCTTCCTTGGATCACTTTCCAAATAAATCACCTACACGCAAGTTCTTGTCTCAGGATCGGCTTTGGGGGAGACCTAAACTGGACCAGCTAGCTTCTCCCCTGTGAGAGAACAGCACACCAGGAAGAGTAGAAAGATGTCTTGAGGGACAAAGAGAGGAGACAGAGTAGACAAAAGTGGTGAAAGTCCCGACGTAATAGAAGAAATAAGGACCTTACCAATTAACCAGGATCAGTCTTAGAGTTCAGGACCTTGAACCCAAGGTCATCTTGGTATCCAAGATACTCCAGATGGCCCTGGAAGAATAAAAGGGAGACTTGAGGAAGGGAATGTTATTGGGTGAAAGAGTCAGAGAAGAGAAGAAAGGGGCAGAAGAATGAGTGCATGGCATTAAATATCTGAGCTTAACTGTTTTTGCTGAATAATTTTATGTATGATAACATTTCTTTGAGGAAATCAGAACATTTGGAGAACACACTGCTTCTTGGCTATATGCTAAGCAACCCTATTTCCAAGCAGAACAAAATGTTGCCCCTGTTATCTTTACATTATAGGTAAATTAAGGGTACATTGATGAAGAATGAACTAGTCTATCATTTGGAAAGTTATTCTCTGAGTAGAAGACTCTCTAGGTTTTCTGTGTCAATTTAACAATCCTGGAAATACCCAGAGAAGCATAAATTTAAACTCTGTTAATGACAGACTATCTTTCAGCGACAGTTTATTTCAGGAAACTTCATTTGACCCCATTTCCTCGAATGCTTATACCAGAAACTAAACACCACTGCATTCCAAGTATCCGTCCTTAGATTTTGAGATAGTGGTGATAAACATGTATACAAAATGTGATGGTGATGGTAGCTGACCCCCTCACTCCTAATCCATCCTCTCTCCCCTTCCTCTGTGGTAATAGAGTTGAACTGAACATAGGCTGCCCAGCTGGAAACCAAATCCCAAGCCCTCCTTGCAGCTGGGCATGGTTAGGTGACCAAGCTCTGACTAATGGAATGGTAGTGGGAGTGATGTGAGCCACTTCTGCCTTCCTTGTTTAGGAGGAAGTCTCTGGGTTTAGCTGTTTCACCCTTCCCACTGGCTACTCTGGTGATACTTGCAGGAACCTCAGATGCCATGTGTTGAATATGGCATGTCCTGCATTACCCTGGGTCTCTGAATGAATATGGAGAGAAAGCCTTCTGCTGACCTGGAATACCTACTTTTGACTAAATCATGTGAGAAAGAAACAGTCTTCTTTGTCCTTTAAGCCATATTATTGTTAGGTTTCTTGTTATAGCAGCTTAACTCTTACCCTAACTCACGCATATAAATATATACTCTCAACTCTAATCTGATTGACTTGAGCTAGGTTAGAGTACCCAATATTTATGCAGACATTTGAGGTTCCCTGCCTAGGTAAAGCTTATCAATGCAGGGAACGTTTGTCATTGTTTAATTCATTAAGTTATTTCTTCATTCGTTCTTCCATCCATCAATGCATTCATCCATCAATCCATTCATCCATTATATATGGTGTGTTGAGACTCAATATGTGCAAGACTGTTTACTATGGGATACCTAGGGAATATGAATGACACAAAGATGAATGACACCCAGTTCCTGCTTTCAGGGAACTTATAGTCTAGAGACTTTAGATGAAAACTAAAACATTGAAATAGGAATAAGTATGATGAATTCTTGGGAATTTTAATTAAAATAGAATAAAGGTAGTTTCATTTATATTACTTTATTATTACTCTTTTGGGCAATGTTGTCTCTTATGTTTTTGCATTCATTTTCAAGACCAGTGTTTACAGAGTGAATGACCATTTTTATTTAATGGCAATAAAGCATGTATGAGTGCGAGCAATGTGTCAGTTGCCATAAACACAGCCCTTACTCCTCCCCTTGCTCTCCTTCCATGGTCCCGGGAGAGTATTAAACACTGGAAAAGCTGAAGTGTCATTGTGCCCTTCAGCCTTCCTGTGCTCTAGGGAAAATAGCTTCTTAAGGAATGAAGACAAGAAAGAGAAATTGAAAGAACCAGCCTGAAAGATTTTGACAGGTAAGAGGAATTTCCTTTTCCCAGGAATAGTTTTATGGGTGGGTGTAAGGAATGAAGACAAGAAAGAGAACTTGAAAGGACCAGCCTGAAAAATTTTGACAGGTAAGAGGAATTTCCTTTTCCCAGAAATAGTTTTATGGGTGGGTGTTTTTTAGTTTATTTCTATTTATTTTTGCAAATGCATTTATTATCTTTCATTCATATGCTGAAAGAGACAAAGCCATACAGAAGTATAAATAGACAGATGAGAAAGAGAGTCTGAAAGAGACATCATTAATAGCAAAGAGATAGAGAGAAATTGAGATAAGGATAAAGATACAGAGAAACCACACCTCCCCCAACAAGAAAGAATATTTGTTAGATAGAAGAGAAAGAGTAATACCTAAAATGAAAACTATGATAAAGGGGGTTTGCAACTCTTTGAACACTTATTGATCAGGAAGACATGAAATACTTGGAAATGCATCCAGCATTTACCATCTGTATGGAAAGGGGAACTCGACTTACGTTATGGGGACTCATGCATGTTTTGAGTTATTTCACTGATACAAAACCTTGGGAGACTTTAAAATTGGAGATTAGTTTACAACGGTAAGGCCAAAGGAAAAAGAAAACATTAAAGATTTAATGACTAAACAGGCATAGTAGAGATATAAAACTCAGATAAAAAATGACTCTCCTTCTCAGAGTAGTCACAGAGGCTATGGGGGCAATTCTAAGTTAAAAGTGGATTTCCTCTGTTTAGTTTACCAAGATTCATATAATTTCACTACCATTCTGTTTACATTTGATTGTCAAATATCCTTCTCTCTTCTTTCTTTTCCTTCCTTCCTTCCTTCCTTCCTTCCTTCCTTCCTTCCTTCCTTCCTTCCTTCCTNCTTTCTTTCTTTCTTTCTTTCTTTCTTTCTTTCTTTCTTTCTTTCTTTCTTTCTTTCTCTCTCTCTCTCTCTCTCTCCCTCTCTCTCTCTTTCTTTTTCTCTCCCTTCCCCTTCCCTTCCCTCTCTGTCATCCAGGCTGGAGTGCAGTGGCATGATCATGGCTAATTGCAGCCTCGACTTCTGGACTCAATCAGTTCTCCCACCTTTGCCTCCTGAGAAGCTGGGACAACAGGCACACACTACCACACCAGGCTATTATTTATTTATTATTATTATTTTTTGTAGAGAGAGGGTCTTCTTATTTTGCCCAGGCTGGTTTCCAGTTCCTGGGCTCAGGCACTCCTCCTGCCTTGGTCTCCCAAAGTGCTAGGATTAATAGTCATGAGCCACCATGCCTGGTCTAAAGAATGGTTTTTGAAATATGGTTCCTCAGACCAGCTCAGCAGGCAGATTCTAAGGGTTGACACTACACTTACTAAATCAGAAACTCTGGAGGTAGGGTCCAACAAACTGGGTTTTAACAGGGCCTCTGGGTTACTCTGATGCAATATTGAAGTTTAAGAGTCACTGGCATAGGATGTTAGAGATGGAATCTTCATATTTTATAGTTGAGCATTCCACAGAGGAAGAACAAAAACCTTGAAGGAGACTGGTATATAAAGCATTGCTAATTTAATTAAATGAAGTTAAGAAGGTTTATTTGTGAAGACTGAGGAATTCTGCTCAGGTCCCCTCTTCTGTCCCATCTTTTAAGTTCAGTCATTTCAGAAAACCAAAGATCTCCATGAGACTTATCAAGCCTTAAGAGCTTGGGCAGCATAGGTCACGATCTTGAACGAAGGCCTAACCACATCCCCAGCACTCCTAAACCTGAGCTCCTGAATCTGTGGGCGGGCTGTATTTGGAGTGTCTAGTACCTCTCCAGTGTCCTTGCATGTACCTACTGTTCTTCTTCCTGGAACTCCCTTTCTTCACATTCTCACTTGCAAATTTCTACTCATCCTTCAAGTCTTCACTCTGGCATCATCTGCTCTGTAAACTCTTCACCCAGGTGAACACAGGTGCTCACCCACCATATTCCTCAGCACTTTGTATAGCTTTCTATATTATTTGCTTATCCCACAATATTACAATGTATCCATCTCTCTTTCCACTAGTTCTCTGAGGAAAATAATGGTTTCTTTTAGTCTGTTGTTTCTAGTGCCTGAAGTTTTGTCTGGCAAACAATAAACATTCAGTAAAAAGTTGCAAATGTATTGCAATGCTTTATTCCTCTCTCTATGAATCATTATAATTTTGCTGAGCATTTGAGAGTAAGTTGCTGATAGTATGGCCCTTTGCTCCACAACACATCACTGTGTATTTTTAAATAAGAAGGACATTCTCTTACATGACTACAACACGGTAATCAAATTTATTAAATTTAACATTGATACAGTATATATATATATGTATTTTTTTGAGATAGGGCCTCACTCTGTTGCTCAGGATGGAGTGCAGTGGTGCGACTACTGCAACCTCAGCCTCCTGGGCTCAAGCTGTTCTCTCACCTCATGCCTGGGACTACAGGCATGCACCATCATGCCCAGCTAATATTTTTTGTTTTATTTTGTAGAAACCGGGTTTCACCATGACCTTGATACAATATTATTATATAATATTCTGCGCATATTAACATTTTGTCTACTGTCTCATTCAATGGCCTTTATAGCATTTTCCCCCCAAATCAGGATTATGAATTGCCTTTATATGTCATGTCTCTTTCGACTCCTATAATCTGAATCAATTCCTTTGCTTTGTCTTTCATGACATTAATATTTTTGAGATGCAAAGGCTGGTTTTTTTAGACTGTCTTCAAGTTTTGGTTTATGTGATTGTTTTCTCATTATCAGATTTAGGTCATGGATTTTAAGGAGAAATACTATATAAGTGGTGTTAAGTTTTCTCATGCATAACATCAGGAGGTAGATGATGTTGGTTTATCCTGTTATTATTGATGTAATTGATCACTTGGTTAAGTCATGTCCATCAGGTTTCTCCATTGTAATGGTACTTTTTGCCCTTTGTAATTTCTAGGTAGTTTTTCAGAAGATACTTTGAAAATATATTCATATTCTGTTATGTAATGAACTTTTACCCAATGGTTTTAGCAATCTCTGATGATTCTTCCTGAGTCAATTGTTACTATGGCAGTTGTGAAGTAATTTTTAAACTGAATAAATGAAGCTTACAAAATAGACTGTTTTAGTTAACTACTTGAGCAGTATATTTTTGAGAGAAATCCTTTCTATTGCAAAACTATTAAAGTTATTTCCAGAATCAGTATTCTATGCTATCCCTATCTAATTCCATTTAATTTAATGACTTTATTTCTTGCCTCCATAAGGAGTCCCATGTGTTCAAATGCAAAATCTCTTCTGCAGCTTAAGATATAAACATCTTAATGAAATAGTACATATCATGTAGATATTAAATCCTTAATACATAGACACTTAACTCTTCATTGATATAACACAGACATGCACAGCTGTAAAATGTTTACAACTATTTATAAATGTTTATCATTTTGAGTTTCCCACTAGTTTCATAAACAGCTCTAGAGCTTTATTTGCAATTAGCTAAAAATACTTATTTTTTATGACTAATTGCATGAATAGTAATAATTGGGACATAATGGAAAATGAAAATGTAGACATAATATCTATATTTAGGTTTTATATAATAAAACCTTTACTTAAAGGTTTTATTTTTCCAGTAACTTTATTAATCCAAGTGTTTCAAAATTGGAAGTGTAATATTTTGTTGCAGTGATGATGATGATCATGACGATGATCCATTAATTTATTTTGGATCATTTTTCACACCTTCAGACTCTCAAGCTCTTTACCCTCATACAGTTCTTAATTCACTAGGGCAATCTATTCTTTAAGATTCACGCTTTTTTTTTTTACCCTTGGGTAAAAGTTTATTGAAGGATCGGCTATCTAAAGTCTTAAAGTATCTTTCCTTTAATTACTTATACACCTCCGGGAGGAGGCACTAGTGGGAGGTTATGTAGAAACTGAGGAACAGAGAAATCTAATTATAGCACATCTATTTTCTGGAAAAACACTGGACCAATTCCCAGGGACATGTTTGTAATATAGTGCTCAGTATAGTAGTTGACTCAAATCAGTGCTAAGCCCTCTAGATTCATCACATAAAACCTGAAAGGTGAAACAGCGTGTTCAGGTCTGCAGAGAAAATAGCCAAGCCCAAACCAGAATCAAGGCCTGTGGTCTTCCTTTAAAGTCAAGACTTCTCCCAGTATTTTCTCTTGGTGTAAATAATAAAGTGAATAAAATAAATGTGGTTATCTCAGATTTTTGAATCCCTCTTAAGGAGTAAGTTGAGCATGAACAGTAGAGATGTGTTTTTAGGGAGTTGGGGTGGTTGCGCTGAACACTTTCTGGAAAGAGAAACGCAGCTTTTGGGTGTCTGCTATTCCTGGGTGTTGTGATGATCACTGCCACACAATATTCTATTTAAAGAACCCAAGACTAGGAAGTGATTTAGACATGCTAGAGATTCTTGCTTAAACTCTTTGGTTTGTTTAAGAATGTGCCTTAACTATTCACAATAGCAAAGACATGGAGGAATTCTTTTGAACTTTTACAAAATATTGGGGCTCCAAGAAGGTTTACTTTATTTAAGAAACACCTAAAGAGTGCTTTCTGTGTGTCAGGAATGGGTAAAGTGTTTTACAATAACGAACTCAATCCTGATAACACTATAAGGTAGGTGCTATTATTGCCCCTATTTTACCAATGGGGAAACCAAGGCACAGAAAAGTGAAGCAATTTGGCTGAGATCCACTATTAAGTAATGGATCAAAGAGTCAAACCCAGGCAGTCTATCTCCAAGAGTCCTTGCTTTTTAACCACATACATTCTGCAGAAGACAGCTGTGAGGTTGGCTGACCAAGATTATAAAGATGAGGTATTCCCTGTTCCACTTGGAACCTCTCATTCAATGGGATTATTACGTTCTTACTTTCAAACAGATGGACTTTCTTAGAGTAAAAAAAGTAGAAATGGAATTGAGAATAGACAATTTCCATGGACCCCTTTGGAAATGGATTTAAGCTTTGGGGAGGGAGGTCTGATGTTCTGCTTTTTTTTTTTTTTTTTTGAGAATGTATGAGTTATTTTCAGACCAGGCTTATTTGAGCAGGCAGATGTGCTCCTGAGATACTTGAATATTTTAGCATGCCACAACTGTTTACCAGGTCATTCCACTCCTGCATAAATATACAAACGAAATCATTCAGAAATGTTTATGACCCACCAAATGAATGCAGTGTGTGAAATGGAAGTTCTATGCCATGTCCTGTATGCTTTCTCCTTTTATAGCCACATCTGGACAACTTTAAATAGTGAAGGCTGAGGTGTATACTCTGGGTGTTTACAAAATTCTTCCTGAGTTGGATCAGCAAGACCATTTTCCTTGCACAATTGAAACAATGTGGGAACATTTCCCTCTTTATTTTGATAAAGCTTATGTTGATGTGGGGAAAGACATCCTTATGCTTAAAAAAAATCAACTTCATGAGGTATAATTTTTAGTCAATGCGATGGACACATTTTAAGCGCGTGAAGGCACATTTTTTAATTACAAGGTTTCTTCTTTTCCCTAGGTCCACATCTAGAATGGAGACTTGGAAGATATTTTGGGGGATCATCCTCCTTGAAACTGGTTTTGGCTTCATCAAGTCACAGAGTATTGGTAATACCTGGGTTTCTTTAAGCTGAAAACCATCTAGTGGTAGTGACCATCTTAAAAGGAAATATTACAGAAGCTTTGTAATTAATAAGAGGAAACTGATTCCTTGAAGGAGAATTTAGTGAGAATCTGAAAGCTTATAGTCAATGGTGGGCACTTGTTTTTTCAGTACTTAACCCCAAATGACAAAAAAATAGATATTAAAAAGTTCCATATTCTGAAATGTATTACCAGGTTCTCAAACGCTTTTGTAAACAGGAGCCTGTTCTGCATTCTGTCTTTTCTCTTTGGCAGAGCTGTTCCGAGGAGTAATTATCATCACAAGATGGATAGCTTTACTGAGTGCTAGTGACACAGCTACAATTTTTTGCAGTTATTTTAATAGATCGTTGGTACTTTTCAAGATGAAAGTCTCATCAGGAGAAGATTGTTTGAGTAGCCTGAAGTCCCAGTGAGACAATATTGAGGTTTAAATATTCAAATATAATTACACAGGCTGTTATTTGTTGGGGAAAAAAAAACCCATGAAGCTCTCTCAGTTTTCCTTTTGGCTCTGGCTCCCTTCACTTGTGAACAGAAGCTGTGACAGTCTTTTCATGTTTCAAACACCTTCTAAAACTACAAAGGACTAGTGGAGGGGTTAAGAAAGTGACAATCTATGAAAGTATAGTACATCTCTCAAGTTGCATATGATGTAACTGAAACTTACTTGCCTGGAAAATATTCTACAGCTGTGTGGTTTCCTCTGATTTGAAAGATCAGGGGAACACTTCGTAGTTTGCATTTGATCACCCCTGAAAGAGATGTTAAGGGGACAAGCCAGTCAGCCATCCCTGGAACAGTCATTGAATTCTCTCCTCCCAGTAAGACTGAACTTTGGAGGGTTGAAGGGAAATAAAGCTTAAAGCTTAAATAAAGTTCATTTATTGTCTACCTTTCCCATGATCAGGTTCCACTTGGCTTTATGGCCAACATTATGCAAACTTCTGAGAGGTGAGACACAGGACTCCAGAAGTGACAAGTGGATTAAGTGTCCCTGGATTATACCAACCTCCCCAGACCCTCTCTGCCTAGACCCTCACTTGGTCTTTGCTTTTCTGTAGTATGGATTTCTAATTTAATCTTCATGGCAGTTCAGGGTGTGGACTAGATATGAGGAGACCTGGGTCTTAATTCTGGCTCTTTGAATGGATATACATGAGTTACTTTGCCTTTGCAGGTCTCATTTTCCTTCTCTGTGAGATAGCTGAATTGGATTCCTTATTTTATACTTGTGTGGTCTAATACAGTGGCCACTAGCTGCATGTGACTCTCTAAATTAAAATAAATCAAAATTCAGTAAAATATGAAGTTCAGTTTCCGTTATACTAGCTACATTTCAAGTGCTCAGTTGCCACATGTCTAGCAGATACAGTCTCACATAATTGTTTCTAGCACTAAAATTTTAATTCCATTATTTGTTTTCATTAATGTTCAAGATTTCCACCCTTATAAGTGCTGTATCTTTCCTTTCTCTCTTTTCCTCTATTCTTTCCTTCCTCAATATTTTTGGGTATCTATGCTAGATGCTCATGTGGTGAACAAACAAGCAAAATACATGATTATCTGTTCTCATGGAGCTCACAGTCTAGTTGGGGAAATTGCCATTAATTAAATAAGCACAATCATGAACATTACATTACAAACAAAGATAAAAGAACACGATCCTATGAGAATTTACCAAAAATAAATAAAGAAATAAATAAGAGAGAGAGAGAGAAACTTGGAGGAAAGGGAGCATATTTTTAAAGTGCAGTGGCAAGTGGGAACATGGAAAATTGGAGACACTGGACTAGGGAGCCTGGAATTGATAGCAAGGTGGGGAGGGCAGAGAGAGATGAGGCTGCAAAGACAGTGCAGGGCCAGGCCAGGTAGGGAGGGCAGAGAGATGAGGCTGCAGGGACAGTGCAGGGTGAGGCCAGGTGGGGAGAGCAGAGAGATGAGGCTGCAGGGACAGTGCAGGGCCAGCCTAGCTCAGTATTTTAGCCCTCCTGACACAAAACCAAGTGCAAGACATTTTTAACCAATGTGGGAAAATCATTTTTTTTTTTTGGCTTTTCAGCTACTTTGAACTAATGTCATTTTTAGCTGGTTTCTGCTTTTGTTTTTATTCTCATTACTAATTTACATTCTCCTCCCACCATCATATATAATCAAAGCGGGAGGTGTAGGAGTGGGGAGAAATCATAGTGATTGTTGACAAATAGATCGATCATAATCACCTCTTCTTTTTATCTACACATGCACTGTACTTAATCCACATTGTATTTCTTATCATAGAAAAGCAAAGTTTGAGTTGGAAGACAGCAGGGCATCTGGTCAACTCTTTAGTCTAGAGAGACACTATTTGAGACACAGAGGATTAGAGATTTGCTCCAGTCCTGTAGCCACTTAGTGTCTGATCTCTTCCATGCTGGAGGCCAGGATGGGCCCAGGTGGGGTACCAGTGGACCTGGCCACTGTTGAGATGGTGGTTTCCAGGCTTGTAGCTGGGGCTGGGGAGAAGTAGCTGCATAGTGCAGCTTGAGTTCAGGGAACCAAAAGACAAATGTGAACCATACCTACAGAAATGCCAAAGATCAAACTAAAAGGGGCTGGTGGGTGGCCAGGGAGTACAGAAGTCAAAGCTGGAAAGTTGATGTCTTAGGTCAGGTTCCCTGGAAGCAGAGTTTGGAACAGGGATTTGAACGCATTATTTTGAGAAAGTACTCTTTAGGGAAAAAAGTCTGTAAAGGGGTACGAGAAGTGGGTTAGAGTAGGGGATGAAGAGGATAGGTAAAGTTAAACCTTGGCCTGAGTCATGAGAGGTGGTGATGGAGTCTAAATAACACTGCAGGGTTGTTTCACTGAAGGCAAGTGGGCCAGGCATTTGTATCTCCATGTCGATTAGACATTGGCCACCCAGGGTGGTGGTAGTGGTGTAACTTTTCAGGTGTCTCCAATTGAAGTCACTCCCTTCAGCCAAGGTTAGGACTCTGGAGAAAGTCACAGGTAGCACTTGAAGCAGCTGGGGGATAGGTGTGCCAACGAGTAAAGGCGATCTAGGTGGGTACCAATAGCATCCACTACTGGTAGAAAATTGGGTTCTTTTGTTTAGGTCAAGGGATGAATGGAAAGCAGGATGGGTGATCTAACTGAAGGGCCAAATGTCAGAATGGAACAGAGAGTGACAGGTGAGCAGGGGAAGATGGTAGCCATAGGAAGACCAGGGAAGATGATGGTGTGTCTAGGCTGCATGCTGTGCAGGCAGATCTGTGGGGAGTAAAGGCACGGAGTCTGGAGCGATGGGATTCCATCCAGTAACTGTCATTTGTGATGTTTTATCTGAAAGTGATTCTCTTTCCCAGTCTGCAGGGAGGCCTCTCTGGGAGATGTTGTGTTTCTGGTGGACGCCAACATCAACCCCCAACATGCACGCAGTGTGCGGAACTTCTTGTACATTCTGGTAAACAGTTTCAATGTCAGCAGCAAGACCATCCGTGTGGGTCTGGCCCAGTATAGCGATGTGCCCCATTCAGAGTTCTTGCTTTCCACCTACCACCGCAAAGCTGATGTGTTGAGACACATTCGGCAGTTTAAATTTAAGCCTGGGGGCAAGAAGATGGGCCTGGCCCTGAAGTTTATTCTAGACCACCACTTCCAGGAAGCATCAGGGAGCCGGGCAAGCCAAGGGGTACCTCAGATCGCCGTGGTGATCAGCAGTGGGCCAGTTGAGGACCATGTCCATGGACCTGCGGAGGCATTGAGGCGGGCAGGCATCCTGCTTTATGCTATTGGCGTCAGAGATGCAGTTTGGGCAGAGCTCAGGGAAATTGCCAGTAGTCCTCAGGAGAATTTTACCTCCTTTGTTCCTTACTTCCCTGGTCTGAGCAATCTCGCCCAGAAGCTGCGGCAGGAGCTCTGTGATATGTTGGCAAAGGCAGCTGCACGTGTTGACCACGTCTCTCCAGGTACAAAGGCTTTTTCTTTTTAATTTCTGATCTGGAAGTCATGAAACTCAAAGCTTGATCTCTTATTCATCCCTCTGCCCATCCTTTTTATTTTTCATATGTGTGCATGTCTTAATTTTAAAATTAAAATTTCATGAAGTCAACCCTATGCTCCTCTTCAATCACTGACCAAAGCCTCATCAACTCTTTTTATAAATCCTGTGGGCCTTATGCTGGTTCTATATACCGATGTAGTATAATTCCTTTTTTGAATGAAGATTCATTTGTTTCTAGAATGACATTATTATTCCTAGGTTAACTTACCCATGTTGCCTGGATGAAGGACGAGAAGGGAGAGGGGCAGTAGTTCCCCTAGTATGTTTGCTGATTTAACTGCAAGTCTGTTGGTTTAATATACTGGTTAGGATGATTAATTTAGGGAAAATAAAGATCTGTGTTCAAATCTTACAAAGTAGAGAAAGGGTCATCTTAGACAAGTTACTTTACCTCTCTGAATGTAAATTTTCTCCCTAGGATGATAGTACCTGCCTCAGAGAGTTGTTAAAAGCATTAAACAAAATTGTGCAAGTAAAGTGCTTGGCACTATACCTGGCCAACCAGAGGGACTCTTAAGCATTTCCTGTTATTACCTGTCATAACCTGTGATGATGATATACCTGTCATCAACCTTGTGCTTCTATTGGTAATAGGGCATAAAATGGTGAAAATTCTTTACAAATTAATTACTAAACTCCATAATAAAGCATACAACTTTGAGTAGAGAAAGAGAAGAATGCTTGTGGGTTCCATCAAAACCCACAAGAGGACAGACTCTTCATGTTTTATTCATTATTTTGGTATTTCTGTGTAGGGTATGCTAATTGGAAGAAGCGCTAAAACTTTTGACCCATTGATGCAGCAGGTGTGTGGTATATTATATATCTTCCTTTTGTACGGCACTTTGAGGTTTACAAAGAGGTTTTATATTCATAGCAATAATAGCTACTATTTGTCTGGTGCTGCATAGTTTTCAAAGCTTATTTACATTACTCATCTGACTGATCATCTCAACTTTGTTAGAAACATAGCGTAATTAGTATTATTGTTTGCATTTTTAGATGAGAAAAACTGAGGCCAAAGGTACCTCAAGTGGATTGCAGAACTAGGGACTTGATCCCAGATCTTTTAGAGCAGACCCATTCCACTAGAGCAGGGCTGTTTGGTTGTATTCCTGGGAAGCAGAGCTTGAAACAAGAATTTGCGTACACATGATTTGCTAAGGAAGAGCTCCCGGGGCAATGGTCAGTAAGGATGTGGGATATTCAGGACAGAGCAGTAGAGAAAAGTAAGGAAGGGTATGATTTCAGGCAAAAATTCTGTAAAGGGTTTTAGCCTGATCCTGCAGGGGAACTTGTTGTACATTATGTCTCAAAGTTGTCTTGACCCTGAATCTGGGTCAAGCAAGGATCTGGGCTTTTAAATATTGTGAGAAAAGTAGCTTCATTAGCTGGAGGGTAGTTTTCCAAAGAGCGGTGCATAGAATGGTAAAAAAAGAAATCCAAAAGGACTGAGCAGAGCATGACATTGTCTGCTATAGTAGATTATCTTATTTTATCCTCAAAACAACCTTGGGAGAGTATGAGGGTTGGTGTAAAGATTTCAGTGCTGCAGAGAAGAAAATTAAGTCCCAAAGAGGTGAGCGATAAATAGGTCACAGAGCTATTAAATGATAGAGCTGCAATAAGATGTGTCAAAGAACATGGGATATATTCTAGCTTTCTGACCTGCTGGTGCCAGCACACTCCTAGATATGAGGTTTCTTTGTCAAAAGATAGGAGGCTGATGGCTTTTTCTGACTGGAAAGAATACATTTCCTTTCTTAGCATGTTGCTTAATTTACAGAGTGCTTTTCTTCTTAATAAAATTTAAGGGATTGTCTAAGTGGATTTCAAGGTTGGAAGTATCAGTAGAGCAGGTCTGAAATCTCAGAAGGTGATGGAGCAGAGAGAAGGAAAGGTATGGGGGGATGTTAATGTTATTGCTCTGAGCACACTGTCATTTGGGGTGAGGGTAATGTCTGAGGACCACTGAGTATAGGCTGTCTGTCATTATTCTTTTCTGCATTGGTTCCAAGCAGTTTGAACCATTGGTTCAATGGTTCAAAGCATTTTGAGTGAAGATCCAGTAATCCAATCCCTTCTGCCATCTCTCTTATAGTTTGCAGAGAAGCAGCCCTGGCAGACATTGTGTTTCTAGTAGACAGTTCAACTAGCATCGGACCCCAAAACTTCCAGAAAGTCAAGAACTTCCTTTACTCCGTTGTCTTGGGGCTTGACATCAGCAGTGACCATGTCCGAGTGGGACTTGCCCAGTATAATGACAACATCTACCCAGCCTTCCAGCTGAACCAGCACCCTCTGAAGAGCATGGTCTTGGAGCAGATCCAGAATCTGCCATACCGCACAGGAGGCACAAACACAGGAAGCGCCCTGGAGTTTATCAGGACCAACTATTTGACTGAGGAGTCTGGCAGTCGGGCCAAGGACAGAGTTCCTCAGATAGTTATCCTGGTGACAGACGGGGAGTCAAACGATGAAGTACAGGAGGTGGCTGACCGGTTGAAAGAAGATGGAGTTGTTGTGTATGTGGTAGGGGTCAATGTCCAGGATGTCCAAGAGTTGCAAAAAATAGCCAGTGAACCATTTGAGAAGTTTCTCTTCAACACCGAAAACTTCAATATCCTGCAGGATTTTTCAGGAAGTATTCTTCAGACTCTGTGCTCAGCAGTGGAGGGTAAGATAAAAGGTAAGAAGCTGTGTTAGAACCCAAGATTCCAACCATGCCAGCTCACTACAATATAACCCAGAATATGCTGGGTGTATGGGAGGGCAAGGAGTGCCCGGCATCACTGGAGAAGCTGGGGAGACTTTGTAGGAGAAGGCATTGAAGGTTGGATGGAGTTCTTGTGGGTAGAAAGGAACATCTTGCCATGTCGTTCAAAGGAAACAGCATGGGTTTTGAAAGTCGGAAGACCTGTTTTTTAATCCTGTCTTTTCCACTTTCTAGTTATGTGAGCAAGGACAAGTGGCTTCACTTTTTCACTTCAATTTTCCTATCTGCACGAAGAAAATAATATTAGTCTAGAAGAATGGTTTATGAGGATTTAATCAGATAAAGTGTATAAAAAGTTCTAGCATAAAGTGTGTCCTCAGTTAACTTCCCTTGCCTCCTCTGTTGTTTGAACAAGAGTAATTGAAAGGTATGTTAGTGTAATAAAACAGACAATAAGGCAGTAGGCTATAAGAGAGTAAAAGCCTTGTGATAGAGTCCCACATAGAGGAAGGGAAGTACAATATACAGAGAGTTGTAGTACCTCTACCTCTCACATTGGGCACACAAAACCATCCTTGTATTCAATTTTCATGAAAGTTTGATTTGATTCACTTTCTCCTTTTGTCTTTTTCTGGCCCCCTGGTCTCCCTTTCCCTTTACTTCCAGAATTCATCAAAGCCTATGCAGATGTGGTCTTTCTTGCTGACACATCACAGGACACATCACGGGCCAGTTTCCAGAGGATGCAGAATTTCCTCTCCAGAGTGGTTGGCATGCTAGAGGTTGGCAGGGACAAGTACCAAATTGGGCTGGCTCAGTATGGTGATCAAGGTCACACTGAGTTTTTGCTCAATACCTACAAGAACCAGAAAGAGATGATAGCTCACATTCATGAGCGTTTTGTGCCCCTGGGTGGCTCCAGGAGGACAGGCAAGGCACTGCAATACCTTCTTCAGACATTCTTCCAGGAGGAAGCAGGAAGCCGGTATCTCCAGGGCATTCCCCAGTATGCAGTGGTCATTAACTCAGGCAAATCTAAGGATGAAGTCCAGGATGCTGCACAGAGACTGAGAGAGAAAGGCGTGAAAGTTATGTCTGTGGGTGTGCAGGACTTTGACAGGAGAGAACTGGAAGGAATGGGGTCTCCAGACCTTGTCTATGATATGCAGAGAGAAGATGAAGTCAGAAACATAGTAGAAGATATGAACGTGGTGATCCAAGGCACTGGACAGCAGCAGCACAGGATTACAGCCAACGAGGAGGCTGTAGGAGGTAAGGTTTGATCTGAGGATATGTGAGTCACTGGGAGATCTCAGTGTAAGAGGAAAGTCTGGGGAAAGAGCAGAGAAGGTGGGTATTCTGGATTCCTCGGTACTGGGGCACTAGCACTAGCAGACAGGAAAGAGTAGGAAGCATGGGATGGCTCAGGCACAATTTTGTTTTAGTTAACTATGGTCACAATGATGCTGCACAACAAACCGGGTGAAAAGTCAGTGACTGAGAAGAATCATTTATTCTCACAGATGGTTGAGGAACAGCTGATATTGGCTGGGCCCAAACAAATGGCTTTGCTGATATTGTCTGGGCCTCTTCACAGATTTGGGATTTGTCTGGGTGTTGGTTGATCTAGGTTTGGCTCTGCTCCACACATCTCTTATCTTATTCCTGGGATCCGCAGGCTAGTCTGGGCGTATTCTTCTCCTGGTAATTGCAGAGGTACCAGAGAGAAAACCAATTGCATAAGCATTTCTCAAACCTCTGCTCCATCATCTGCTAACATTTCATCGACTCAAGCAAGTCATATGGCTATGTTGAAATGAGTAGAGTAGAAAAGTGTGTCTTCCCATGGAATAAGGAGTAAGGGGATAATATTTCTGAGTAAGAATCTAAATTACCATATACCTTTTCCAGGAGAAGGAGCACTCAGGCTTCTCCCCATAGATTAGATAAAGTACTTCCTTATGTTGGCATCCAAGACACTCAAGGGAGATACTGATGGCGTTTTGGTTAGGACAATTCATAGTGTAGAATTGTCCTGTGCGTTGTCCGAGGTTTAATATCCCTAGTTTCTGCCAGCATCATCCCTGAATCATTATGGTAATCCAAAACATCCCCATACATTTCCAAAATGTCCCTTGTAGATAGGTACCACTCTTGGCTGAGAACCACTGAGCCTTATCTCCTGCTAAGTCTTTGTACACATTCTATTCACCAACCAAGCTGAGCTACTCATCATTTGCTCTATGTATATCATGCTTTCCCACCTCTGTCTCTGCTCTTGAATACACTATAATATCAGCCTGTGATGCCCACAGTCAAAATTTAGCCTTCAGTTCTTAAGTTACCCTCTTGATGAAGCATCCTTTGAGCCCTACAACTAGAAGTGGCCAATTTTTCCTTTCTCTGAACTCTGCCCAGACCTATCAACATCTAGAGCTTGGGGTCCTTGGAAATTTATGGGCAGAAAAAAGACAAACACATATACAACAAGAAGAGGAAAATCCAATCAGCGGTAATAAGGAACTAAGAAACACCTTATGGAGGTACTACATTAAGTAGAGATAGATAGTACAAAAGGAGGGCATACTAGAAGATGTGAGCTGGAAGGAATTGTGCTGGTCCCTCAATAACAGGTGTTATTTTAATACACAGGAGAAGGAAGGAGGGTACTCTGGGCAAGGGGAAGAACCATGTAAGGGGTCTACATCCTGGTAAGGGTGTGGAAATGGGAATGGTCTGGATGAATGTGGAAGAAAGTTTAAAAATGGAGCCAATTTGGATCAGTGTAAGAGTATAGAATTAGTGAAATGAGATTGGATTAGGTATGATAGACCCTGACTACAGGATCCCAAAGACACTAGAAGTAATTGGAAATTACTTTTAAACAAGAAATATGACATGAACAAAGCAGTCTTTCAGGAAACCTTCAGCAGGCAGGCTGGGTTCCAAATGGCACCTCAGACTCAGAAGGACTTTAAGGCTGAGCTGTCATCTGGCCACGTGGAAAGGATGTCTGGGCCCAGCCCAAGGGTGACTCTGATAATGAGGAAAAGGAAGGAATCCTGAAGACAATTTGAAAGGAGAAAAACAGCACTTGGTACAAGAAGGTGAAGGAAGGGAGATGTCAAAGATGTCTGGAGTTTCTAGAGTCTGTGTTTTAGACTTGCTAAAATTGTGGACAACATCCTCCTTTAAAATCTAGGATTGAATTTTGATTCTTTATGAAAAAGGACCACAGGGGACATTTCAGGACACCAAGAGACAAAAGAGAAAGTTAAAATGTTATTCTATTGCCCCTAAACCTTGTTTCACAATATTCAGTTGTTTACACAGTGGTTTCAAGCCTCTGCATGTATGGTTTTGGCTCTCTGCTAGGGAGATTTCCTTTCTCACAGATCAAAGCAGATATGGACCTTGACACTATGTGGACACAGTGGGTTTCCCTGCAATAGGCACTGTTTCAAATAGAGAGAGTGGTGTTTGCATTCTTCTTGGCAGCAAGTTTATGTTTTATTCCTTCACATGAGGTAAGTGGAAGGGAAGGTTCTTCTGTAGCAAAATGAAACAGCCAGCTAGCCTAATATTTGGATAAAGATTTTTCATAGAAACTTGCAACATTTCAGGCTGCCTCTGTTAAAATGACATGACATTGATCAGAGAAACCTTTAGAAATTAACAGCCACAGTTAATTTTCATCTTTTAGGAGGTTTCAGGCCTATAAATGAGAATTTGATCCAGGGTCTCTTGAAACTAGAAAAGTGAAGAAAAATTAGTCAAAACTCAGATTCTTCTGGTGGACTTAGATAAATTGAGAAGCAATCTTGAAGCACTTTTTCGTCGATATTCATATATTTAAATATTTTGCAAGTGATGTGAATACTCTTCCATGTCAGAATTTCTGAAATAGGTATGAACCCTGTGATGTTCTTTGACCGTCATGCCAAATAAGGGCTTCTATTGAATTATAAAATGTAGAAATATAAGTTCATATGACATATATTATTGTAATTATAATAATAAATATATTATGTAACATATAAAATATATCATAATACAGCTTTTATATATTAATGTTGTCTTTATTATTCTGTTCTTATGCTAAAGCCCTTCTTTCTGATTTTGCTTGTTTGCAGCATGCACAACTGCTATCCGGGCTGACTTAGTATTCCTCATTGAGGAATTTAGCAGGGTTAGACAACCCAATTTCCAACAAGTTGTCAATTTCCTGAAGACCACTGTCAGTTCTTTAAGCATTCATCCTGATACTGTGAGATTTGGCTTGGTCTTCTACAGTGAGGAACCACGACTCGAATTTTCACTGGACACATTTCAGAATCCAGCCAAAATCTTGGAGCATTTGGACAAATTAACCTACCGGGAAAGAAGAGGAAGGACAAAGACTGGTGCTGCATTAGATTTCCTGAGAAACGAGGTTTTCATTCAGGAGAAGGGCAGCCGGTCCAACCACGGTGTGCAGCAGATAGCTGTGGTCATCACGGAAGGCTTCTCCCAAGACAGTGTATCTAGACCCGCTTCTCACCTCCGAAGGGCAGGCATCACCATCTATGCAGTGGGCACCCAGAATGTCTCAGAGAGTAAGGACCTGGAGAAGATAGCATCATATCCTCATTGGAAGTATTCAGTCCCCCTGGAATCCTTTTTGCAGCTCTCCATAGTACGAAGCAAGCTTATAAGCCAGATCTGCTCTGAGATGGTGGACAGTAAAGTTTCCTTTAGAGGGATGAGCTATCCCCTACAAGAAGGTAGGACGGTCTTTTCCAAATTTGGTATTTTTAAATAAAAAATTTTCTTAAGTTTTTTTTAGTTGCTCCGTGTACCCATCTCCTCTATCCTCCAACAAAGAAAAGATTTTGAAGTCAATTCATTAAAAAACCAGAAACGGAAACTTTGTTTATCTTGATGCCAAACAATGCAGGAGAAAATGAAGTAAAAAGGCAACATTTCTAGCACCTCCTATCTTATCCTTCCTCCCTTTTAAAAAATATGTAAATTTTGATCTCACACTGTCACTCAGACTGGAGTGCAGTGGCACAATCATAGCTCACTGTAACCTTGAACTCCTCCAGTTAAGTGATCCTCCAGCCTCACCCTCCTACGTAGCTGAGACTACAGGCACGCACCCCCACGCCCAGCTAATTTTATAACATTTTTTGCAGAGACAGGGTCTCATTATGTTGCCCAGGCTGGTCTAGAATTTCTGACCTCAAGTGATCCTTCGTCTTGGCCTCCCAAAGCTCTGGGATTACCGGTGTGAGCCACTATGCCTGGCCCCCTTCCGTTTTAACAGTTTGACGAAGAGTTGTGTATATTTACAGTAGAAGCCCTAAGGAACCGAGTGTGGACTGATCAAATCTTAAGTCATTGAAGCAGGCAACTACTTTAAAAAGGATACAAACATACTTGAATTTTTAAAATGTTATTTTCTTTTTTATTTATTTTCTTCTCAGAAACTATTGTTTCTCACATACTTGAAATTTAAAAAATTAACTTAATATATATAAATGAATGTTAATTTGCCAATCTTTTGGCAAAAGATAGGGCCAAGTCTTCTTTGATTATGAGCCCTCCTGATTGGATTTCATGTATTTTCTTTATAAACTATCCAATATTATGTTATCAATAATTTCGTTTCAGTTTCTTTAAAGGAGAAAGACTTTTGAAGCAATTCAAAACAGAAACAGAAATAGCTATTGATTTTTATAATCTTAAAATGCCATCTTTTGTATTGCTATCTAGTACACTGGCAATTTTTTTAAAAACAACTTTCTCTTATTGAGTCTTTTTCTAAGCAGTTAAACTGGTTTTCATAGATGCAATAAACCTCTTTTACTCACACTCAAATCCTGTTCATTTGCACGATATTTGATTAATTATGTAATTATAACAACAAGACTACCATAAACAAGCTGGGGACAAACCCGCTCATCTTGGTAAGCTTGTTCTTTCACTGGGTGAAGCAGAACTTCAAGCACTCAGTGTTTTATGGGGGCATCACTCATGCTTTACAAAGGAAAGGGAGAATATTGGTTTATCTGGTGAGTCACTAAAGTGGAGGTTGCTCAGGAGAGTTCCTACTACATATGCAGTTAAACAAAAAAAACACACAGCAGAAAAAACATAGCGGTTAAGCGTATGTACTTTGGCAGATAAATGCCCAAATTTTAAGTCCTAGATTTGGCACTTACTGGCTGTTATGAAAATCTTTGTGTCTGTCTGTCTTCTTATCTATTTTTATTTACCCATGCTAGTATTTCTTAGATTCAAATTAGAATCACAGATTTAAATTAGAATCGTTGAAATGTACATAATTGAGGTGAAAATTCAAGGCTATAATCATGTCTTCAAGGGAAAATCACTGAGCTTTTTTTCTTGTTAAACACTGAGTGATCTGGTAATTTCTTGATTACTTGTGCTGAGGTCTAGAAATTTGAAACATCTAAGCAAATTTCTATCTTTCTCTTTGACCTATATTTTTAGTTCCTTTCTCTGTTCTGGGAATGAGAAACAAAATTGTTGAATGTGAGTTTCATTTCCGTGTGCCTACCTGCCTATACTCTGTACATGAGAAGGACAGAAGAGGAGCACTAGTAGTTCACAGTATGAAAGAGCTGAGAGTTGTTTTTTGTTTTTGTTTTTGTTTTGTGTGTGTGTGTGTGTTTTTTTTTTTTGATACTGCAGAGAAGCTAAAAAGAAACTTGCAATCAGAAAAAGTAGCCCAGAGTCTAGAAGGGTTGGGGAAGGGGATAGCCTAGAGGTAAATAGAAGCTATGATGATTTTACCAGAATTTTTTCTTGGATAATCACAATAATCATAATATCTACCATTTGTTGGTCATTTGTCATGTGTCAGATACTCTGCTAAGCACTTTATGTGTATGATTGATGTGAATGCTCGGCAACCTCCAGACTGTAAGAAGTATTCTCTTTCTCTTTTACCTCAATCTGCTAAGACTCACAAGAATGTACAGTGCAGGCAATATTTAGGGCCCTCAGCTCCTCTTGACAATCAAAGGGCCCTGGTCTATAGTGAAGCCCCCTTGGGCTGCTCCTGTAGGGAGCAGAGATGCCCTTTCCTGCACAGTGGTCCTTTTCTCTGATGCTGGGCAGCCATCTTTGTGTCACCAGTGGATGCTGGGTCCCTGCAAAGTTTGGGTTTTTGCCTTATTTTTCCACAATTTCCCCTTACTCTCCAGAATTCAGCAAACACTTACCATGGGGTAAATGGCTCCTTTCTCTACCCACTCTAAGCTACACTCCTTTCCAATGCATGCCCCTCTAGGATAGCACTACCAGATAAAATATAGGACACCCAATTACATTTGAATTTCATTCATATAAACAACAAGGGTTTTTTAAGTATGCCCCACATATTGCATGGACCCAGGTCCTCCCACATGAAGACCTGAGCAGGGGAGCCCAATTCTCACCTCAGACCACTTACCTTTCAGCCAAGAAAATGAAAAGGCCCTTCCTGGGGTCAAGGGAATCCAGAGATTAACAACTTAAGGCTGGGCTGCCCTTATTGAGAGGGATTGGAGAAAAGATTTTTTTTTTTTTTAGAGGAATCTACTAGATGACAAAAATAAAACACCAGCTACTCTTAACTCTACATCTTTAATACTGAACTCTGCTCTGTTTACATGATATTACTGTCTTCTCTCAATAAGCTTATTGAGTAGCTGTCAATATTCTCATTTGATAGATCAGGAAACTGAGATGCAAGGGGGCCAAGCATGCTAGTAACCAAGGAGACAGGATTAAATGCAGAGCCACTTGCCCTGGAGGCTGGGCTTTAACACAAGGTGACTCATTTAATTCAGACTCTTTTTTAAAACAATTTCTTCTAAAAAAATGGGATACATGTGCAGAATGTGCAGGTTTGTTACATAGGTATATGTACAATAGGTTTGCTACACCTATTGACCTGTCCTCTAAGTTCTCTCCGCTCAACCCCCTACCCCTCAACAGGCCCTGGTGTGTGCTGTTTCCTTCTCAGTGTCCATCTGTTCTCAATGTTCAACGCCCACTTATGAATGAGAACATGCGGTGTTTGGTTTTCTGTTCCCGCATTAGTTTGCTGAGGATGATGGCTCCAGCCTCATCTGTGTCCCTGCAAAGGACATGATCTCTTTCCTTTTTATGGCTGCATAGTATTCCATGGTGTATATGTACCACATTTTCTTTATCCAGTCTATCATTGATGGGCATTTGGGTTGGTTCCATGTCATTGCTATTGTCAATAGTACTGCAATAAACATGTGCGTGCATGTGTCTTTATAGCAGAATAATTTATATTCCTTTGGGTATATGCCCAGTAATAGGATTGCTGGGTCAAATGGTATTTCTGGCTCTAGATCCTTGAGAAATCGCCATACTCTCTTCCATAATTATTGAACTTATTTACATTCCCACCAGCAGCGTAAAAGCATTCCTATTTCTCCACAGCCTTGCCGGCATCTGTTGTTTCCTAATTCAGGCTCATTTAATAGAGAATGTTTTAAATTAACTTAAGTCAAATTATTAAATTAAATTAAATTTTAGAATGTACACAATTTTGCCCATGTCCTTAAAAAGTACAACTTGGATGGGAGGCAGAGAATAATGGAATCTGAAACAATACATAGCTTCAAATGTGCTCTGATTTTACTTTCATTTCCTTAACTTCCCCATTTGAGAAATGTCAAGTTATATTTCCTTCATGTCTTAAGTGGGGTTAATCAGAAACAGACTCTGAGACAACAATTTGGATGCAAATTATTTATCTGGGTGGTGATCCCAGGGGATGCTGACAGGAAAGTGGAGATTTAAGAACCAATTCGGGGTGAGGAGTAACCTACAGGTTATTGCTACAGGCAACTGGAGACTCAGGGAAACCATGCAGAACTTACCTTAGAGTGGTTCTATGCAAAGAACAAGGGAGCTGGGGTCTTTATCCACCAACCTCTGCGAGTTATTGGGTGGTGGCTGCTTCTAGACTCACTCCCAGGCATTCTGGTCTTCCTAGTATGCCAGCTGATCATGCTCTTGGCCAAAGAGTACCCATAGGCAGAGTCACAGGTGCTGCCAAGGGAACAATGAGTACTGAGGGAAGATTGGGATCAATTGCTCAGGTTCTTCACCGTCTTAGATTCTGTTATGACGGGTTCTTGCTTCTTTTTATTGCCTAGGTTGTGTGCACATCGAAAAGGCAGATATTTACTTCCTTATTGATGGGTCTGGCAGCATCAATCCAGAAGATTTTCTTGAGATGAAGGCGTTCATGAAAGAAGTGATAAAAATGTTCCAGATCGGACCCAACAGAGTACGGTTTGGAGTCATTCAGTACTCAGACAAAATTCAAAGTCAATTTATCCTCAGCCAGTATCCCAGTGTGGCAGAGCTGAAGGTAGCCATTGATAACATCCAGCAGGGGGGAGGTGGCACCGAAACCGGTAAGGCCTTGAACAACATGACTCAGGTTTTTGCAGACACTGGCCGAATCAATGTTGCTCGATATCTTATAGTCATCACTGACGGTAAATCTTCAGACCCGGTGGCTGAGGCTGCAGAGGGATTGAGGAAAAATGGAGTTATCATTTATGCCATTGGAGTAAGAGAAGCTAACATTGATGAGCTTAAGGAAATAGCTAAAGACAAGATATTTTTTGTGTATGAGTTTGATTTACTGAAGGACATCCAAAAAGAAGTGGTACAGGACATCTGCTCTTCAGAGGGTAAGACTTTTTCTTCTTCAATCTCCTTTCCCACCTCTCCAAGAATATGTACCTGATCTATTTAAATAAGCTTCATTCTTTTATGCATTTTTTTCCCAAGACAGGATCTCACTGTGTTGTCCAGGCTGGTCTTGAGCTCCTGGGCTCAAAGCAATCCTCCTGCCTCGGCCTACCAAAGTGCTAGGATTACAGATGTGAGCCACCACGCCCAGCCAGCTTCATTGTTTAATCATGGATTCACTGGTTGACAGCTTAGTATTGGACACTCAAAGTGACCACAACCTAGAATGAAGCAAGATGGTCAAGTTTTATATATTTATCATACAGCTGTGTCTTATTTTGAGACTACTCTGAATTGCAGAGCAACTTTGCTGGGTTGCAGAATATTTGTTTCATTGAACTCCTCTTCCACTCCCTTCTAAAATATTTTCATGTTGTGTATATGCCATTCCAGACTGTCCCTGGGGACTTGTAATTAATTGGCTTCAGATTCTTTCTTTCTTTTTTTTTTTTTTTTGTTTCAGATTCCTAATGAATGTTCTGTTCTGTTTCCTTTTTCCCCAGCCTGTAAGACTAGTAAAGCTGACATTATCTTCCTGATAGATGGTTCAGAATCCATCTCCCCAGAAGACTTTGAAAAGATGAAAAGATTTGTGGCAAGCATGGTGAACCAATCTAATATTGGTACTGATGGAATTCAAATTGGCCTTTTGCAGTTCAGCTCAATCCCCCAGGAAGAATTCAGGCTCAACCAATACTCCTCAAAGGTGGACATTTACAGTGCCATCTTTGATGTTCAGCAGATGAGGGATGGCACCCGTACTGGGAAAGCTCTGAATTTCACTCTGCCTTTTTTTGACAGTTCAAAAGGAGGGAGACCCAGTGTTCAACAATATTTGATTGTGATCACCGATGGGGTCGCCCAAGATAATGTAATCATACCAGCCAAAGCCCTCAGGGACAAAAACATAATTATTTTTGCCATTGGGGTGGGAGAAGCCAAAAAATCACAGCTTTTGGAGATCACTAATGATGAGGACAAAGTGTACCATGATGTAAATTTTGAGGCCCTGCAGAACCTGGAGAAGGAAATTCTTTCTAAGGTCTGTGATCCACAAGGTGAGTGACAGAGAATTGCTATTTGATCCACAAGCTCATCATAGGTGTTAGAGATGCTATTGGTTCTCTTAATAAAGTAAAACTATGATCCTTCTAACTAGGCAAGGAGGGGAGCAGGAGATCACCCTGTAGGGCTTGAGTTCCTGTCGCTGTTGTTCACCCTCCCCTGGGGATTCTTTTAATCATTCCCATGGCTGTCATCACTTTGGCTTCTGAAGGCCTGAAGCTTCTTAGAACTCTGTCTCTAGGAAGTCCTCATAACTCCTCCTTTTGTACCTTATAGCATAGGCAAAATCAGATTGTAATGTGTAAACACAATGTGCTGAAGTTTTGGCCATGTCAAGAGGGAAATAGAAGCAGAGAATAATGTCGGCTGGACAGTCTCTCTTATGTAACAGAATACAGTGTCTTCTCTATGAGGCTCTGTACAGGAGTCTGTCTACTTTGTTGCCAATCTTCTTCCATATGGCCAAGGTCATCCTTAATCCCATTCCATCTCCTCAAGTTTTTATCCAAAGCTGCAAGGCGCAAAGACAGGGGTTGTTCCTTTTGACAGTCTGGGTCTTGCCTTTTTTCTTCCCCAGGACTTGCCTTTCAGTGGATGATTGAAGGCCTCCCAAACTTAAACATACATTTGAATCATCTAGGGATCTTGTTAAAATGCAGATCCTGAATTCAGCAGATCAGCATTCTGCATTTCTAACAAGCTCCCAGGTGAAGCAGATTTTGCAGGTTTTCATCATACTTTGAGTAGTAGTATAGTACAGTATAGTACAGTATAGTATAGTATAGTATAGTATAGTATAGTATAGTATAGTATAGTATAATGAAGNAGTATAGTATAGTATAGTATAGTATAGTATAGTATAGTATAGTATAGTATAATGAAGCATAATAAAGCAGAGTATAGCGAAATACAGTATGTATGGTATGGTATAGTACAGGATAGCACAGGATGTGATAGAATGGTATAACTGTATAATATAGCAAAGTATGGAATTATATCAAAGGATCTATAATGGAACTCATAAAGCTCGAAATTCCTTCAAGTGAACATGTGTACAAGGAAATCATTTTGTTGTTATGTCACTAAATAGATGTGCATTTAATTGGATCTAGATTTTTTTTTTGGTAGTTTTAGGCTGAAAAGAAGAGGCTACTCACCTCTATGTTCTTACTTAACTGTGTACCTCTTGATGAGGTCCTGCCACCTTCAGCCTTCTGCTGGGAGGCAGAATATGGGCTTTTGACATTTACAGAGCACTTTCTCATCCTTTATTTTACTTGATTTCTCACAAGTCTGAGATAACAAGCAGTATTTTAAGAAAAATAATTTTATCAGGTGGGATGTTTTTGCCTACAAGTAATAGAAAACTTAAGTAAGAAGGACACGTTTTATTCCATCTAACTGGCACTCTAAAGGCAGGGCAGGCTTCAGATGGGGCACAATTAAGATTCTTACTTGTTTTTTTCCATTATGTATGTAGCACTATTTTTTCCTTTTTTTTTTTTAACTGAAGGTTGAATGCAAAGCACTATTTCTAATGTGTTAGATGGTATACATTCATCTAACATGCACATCAAACCCATGTGAAGCAGCCGCTATCATTAGGATACTCAATTTCAGATTAAGAAAAAACAAGCAGGGAGAGGTTAAGAAACATAGACAGGAAATAATAGAGGCAGGGTTTGAATTCCCCGGCAGTTTGGTGTCAAAAGTCCAACCACTAAGCATTATGTATGCCTATGAAGCCTCTCTATGAGAAACTAGGGCCATACTTGGGCCAAGATTTTTGTTTGTTTGTTTTGTTTTGTTTTTAAATTTTAAGACAGGATTTCACTCTGTCACCCAGGCTGGAGTGCAGTGGTATGATTCCAGGTCACTGCAGCCTCAACCTCCCAGGCTCAAGCAATCCTCTCACCTCTAGCTGGGGCCACAGGGGAGTGGACATCGGCTCGTTTTTTTAAAAAATTTTATGTAGGGACAAAGTCTCCCAGTGTTATCCAGGCTGGTTGAACTCCTAGACTCAAACAATCCTTCCTCTTTGTCCTCCCAAAGTGTTGGGATTACAGGTTTGAGCCACTGTGACTGGCCTGGGCCAGGTCTTATTTTGGAAACAGAGACTCAGTTTTGGAGGACTAAGATAGGAACCCTGCATTCCACCAAATCTTTGAAGTCCGATTTTCTAGGACATTAAAGTAATATCTTTGCTTATATTGACTAAAAAATATAACTACTTTGCAGTAGTCTAGCCAAATTTGAAAATCATTTGAAAAGAATGCACATAGACAATTATTTTTAAAAGAAGCGTGAATTATGGTATGCCCTACATTAAGTAGTTCAGATTTTTTTAGTCATCGAAGTCCTATTTTTTGTTTCTATGTGGGTAAATATTACACTGGGGAGAAGAGATATAGGATTTAGCTTCTTTTTTCAGTTTATTATGCCCCAGATAGTAAGTTAGGATTTATGTTTATCTTCAGCTTTGTCTTTAACTTTTTTGATGAAATTAGTTAGACACTTTAATAAGGGCTAGACTCTCATTAATGATAGAATTCTAGAATCATAAACCTGAAAAAGACCTTAGAGATTACCTGGCAAGATTTAATCCTCTGCATTAAAAGGGAGGGAAATTGCTTCTTGCATTTGTCAATTATAGAACAGAGCCAGCTGGAAATGTTCCTGGTGAAAATGTGAATTAGAAATGTTGGAATAATATGCCATACTACAAAAAGGAAATTCCTTTTTTTCTGAAATTAGGTCCAATATAGAAATGGGATTTACATCTGTGAAAGCTCATTTTTATAAATTCGAACTACATATTTAAAAAACCAAACCAAACCAAGATATTTTATGTGAAATGAAGAGAGGAAGGCATTTTCTGTCTTGGCAATTACAGAAATGTATCTTACCAGCTAGCGTGGAGTATGACATTTAGGGGATTGAATGCTCATGGCTCAGCTCTGATCTCAGGTTTTTGGGAAACTTTAAGCTAGTGTCCATGGTGAATGGTCTACTACATATTTATTTTCCTTCAAATTGTTCCTCCCCATCTGCAGTTCTGTTCTTGCAGATTCTGATACAAGTATACACATTCTGTTACAGACACAGATCCTTACATCATCATGTAATCTAGTGTGTGATGATCTAAGGAGAAAATGTTTGCATGTCCTGGATTGCCTTGGACAGTGCTAAGTTATACTTGTTGTGCAGAAGTAATTAATAGGTCCCCTTTTATGGTTGTTACATTTTAATTCATCCAACCAGATTCTAACTCAGATGTGTCTCTGACCATCAACTTTTGATCTTTAGTGGAATTTTGTGCATAATTTTATTATATACTGGTAAGTGTATAGGTACAGCCTGAAATATTAATGGGCCTTCAAATTCCAGAGAAAACCTTCCCAAGAGGACTTAAATATTTTTAGACATAAGATACAGAAAATTGGGAGTGATTTTTTTCCTGACATTTTCTAATATGCTCCCATGCTGCTGAAACAAGGTATAGGCATGGGTGGTGAATGAGGAAAAACACTTTCAGGGAAGAAGGAAATAATTCCAGTTATTGTTGAAAAAGACTCAAGGCTCGGCTCATTTATATTTTCTTTTTTGATTTTTCTTCATTGCTTTTCTTCATTGATTTATCAAACAGTCAATGAACATCTGTATTGGGCAATTAGAAAATTAGATGGCATAGTCCTTACTATCAAGGAATCCTTGTTTAGTAGGGAAGAAGGTCAAGTAAAGTAACAATGGACATGGGGGGGCATTTAATAACTTAACATGGGGAAGTGGGGATAAGAACCAGAGAGTGCTTGGGGAGTGGGGTGGGGCAGGCACTTGAACTACTACTACTTGAAGGACCAGACTGGGGTGGGAAGATGGGAAAAGACACTTTAGGCAAAGGGAATAGGATCTGCAGAGGCATAAAACTATGAGACAGTATGTATTGTATCAGTTAGCTTTTGCTGTGTAACAAACAATCCCAAAACTTAAGCTACCAATATTTAGCTTATACTACTGTGGATTGGCGGGTTTGTCTTTTAGGGCTAGACTGGCTGATATCTTCTAGGCTCAGCTATGCATCTGCAGATGACTAATTTTATTTTCTTCATCTTCCAAGGATGCAACCTGGATTTGTCTGTAGGAATTGATATCTCAACTCATTCAAAGCAAGTTCAACAGAAGCTTCAAGAGTTACTGCCAGAGCTGATGCAACAGTTGACTTTGCTTTCTAACATCAGCTGTGGCATTCCTGATCAGATCAACCCAAGATTCCGCTACTTGGTTCCTGGCTCAAATGGCAAACTTATCTTTGACTCAGGCTTTGAAAAATACAGTTATGAGATCATCCAGAAATTCTTGGTTCATCAAGCTGCCAAGAATAACAATATGGATGTGAACTTTTTGCAGTCCTTGGGAGATAATGCTATTCATCTGTCTTCCGCTAAAGTAAAGGTAATAAATGCTGAGAACCCTTGCTATGGAGCCATCAAGTAGGGTAGAATGGACAAGGCTTTGTGACTGAGGCCAACTAAATTGTTCTTAATTGGTGATCTTACACAGAGGAAAACCATACTGTTACCCAATAAGAACCAACAAGAGATGTGTTTTCATTCAACAACAAATATTTTTTAAGCCCTAGAGATTCTATGCTCAATAATGCTAGTAGGAATATAAGAATAAAGTCCCTGCTCTCAAATTGCCCACAGTTTAGTGATTCATATTCTTCCATAACATAAATTCATTTCCAAGACAACTTGGATGGTGTTTTAAGACTCCTTAGCATTTTATGGTCACTCATTACCATTTAGAGTAGGCTTGCTATTTTTCCAGTCAGCATCTTGAACTGTCTTTAGTGACAGTTATTTAGTACAGCTCACCCCTCAAGCCTCTCCCTCCCTTCTGCTCTTCTCTGAACTATATACTCACAAAAGCCCACAGAGATGGAAAGCTTTTATGCGATGTTTATTAGGAAATGACATCCCCAAACTTCATAACTTACATTTAGCTTTTCCTTTAGTCATGCATCTAATGGATGTATTTTTTGACTAATATCATCCACATTTTATTTTTTATTCCTGTTTTAAATTAAAAATTTCTTATGAGCAAATAAACACATTTCAATTGTAGAAAATACATTACAAAGTATAACAGAAAATAGCAATAACCACCCCCACATCTCCTCCCCTCCACCCCCGCCCACACTGCATACACCACACATGCACACACACCTCTCTGTTAATATTTTGGTATTTTTGGTTGATAAGGATAAATATTGTAAGCATTTTTGGAAGGTATTTTTAAATAAGTTCAGCTGATTCAAATCCTCTTTTTTTTTCAGGGGGATGGGGAGGTTGAAATAAAGATGAATGTGTAATAAAAGAATAAGTAAAAAGGAACAGGGTGAAAGGCTAGGCATAACCAGAAAAACTCACTCTTGCATTTTAAGTAAATGTACAATTTATAATATCCATTTTATGCCTTCTTTCTCCCCTTCCCCTCTGTTCCCTCCCTTCTTCCTCCCTCCTTCCCTTTCTTCCTTCCCTTCCCTCCCTTCCCTTTTCCTCCCTGCTCTCACTCTCTTACTACCTTCCTTTTCTCTTCCTTCCCCACCCTGCCTCCTTCCTACTCCTCTTTTCTCCCTCCCTCCTTGTCTGGCTCTGCCAACTCCCTTTCTCATAAACAACAGGTTCTTTTAGTGTTTACAGATGGACTGGATGATGATTTAAAGAGACTGAAAAAAACATCGGAGTTTCTCCACAGCAGAGGTAAGTCCATAGGGTTGCCCAGTGTGGGCCTCCCTCCTCCCACTGGAACTGAGGCACTCAGCTCTCCAGATGGCACTGGACTCTATGAAGCTTCCTGTGTGCTCACCCAGTGCGTGAGGCTCAGTGCTCATGAGGCTGATGCCCCGTCTCCTTCTTTGTATGGGCCAGAGGATGTTTTGGGGCTGAGACTCTCTGCCTTCTTCAACAGTGTCCCTGACACTGACCAGGGGTCTTCTGACTCAGACAGGACTAGCTTTTGAGGGTGGGAGGTTGAAGGTACACTTCCTACTTCAATGGTGAGGGGGGCTGTTTGTTCTTTTAGGCCAATCTGGGGTCCATATGTCGTTTTCTCCAAAACTCTGGAGTCAGTCTAAAGCTGGGCCCTGCTCTTTGCGTTGTAGTTCCCCTCTCTTTGTTCTTAATTCTTCCTCCTTCTCCATCTCCAAGAGTTCCTGCTGCTAGTCTATATGGCATCTTTGTGCAATCAGAGAAAGACATCCAATACACTGCATGGATGCAAGTGTATTGGGCTCCTGGGTGGTGAGGGGTATGCTGGCTGGATTTGGCCATGCATTAGCTCTCTCAGATGGGTGGTCTTGCACAGCACAACTTGTCCAACTGTACACTATGGCTCTCACCATTCCCACTTTGTGCCATGTAAAGGCTCTAAAGCAATCTAAGGATGAACAACCAGCAACTTGTTCAAGTTCCTTTCACCCCTTTTCCTCTTCAGTCGAGTATATTCAACATATTTTGCTGGGGATGATGTTTTCCATTGGTTAATCATGTGCTAGAATATTTTTTATGACAACTTACTCCCATCTTAATTCACTGCATAGATTGCCACTGGAAGTTTAAGTTGTTGCATGTTTTCTGGAGGGGATTTGGGAGTATGCAACAAGAGACTAAACTTTGCTTACATGCTATGCTAGATCAGAAATTCCATTTCAAAGAATTTAGTTTTAAGGAATAATTAAGAATATGTACACAACTTTTAACCACACAATTTTCAAGCAGCTTGTTTACCATAGCAAAAAGCTGATTTGTGTGTATGTGCCAAGAACTTACTGTTCAAACTATTTTTTAAAAATTTATTTATTTATTTATTTATTTATTTTTTTGTTCAAACTATTAACAGTAATATTTGTTTTGAAATTCGACGAACAAGGTGATTTCTAGTTGAATTTCCAAAATGCCCTTGTTCATTTGTATTTTTGTTTTGTGGACAAATCCAGATGATCTCTTAATGCCTGCATTGGTAGGATAGGCTAGATTATACAGCAATAACAACCTCCAAATCTCAGTGACTTAAAGTAGCAAGAAGTGGTTCATCTTTGCCTCCTGCTCACCGTTCAAAAACCCAGGCTGAAGGAGGGTATATCCCAACAGCTGTTTTTGTAATTGCTGTGGCAAGGGAAAGGAAATGGGCAAATTGTGTACTACTCTTAAAATTTCTCCTGGGGATTAACATATGTCACTTCTGCTCGCATTTAATTAGCTAGAGTGAGCCATATGGTCACTTTTAACTTTCATGAGATAGATAATATTTTACAGGTAAGGAATTGAGGTTCAATGAGTGTTGATAACCTGACTGAAGAAGTGCAGTCCTATCATGTGCCCTTAAGATGGGGAGCCAGCATATTTGTGAACAGTCACAGTGACTGCTACAATTCCTAAGTGTAAACCAAAAGTCAACTTCAGGGATAGGCTTAGAAGGAAGTAATTTAATACAACGAGGGCTGGAAACCATCTGTGAAATGACAAAATGGGGGCTATAAGAGAGCTATGAAAGTCCTTTGTGGTTCTGCTTAACTTTCAGCTGGTGGGATTGAAAGGTATCAGACCAATTCTTCAAGAAGGCATGCCACAAACTAGTTTTAATTGTAACAAAATGCAGTTTGAGACAAGACAAGTGAAGGCTATGGGAATGGTGGAATGATGGATGAATACGTGGGGCTGAGACAAAGATAGATCATTCAAAAGACATGAACATAATCTCCCACCTGTTGAAATTGTGAAGGATTCTCTGGACTCCTAATCATTGGCCTGGAAGGTGTCCATAAATTAGAAGAGCTCCAGGAGCTGGAATTTGGCAGAGGGTTTGCATATAAGCAACCTCTGAGCATCACACTGCAATCCCTCCCAAGCGTCTTACTGAAGCAACTTGTAAGTACTTTTTAAAAATGCCATCCTTTGCTAAGTTCTATTAATTACAATAATTTTAAAAACATTGAGAGAATTTTGTCTTCTTAGTGTGTAATGTGATATAGACTAACACAGATGAGAAAGTAGTATGTGATATGGATCTGTTTTTCAGGATACAGTTGTGGAAAGAACATGCTGCAACATATACGCAAAATGTTTTGGAGAGGATGGGTACAGAGGTGATTATGGGAGTTCTGGGAGGAAGGTAAGTATTTGTCAGATGTGAATAGGGGAAAGGAGAGAGACGATATTTTAGTACCCACTACATACCAGACTCTGTTGTGTATTTAACAGCATTTTCTAATTTTACCCCCCTAACAAACACTTTCAGGTAGATGTTATTTTACATGTGTGAAATTGAGGCTCAGAGAGGTGACATCACTTTCCCAAAATTGCATCATTGTGAAGATGCATTTGGGAGTTAAGCCCCTTTGTCTCCCTGTCTCTAAGTCTCACATGATTTCCACCATATTATGCTACCTTCTTGTGGTCGTTTGACAAATAATGTCACAAATTCTGCCACTGCACAGGAGTTTTCACTTTTCTACCATATTTTCACTTGTCCAACATCTGCTTTCTTTACAGTAGTAAATACCTCTTTCCCATCTAACATTCTTCTCTACAGCATCAAACTCTGAGAAAAGAGTTGCATCTCTGTTAACTCTAGGTTAACCAAGAGGAAAATTACTACTTAACACTTCTAAGGGAGAGTATCTCGTTAGAAATGGTCCTCAGATATTCAGGGCTGGCAAGGTTCCATAATCACAGGGACTGAAGCTTTATGATGAGGGTATAATCACAAGCACACAGGTAAGGTTAAGTTATACCCGCTGGCTTTGTGTCATCTTTTTACACGTTTTCTTTGGAAGATTTTCCATGAGGTTGTTGGAATGAGCTCTTCAGGGCTTTGCAGATCAATCTTTTAAATTTAGAATAGTATAAAGTTTATAATTACTGTTTGAAAAATAAATTGTAATCATGCCTTAGCATTAGATTTTTCCCTGTCATGTTGTTATTCATTAACCGGGACAGATTTGGAGAATCAGAAAATTGAGTTTGGGGAGCTTCTTGATGTGTTTCTTTGCAGCTTGTGCCTGTGCCTCTAAGGCCAAAGATGGGAGTATTTTAATTTTTTGACTTCTCTGCTGTTTCCGTTTGCAAGAATTCAGTAGATGGTCATAATGACTTTTATATCTTTGTTGATCACAAATAAAATATGCCTTCCAGGTCTTATTGACCAGCTTTTAGACTAAATAGACACATCTGACTATAACATGGCAAGCCAAACTTCCTTGAGAGGAAATGGTTTGTGTGTTTTGGTATGTAAGAAGAAGTAAAAAACAAAACAAAACTGGACAGTTGAGTCACACAGAAATAAACAACTGTTTCTCATGAATAAGGTAGGCAGGAAGACCTTTGCTTACTGATGTTTTGTAAACAAGGTTGAAAGCTTCTTTAAGAGTAACAGTTTTCCTTAAGCTTTTAACTAGAAACTAGTCTTGATTTGGATTTTTACAACAATAAGAATAGTTTGATTACTGACTATTAAGACAAACAGGTATGCATGTTTTCACTGTAACACTGGACAAGAATATTTGTTTCTGTACATCTCTGCACATTGTGCCTGATATTTAGTAGATTCTCTATAAAATGACAACTCTGTGAGACAAGGGTATCTATTAGTAACAATTTTTATTTCACATAGATTTGAGAAACAAATAATTTAGAGGCCAAGTTATTTATTTTGACTTCTTGTCTTTTCAGGGAGAGAAGGGTTTTGATGGGTTACCTGGTCATCCTGGTGAGGAAGGCAGATATGTAAGTATTGAATGTTATTTCTTTACTTTGAAAGCACATGGCAAAATGGATCAAATATTAGCAATATTTAATTGCACCTAAGTCATGGAAGTTTTTCTCATCTATGCCACTTAAAGTGGGTCTAAAAAATATATATATATATTCAAAATAGACATTTATTATAATAAATTCCAGGCAGATCTGCTTTTTAAAGATATAGTTTCTGGAATGCATTAATGATTCAGTATGGCTGTTTTCTTTTTTAATCAGTGAATTTGAACTAACTGAAAATGTGATCTGTGTCTAGTGTGCATGGATGTCAAAGTAGTTGTTAATCATGAGCTAAATTGCAGATAATTTGTTCCTATTACTAAGCTGTCTATATTTGTAAATGGTTAACAAAATAATTGGAGAGAATCTAAGACCATTCTTACTACAGGTCACTCAGATGCTTCCCTGTGTGGCTGAGAAGGTGGTGGAGTTATAGTTAGCCACTGATGGCTTGCATGTAACTCTGGACACACCCCTGGGGATATGCTTGGCAAACACAAGTTATCTATCAGTCATGTGATTGTCTGTGGAGAAAATGTATATTATAGAGAGAATTGTGAGCTAGGGGACTGGGATGTGATAGGGACCATCTTTATTACATAATACAAATGCCAGAAAGATTTTTAAATCCCATGGTTTTCAGTTAATTTTGAATTATGGAAAACCACTTTGCCACCGGTTCCTATTTTAAGGTTGATTCATGTATATACCACTGGTTCTCAAACATTTTGGCCTAAGGATGGCATTATATTCTTCCCCCCACCCCAACTTTATTGGGGTATAATTGACAAATAGAATTGTATAATTTAAGATGTACAATATAATGAGTTGATACATATGTATACATTATCAAATGATACTAGAATCAAGTCAGTTAACATGTCCATCACCTCATATAGTTGCCATTTTTTTGTATATGGCAAGAACATTTAACATCTACTCTTTTAGCAAATTTCTAGTATATTATATAGTATTATCAACTATAATTATCATCTTGTACATTACAACCCCCAAACTTACTAACTTATAACTGAAAGATTGTACCTTTTAACCAAAATCTCTCCATTTCCTGCACCCCTCAACCTTTACACTCTTAAAGATTGTTGAGAACCTTGAAGAGCTTTTGTTTATGTGGATTCCATGTGTTATTATTTACCATATTAGAAATTAGAACTAAGAATATTAAAAATTGTTTCTTATTACAAAATAACAACAATAAACTCACTAAAGTTAACATTCATGACATATTTCTTCATGAAAAATAACTGTATTTCCTAAACAACAAATATTAGTGAGAAAGCAGCATTGTTTGGCATATTTAGCTTATTAGGAGGCAGCTGAATTTCCAATCTGTCTCTGTATTCAGTCTGTGGTGATGTCATTTGCCATGTGGCTTCTTGATAACTTTACCACATACTTGGGAGAGAATAAGAATGAAAAAAAAAAAAGATATTTTAGTGTAATTGGAAAAATAACTTTAACTTTGTGACCCTCCCAAAAGTATCTTGGAAAGAGAAGGGGCCCTTTGACCACGCTTTCTGAACCACTGGTATCTATGTTGTCATTGCTCTACTTAGAGTAGCACATTGTTTTATTATTCTGAATATTTAGGGTATTGGAAAATAAGCAGAAATCAGAGGAAAATGTAGCTGCTGAAACCCATGTAAGCTCATCCATTTCTTTTTTTTTTTTTTTTGAGACGGAGTCACATTTCTTTATGTTTACAAGATAATTGTTCAACTTTTCTATTTATTTTTCCTAAGTAAGCATAGTCTTAGGTGTTAGAAATACATTCAGGAACATGATTGATGGATTTTTGCTATTTTATTTAGAAATAATGAACATATTCCTTCCCATTTTTATTATGTTTTAAAATGTCCTTTAAGTGTTATTTTATTTTTTCTGCCTGGTCTGTGGTTCAATGAGCCCAGTCAACTTTAGGAGAATGACGTAAGGTCCATCCCACCCATTAGGACCATTGACTCCAATTTCAGACAAACAGGATAAACCAAATTCTTGTCTGTCTAGAGTGAAAGATGGTTTTGTCCCCCTTCTTTACTGTGCCAACATTATAAAACCAAGATATTTTGTAAAGACCGTTTAGTACAGGGCTAGAAATATAATGCAAATGACATTTATAATTTAAAATTTTGTAGTAGCTATCTTAAAGAAAGTAAAAAGAAACAGGTGAAGTTAATTTTAATAATATATTTTATTTATCTCAATATTTCTAAAATATTATCATTTCATTAGTAATTAATATAAAAATTAATGAGACACCTTACTTTCTCTATATACCGTCTTCTAAATATCACTTTACACTGAAGGCACATCTCAGTTTGGACCAGACACATTTCAAGTGCTCAATAGCCCCTGTATTTGACAGAACAACTCTAGTAGTTCTAGTTTCTTTTTAATGCATTTCTCACAAGAGAAGGTGACTTCACAATGTGTTGTCCTCTGAATGGCTTTTAATGTTGTTGGCTTGAAAAGCTGGTCAGACTGGTCTACTCAACAGCAGAGACCTCTCTGTGCAGATGTAGACCAGTTTCAGAATGGGGCCCATAAATTTGTAGGTTCAAGTTGAAAGCGTACAAGGACAAATAACTAAATCATTGTTCCAGTTACCCATAACTTACAGTCCCACTGCCCCCCACAACCCTCACAACTTAGTGGTGTAAAATAATCATTTTATTGTGTTCACAGACTCTATGGGTGGGGACACTGGAAAAGAAGCAAAAGAGGGGCCTCTTTCCTCCATGCCTGAGGTCTCAGCTGGGTTGACTAGACCGTCTGGGCTCTAGAAACAGGAGTTGGAGAACCCACTGCCCCTTCTCTCACATGTCTGCTGCTCTGACATCTTAGCTGGAACTGCACAAGGACAGGTGGAGCTGGAACCGATAGGAAGCACTCCGGCAGGGAGGGTCCGTCCTGAGAGTGAGTGCTCCAAGAGACCAAGGCTGAAGCTGCAAGGCCTCTGCCCCAGCCTCAGAAGTCAGGCTGTAACATGGGTTTCTCATGCTGTTGGTTGCAAGCCAGTCACTGAGTCCAGACCCTATTCAAGAGGAGGAGACTTAGACTGCTCCCCAGCATGGAGGAGAGGCATGGTCACAGAGCATGTGGAATGGGAGAGATTGTTGTCTGGCTTTAAAAATATATATGTTATGAATGGGTAGTTTAAATAATAACTTATGCATTGGTTACACAGCAAAACCTTATTTATAGAACAAAGTCAGATTTTCCAAGGTCACAAAAATATTTATGTAACTTTGTTGTAACAAAAACATCTAACATTTGTTGACAGTTTTATATATGCCAGACACAGGGCTAAACATTCTTAGTTTCTTCTCTCTCTCTCTCTCTATATGTGTCATATATATGTTATATATATCATATATATTTATTATATATTATTATATATAATATATTATATAATGTACTATATATAATATATAATATATTATATAATGTACTATATATAATATATAATATATTATATAATGTATTATGTATATATAAAATATACAATATATTATATATTATATAATATATTAGATATTTATTATATATTATATTTATTATATTTATATATGTTATATATATTTATATAAATATAATAATATTTCTATATGTTATATATATACTTATATAACATATAGAAATATAATAACATATATACATATATACACATATGTATATATGTTATTATTATTATTCCCATTTGTCATAAAATAGCCAAACCTTTGAAAACCTTTAAGTGGTGTTAGTCTTTCCATTAAATCATGGCTATTATTTATAGCTTTAAGCAAATACTGTGAGTAGATGAGAGACCAATTTTTAAACATTATAGAGTTTAGTATTTGAATTAGAAATACAATAAACTGAAAATTGGTTCTCCAAACCATTTAGCATATAGGCCCATATATAAAATACAGTTTTCATTTCTTCATATGAACATCCTAAAAAATGTTTTTGCTCAATTAGAATGTATAAACCTTTAGGGATATAGGTAAAACAGGCAAATGTCTATTTTGATATAAATAAAATATTTATATTTTAATTTAGTTATATGTAAGCATTTTAAAGTCTTTCATTAGGTGTAATTATATATTACATTAGGAAAACTGCTTTTCTCTCTTTCATACTTTATCAAATCAATTTATTAAAAACTTTTCCCATGTAGTTTCTATATTAACTTCTTTGCTATTACTAGAGCCACATTTTGGAAACATTTCAGTTTTCTATAGTGTTTTGTGTTTACTTCTGCCTAAGTTGTTTAAGATAAAATACTTTTAAGTCTATTTATGAAGTCTGTCACTGCAAATTTTATTTACAGCTCCAAAAACCCATTGCCTCATTTAGCTTGTAAAACTCTCTCTTTATGGTCGCCACAATATAATCATGAATTCAGTTGCCTATAAAAGTCACTTTTAAAAGTCCTATTTGCATGGCATTCAACATTTGCAATTGTAAGGTCTCAACCTGAAATATAATAAATACATTTCTGTTAGATTTCTTTACCTCCTTTTTTCTGTAATTGACCTGAAGGGTGACCTTCATAGCATTTCATAAACATTTCAAATTGATACTGATGGTGCGTCAGTACCATGCTGTTCAAAGTAAACTAATGGAGAGAGTACTCTGAAATATGAGAAATTGTGAAGGTTTTGTGGGGACTGTAATTTCAGACTGCTATATATATATATTTTTTCCTGAGGACTAATTTTGTGTAAACACATAATTATGTGTGTACAGCAACTGAAATTTTAGAAACTGGGAATAGAAGTAACAAGAGTGGGTTCATTTCTTTTTCTTCACAATGTTCTTTTTAATTATTTGTGGTCAAATACATATAACATAAAATTTACCATCTTAACAATTTTTAAGTGTACAGGTTAGTGGTATTAAGTACATTGACATGGTCGTATAACCATCACCATCATCCATCTCCAGAAATCTTTTCATTTAGTAAAAGTAAAACTCTGTATACATCAGACACTCACTCCCTCTTCCTCCAGTCTCTGTCACCACCATTCTATTTTCTGTCTTTGTGAATTTGACTACTCTAGGTACCTCACATAAGTGGAATCATACTGTATTTGTATTTTTGTGACTGGCTTACTTTACTTAGCACAATGTCTTCAAGATTCATCCATGTTCTAGCATGTGTCAGAATATTCCTCCTTTTTAAGGCTGCATAATATTCAATTGTATTTATATATAGACACACCACATTTTGTTTATCCATTCATCTGTTGACGGACACTTGGGTTGCTTATGAATAATGCTACTATAAACATGGCTGTACAAATATCTCTACCAGAGCTTGCTTTTAATGCTTTTGGATATATACCCAGAAGTAGAATTCCAGGATAATATGATAATTCTATTTTTAATTTTTGGAGGAACTGCCATACTGTTTTCCACAGCAGCTACACCATTTTACATTCCCACCAACAGTGGACAAATGTTCCAATTTCTCCACATCCTTGTCAACACTTGTTATTTTCTGCTGTTTTATTTTTTTTAATAGTAGCCATGCTGAGTGGGTTTATTTTTAGTTTTGTTAAAAATAAATTTTTCCTTGATATCTCTGCTTTTATCAAGAACATTTGTTTTGTATATATCAACTATTTTCTAATAAACACAACTGATAGCACTATACGTTGCAATATAGTACAGTAGATATGTTAGGATCACATTTTCCGGATGAAGCTTAAACACCACACATTGAAGCTAAAAATACAGATAGACTAGGAAGAAGGGAGGAAAAGACATTTACTTAGCATCTACTGTGTGTGAAGCCCTGCATTAGGCATTTTGTATTTATTATCACATTTAATCTTCATTGCAACTGTGCTAGTATGTGTTAATACTTCCGTTCTATAGATGTGAAAGTAGAAACTCAGAGAGAGTAAGGGCCTTGTTAAGGTTGGAGAGGGTTGCAGATGTGTCCAAAACTGTTTCCTGATGCCAGAAGCTGTGCTTTTCTCATTATCTATTGCTATCTAAGTATAAAATACCTCATTTGTTCAATCCATATACTTTGTGAAGTATTTCCAATACAGCATCATACATTCAGTGAACAATCCTATGAGATGACTAGAGTCAGTATTATTTAGATCCACATTTATAAATGGTGAAAATTGTGATTCATGACATCATATGCTTTTGTCTAAGCTCATACAACAGGTTGGAAGCAGAACTAGGACTCAAATACACGCCCTTTCATTCTAGATCCGTAGTTCTTCTCATTTTATTGTGTGCCTTTTTACTGTCCTGAACAGCATATGTAGTTACTAACGTAATTAAGTCAAAGTTAGATATTACAAATGTAGACTGTCTTTTGATTAAAGCTCATGTGACGTGCAGTACTTTCCAGTTAATATTTAATCAACTTGGCAAAAGGCATGATATCTACCATTCCCTTCCTAATACTGAGATGAAAAGGTTATATTTATTAATATAATTCAGTAAGTAATTCTTCAAATCCTGGTTGAATATCTATTGTATGATAACAGATGCTGTGTTTGGGGCTAGAAATGCAGCGATAAAGAAATGAGACATTGTCTTTGTCTCCATGAACCTCACAATATAGCAGGAGATTCTGATGTGTAAAACCACATTTCACTATGATATGTGCTGATTTGTATCCTCCAAATACTACAAGGAATCTGAAGGGACAGTTGGGTGGGGTCAACAGAAAAAGCTTCTCAGGAGAGAAGGTGACACAGGACCTATATCTTAGGAATGGGTAGGAATTCACCTGGAAGAGAAAGGGTCAAATAATGGTTTATTCCTTGAGGGACCACAACGAAACCTCCATCCAATTTCAGCTGACTGAAGAAAATGTTCAGACAGACCTTCTGTTTTATCTGAATTCTGAAGTTTTGCCCATATGGCTTAACTGAATTGATTTAAAAATGCAGATAGTTTGAGTTTGTGTGGTTTGGAGTCATCTCTATGAGCAGTTGACAGATTAACAATCTGAGTGCCTTGGAGGTGACCTGAGCAGGTCTTTGAGGTTGTAAAAGCAACCGTAAGAACCAAGTCTTTTTTTGGTCATTTTGAAGGTCCTTATTGCTGGCTTGAATTGGCTGGTGGTGACAGAGAGTTGTTTGTATGCATTTATATGTCTTCTTCTTCCACAGGGAGAACGAGGCCCCCAGGGTCTTCCTGGACTCCGAGGTGAGGAAGGATGCCCTGGTATGAGGGGACCTAAGGTGAGTGTGACCTTGAGTTGTGGGATTCTTTCTCTTTCTTGGCTTCATCCCTTGAGTTTGAGGAAAACCATTATTCTTCAACATAGCTATGGAGTCTTAGCTCCTCCTCAGATTAAAGGTTTCCCAGAAGTAAAGCCTGAGAAAAAGAGTCAATTGCAAGTATTTTACCGGGAGATAATTCTAGTAAGCATTAGTAGGGAAGTAAGGAAGTGAGATAAGGAGGAAAGGAGGCCTGAAAAGGGTACATTATCAATCAGATCATCTCTGTGGGTAGATGGAGCTTAATCCTACTGAAGAACTCTGGCAGCCAGAGTTGAACAAGTATCTCAATGTACCCCAGTTAAGGGGTGAGGGAGCTGGGGTGTTTATACACTAAATCCCATCAGGAATTAGTTAATGGCAGCTTCCAGGGGGTATTAGTTCCTAGCACTTTTACCTGTCTTGCATGTGGGTAGAGCAGGCCCTGATCCCTGAAAAAACCCTCAGAAAAGAGTGACAGGTGCTGGTAGTTGGAAGTAGGATTGAGAACACTAAAGGTTTTTTTTGTTTTGTTTTGATTTTAATTTAAGTTCTGGGGTACAGGTTTGTTACATAGGTAAACATGTGCCATGGTGATTTGCTGCGCCTATCAACCCATCACCTAGGTATTGAGCCCAGCATGCATTAACTATTTTTCCTGATGCTCTCCCTCCCCAACCCCATCCCCCGACAGAGGCCCCAGTGTGTGTTGTTCCCCTCCCTGTGTCCATGTGAGAACACTAAAGTTTTAAAGGCTAAAGGGATACAGGTGTACTTTTTCAGCTGGTTGCATTAAATGTCCCTCAACTGCCCAGGATTGGAGAATCTTTCTTAATAAAGTAAAAAAAAAAAAAAAAAAAAAAAAAAAAAAAAAAAAAAAAAAAAAATTCTACAATCTAAGAATCCTAAAGAGAGTTTTCCTAACCACAATGACCATGTCCTGTATACCTATCAAAATACTCTTTCAATTAATTTTTCCTGTTGTTCCTTGAAGCCCTCTCATGCTTGCTAGCCAATGTATTCTCACTTTTGTTTGAAAAATATCATCACTTTAATAAGGGGCATTTAATAAGGGGTTATTCCCTTTCATTCCTACTATGCGAGGAGTTGCAAAGTGCAATTTTCTTCAGGTTCCATGCAAAGGAGGGTAGTAGTAACCAGGATGCTGTAATGCCCACCACACTTGCCAGACAAGGCATCTTCATTTTGATCTAGTATTGTAATTGTATTTTATTCAAACCCGGGAACATACGGTTTCCTAAATGAAACAAGGCTTAAAAATCTCATTCAAGCTCAATTCTTTTGATCTCTCTCTAACTTTAGGGAGCAAGAGGATTTTCAGGAGAGAAGGTAGGTTATCTCTTTTACCCTTCTTAAACTGGATAGCACTTTCTTTGGGAAATGCAATACTTATTTCAATCACATTTCTTTGCCTGAGTGAGGTGAGGCTTCAGACTTTTAGACAAGAGAATTTGTCAGGTGATATTAATAGCCAAACTTCCGTGCTAATGAGTGACTATTTGTAAGACATGTATTTCAGGTTTAAGGCAATGACATATTGTTTTCAAGCCTCGCTGACTCTACATACAAATTGGGCCACTGTATTCATCACATGATGGTCTAGAAGTGTTGGTCCTGAATCTAGGGTGTAGTGGGTTGGGTCTGGTCAAGATGGGTGTCAAATGGAAGAGGAGTGCTGGGATGAGGTTGTTAGGAAAGGAGTTGGCAGGAGAAGGGAATGATTTACACTCAGATTCAGAACCATAGTATCCATTTGCTGATTCACTCACTCAAAAAGTATTTATTAGGTACCCACTCTGTTCCCCACATTATCCTAGGGAGTGGTTACAAAATGATGAACAAGACAGACAAGGGCTCATGGAGCTTCCTTATCCATGTTTTCTGGTACCACCGATTAACCTCCTGCGGCCTGTGGCAAATATGCATTCCTTGTAATTCTAGTCCAAGAGTTTGGCGTACTTATTTTTATGTGTAACTCAGCTGTGCTTTGGTTAAAAAAATGCCTGAAACTTGATTTTATTTTGTAGACAGTAGGAGTAAATCAACTATTTCACACATGTAAATGCATTTTATTTTGTTTGTGAAACTCTGGCTTTTTCTTTAAAAGATTCTTTGTAATGAATATATTATTGGTCATTTTGGGATAGTTGGCAAAATGAAGGGCCCACAATTGGAAAGTGATGGAATATTTGATGAGATGTCACCATGCCACTGCCCAGTTTTACCCTTATCTCCTAATTAACCTCAGTTTTTCACTTCCTTTCTTTTTTAAAAATTTTATCTCCCAAAATGCACACACACCCATTTAGTTCCTCCTTAATCTGTGAACTACCAGGTTTCCATTAAATTAATTAATTCAGGCCTATTTGCCATCTTTTTAAAGAAGGTCAATGACAAAAAGACCATTTTTAGCATTTGACAACCAGTGTTTCATTTGGTCTTGTGAAACAGCTACTTGTTCCAAGTGCAAAAGTTTAAAGGGAGTCTTTCTTATCCACTCAAATTTTAAGGTTAAAAAATACATACACATTTTTAGCACCTGAAGCTATGAGGTAAAACAGCATATAACCCTAATAACTATTTCAGGAAGAAAATAATCATTACTTTTTAGTAACTGGGTGTAGTATATAAGTGTTACAGAGTCTAGATTCTGTATCAATTGAAAAAATATTAGCAAAGAAATCAACGTCAAAGAAATATTCACATACACCTGTTTCTCCTCTGCTTCACAGGGCAACCCTGGTGAGGAAGGAGTTGATGGCGTGGATGGAGAACAGGTGCAGAAGTTTCTCATTTAATGTCTTCCTCTCTATTAACCTGGCATTTTTACTCTTGTAGAGAGTACAGCTTTTCATGACTAGCTAGAATTTTTAACATGCATACTGAACAATGTTTAATGTTAATCTATGTATTTTTCCTCATCCTCAAAATACAAGGACTCTAGAAACTTTAATCAACTCCCTCCCATATTACATATTATTGTGTAGTATCTTATTTACATCTTATTTTTGTTAAATTCTGCCAATTACACATTCTTATTGTTGTTTTATATAGTCAATACTTATCTAGCTTTACCCTCATGTTTACTCATCTGACTGATGCCTTCCTTGTAGTCACTGATACCTTCAAAAGAACATGAAAAAATCATGTTTCTTTTGCTTAAGGCACAACTGTTAGAATTTCCTTTAATGAAATTCTAAAGGTTAGTTCGTTGTAAACTCTTCTTGTTTTTTTTTTTTTTTCTGAAAATCTCTTTGAAAGATAGTTCAGTGGGTAAGCAATTCTGGTTGACGGTTACTTTCTCTCAGCACCGTGAAAATGTAATTTCAACCATGGCACGTGTATACCTATGTAACAAAACTGCACGTTATGCACATGTACCCCAGAACTTAAAGTATCATAAAAAAGAAAAAAAGAAAAGACTTGGAAAAAATATGTAAATGCCGCTGCTTAGAGTGTAAAAAAAAAAAAAGGAAAATGTAATTTCATAGTCTTCTGGCTTCTACTGTCTTCTACCTTTCATTATTGCCATTAAGAAATTATCTGTCAAAATAATTGTTCTTTTGTAAGCAACTTTTAAAAATGTATAAGGCTGCTTTAAAATGTTCCCTTGGATTTTAGTTTTTGACAGTTTCAATATGATGTGCCCAGGTGTGGATTACTTTTTATGTATTCTGATTGGGACTTGTCAGTCTTTTGAATCTGAGTGTTTATGTTTCTTATAAATTTTGGAAATCTTCAGGACTTAATTTTGAAATTATCATTTTGAAATTTTATTTTTCCTTTTTTCTGTATTATTTCTTTGCAGAAGTCTAATTAGAAATTTGTGAGAACTTCTCATTTTGCCCACAATGTCTCTTAACTGCTCTTTTGTATTTCTATTTTTTTGTCATTCTGTGCCACATTCTGTATAATTTCTGTATAGTTTCTAGTTCACTAATTCTCACCTCACTTGTGTTTAATATAATATTTAATTTGTCAATTGAATTTTTAATTTTAATTATATTTTTCACTTCAAGTAGTTCTATTTGATCCTTTCTGAAATCTACTTGATCTCCTTTTATAGTTGGTTATTTTATTCATTCTCTTCTAATTATTTAAACATACTAAATATCCTCATTTTATATTCAGTATATTATAGTCCCAATATTTGCAGTCACTACAGGCCCAATTTTGTTGTATGTTGTTTCCACTGGCTTCTCCTTCATGGCAGCTCCCTCATGTGTGTTGTGACTTTTGATTTAAACTCATTTTTTGATGGAACGTTGTCTGTGAGACATCATTAGGGCCTGAGTTGAGGTTGTTTGCTTCTGTCATGTGTTCCTAGTGGCACTATATTCTGGGACCACCCTAAAATAAATTGTCAGCTTGAGGCCCTTCACACTGCTCCCCCCAACACACACATGCACACACCACACACACACAGACGCACACACACACACAATTACAAGAAGCTCTCAGGACTGCCATGAGCTACTTGCCTGCATTTTTGCTTTCTCCTTATTAGGAACCATAAGGATTTTTTTAAATCCGATTTTTTTTTTTTTTTTTGAGATGGAGTTTTGCTCTTGTTGCCCAGGTTGGAGTGCAATGGCGCGATCTTGGCTCACTGTAACCTCCACCTCCCGGGTTCAAGTGATTTTCCTGCCTCAGCCTCTTGAGCAGCTGGGACTACAGGCATGTGCCACCACATCTGGCTAATTTTGTATTTTTAGTAGAGACAGAGTTTCTTCATGTTGGTCAGGCTGGTCTCAAACTCCCAACCTCAGGTGATCCACCCGCCTCGGCCTCTCAAAGTGCTGGAATTACAGGCGTGAGTCATCGCATCCGGCCTTAAATCAGATTTTTAATGTATACGAAATATATTTTAATTTATCTGGAATTTTAAATTTTCAGTGGGAGGGTTATTCAAAACATCTAATTTGTCACATTGTCAGAAATAGAGTAGTAAAGGTACTTTCTACTCTTGGCTAGAATTGTGAAAATACATAAAGAAAAATTTTAGTAGGACTAATAAAAGACAGGTTGTCTGTATGTTCATTTTTCTTTTTTTAGGGTAATCGTGGAATCCCAGGATCATCTGGAGAAAAAGGAAATAGGGGAAATCGGGTAAAGTATGATGATATTCTTTCATTTTCCTATTGAGTAACCTGATATGGATAGTTTATTTTTAAACTGTGGGAAACTGTGGGAAAAAATCATCTAGTGGCTTAAATCCTATGGAGTTAAATGGAGAGCTAAAGGGCAATTAATATGAGATAGCTGTTTGGAAGCTTCACCTAAGGTCTGACTCTGCTGATGGTGGAATGAGTAATGTAAGTCCTGTTACTTAACATTTTGTGCTTGAGAAGACTGATCATGTCACTCCCTATCTCTCAAGCTTCTCATGGCTCCCTGTCACCAGTGATTTAGTGTTACATCCAAGGCCTTTCAACCACATTCTTTACAAATCTCTGTCAAGAAATATCTTCCCAGGCTCACTGTCTCCGAAATGTTGCTTATGCATGCGCACCTCTGTGTGTTTGCTCATGCCAGCTGCCTTTCCTGGAATGCCTTTTTCTTGCTTCCATATTCAGTGCTTAATCTGAATATCACTTTTCCTCTTTTTCTTCCTTACAACAGCTTCCTTGGCATGTCAGTTTGTAGTGATCTTTGCCTTCTCTACATCCTTGCAATTATTTATACTATCGTTTGACAGTGATTACACACTTCCTCCTGATGGCAATTCTGTTTCCACGTAAGGGATGGCAGATACCTAGCATATGTCCCACAACCTTCCCTTCCTGTGCCCATGGCGGACATACTAACCAATTATGGGATCCAACATGGCTGAAGGATTCATCTCAACACAGTACTATGGTCAGTTTCTATTGATTGATAGGATTAGATATAAAGGGTGTAATTTATTTGCTTATGCTTCTTTGTACTCCTCATGAAATTAGACTAATGCTTTTACTCCAAGGGTGAACAATTAGTGATGTGGATTGAATTCCTGATGGGTGAAACAGGGAGAGTCAGAAGACATGGCTCTTTATTGAGGTTTAATTTCTAACTTGAAGTTTATGGATCAGACTTTGGAGAAGGTGGGAGATACCATACTTTCTTAACACCGGAGAGCCTTCAGTTTCAGCTACATTTAGTTAAATTCAATAAACACCTGTCAAGTGTTTACGATAAGCTACAGGATGTAACAATGGTGCAAATAAAGAACCAATGGGAGCACAGTGACTTGGAGAGGAAACTAAAGTAGACTCCCTTTTCTTCATTTGATCAATCATCAGAAATTATTGAGCATCTATTGTAATCAAGACATGAGTCTAGAATGGGTAACAAAACAGACATGGGCTCTGCATCTTAAGATTGGCCTCTATGGGAAAAGACAGACATGAATGAAATAATCCTGGAAATAGATATAATATTACTGCTGAGATAAGGGTATGGAGAGGAATATGACAGGGGATTTGACCCAGCCTGTGCAGTCAGAAAGACTTCATTGAGGACGTGAAGATGGGATGAAATTTAAAAGATAGGTAACAATTAAGGAAGACAGAGGGAGGCAAGAGAACAACTTCTATACTAAGGCCCTGTGGCATTTGAGCAGGTGCCCAAGAGTGGGGAGGACTCCAGCTTTCCAGACAATGCAGGAAATCAAGACATTTTTCACTCAGACCTCTGTGAGAGGGACTGGGAGAGAGACACAGGGTATTCTAGCTTAAGAAAAAGGCTCAAGGAAAGGGTTAGAGTTAGAAGAAATCAGATAGGTTTGGAAAAATAAGGATCCTAATTTCATAGGAGTTGAGGATAAAATAAAAAGTATAAAGAGTGGGGAGAAAGCCTGAAAGGGCAATTTGGAGTCAATTTAATGCTACGTTTGGGAGTTTTGTTCTGCTGAGTAATCAAGGGCTATCGAAGGTTTATAGGCAAGGAAGACACATGTTGGAAGCTGTAGGTTTGGAAGATTACTCTGAGAGTCCAGTGACTGGGTCAGATAAAGGGGGGTCTAGAAGTAGGGTGAATCATAATAGGAACCATATGCCTAACCACTTGAATTTATTCTTCTATTTAATCCCTACACTGTTTCTGTAAGTTAGGCATATCTGTTTCACAAATGAGAAAATGGAGTCTCAGAGAAGTCAAAGAAATTTGCCTATGTAGGAATTAAATAGCAGGATTGGAACCTAGAGTTATCTAGCTCCCTTTTACCATTATATTAGGCCAGGAAAGAGATAAGGAGGCATCTCAAGTAAGATTATGAGGTGGCTTCTTTTGGAGTCTAGAGAACATTTTATTTCCTTTGTATCTGAAAGCTATAGAACAGTGATCCCATCTGTTCATCACGCGCACCCTCCAGCTCCAGGCACGTGATGTCATCTGAGGAAGGCACCTGTGGTGGAACCTCTCCCCAGTTCATGGCTCTGTAGGCACTACTACACAGGAATGGCACTGATCACGGCAGGGTTTAAGGGAAGCATCATTTACTTATTATGTCACAGCCCTATGACAAGTTTCTTCACCTCTCTGGTTTCCGATCTGCCGTAGTCAGGAGCTCTGGAAACATTGTTCTCTCCTTTCTCTTTTTCATGAGATCTTGCTCTACCGCTGCTGCCCATGCTCATGATGGAGAAAGCCCTGCTCACCACCACCCCCTTTTTAAACAACAACAACAACAACAACAACAACAACAACAACAACAACAACAACATGTGTTTCTGTGTGGAGCATCACCAAAGGGTGGAAAGATCAAGGAATTTGATGGTAGGGAGACCTAGGCCCAACTTCCTAGAATCTCAGGTCCTGCATAATGCAAATCGGTGAATTCCTGAGTTGTGAGGGTTAAATGAGGTAACACACATCTAGGTCCAAGCATATAGCAGATAGCCAGTAAAAGTATGTCCTTCTTTACCTTTCAATCTCACCTCCTTGGCAGTGAATGCTTTAAAATTCAGGTACTAAGTTGCTCTTTTCATTTGATTCTTATTTTCCCTCTTAATGTTCTCTTCTCCCTAGGCAATATGTCATTTTTTCAAAGTGACACATTTTTTCTTCGTGATTTCAGGGCTTGACGGGACCGCCAGGACAACCTGGAGAGCGTGGAGAGCCTGGATTAAGGGGAGATCCTGTGAGTGATGTTGGGGGATTTCTGCTACTTTAATTCCAGGGACTAGAGAACTGTTTGCTCGTGACACAAAGGCAAAGAGCAATTCATTATTCTTTAATAAAGCATCTGCTCACCTTATCTTAGTATTACAACAAATAAGAGATTTGAGGGAAAAACTTACAGAAAAGTTGAGTTCTTAAAAAGGTTGGAATTTTAATTGCATTAAATGTCTGAGATTTTTGAGCAGGTCCAGATAATAAAAAGGGTCCACTTCAGTTGTACCTTATTTTTTTGTTTTGTTTTGTTATAAATAATTCTTCCTATAATTTCTTTTCTTTTCTGTCCATTTGAGATAATGAACCCTTTATTTTCTCAGGGGGATCCTGGAACTAATAGCTATGTCCAAGGCCCTAAGGGAGAAAAAGGAAGGCGTGGGCATCAGGTAAGATGGTCTGTTTCCTTGGGGGGCTACATGGGAACAGATGCTAGCTGGGGCAGAAGACTTGGGCATTCTGGTAGGATCAGCATAAAAAACCAGAGAGCAAGCCTGTGGGAATCCACTGTCTATGGAGATAGAAGCTCTGAATGCCAATCTCCACTGACATCCTCGTCCTTGCATACTTAATTCATAGGTTTTTTTTTTTTTTTTTTTCTATACGAATCCTATCTCCTACAACATTACACCCTTTGTCCTTGGTTTCCTCATCTCCAAAATGAAAGCACCAGACTCAATAATGCCTAAGATATTTCTAGTTCCTAAATTCTCTATCTTTATAATGATGTATTGATTTAAAAGGTACTCCGGGTCATTACAGTGCTGGCTTGCTTTCTGTCACAGGCAGTGCTGATTGATGTGAACTGGGTATTAGCCATTTTTTAAGGTGAAATCCTTGTCTAGTTCTGAAGACTAGAAGCATTGTGATAGAAGACATCACACAAGCAAAAAGACTTGTTAACTTTGATCGATGTTAACTTCTTGGCAGCCAGTTTTAGGTTTTCATGTCCTAGACATTAAAATGTATGATTCTGAAAAATGACTAAAATAACCCAAGTGCTTCAGTCCTCATATCTTTCCTAATTTCCAAGCATGAGGTCTGCATAGCAAAATGTTTGCAGTTGGAGAGGAACCTCTATGACTTTGAACTCCAGTTTTTCATCCTTTGACAAAACTATAGGCTCAAAGGACACAGGCTCTCTTCTCTAGCTAGTTTGCATTCCTTTTACATATGTCTAGAGCCTGAGTTAAATACCGTTTATAACAAGGTCATTATTATGTTGCTTTGTGAGAAAACCAGCATGACTTGCTGCAAGAATCTCATCCTGTTGTTAATTGCAGTTGTTTTGGACAAACCCCATTGAGAGGGTTTCCTGCTGAGACCCTCTCCTGTGAGTTGACATCAGACAGCCCCATGAATAGCCACTCAATCGGCTATGGAATTGAGCTAAGGGAGCAGCAGGACAGCAACCCTTAACCCATGTGGGCCCCAGTTTCCTCATCTGGAAGGAGGGAAGGAAGATAGAGAAACCATTTCAAAACTTCCATGAGTTGTGGTTGTCGTGAGAAGAAAGATCATGATCTGTCTATTCAGGCTGGTTCTCTGATTTGCTCAAGGTTTTACTGCTGGGAAGGAACCTAAGCCTCTAGACAAACTGTACAGCGCTGTGTATATCACAGCACCACAGCCACAGCAAGAGCTGCATGTTCACGGCTTTCTGAGGTCTCCATCGCTGAGTTTAGCCAAGGGTTAACCTTGAGCACCAGATCCCTAACTTGTACATGCAAACAAAAATTGCAACCCTCTGGGGCAGTGCCGTGACATATTCCATTTGTGTTCCCTATGGTTTCTGCTCCCATGCTGGGCCAAAAAATGGTAGTAACTAAACAGTCTTTTAATAGACTTAGATAACAGAAATCACTCCCACCAGCTGTATTACCCTGCAGCTGGTAGATGCTGACATTCTAGCCCAAGCTTGTCCAACCCACTGCCTATGGGCAGTACGTGGCCCAGGATGGCTTTGAATGTAGCCCAGCACAATTTGTAAACTTTCTTAAAACATTATGAGATTTTTTGCTCTTCTCTTCTCTTTTACTTTTCTTTCTTTCTTTCTTTCTTTCTTTCTTTCTTTCTTTCTTTCTTTCTTTCTTTCTTTCTTTCTTTCTTTCTTTCTTTCTTTCTTTCATTCTTTCAAGCTCATCAGCTATCATTAGTGTTAGTGTATTTTATGTGTGGCCCAAGACAATTCTTCTTCCTCCAATGTGGCCCAGGGAAGCCAAAAGATTGGACACCCCTGTTCTAGCCTGTTAAGTGCTGTTGGGAGATAGCTCTTCAGGGGGCAACCACTCCTTTCTGACATGAACCAAAGAGCAGATTAAATGTTGCAGTCTGGATGGAGAGGGTTTCCTGATGAAGCAGTCTCGCTGACCAAGCAGAATAATTTTATTATATACCTAATATTGGAGAAAGCTTGGAGAACCAATCATGCCAGTCAGAAGTGAGAAAGTAACACTTCCGGGAAGAAGGAAAATCAATACAACCTTTTTGGAAGGCAGTAGGCAATGCACATCAGTCATTAGTTAGGATTACTGTTTTTTTTTTTAGTGTTTTAAAATATACAAATGACAGAAAGCCTGACTAGCAGTGTTTAGCTAATACACGTATTTTATAACCCCAGGTATAGGTGATGACAACTTTGGCACATCAGTTGATGGTCCCATTGAGCCTCAGTGATGTCGTCAGGGACCTGGCGCCTTTCCTCCCATACTGCCATCCCCAGCATGTCAGCCTTCGGTCCCCAGGTTTAGCAGCTCCAAGTGTTTTTGTCTTCACCTTTGCATAAAATGCCAGGAGAAAAGGGGCTTTCCTTTCATCAAATTACTCCCAGCAATATTCTCTCTATTGCTCATTAGCTAAAATAGGCCCTGTGCTCCCCACCAGCCCTTGCCCCATTTCAAGAGATCCAGAGAAAGCAAGTCTCCCACAAAAGGAAATGGGATCACCACAGTTGGCTTAGGCCTGTCGTAATTCATCCCTTGGAGGCCGGTATGTTGTTGCCGCAAACAAAACTGAAAAGACCAAAGAGATTTTCTTAGCACAGAGGAAGGGAGGGCCTGTTTTATAGGCCACCAACTGAGTCTGTCACAGCTTTAAGATGTGTGTGTCAGCTGGGCGCGGTGGTTCACGCCTGTAATCCCAGCACTTTGGGAGGCCAAGGCTGGTGGATCACGAGGTCAGGAGATTGAGACTATCCTGGCTAACACTGTGAAACCCTGTCTCTACTAAAAATACAGAAAATTAGCCGGGCGTGATGGCGTGCACCTGTAGTCCCAGCTACTAGGGAGGCTGAGGCAGGAGAATGGCGTGAACCCAGGAGGCAGAGCTGGCAGTGAACCGAGATCGTGCCACTGCACTCCAGCCTGGGTGACAGTGAGACTCTGTCTAAAAAAAAAAAAAAACAAAACAGATGTGTATGTCATTTGATCTACCCTTTCTAGTCCTAGAAATTTATCTGGAAGCTAATCATGGTGCAGCACAAAGGTTTAGCTCCAAGGATCATCATTGCAGTGATTTTTAAGGTAGTAAAACATTGAAAATATTTAAATACCTAATAATAAAGGATTATTTATGTAAACAATGCTCTTCCACACAGTGGATTAGTGTTAGGGCATGAAACATAATGCAGAAGACGATTTCATGATATGGAAAACATCCATGATGTAATATTAAGTGAAAAAAGCAGGTTACAACCCCATATTTAACGTGAGTCCAAATTTGTAGAATATTTCTGTATCACCAAAATTATGTATTTCTTTTTTATTAATTTCCATTTTTATTTTAGATTCAGGGGATACATGTACAGGTTTGTTAAAAGGGTATATTGTATGGTGCTGACATTTGAGCTTCTATTGATCCCGTCACCCAAGTAGTAAACATAGTAACCAATAGGGAGTTTTTCACTCCTTGCCCCCTTCCCCCCTCCCCTTTCAGAGTCCTCTGTGTCTATTGTTCCCATCTTTATGTCTGTGTGAACCCAAGATTTAACTCCCACTTATAAGTGAGAACATGTGGTATTTGGTTTTCTATTTTTGCATTAGTTCATTTAGGATAATGGCCTCCAGCTGCATCCATGTTGCTGCAAAGGACATAATTTAGTTCTCTTTTATGGCTGAGAGTGCGTGCGCTTTACATGGGACACAGTGTCCATCGTCAGCACCCTCAGTTCCTTCAGAAGGAGTGGGTTACATTTTCTTTCAGTATTTAGTAGAACTGGGTTTGCCTTCAGCTCACTTATGGTGGAGGCTGTGGATACTGTCAGTTGCTAGCCCGTCTCCATTCCCTTGTATGGAATAAAGAAAGAGAGATAAAAAGGAAGGAATAGAAGTAAGAAAGAAGGAATGTAGAAAGGAAGGAAGGAAGGAGGGGGAGGGAGAGAGGGAAGGAAGAAAGAAAGGAAGTGAAAGGAGAGTGAAAAACCAACTCGTTTGTAGCAGCAACATGCCAGCCCTTAGTGTTTCTTTACCTTAATTTTATTCTCTGTGTTGTTGAAATAGTCCATGATTAACCTGTTACCTTTTATCCTAACTCTTCATTCTGAAAAATTTCAAATCTACAGAAAAATGTAGTTGTAAGTCTAAACACCAATTTTTATCCTTTAGCTATATTTGCTTTATATCTCTCTATACAAATACTTACGGGTATGTGTGTGTGACTGAGCTAATTGAGGATTAATTAAAGGCTTCATGACACTTTGCCTCTAAATATTCAACAAGTAAGACAAAAGATATTCTTCTATATAAACATAATATAATCATCACCCTCATGAAATTAAGCATTTATACAATATTCTTTTCTTTCTTTCTTTCCTTCTTTTTTTTTTTTTTTTTTTTGAGATGGAGTCTCACTGTGATGCCCAGGCTAGAGTGCAATGGCTCACTGCAACCTCCACCTCCTGGGTTCAACAGTTCTCCTGCTGAGAGCAGCTAGGATTGCAGGTGCCCACCACCATGCTGGCTGATTTTTGTATTTTTAGTAGAGATGGGGTTTCACCATATTGGCCAGGCTGGTCTCGAACTCCTGATCTCAAGTGATCTGCCCGCCTCGGCGTCCCAAAGTGCTGCAATTACAGGCGTGAGCCACCATGTCCGGCCAATATTATTTTCTAATGCGCAGTCCATATTCAAAATTTCCCACTTGCCCCATGTCTTAGGCAGTTTGGGCTACTGTAACAGAGTTAATAGATTGGGTGGCTTAAATAACAAACATTTATTTCTCATAGTCCTGGAAGCTGGGAAGTCCGAAATCAAGGTCCTGGAAGATTCAGTGTTTGGTGAGGGACTGCTTCCTGGTTCATAGTCATCTTCTTGGCTGCAACCTCACGTGGCAGAAGGAGAGCTATAGTGTTCCTTCAAGCCTCTTTTATAAGGGCACTAATCCCACCATGAGGGTTCCCCCCTCATGGCCTAATCACCTTCCAAAGGCCCCACCTCCTCATAACATCACATTGGGGGTTAGGATTTCAACATACGAATTTTGGGGGGAACACAAACCTTGAGTCCATAACACCCCAATAATGTCCTCTGTGGCTGCTGCTGTTGTTCCAGGATCCAGCTGAGGACCAAGCGGTGCCTTTAGCTGTCCTGTGTCGTCAGTGCCCTTTCATCACATTTGCTCAGTTATTTGTTTACATGGCACTGACAGTGTACACCAGTTATTTTGCTAAACACCCCTCAATTAGGATTTGTATGATTGTTTCCCCGTAACTAGATTCAGGCTAAATACTTTTGGCATTATAGCACAAACTTTTATGTACTTTAAAAACTTTTGAAGAACAGTTTTTAATTGTTGCATTCTATTTCAATAAGTGTTTCTACCATAATTTGATCAACACTTCCCTCATATTATGGGATGTTTAAATTGTTTCAGAATTTAATCCATTATGAATAACAGTTGGGTGAACAGCTTTGCACAAAACGTTTTTGTTTCTGTTATTTCACATTCTTTCCCTATTTGTGTATTCTTATTGAGTTAGCATGTAACTTTATGAAATAATTATCTGAAGTACCCCTACTTGGGATCTCACATGGTTTCAATTTTTCTTAAAAGATAGACTCATTTTTTTCTCTGGACAATACTCATTTTTTCACTTCTGATCCCGAAGAAGTGAGAACACTGGAATCTTTCCTCACTGTGACTATATAACCTCTCTCTCTCTCTCTGTCAGCATCTGTGTATATTGATCACCCATGTCTTCAGAGAGACGCTTTTCTACCTTCTGTTTCTATCTGCCACTCAGGACCCTAAGTGATACAGGTAGAAAGAGAAGTGCCAATATTTTCAAATATTAAGCATGGCTTGTTGGAGACTATGTGTGACTGTGGTCCCAGCGTGGTGAACTGTAAGGAGTCATCAAAGGAGCAGTCTCTGGGGAAAGATGCCTACGACACGGATATTTTGAAACATCAGAATTTAATGCCATTTGCTTTTTGAGGAACACTGACCAACAGAACATTCTGAGATCATGGAAATATCCCGTGTCTGTGCCATCCAATATGGTAGTCACTAGCCATATGGAATTATGGAACACTTGGAATGTGGTCAGCATAACAAAGAAACTACATCTTTAATTTAATTTGGTGCAAATTTAAGTGCTACGTCTACCTAGTGCCTTCTGTATTGGGCAAAAAGTTTCGCTAGCATTTGTTGCTGTTTGTTTCTGATCTTCCCTTTATTTCTTACTTTTCAGGGAAGTTCTAATTTTGATGGACCTCAGGGAGAACCTGGAAATGTCGGCCCTTGGGTAGGTGTTAACAGCTGGAGGGACGTATTTCCCCTGCCTTTGTGGAAGAGGATGGTAGGCTGGGGTGAAAATTGGTCTATATCCTTCTCTAAGGTCTCTGCTTTCCATTTTTCTTAGGGGACAATAGGAAGGCGAGGTCTGCCAGGATTAAAGGTCAGTGCTTTCTGGAAAGAGTTGCTCTTTTTTCCACACATATGACTACTGTATTTATTATTGATACATGATATCTGCATGTATTTATGGGGTACATGTGATTTTTGATACATACATAGAACATATAATGATCACACCCAGGTATTTAGGACATCTATCACCTCAAACATTTATTATTTCTTTATATTGGGAACATTTCAAATATTCTCTTCTAGCTATTTTGAAATGCACAATGTATTGTTGTTAACTATAGTCACCCTACTATACTATCACACACTAGAACTTATTCTTTCTATGTGACTGTATGTTTTACCCATTAACCAACCTCTTTTCATTCTCCCTACCCCCAACACCCTTCTCAGCCTCTGATAACTATCATTCTACTCTCTACCTCATGAGATCAACTTTTTTAGCTCCCATGTGTGAGAGAGAATTTGTGATATTTGTCTTTCTGTGCCTGACTTCTCTACTCAACATAATGACTTTTAGTTCCATCCATGTTGCTGCCAATAACAGGATTTCATTCTCCTTTGTGGCTGAATATTATTTCACTGTGTATATGTATCACATTTTCTTTATCTGCTCATCTGTTGGTGGAAACTTAGGTTGATTCCACATGTTTGCTATTGTGAATAGTGCTGCAATAAGCACGGGGGTACAGGTAACCCTTTGATATACTAACTTTCTTTTCTTTGGGTAAGTGCCCATTAGTGGGATTTGTGGATCATATGGTAGTTCTATTTTTAACTTTTTGGGAAATCTCTATATTGTTTTCCATAATGACTGTATGAACTTATATTCTTACCAAAAATACGTATCCCTTTTCTCTGCATCTTTGCTAGCATTTGTCGTTTTCTGTATTTTTGATAAAAACTATTCTAACTGGTATAAGATAATATCTCATTGTGGTTTTCATCATCAGTGATGTTAAACATTTTTTCATATACCTATTGGCCATTTGTATATCTTTTGAGAAATGTCAGTTCAGATATTTTGCCCACTTTTTAAATGGATTGCTTTTTTGCAATTGAATTGTTTGTCCCTTGTATATGCTAGATATTAATCCCTTGTCAGGTGAATAGTTTGCATGTATTTCCTCCCATTCAACAGGTTGTCTCTTCACTCTGCTCATTGTTTTGTTTGTTTGTTTGTTTTGTTTTTGTTTTTCGGTTCAGAAGCTTTTCATTTAATATAGTCCCATTGTCTATCTTTTATGGCTTTAAATTGTTCTCTCTGAGGTCAAGGGGAGTGCTGGCTGGGCTGTCTGAGGTTGCTTGAGGTTCACTGAAAGTTTCCATGGCGATTTTTTTTTTCCATGCAAAACGGAAAGTTTGTATGGTTCTCTGCCTCCTCCCCACTCTGCTATAAAGTTTCATTTAGATTGAAAAGAAGCTAATATCCTAATATCTTAGAGTAGGGCTTTCATTTCTATTTTTTATTTCATTTATTTCTGTTTCATTGCTCTATCTGCCTATTTTTATACCAGTACCATGCTGTTTTGGTGACTATGGCCTTATAGTATAGTTGATTTTTAAAATAAGAGATATAATTACAAATATTTGCAGGCTTCAGGATGAACTGAGTTTATCCACCATGTCAGTGGTTTGCTAGTTGACTCAACATTGGAGCACTGGTCATATAGGCCCATAACTCCAAATTACAGCATTCCTCAGACTTTGGGAAAATATGGCTCAATTAGATCTGCTGGCCTTTGCAAGACATATAATAAAGTAGAATTCTAAATAAACGTTTATTTATGGAAAAGGTTATATTTATGCCAAACAAATTGATGCATACATTTTTTGGCAATAAGGCAAGATTTTAAATTTGCTGTTGATGATAAAATTGAGAATATTCTTAATTTTTTTAAAGGTACATAAACCCACCACCCCTGTGAAAGTATTTTCATGTTTTTCTGTTCTCTTGTATAAAAAATAGAGGATTATTACAGTGTATGTAACATTTTATATTCTGCTTTTTCCTGTTTCCAAATCTCCCTATTATCATTTTAGAACATTGTATTTTACTCTATTGAAGTACCATGATTTACTAATCTTTCTTATGTTGAGCGTTTAAGTAATTTCTGTTTTGTTGGATATCATGGTAATTGATGTGAAGAACATCAGAGATCTGTATTATAGGTTTTTTGTTTTGTTTTCACTTTTGCTCCACTCAAATTATTTTCTTACTATAAATGTATAAGCATAGAGTTATGATGGAGTCTGAACATTGCTATATATAGCCACATTGTTTTTATAAATGTTGCACTATGAATCACTAATGTGATATGCAAATTAGACCACATTTCATAACCTGGTTCAAAATTTCTAGCTGTATTCCTTTTAAAATTTGGTTCATATTTATAAATCTAGAAATCAACCTTAAAGAGTGGAATAACATAACAGGAATGATTAATAGAAGTACTGAATAGTTTCGAAAACTGATGAAGCACAAGTAATTGATCCATATATTGATTGAATTCTGACTTTGAAGTTTTTGCTCTTTGCATAGCTATGAATAATTAATAATCTAGTCAACATGTGAGCAACATGAAAAAGAAGGCAAAACAATTCACAAAATAGATGTTATCCTCAATCATGGAAAACATATCTTCTCTGCAGAAATGAAAATATTAATTTGCAGGATAAACTAAATCAGTGGTAGAATGAATCATTTTAACAACTCACCCTTTGCCTAGAGAGCTAGCTTCTTGCCATAAAGGTCTGTAGGGTTTTAAAGGCAGTTTTCTGTTATTTTCTCAAGCACTTTGTGTGCCTTTTTCTCAGAGTGTCATGTTTATCGCTGTGATCAACATTCTGAGTCTCCTTGTATGAAATAAAAGACCTTAGCGCCCTTGAACGTTTAGTCTGTATGTCTTAAAAGGAAGGACTGTTTAGTAACCAGTTATTACACAAAATGAGAGTTTGGGTTATTTAAACAAAGTATTTTTGCTCCCATCACTAGCTGAGACATTGAAAGGAGATGTGTAAATACTGAGAAAGGCCCTAAGAATCTAGTCTTGCCTTTTCCCAAGATAAGTGTAAACACCCACATTTCCTCTTCAACTTCATCTCCTAAGAGGATTGATCACAACCAGTCAAATACTGTTTGAGTCTTTCTGTTGTGGTTTCAAGTGATATATTGCAGAAAAAGCTACTTTCAATATGAACACTAAAAATGGCTAGTGAACTCACTATAAGTTTTATTCATTTTGACAGGGTATACCAGGAGAATCCGGTGAACAGGGTTACCAAGGAGAGCTTGGGTATCCAGGCTCACAGGTTGTATCTGGGAGCTTGGTTTTAGTGCTGAAGGATATTTGTTTGAAATTTTAACTTCATTGTTTGATAATAATTTGATGTAAATCAGAATGGCTTTGGATGCCTCCTTTCCAGGGCCTCCCAAAGAAAATTGTACAGCCCCTTTTCTGAAAAGATTAAACCACAATAGCTAATATTTATTGACCTCCATGTTCTAGACACTGCCTAAAGCACTTGTATTAACTAATTTAATTCTTCAATGGGAGGGAGGTTATTATCCTCATTTTACAGGAGAAAAATAAAGAGGGAATGGAGAAGTTAGGTAAATTGGCAAAGGTCACACAGCTAGTGGGTGATAAAGCTGGGATTCAAACTCAGGCAGTATAGTTACAAAATCAGTGCTCTTGATTACTGCCTCTGAAGCTGTGTATTCAAATATTATTTAATTTACTAAAATTGTATTCGTATCTTGGCATAGTTGTGTGCACTTGTCGTCCCAGCTACTTGGGAGGCTGAGGCAGGACGGTCACTTTGAGCCCAGGAGTTCAAGGATGCAGTAAGCTATGATGGTGCCATGGCACTCCAGCCTGGGCAACACAGTGAGACCCCCATCATTCAATTTGGTAGGAAAAATCAGCAAAGTGTTTACAGAGTATCTATTATGCACAGGGCACTCTGCTAATAGACCTGGGACATTCATACCATTAAGGCAAAGGTCCTGCCCTCAAGAAGTTCATCCAGTGGGGTTTTGTTAGGTTGCCAAATGATAACTGGAAATTTAAACTTTCAACCAGTTCTTTCGGCGTTGTCTAAGCATAACCCAAACCTGTCATTCTATAGCCCTCCTGGAACACATTATATGTATTTATTTTAAAAGTCAAATTGTTTTTAAGTATACTCAAATTGAAGAACTTTGGAACAATAAATTTTACTAACATATCGAATCATTCTCTAGAGTTAAAAATCCTATGAGTGTCAGATGATAATTTCAGAAGGTATCTGCTGCTCTTAGGCTTGCTAAAGGAACCAAGGGAAAAAAAAATGGGTAGTCAACGTGTAATTAGAGACTATGCTTATTTTACGATGGAAAATAGTATCTGAACTGAAGGGAAAGCAACAAAAAGATGTATATTTTTCCCTTTTATTTTTGATGACTAGCTCAGGACCCCCCACCATAGTTGTGTCCCTGCTTTCCTGTCTATATCCACTTCATTACACAGCTGGTTGGAAGGGAAGCAAGTCATGCTGGGAACCATGAGCAAGATAATCAATAAAACCTCTCCTTAATTCTCACCTTCCTGCTGGGATGCGAGAGTGATGGTCTATTTAAATAGATGATTGTCAATACCTCACCTAGGAGAGTAGAAGCCATGATCAATCAATACTTCTAATAGGAAAGTGTTTCTCAGAAAAGCTGGAAAAATATTAAAGTGTCAAAAATCAGCAAAGTAAAATAGATTGGAGAGAAAATGAGCAAATCCCCAGCAGTGTAGTCAGAGAGATTAAGCCACTTAAATGCACCCTTGGCTCTTGATCAAATCGAAAACACAATCTCTTGTCCTTAACCCTTGTGTGTACAAGGAAAAGGTTCATTCTTCAACGGAGATCAATAGCTTTGCTGCCCTCTCACCACCCTTTTAGGATTTAAAATTAGTTGAGTGAATTCAAATATAAAAGCAATATTCTCAAACTTTAGTACTCATGAGATTCACCTGGAGAGATTGCTTAAAATAGAGATGCTGAGGACTCACACCCTCTGCTTCAGATGGAGTGAGTTTGAAGTGAGTTCTGGGGTGCTTCAGAGTGCAGATGCTCCCTGATTAAAGTTTGATAAATGAGATCATGATGGGTCAGGGCACCTTAATTTGTGCTTCCATTGGCATCCAAGATGATTTTGTGGTTACTTGGAATATAAATGACTCTTTAAAAATTGGTTGAATTTTAATTTCATCTTTGGATCAGGGATCAAGAGGAAGGCAAGGACCACCAGGAACTTCTGGACAAAAAGGCTTAGTGGGCGCTCAGGTAGGTTTGTAAAACAGCTACCATGCAGCTAGTCATTAACACTGGCTGATTCATACCCCTGACTGTTCCTGGATAAATAACATAAAGCCACAGTGTTTGTTTGGGATATGGGGATATCAGGAATTTCCAGAAGAGCTAATTTTATGCAGTAGATATTGATCATCTGCTATGTGTCTCCTTCTACTCTAGGTAAGTTGTGGGGATATAGTGACCAATGAGATATGGGTTTAAACCTCAAGGGTATGTAATACAAGTTCATATTTAGCTATAGTAAAAGATGAAATAATAGTACCATATAAAAGTATCAGTAACTAATCTGCTCCTCACAAGTATGTAAGGAAGCATTACTATACCAATTTTATAGATAAGGAAGCTGAGGTTAAGGGGAATTAAATGACTTGTCATCTAGATAGTAAGTGTCTGAACTGATGACCTCCAACTTGGCTCTTTCTAGTGCCTGCTCTACTCCACACCTAATATCTTGGGGGAATGTCTTATGATTCATAAGATGCTCAGATAGATTGAGACCGATGATTAGAGTGGCTTCCTGAGGAAGTGAGTATTTGAGATGGCTTAGAAACATGAGCAGCATGATTAGAGTCAGGAATGAGTCTCCATCGGTAAACTGAAAATAGCAGCTCGAAGATGGCCAAAGCCATAGCTCTGTTCTTTTCTGTCTTGATCAGGAAAAAAAATCTAGCCTCATAACTGATTATATTGTTGTCAATCTCAGCTGAAAATATTCTCAATTTGGAGCAGGTGAAAGTCTAGGCTTTTGTTTTCTGGATCTCTTAATCAAATAATGTTTCCCCCTGTAGCATAGAAATGATTCCTTCAATTCTCAGTATGTGGTAGATGTGGCCTCCTGCTCCCCCATCCCAGTCCCCCAGCCCATAGTGTAAGTGTGTATATTATGCATTTTGTGTGTTGGAGGATAGAATTAATTAGTTGTATTAAATATTAAAGGCTAAGCTTCCATCTCTAAGGTGATTCATGAGCATATTCTAGTTACAGACTATTTCAATAACAACAAGAGAGACAGACAGTTAACTTTGTGGCCCTAGTGGTGATTTTGGCCATGATCTTGTTTCAGGGGAATCCTGGGCCTCCAGGGCCAAAGGGTTCAAAAGGAAAAGCTGGACCAAGAGGAGTGAAGGTAAATGTCAGAGAACCCGCTCTTTCTTGATTGTAGCTTAGGAGAACCCCTTGGGTTTTCTTAAGCAAATCTTTACTTATATCATCATTTCCAACATACATTTCTGATAGGCTGGTGATTCTATTGACTGAAGGCAAGGCATATAGATGAACATATAGAAAAATGAATCACATGTATAAGTAGACAAAGATGTATCAACAGATAGATATACATATGGATTAACCACAAATATAAATGTGCACATCCAAATTTAGAAAAAGCTATAGTAATATAAAATTCTGTAATTGATGTTACATATCTGGTGTTGCTAATTTTCAAAACCAAAATTGTGACTATCTGTTAGTTATTCATATTTAACAAAGCCTAGAGAAAAGTATTTACCTTAGGATGTATGGTATGCTACCAAAACTTGAAAACAGTGACTGTAAAATCTCTGAGGAAAATGACACAAAATTGCATAATCTCATAGAAGAAAATTAATTTGATCTTTTCTCTTTATAATAAAAGGGAGAGCTTGGTGATGCAGGAGAAAGAGGCCCACAGGGTCGACAAGGACCAAGAGGGCAACCTGTAAGTCCAGTTTCTCTGTTTTGGACTCTTGATTAAATTTGTTTGCCATTTGTTCTTATTTTACATAAAATTCTAACTTTTTAAATGTATGAAACCACTTTTATTTAGTTCAGAATATAGGTACCAGAGACAAGAAATCAGGCAAATCAGGGAGATATAGTCTAAAACATCTCAGTGTGCACCAAGCTAAATTTTGATGGAGTCATCTACCACAGCATTAAAGTGTCTTATCTATCTTTTAGATTCCAGTAAGAAATTATTTAAAAAGGTCTGATAAACAAAAATGGCATCAACTTGATATAATAAATTGAAATGGCTTTAACATCATTGCTGTGAACACAAAATTTTAATATTCTTTATGAGTTAAACTCGTGGTTACAAATATGACATGATCACCAGAGTTCTTAAGAATTGAAATAGTCAAAGTTTCTCAGACTTCTTGTATAAATTAAGACTCCAAAGAGGACTTGGAATTTATTTTGCCTTCTCACATATCGAAGAGCAAAGTGCCAATGTCTCTCATCTGTTTGACAATGATATTTTATGAGCATTTGAGTCTTTTAGGAATACAGAGATGTTCAGTGAAACATTTTTTTTTCCAGGGCAACAAATAAGAGAGCCAGATCAGCAAACTTTTAAGAGTATGGGTTTGATTATTCAGAGCATAGAAATAATCTTTGGAGACCAAAGATCATAAAAGACTTCCTTCTACAAAACAACACTTTCAAACACAGGGCTATGCATTTTTACCTTAGTTATCACCCTGAACAGGAGAGCAAGTTAGCTATTTTATGACTATTTTCAAGAGACATCTCCAAAAATAGAGTTTGGGTCTTGGGGGTTGCAGATGCTGGAGTTTCTGCACATTCTTCTGCAAGGAGAAGATGGAGTAACAGCAAATAAACTTCATTATCACCCCCACAAGCCGCTGCAAAGAACTCATTTTTGGCAATCTTCTTTCTCTTATTTTTCTTTCTTTTCTAGTCTTTCAGACTTTCCTGTTTAGACCATAGGAATCTTTTTGTGTCTTCAAATTTTTAATTTTTCTTCTCAACTGATCTACCTGGTTTAGGGGAATTCTTTGTTCATTCAGAAAAAACACCTATAGGGTTTTGAATTTACTCTTTATTACAGGAAGCTCATTGTCTGTCTATACAGATGCTAAGCTCCTTGGTAGTATCATCATTTTCATGATTATCATCATTACCACCGCTGCAACCTCCATCATCATTATCTTCAGCAATAACTGAACTGCGCTGCAACCTCCATCATCATTATCTTCAGCAATAACTGAACTAATCACAATTACCAGCATCATCAACACCATCACCATCACCACCATCACCATCAATATTACCATTACCATCATCACTATCACCACCATCACTATCACCATCATCATCGTCACCACCATCACCATCAATACCACCATTACCATCATCACTATCACCACCATCACTATCACCATTATCACTATCACTACCATCACCATCACCACCACCACCACCACCACTACCATCATTACTACCACTATCACTATCACCATTGTCATCATCACCACCACCACCACCACCACCACTATCACTATCATCCTCATTATTACCACCACTATCACGACTACCACCAACACCATCATCACCATTGCCACCACCACCATCATTACCATCACCATCATCAGCACTACCATACTATCACCATCATCACCATTGCCTCCACCACCATCATTACCATCACCATCACTATCATCAATCACCATTGCTACCACTATCACTACCATCATCACCACCACCTTCATTATTACCATCAGCACCACTACCATTACTGCCCACCTGCCGACACCATCACTACCACTGCTACCACCAGCAGCAGACTAATTACCATTTATCAAGTACTGCCTCTGTGCCTGACATTGTGCTAAGCACTTTTCATACACAATCTCAATCTTCCCAACAAGTATACAATGTAGATGATACTATTATCCCTATTTTACAGATTAGGAAACTGAAGTTTATAGAGGTTGTGCAACTTCCCTAGGGTGACTCAAACAATTAATATTGGAACTGCAATAAAAATTAGGGTCTGTCTGGGTTTATAGTCTGTACATTTAACCACTAAACTATATTGCCTATATTCCAATCTTTTTCTCCAAAGTCTGTGCTTTTGTCTGATGATTTACCAATTCTAAAGCTTCTATTTTTACTTTATCTCACAAGGAAAGCAAGTTTAGCCCAAGGGAAACTTTGTACAGTTGTGTATAGCTTCCTACAACCAAGGTATCATCTTGCTGATGTACAGATGGGGGTTTAAAAACCCTAAAAACTTCCTTCTATTGTGGTCTTTCAAAGATTTCTCCAAATCTGAGTATTTGTCTTATGAAGGTAGTCTCCCAATCTCCATCAAGCCCCATTGTTATCCCTACTTCTTTGCATTGTTGATTTATCCAAGGGTTCAGATACTATTATCAACCAAGTGTTGGTCTGCATGACTCTACAATTCATCTTATATGTCATTTTCTTAGGGTCTTCCTGGTTCTGATGGATATGGACATCCAGGAAGAAAAGGAACAAAGGTGAGGGTAACCTTACAGGACATTCTGAACTAAGGACTATAGTTTTTATTTTATTTTGTTAAAATAAGTTTTATTTTCCAAGTTGTATGCCAGGAACAGTTTGTACATATTTACAAAATGTTTTGGCCACCAGAGCTCCCTCCCTAAAAAGTAAAAATTGATTTTGTCGCTCTCTTATTTAAAAGTCAAACTTCTTCCCTCATCTTCCACATATATGTCAGATATTCCCACCTCAGCTCTGGGAGTGCCAGACCCTTTCTCAACTTCCTTGCCTTTACAAACGCTCGTGTTTTCATTTGGAATGTGCTTCCTGATCTCCTCCATCTCTTGGACAATTTTTACTCATTTTCTAAGACCCACTCAAGTACCAACTTCTCCTTGTGGAAGCAGCTTTGGTCTTCCCCTGACAGAATTTGCTGTCCTATACTCTGTGTTCTTAAAGCATGTTCATATTTCTGCAGTAGCTCCTTTCTGTGAAGGTTGTATTATAATTTGTTCTTGTATCCCCCAGGCTGTAAACCTGACAGTAGCACTGCACTTTTGTTTTTCTGGAACTGAGTCTGGCAGAGAGTAGGTGCTCAATAAGTGTATTTGAATGAATGAGTGCCACTCTCTTAAGAAGCTTGTATTTTAATATGTAGTTAATTGGTCACTGACAGGTCTTAAAGCATGGAGGTCACATGGAACTTGTTGAGCAAATCAAATCTTAATACCCACTGTTATTCTGGATGCTTTAGTCTTCAAGTTACATGTATTGCCTCACAAAATAAGAAATCACTAGGATGTTTAGTGATACTTAGTTGCTTAATGATGTCAGGATTCTGGGCTGGCTTCTCTGCAATTCTCTTGTTTCCCTGTGGCTGCAAGATGGCACCACTGCCATTTTATTGAGCAGAAAAATGCCTCAAACATAGTAAGTTTTCAGTAAATACTATGGAATGATGGGCTATGGGGAACCTCAGTGATCATCTAGCTTAGCTTTGTCAATTTACATTTCAGAAAATTGAGGCTTAGAGAAGTGAAGTAACTTGCCTATGGTCACACAGCTAGTTAGAGGCAGAGCTGAATGTGGAAGCTAGTCCCTTGAAATCCCATCCAGGTAAACTAATTTTTTCTTTGCTACGGACAAGTTTGCATAGCAGGCAAATTCTGGGTAGAATTCAAATGTGCATTGTTTGGGCTACATGTCAATTTGGAGCTAAGCACAAGGGCAATTTTTGTTTATTGTGATACAGCTAACATTATGGAACACAGATTCAGTCCATATTTGCATGAATTTTTCTTTGCAAGATGTAATGGCCTCATTTTCAATGTCCCATATTGCTGATTGGCCAGTTGAGTACATTTTCTTAATCTGTTCACTCCCCTTCTCTCTGAATTGACTATTTTACACCCTCTCCTCTCTCCTCAAACTTCCAAGATCTGCTTTGTCTTCAATACTTAAAGCAGATGATCATGGCTTCCTATTTCATGAACAAAATTGAAGCAGTGAGAAAAGAACCTCTATAAATGTTCACCACCAAGTAGGCCAACCTACTTGCCTCTGTACTCATACACCCTGCCTTCTCTCCTACTGCTATGGACGAGGGTCCACAGTCTTATCTAAGACTAATCCTTGCCTCCTAGACTGGATTCCACTCCCTTTTGCTTTCCGAGGCTCTCGGTCCATTTTTTTTTCCCCTGGGGAAAACTCACTGAAGGAGCAGTCTATACCAGTGCTTCTCAACAGGAGTGATTTTGCCCTCCAGGGGACATTTGACAATGTCTGGAGATGTTTTGGTTGTCAGAACTCAAGGAGAGAGTGCTGGCATCTACTGGGTAGAGATGCTGTTTAACATCTTACAATACACAGGACAGCCCCTCCCAACAAAGAACCATCAGGCCCAAAATATCAGTGGCGATGAGGTTGAAAAACTGACACTTGAGCCTTCACTTCTTGACCCTCCCCACTCAACTACATCTGCTTTAGTTGAGGTAAACGCCATGTTGCTAAATTCAACGGTCACTTCTCTGCCCTCATTGTGCTCCATCTCTCAGCAGCATTTGACAGATTGATCATGGGTTTATTCCCGATTTTTTCCCTCCCTCAACTTCCAGTACATTCTATTTTCCTGGTTTTCACTGTCTTCTCTTTCTCATCCTGCTTTGCTAGATCTTCTGGATGTTCTTGACCTTTAAGTATTGGAAGACTCAAAGCTCTATTCTCATACCTTCTTCCTTCTTTACTCACCTCTCAGGTGGCATTTCTTGGGGAAATCCAGTTCCATGTCATCAATAACCATCTATCCTGTTATCTCCACTTTATTTCTCCCGCTTGGACCGATATCCCAAACTCTAAAAATATTTCCACTTGGTCATCTAACAGGCATCTTAAAATCGGCATGTCCCCAAACACATTTCTTCTTGTTTTTTTGTTTGTTAACCTTTTATTACAGAAAAATTCAAAAATAAATAAAAGTGAAGACTAGTATAATGACACTTTCCTGCCTCACCCCATGTTCCCATCACCTAATCCAAACAATGAACAACCCCTGGCCAATTTTGTTTTGTTTTATTTATACTCCCACTCACTTATCCTCCCACCATGCTGATTTCATACCCTTCCTTCCTCCTCAAACCTCCAAGATCTGCTTTGTAGTCCATATTTAAAGCAGATGATCATGCTTCGTATTTCATTAAGAAAATAGGAGTGAGGAGAGAACCTCTACATATGTTCACTTACTGTAGGTCATGTAATATATGGGATTTACTTCAAGATAATCATATATTCCATGCATAGACATTTCAGGTTGCATCTTTAAAAGATTGTTTAAAAATGTAACCACAATACCATTCTTACATCAAAGAATTAATAATAATCCTTTAATATTGTCAAATATCCAGTCAGCCAAAACTGTTTCCCTTAACAACCTGCCCCTCCTCCAGCCTTTCCTATCTCAGCGACTGGAAACTTCATCCATCCAGTTGCTCAAGACAGACACTTGCAGCTATCATTGATAAATCTTTTTCTCTCACTCCCACATTTAATCCATCAACAAATAGTGGTAAGTCTATCTTCAAAGTACAACCAGCATTTTATCATTTCCCACAACTGCACTGCCACCCTCTGGACCAAGCCAACATAATTTTCCATCTGTGTTATTGCAATAGCCACTGAACTGGTCTCTGCTTCCACCCTTGCCTCATATAGTTAGTTCTCCATGCACCAGCTAGAGACATCCTTAAAAACATAGTCAGATCAAGTCATTCCCTTATTCAAAGCCCTTCTGTCATTCTCCATGTCACTCAGAATAAAACCCACTGTTAACATGGCCTATAAGAATTTATACAATGTGGTCTCTGTGAACTCTTTGACTTCATCTCCTCCTGCCTGCCCTCCTCGCTCCATTCTGCTTCAGTGTTCCTCAAACATAGCAGCACATACTCTTCCTCTTACTTCAGGTTTTTTTTTTTTTTCCCCCACATACTCCTCCCTCTGCCTGGAATGCTCTTCTCCCAGAAGTCTGCTTGTTTTCTCACTTCATGCTGGTCTTCACCCAAATGCCACCTTTATAAAAAGGCTTTGCCTGACTACCTCATATAAAATAGTGCCTCCTCATCCTTCGATACACATAATTCTTTATTCCTTAATTCCCTTTCTGGAATAACATTGATCTCTTTCTCACATGTTATATATTTCTTTGTTCATTTTCTTCCCCTCTAGTATGTAAGTTCCATGAGAGCAGGAACAGGTCTTTGTTCTGTTCACTGCTGAATTTCCTGTGCCTAGAGAAGTGCTTGGAAGATAGGACATGCAAATGGATATTTGTTGAATGAATGATTGCTTTGTAGTATGCCTTTGGTTCTGACAATGAGCACCTGCTTCCCAACACTCAATGTGGTGCCCTCGCACTTGGTTTCTGTTGGATTAAACCTCAGGTTATTTAAGCTGAGAGATAAAAATGCCCTACAGAAGAAGTTTCATTACACAATATACTAGAGAGGGGGGAAATTTGTAAAAATTATTTATGAGTTGTTTCATGTTGAATTAGAGATATGAAATATGGCCACTTGAGAGTAGCTCAAGATAACAACTGTTGCTATAGTTGTTTTTCCTGGCACTTGTTTTGAGTGTATTTCCTCAAAATTATAGCGTCTTCTTTTTCCCCAAGGCATGTGAAGGAAATTTCTTAATCAGATGACATTAAACAAGACCTTATCTCATTTCTGACACTGGGGTGAACCTGGATTATAGTGTCTTCTTTTCCCCCAAGGCATGTCAAGGAAATTTCTTAATCACATGATATTAAACAAGACTTTATCTCATTTCTGGCACTAGGGTGAACGTGGATTCCCTGGCTATCCTGGTGTCCAAGTAAGAAGATATATTTCTGGGCCTGGCAACTGGTAGGCAGCATGTGTCATTTGTTTGTGCTTGTTTTTCTTTACACTCAAAATTCTGCTTTTGATTCTATTAAGGGAGAAGATGGTGACCCGGGCCAACAAGGAGAAAAGGGGGCAAAGGGAATAAGAGGGAAGAGGGTAAGAATCAAAGAGACTTCCTAAGATCTATAGAAGCCCATATCATTACAGAAGTACATTTTCACTGGGTTAGGACTTCTTAGCAGGAAGCCTATTCCTGCTCAGTCAATGCTCATTCCACACCTTCCTTTGGCTATCCTACTCCCCACTTAATCCCACTCTCATTTATCTCCTGAATACGAATACAGTTTACCAAGCCATAACAACAGAAAATCCAAGTTGGGAGTTTTGGTTTTACAATACCAAGCTTTTAAAACCAAGTTTGGGAGCACCTCTGTCTTTGGTAAGTCTAGACATCATGTGGAAGGATATTGTTTTAGCTGTTGAGCAAACATTGCTGTTTCTTTAGGATTCTTCCAAGCCTTAACTTTCTCTTGCTATTTTTAGAAAAGATTCTTGAGAATGTAGTTGCCATCTTGGTGGACTTTGAGTCCACTGTGCTTTATACAGTCTCCGATTAAAAACCAATTCCTTTATGTTCTGAACAGTCAGCCTTGAATGACCACAATCACTGGCAGCTCTTTTTGAAAAGAGTAAGCCTGTGGATATCTAACATCTTGGTAATGTTTAGTTGATCATTGTTAGACACCAAGGTCTTCTAGGAAATGGACTAGTGTTTACTGCAGGAAAGAGGAAAGGAAAGAGAATGTATGTTTTCTAGGTACTCAAGAATTAGTACTTTCACACATTGGCAAGGACGTAAAGAAATATTTGATCTGTGCCTAACTTGGCTTGCTGCTGGCTATGGTTGCTCTAATCAACTAACTTTTATTTCTAGTTTCAAATAAAAAAAGATAAAGGATTCACTGTATTTAGATAACACTGTGTCATTTCAAATACTTGGAAGATGAGCAGTGAACCTATGGCCACCATGTGCCTTTTCTGAAACACTAAGAATCAGAAGGTGGTAGGGAAATTTTTCCTTTTTCCTGATGTCAGGCCCTTAATGTAGACATCCTGCATTATTTTTATTATATAACCTCAAGACTCAACGGAGTGTATTGAGTCATCTTTTAACAATCTGTCTAGAAGTGTGTATTTGTGTGTGTATGTACACATATGCATGACTGAGGTTGGGCATCCAGGGGGGAATTTGGATGGTTCCCATAAAATGACCTCCCTCTCTTTCTATTCTCCATGTCTTATCCCACAGATATATAGTTTATAAACTAACTGGTCAATAGCAGACTCATTGGCATTAGGAATAATAACATATCAAAGTGGATCTGATGGTTGTAATCAAGGAGGAATCTTATTCTTCTGGCTTGGTCTTTTTTTAGGGTAATGCTGGCTTTCCTGGATTAGTTGGAACTTTAGGTTACCAAGGCCCACCAGGACAAATGGTAACATGTACCCTTCTTTTTCCTTTTGTTTTCAACTGTTGTATAAAAATAAATAAAGATTTGATAAGAGGCATCTCTTAAGAAATGAACATTTGGGACATACAGTGGGATTGACATAGAGAACGGGGCAAATTTTCCTACAGCATATTAGCTTCAAGTCGTTATACAGTATATTTATTCAATATATATTTTTACTTGAACATGGGGAAGATATTAGAGTGGCTGGAGATTTATGAACCTGTCTAAATAAATAAAATGATTCATAAAATTCACTGAAGAGTGAGTTTATCATTGCAAACAAGATGAGCAACAATATTTATGCAAAAACCAGCAGGAAAACCTAACAAAATACAGTGTTTATATAATCTTAACTAACAATGTTGCAAGTCCATGAATATTTTTAAAATTCCCTGGAACATCATTTGATATGAAAGGAAAGACTTTGAGGCTGTGATTCTTCTGCTCTATGCCTTGTCCTAGGAGGCCAGACTATCAATCCATGAGGGATGGCACAGTAGGTCAGCCTTGGATTGAACCTGGTGGTCTCACTGCAGTCTAGGGTTTACTGGAGAGGTGTGACAAAGTCAGAAAATAAAAATTTTAGTGCTAAAAGGACCATTCATGGTATTTCTACAGAAGAGGAAACAAAGGCTGAGATGCTGAGATAATTACAGTGACCTGCCTGAGGTCACAAATTACAACCTTGTAGATTCTAAATAAGAACAATGATCTCTAGACTCCCAGAGGTTGGAACCATGAAGCTCTAATCTGAAGGTTTCCAGAGAAGACTTCTTGTTCAGTATCAGGGCAGAAAAAGGGTGGTGCTGGATGGCCTGAAGAGAACATGAGGGAGGAACTGGGGTCTACTTTAGAACTATTGATGAATGGTCCTGGGATCTGGGATAGCCCTTTTTCTGAATGTGATCCTAAGCTATGGTTTCAAAATGACCTGGTCCTCTAGAAGTGTTTCTATCTAGGCCTTCTGGACTCAGAGGTCTTGGATACACCTCTTAGGCACTTCCTAAAGGAGTCAGACAGAACTCTGGGGCTGGGAGTGAAGGACAGAAGATGGTCTATGTAGTGTGGTGGAGTTATTTTGCCAACTCTGTAGAAGAATGTGTTGGATCTCAAAGTTTTGCATTTTAAACTCAAGTTTCCATTCTTTCCAGGGTATCAAGGGCCCCAAAGGTTTGGTAGAAATGACGGTAGGTGAAGATTTTAATTCCAAATGTTATTCTTTTTTTTTTTTTTTGAGGTGGAATATTGCTCTGTCGCCCAGGTTGGAGTGCAGTGAAGCAGTCTCGGCTTATTGCAATTTCTACCTCCTGGGTTCAAGAGATTCTCCTACATCAGCCTCCCAAGGAACTGGGACTACAGGCATGTGCCACCATGCCTGGCTAATTTTTGTATTTTTAGTAGAGACAGGGTTTCACCATGTTGCCAGGCTGGTCTTGAACTCCTGACCTGAAGTAATCCACTTGCCGCAGCCTCCCAGAGTGCTGGGATTTTACAGGCATGAGCCACTGCACCCAGCCAAAACTTTATTCTTCTTAGAACACAAAGCTTTTCACTTTCACAAAATAGAAATCTGTTAATCTTAAAGATTCTTTAGTTTTTTCCTCTTACAAATTCTGTCAGTACTTTAAGTTTATAGACTTTACTTTGAAATATTATCACCAAGTCAAATAAAAATAGTAGAATGATATTTTAAATCCAGCAGGGAATTGGGATGTTTTGGAGCAACACTAGTTGATGTTAAAAAAAGAAAAGACTTTGAGGCTGCTACCTTTCTGTAATGTGACTTTTTGTAAAGCTCAAAAACTGCTTATAAAGTATTTATAAACCCACACACAGGCTTTTGTATAGCACAGGTTTTTGTGTTTCATGGAACACTTGAAAATAGTCTCAAAAGTTATGATAGTGTTTCATCTCCCAAGTACAAAAATACTATTAGGCAGGGGGTGGGGGGTGTGGAGGCAACTGAGGAGCAGGAAGTGATGAGGTCTGGGATGGAGGGAAGGACAGAACAGAGAGGAAGGGATCAAAGGAAAGAAGCGTAATGACTAGGTGAGGTGGTAGGAGTGCCTGTCTTGGCAGTCATTCTAAAGAAGTGATATAGGAATTGCTACTATAATATAGAGTGCCAAGAATTGAAAGCATTTCCCTGCATTCTCTGCTGAGATTCTTTGATTTCAACTTCTTCAAAATCAGGTTTCATTCCATTACTTTGTAAGGCAGATTTAAAAAATGGGTACCCCTTATCTACCTGTCTCCAAAAGTATGGGCACTATATTGCACACACATCTTTTAAATCTTTTAAAATATCGACTGGATTTGGAAATGTAATTGTAGAATAGTCTCATCTGTTCTGACAATTTTGGGGTTTTCTGTTGTAGATTAAAAAACTTCAGATAGGCACTGATAACATCCATATGACATTCCTAAGTGACAAGTGTGAATAAAAATATACTTCAAGTTAAATACTTTTTCCTTTTTCCTGTTTTCCCACATCTTTTTAACAGCCTTGCAAAATTGTTGATTTCACACGTGAAAACTGCCGTAAGTTGTTTTGGAAAGGCCTAAAAGGAGCCAGTGGTATGAGCTGGGGATGGATTACGGATTAGGGGCATAAACCTGAGGCTTTGGCTGAGGTTTGGAAGATGGCTTATTCATTGTGAAAGGCTCTTATAAATTCATACAGTGGGCTCAGTTCCCCTTTAGGTAAGTAGTCTTTCCCAATGTGGTCTCAGAAATAAAATGGATTGAGAGCATGCCATCTCAACAAGGAAGAGAAGCTCCACTGAGCAGTGCTGTGCCCCAGGAGATGTTGTAACTGCACACCTGTGTGCCTACATCTCACTGCTTCTTATCACAAAACAAAACAGAGGAGCTTTGTTCTTCTTATGTAACCCTTTTAAATAAGAGGGATCAATAGTCACCCTTTGAGAAGAAATCTGTCTTATTTTATTTACGGTTGTGTTTGAAAAATGGAATTATGAACAATCCAGTCTTAAGTAATGTTTTGTCATATCCCCAAGTTGGAATTTATTTACTATGTTCAATGCATTCCAGGATATTTGTGTCCTAGGATGTGTACATTTATCTACTTAATGGCCACGGGGCGAGAATGTTGATTTGGCAAATTGCTTAGTTTGGAAGTTTGGGTTTTCTCTACAATCATCCCACCTTTCTTACCCTAACCCTTCTATGTTCTCTCTGTTCCCATCCAGTGGCTGTTCAGGGAGATTCTGGAATTTTTTTTCCTCAGAATCATAAAGAATAATATCATCAGTGTGATTATGAATTAAAAGAGTGTCAGAGTTGACCATATAAAAAGTTAAAACCCTTTTACACTGAGGGATGCCATGAAGTCAAAAGTAAACAGAAAAGTGGGAAAAAACAATTTGCAATATAAGCAAAGGACACAGGCAAAGGAACTAACTTCCTTACTATACCATGTTGAAATACAAAAAATTGCTACTGCTCAATCATTTTTATCTACAAACACAGACATTGCATAATGGCTAAACCTAAATGTAAAAACAAAAAAACGAACACCACTTTTAAGTTGAAAATGGGCAAAAGACAGGAAAGAAAATATACAGATGTACAATAAACCTGTAAAAATGTTCAACTTCGCCAGAAGTCTTAGAATACAAATTAAAACAATGAGATACCCATTTTGTTTCTCAGATTGGAAGTGTTTTAAAAATGCCAGAAAAATCCCTATTCAGATTGAGAAAGGTATAAGATTACACATTGCTGGTGTGAGTATAAATTGGTACAACTTTTCTGAAGAGCAATTGGCTGGACCATGCATATAAAATCAATACTTATAGAGATTTCTATAGGGCTATGATTGGACAGATGTGCACAGATACATGTACAAGTATGCTCCTCATAAAGGATCATCTATATAGTAGAATAGATGATATTGCTCTAAATTTATTGATGGAAAAAATCATTACATACTAAGTGAATAAAGAGTCAGAGTAAATATATCTTAAGCTCCAAGTTTTATAAAATGAAATGAAATAATTCTATATTTATTATTTATATATATACATACACATGATGAATTAAGGGTAATTCTAATTTTTTGGTTTTTTTAGTATTTTTTGAAAATATGTTACTTGTATACACACACTTATGTATAATATATATAGTTTATAATTAATATATATGTAATTTTATATGTGTATATATTATATACATGTGTATAATATAGTTTCAGAATAGCTCAATGTATTCATTAGGTTTAAGTTCAGTTGAATGTGACCTAAATCCTCAGTAACAGTGGTACAAATGTTATTTCTGAAACCATAGGCTGAAACTAGTCAGTTCAGGTTGATATGGAGCCTGTGGTGGTCAGGGATCAGTCCCTTTATATTTTCCTGCTTTGCCATTGTGTGTATATGGGGTGTTCTATTTCCCAAATCACTTCATGGTCTGAAAATATATCAGGCTTCAGTCATCACATCTATATTTCAGCCACCAGGGAAAGAAAGGGAAAGGAGAAGAATATTTTTTCAAAGTTTTGCCTATCATCTTTCCTATTCTCTTACCTAGAACTTGTAAGATGGCTAAGTTGAGAAATGTTGTCTTTGTTCCAGGCATCCATAGGGCCAATCCAAAATTGGGGGTTCCATGGCTATAGAAAAAAAGGGAGAATGGATTCTGGGGGACAAGTAGAGGTCTCTGCCACACTCAGCAGGAGCCTGAGAAGGCCATGCTTGAATTTCTCAGAGGAGATGGTTTTTCCTATTGAAGCACACACATGGGAAAGGTGCCACTGCCTGCATAAGCTAACAATGTCTTCTTTTCTCTCCAAAATAATTTCCCTTCCAGCTTGTTCAAGAGGTAAATAATATTCCTTCTTACTCACTTTAATCCTTACCTTTTTTGAGGCATTACAGAACATCTTAAATCTGTATATCTGTTGTCTCAAGGTATTTCCAAATGCCCAGTGTTCCCAACCGAAGTGGCCTTTGCCTTGGACATGTCAAATGATGTCTCCCCGTTGGATTTTGAGAGGATGAGAAACATTTTATTGTCTCTGTTGATGAAGATTGAAATAAGTGACAGTAACTGCCCAACAGGTGCCCGTGTGGCCATTGTTTCCTACAGTGCCAAAACCAATTACTTGGTTCGTTTCTCAGACTACAAGGAGAAGGCTGCACTCCTGGAGGCTGTCAGGAACATCCCCCTGGAGCACTCATCTGGCCGCAGGAACCTTGGGGCCACCATGAGGTTTCTGGCGAGACACGTGTTCAAACGTGTACGCTCAGGTCTTCTCATGAGGAAGGTGGCTGTGTTCTTCCAGGCAGGCTGGGCCTATGATGCAGCTTCCATCAATACAGCCACACTGGAGCTTGCTGCAGCGGACATCATCCCCGCAGTCATCACCTTCACAAAGGGGCACAACCTCCCAGACACTCTGCTGGTATGTAGGGGGAACCACAAGTGGGCAGGGAGCTGGGGGCCCTAACACTTGGTTTCTACCTCTCCATCAAGGACCACATGAGGAATGAGAGGTGTTCAGGGAAAGAATTTCCCTGGAATTGATGTGTATGCCAGGAGTGAGGGCTCTCAGTATGGCCCATATACTGGTACTACTCCTAGTACCCACTGGCTATTCTTGAGCACCTATTCTGTGCTGTGTGCCTCATAAATACTATCTTACTTAATGAGTCCCACAACTCTGTAATGTAGGTGTTATTGTTTATTTCCATTTCAGGGATAAGTAAACCAAGGCTTATGGAGGTTAAATATATCATCAAAGGCCAAATAGTTAGTTAGCAGCAGATATTGTCTGCCCCCAGAGCCTGTGCTTAACCACTATGCTAAACTATATCACTGGGGGTCAGAGAATATAATTTTCTTCCTTTTTAAAAACCAGAGTATAACATACATACTCATGTAACAAAGTGGACAAAGTGCAGTGATTTTAAATATACAGATGGATTAATTTTTATGTATGTTTAAATCCCTGTGACTGATACATAGTTCAAGATATAGAACACATTCAGCATTCGGTGCCCTGTAAGTTTTCTTCAACTTCTTTATGCAACCACATACTCCCCATGGTAACTGCTTCTCTGAGTTCTATCACAATCAAGTACTTTTTGCCTGTTCTGGACCATCATATACATTGGGTCATACAGCATGTACTTGTTTGTATCTGGCGTCTTCCAGCCGACATGGCATGTCTTCTTGTTCCTCCATGTTGTGTGTGTGGGTAGTTCGTTCTTTATTATTCCTGTGCAGTATTCCATTGTATGTATACATAACCCTTTATTTACTTATCTATTCTCCAGACTTTACTTTCCTAATTGAAACCCATGCAACATACTTTCATGGAAGATCTGGGATGATTTATCAGAACGAAGGGCGATTTTCTTCTTAAAAGATTCCAGGCTGCTTATGAATGTTAGGTTGGATTATGGGACGTTGACAATATTTCACCAGTTTTGAGCTGCAGAAATTGAAATGTTATGTGGCTCAACATAATAGCTAATCAATTCAGCCCATTTAATTTTCTCTGAAGGTTCAGTGTGCAGCAGAAGTGGTAGGTGAGAGATTTTGTTGCGACAGCTTTGAATATGCGTCTAAGCATCAATAAAGTTGTGACAGCTTGCGAACTGTGGGGAAGGATGGACAAAATATCTTGAGTTGAGGAAGCTAAAATGCAGAGGATGAGTTCCTTGTTCATCCTTACATCCCTGTTGCTTACTGTGATGTCTGTACAGGGTGGGTTGGTAGGGTACATCCTCAACAACTGCTAGAATGGATTTATAAAGACGGTATAAACAAATAACTAATTAAATTAGAGATGCAGCTTTTGTCTTTGGTTCTTTCATCAGTAATGAGGTGCCTTTGGACAAGTCTCTTCACCTTTCTTGGTCTTATTTTACTCAGCTCAAAAATGGAGAGGGGGTTGCAACTAGTTATTATCCAGGCTCCCTTCCAAGTGTAATTATCAAAGCGTTTATTTCTGAGGAAGGGATTTCCTTAACATTTGGAGAGTGACTCCTGGGGTGTGATCACATCCCTCTAATGCTCATCAGTGCTGCTCTCTGAGAGGGGATCCTGGGCAGACAGTGTTGGGATCTTGCATACAGATGATCCTTTGTTGTGATGTTCTTGCCCTCTTAGTTGCCGTAGGTTCTGAGTAAAGGGATATCACTGTATGTGACAAGGACATGCCAGCTTGTGTACTTGAACCTCAGTTCTGTCATTTCTTTTTTTTTTCTTTTTTATTGTACTTTAAGTTCTAGGGTACATGTGCAGAATGTGCAGGTTTGTTACATATGTATACATGTGCCATGTTGGTGTGCTGCACCCATTAACTCATCATTTACATTAGGTATATCTCCTAATGCTATCCCTCCCCCCTCCCCCCTCCCCACAATGGGCCGCAGTGTGTGACGTTCCCCTTCCTGTGTCCAACTGTTCTCATTTTTCAATTCCCACCTATGAGTGAAGCACGTGGTGTTTGGTTTTCTGTTCTTGAGATAATTTGCTGAGAATGACAGTTTCCAGCTGCATCCATGTCCCTACAAAGGACATGAACTCATCCTTTTTTATGACTGCATAGTATTCCACAGTGTATATGTGCCACATTTTCTTAATCCAGTCTGTCATTGATGGACATTTGGGTTGGTTCCAAGTCTTTGCTATTGTGAATAGTGCCACAATAAACATATGTGTGCATGTGTCTTTATAGCAGCATGATTTATAATCCTTTGGGTATATATCCAGTAATGGGATGGCTAGATCAAATGGTATTTCTAGTTTTAGAACCTTGAGGAATCGCCACACTGTCTTCCACAATGTTGAACTAGTTTACAGTCCCACCAACAGTGTAAAAGTGTTCCTAATTCTCCACATCCTCTCCAGCACCTGTTGTTCCCTGACTTTTTAATGATCGCCATTCTAACTGGTGTGAGATGGCATCTCATTGTGGTTTTGATTTGCATTTCTCTGATGACCAGTGATGATGAGCATTTTTTTGTGTATCTGTTGGCTGCATAAATGTCTTCTTTTGAGAAGTGTCTGTTCATATCCTTTGCCCACTTTTTGATGGTTTTTTTTTTTTTTTTTTTTTATTAATTTGTTTGTGGTCTTTGTAGATTCTGGATATTAGCCCTTTGTCAGATGAGTAGATTGCAAAAATTTTCTCCCATTGTGTAGGTTGCCTGTTCACTCTGATGGCAGTTTCTTTTGCTATGCAGAAGCCCTTTAGTTTAATTATATCCCATTTGTCAATTTTGGCTTTTGTTGCCATTGCTTTTGGTGTTTTAGACATGAAGTCCTTGCCCATGCCAATGTCCTGAATGGTATTGCCTAGGTTTTCTTCTAGAGTTTTTATGGTTTTAGGTCTAACATTTAAGTCTCTAATCCATCTTGAATTAATTTTTGTACAAGGTGTAAGGAAGGGATCCAGTTTTAGCTTTCTACATATGGCTAGCCAGTTTTCCCAGCACCATTTATTAAATAGGGAATCCTTTCCCTGTTTCTTGTTTTTGTCAGGTTTGTAAAAGAACAGATGGTTGTAGATGTGTGGTATTATTTCTGAGGGCTCTGTTCTGTTCCATTGGTCTATATCTCTGTTTTGGTACTAGTACCATGCTGTTTTGGTTGCTGTAGCCTTGTAGTATAGTTTGAAGTCAGGTAGCGTGATACCTCCAGCTTTGTTCTTTTGGCTTAGGATTGTCTTGGCAATGTGGGCTCTTTTTGGTTCCATATGAACTTTAAAGTAGTTTTTTTCCAATTCTGTGAAGACAGTCATTGGTAGCTTAATGGGGATGGCATTGACTCTATAAATTACTTTGGGCAGTATGGCCATTTTCACGATATTGATTCTTCCTATCCATGAGCGTGGAAGGTTCTTCCATTTGTTTGTGTCCTCTTTTATTTCACTGAGCAGTGGTTTGTAGTTCTCCTTGAAGAGGTCCTTCACATCCCTTGTAAGTTGGATTCCTAGGTATTTTATTCTCTTTGAAGCAATTGTGAATGGGAGTTCACTCATGATTTGGCTCTCTGTTTGTCTGTTATTGGTGTATAAGAATGCTAGTGACTTTTGCACATTGATTTTGTATCCTGATACTTTGCTGAATTTGCTTATCAGCTTAAGGAGACTTTGGGCTGAGATGATGGGGTTTTCTAAATATACGATCATGTCATCTGCAAACAGGGACAATTTGACTTCCTCTTTTTCTAATTGAATACCCTTTATTTCTTTCTCTTGCCTGATTGCCCTGGCCAGAACTTCCAACATTATGTTGAATAGGAGTGGTGAGAGAGGGCATCCCTCTCTTGTGCCAGTTTTCAAGGGCAATGCTTCCAGTTTTTGCCCATTCTGTATGATATTGGCTGTGGGTTTGTCATAAATAGCTCTTATTATTTTGAGGTATGTTCCATCAATACCGAATTTATTGAGCGTTTTTATCATGAAGGGCTGTCGAATTTTGTCAAAGACCTTTTCTGCATCTATTGAGATAATCATGTGGGTTCTGTCTTTGGTTCTGTTTACATGCTGGATTACATTTATTGATTTGTGTACGTATCTGCTCTTCTTTTCATTTATTGGACATATTCTTACCCCAGGATGCTGGGAGACAACTTTGTGTTCTTTAAATTTACCAGTTTATAAAGGATGTTAAATGATACTTGCCAGCTCAGCTGTAATGAGTAACCTCATTTCTGGTGACACTGGTAAGGAGAGAAACTGTAAAAATGACAACTGCATTCTCAGGACCTTTCAGAAAATCCTCATTTCTTCACAACTGGGCAGAAAATTCAGCACTTAACCTCCCCTACTCTGTTCCTCAGCCTTAGGGGAACTCAGTTAGGAGAGTGGAAATATCTTGTGGTTTTTCTTCTGAATTATCTGCCTGAAGGCTTCGTTTGATTATGTGTGGGGTTTTGTCTTTCACCTCTATGTTATTTTGACTTTCCGAACAACACCCACATGCTGCTTCTGGAAAAATGATGGTTGTTCAATTTGAAGCAATTATGTAAACAGATGTCCTAACTTCCCTGTCCATTTAAACATGCTTAGAAGCTGTGGTGCATTTTGAAAAGGTTTATAAAGCCATCTGTTGAGTTGTCTCAGACCTAAATAAAACTGCATTATAACATTTGAACTTTCTGTGCCTCGTACCCTTGTTAAGAAATGTCTAATTGCCTTACGTCTCAAAACAAGACTTCATTAGATCCATGTTTTTAAAGTTAAAAAGCAGAGGATTACAAGAAAAATGCAATTTGCAATTTGTGGGCCAGGTTTCAAATTTTGTTTTTCTTTATAAAAAGTCTAGCCCATGTTCCCTTGAAACAATGCCTAATAGCTCACATTTATTGATCTAGGCACTAAGATCTTATTGATTCATTTAATCCTCACAGCAGTCCAATGAGATAAGTATTATGATGAGCCCATTTTTCAGATGATGAAACTGAGACACAGAGAAGTTAAATAACTTGCTCAAGGTCTGGAATTCTCATTAGCAATGGGATTTTCAATTCAAAAATCAAAAACAGGAAAAGAAGAGAGACTTTAGAAGATTTAAGTTCTTTCCCTGTATTTATGCATTTTATCTTTACAATAACACAATGATATAGGTCTATGAATTGGCCCTATTTCTATTTATGTGTATTTCTCTTAAAAAAGAAGGCCAAGCAATGGAATTACAGCTATAATGGGAAACAAAAACAAAACAAAACAAAACAAAAAATCACCTTTAGAAGATGAAAACATTAAGAGAAAGGCTAAATGAATTTTTGGGGTATATTTTTCTATAATTTCAAAATTCAGATAATTTCAGTAGGACATTCTTTTCTATTTTGGGGAGACAATAAATATACATATTTATTTTATTTTTAATTGACAAATAATAATTGCATATAATTATGGGGCATAAAGTGATATTTTGATACATATATACATCATGTAACAATCAAATCAGAGGAATCAACATGTCTAAAGTTGGAAACATTTCTTTTGAAGAAAGATGGTTTTGGGTTATGCAGTTAGGCCCTTTCAGAGGAGGCCTATGGCTGCTCTGTTCTCCACTAGACTGTTAATGCCCTAAGGCCAGGACCTGCACCAAAGGAAAGAATTAGGCAATGAGGCTTCAAACCCTGGTTTTGTCCCTTATGTAATCTGGGTATGTTATTTGGCAATGGGGCCCCCTTAATTTATTCTCTGTAAAATGGGCGTAAACTCACAGGATTGTTGTGAGAATTATAAGGCGTGGTACCCACAGGGATATCTGACACTTTCTATGTGTTTACTCAATTGGGTCGCTCTATTACCATCTTCCTGAGTTCTGTGGGAATGCCCTTTGCCCACTATTTATTAAATCTGATAGTGAGTGCCTATGGAGTTCCAGCCACCATGCCACATGCTTTCCATGCCTTATCATCCCAACCCCTCCCTATTCAAAATGTGGTTCAGGGACCAGCAGCAGCAGCATCACCCAGAATGTGATGCCTTTCCCCTGATGTGAGCAATCAGGATCTGTATTTATAACAAGAGCCCCAGATGGTTTGCCTAAATGTTAAAGTTTTAGGAGTATTGGTCTGAGCCTCATAGCTATGCTACAGGTTAATAATGATAATTGTACATTTCCCAGATATGTGAAGGCCAGAGGTGAAGTTATTTGTTCTCGGCTACACAGTCCTGAAATTTGCATTCAGATATGGCTGGTTCCTAAGTCTCACTATGCAACCTACACCCTTAACCCAATGCTGACACCTAATGTTTTCCAAGGAATCTGGGAAGACTTGGCTGTTTCATAGCAGTCTTTGGTGGGATCATGCCAACTCGAAGGAACCGAAACTGGACTCAAGCTCCTGGGGTCAGTGACGGGTTACCTGGCTACTCTCTCACTCTGCCTCCTTCCCCCTACTTTTTCCAGTTTGCTGTCCTTGTTTCTCAAGCCCTTACTTAAACTTGATGACAGATGGTTTCTAATTCTCTCTCCTTAGGGTCCAGTTAGCTCTTCGTCTGTCCAAGGCAAATCCTCCTTTCTAGCACTTGCTTCTTTCCACTCCATTCCCATCTTTCCAAGCCAAGAGACTCCCCCATCTCAGTCCCAGAGATCAACATTATCCCATGGCTTCTGGCAGCTTAGTACAACAGCTGATGCATTGACTTTAACCCACAGGGTTAAGTTTGAGTCAGGGATCATGGGGAGGTTTTTTAAATATTGAGAGTTGAAGTTTGAGAGTCATCCTTGTACTCCTTGAGAAATGTCTTTCTGTCTATCAAACAAAAAAGGATGTTAATATAACCCCCTTTGCCATATCCCGTCCCCTCAACATACTCCTCTCTTTAGTACACAACTATTCCCAACAAACCACAGCTGGACATTTAGGAATGAAGTTGGTTGAGAGAATTGCTGTAGGTGCTGATTCAAACTATAGTAACCTCAAGCAGACCTCTTGGTTTATGTTAAAGATACTCTACTGATATTTCCTTCTCTGGTGTTGATGGGACTTTGTTGTAGGAATCATACACAGTTTTCTCCTCTCCTCCATGTTATCTCTCTGCGAACTTTCTCAGGAAGTATCTTGTCCATTTTATCAGTGACAAGGACCATGCTGGCAAGTCCAAAGTCAAAGTAATTAAATGTTTATTAATAACAACTAGGTACAGATGAATCTATACTGAATCATAGCTTTCCTGTGGACTTTTATCATGCTTTTGTTCCCACAATTTTGTTTTTGCAAGAACAGTACAAATTTTAAACATGATCATAAAATTACTGTTAGTTAGAAAAGTTTTTAAAAAGATAAGTGTTCAAATTCAGTTGAATCTGATAGTTTTCCAGCAAATATTAATAGAATAAAGATAGAAGAGTTATGTGTTCTGAGCTGCTCAAAGTGGAAAAGTTGGCACATTGTCCTGATCAAGAAGCAAATAGAGAAGGTAGTAACCTAGGACCAGGCTGTGTTGGAAAAGGGAGAGAACGCAGGGGCATTGACTCTTTCCCTAACACTCTGTTGCTGAGGAAACTGAAGCCAGAGGTTTATCCAAGGCTACATAGCCAATTATGGCAGATGAAGGACTAGGACCCAGGTTCCTGACCTCTAATCTGCTAGTGCTGCACAGAAGTTTGTCTATGAACCATCTCTAAGACAAATGAGAATGAATTTCCACAGACTTGGGGGAATGTTCAAATTTGTTTGAAGTCTTTCATACTACTTTTAAAAGTCACCGAAATTTTGCACTTGATAATATACTTCACCCATGTGAAGTAAATTTTGCATTTTATAATATACTTCACCCATGTTTCCTGTGCTTAAAAAATAATGTACACTAATTTAGCATTTCCCTACAACTGTTGGAGTAAAATTGATGCACCCAGAGTTATCACAGCCTCTTCCTATCTCCTGGCACATTGCCATGGATTCTGGGTTCAGAAGCCTTCCAGATTGTCTTGTGTGATTTCCAGTAGGCTAGCAATGTGTCATATTCCTGCCTACACTGTTTTCTCAGTCCTTAGTGATTAATTAGGTCCATTTGGCTTGGTCAGTACTCAGATCTGATAATCATGTGAAGTAGATCTGAGTGTTGAATGTTGGCAGCACGGCACTCACTTTCCATGCCAGCTTTCTCCACGTGGCAAGGAGTTCCACAGATGTGCGCCATGCAGCTGCAGGCTGGAGGTGGGTGTACGCTAAACTGTGGGAGCAAGAACATTGAGCAGAATTCCAGAGATAAGCACAGTCCACTTCTGGGCCTTTGTACATGCTGTTCCTTCACACTAGAATGCATTTCCCTGCCTTTTTGCCAGTTAAGTATCTGACTTATTATCTCAGAAGTGCCAGATGCCATAATTTTCATGAGGTCCCCTCTGTTCCTGTCCCTCAAAATGAATCTCCTCTTCCTGTGCTCCTAAAATATATTATTGGAGCTCTTTCTTGTCTGAAAATCATTTATCTATCTTTCTACTTGGATTTTAATCTCTTTGAAGATGCCGCCATGTCATCTTTGTATCTCCAAATGGCTTGTTAATGCTTTCATGTAGTATCTGTTTCATCAGTCTTGATTAATTTGGATTTCTAAGTTAGGAAAAAGCCTAATTTAAGGTTACTTTGGCCATATGAGGAACAAGAGAGGATGCTTTTTGCTTTTATTCTTAGGAGACTTACGACTGTTCCCATGGTTTTTTGTGTTACGTTAGCATAAACATTGAACTCTTCATATTTCATTTCCCACTAGGACTTTTTCTTCAAGTAAGCTGACTCTGAAAAACAATGTTTGGGATACACATTATTGTTTGTTAGAAAAGTTTTTAAAAAGATAGGTGTTCCTGAACAGCAAGAGTGAAGAGCTCTGTAATGTTAAGAAAATTTATTTGCAAATTAACCCTTGACTATCTATCTTGCTGAGGTCTAGCCTAACATCTTCATATCCTCAGCATCTAACATCTTCACATCCTCAGCATGTTGCTACCTGGAGGATGGCCCAGAGCCTGCTTGTTCCTGCCCAGACAGATGAAGGAGGAGAAGCTGACCCTCAGTGGGGCTCTTTTCCACATGCTTTGGCAGAGAGTAGATACAAAGATGGACATGACTAAGCTCAGGCATCCACCTCTTTGGAAACCACACCTCAAATCCTGAGAGAAGCATTCTGAAAGCATTTCTAGTTTCATCATGAGTTTGACATTCTGCAAATTGTCTGTATAAGTCAGGGCAGGTTAACTGTGAAACCATTCTTTTCCAAGTCTCAGTGTCTTAACATAATAAGTGGTTATTTCTGCCACCTGTCATAAGTGGATATGGACCCTTGCATATGTTTGTGTGGGAGAAGGCATGTTTTGCGGCATGCCACTGTTTTGGGATGTGGGCTGCTTCTGTCAGTGGCCCCATTATACCCTAGGGCCTCAAAGCCTTTTTCTGGATCCTCTACACCTGACTGGCAGATGAGGGGAGAGGGAGTAACGGAGTACAGTGCATGCACTGGAAATGACATACGTCACTTCCACCTGCATCCCATTGGCTAGACCCCAGTCAGTAGGCACCACCTAACTGCAAGAGGGGTTGGGAAATATAGTCCAACTGTGCCCTAGGAAGAAGAAGGAAGGGGTTTGCTGATCATCTAACTAGTTGACCCATGGACCTTGTTGGATTTATTGTTAATATTTCACTTTTAAGCATTGTTATTAGTTGTTAAATTGATCATAATTGAAAAGGCTAAGTAAAGGATGCAAACTAAGTAAAGGAGATAAATTTGTATCTCTATAAAGCCTTCCCTGATCCCTCTTCACTCTTACATTCTGGTTGTGATATGTCTAGCTCTGACCACCAGGAATTCTCTAGAGGGGATTCCCACATGGCGTCTACTGTTTCCATTCTCATGGTGTTTGACATTTATGACTGCCCCTTTGAAGAGTCTGCCACTTGGGTCAATAGCTCCCACCACACTGCATCCTGTGAACAATTAATAAAGATTTATGAAGTTTACAAATGATTTAATGTTGTCTCCTTATTCCCATTCCGATGCATGATGTTGGCTGAGTTTTACACATATTGGGAGCCTGAAGACCCACGATACACATAGCCCACACCAATGACAGCCAACCTCCAGGTTAGAACTAGGGAACTAAATAGCAATAAATAACTGGAATGTATAATGCTGAGTTATTTGTGCATGTATTTATATAATTATATATCCTTTAAAATCATATTCGTGTTTCTCTCATCTGAACGAGAAGACACATGAAAAAGATGGCCTGAAATTACTCCAGCTAATCATAAATTTTTGTGTGTGTGTGTGTGTTTGGATTAGATGGATGGAACCAACAGATTTTACTTGTTCATCTGGGAGACGGAGCGCCAGCAGGATGTGGAGCATGTGGCTCACTGCATTCTCTGCTATGGTAAGCCAGGAAAGCCTTTAGAACAGGATTAATTCACTGGTGGCCACAGGCTAGCTCTGCTCAGCAGATGTGTATTTACTTGGCATGTGTAGGGTTTTAAAATCTAGAGAATTTCCTATGAAGTCTGGATTTCTGATTTTTCTTAGGAAGTCAGACTTGTCTTGAGGGTCACGGACACTGCATTCCTATTAGGCACAGTCAGCAGAGCTGAGTTGGGCCTGACCTCTCTTAATGGGGTGAGGAGTCTCACAGTCCTCACCCCACCCTATCTTACTTCTGGCATGCTCTGCTCATTTATCTGTCCTGCTAGCTGCTGGGGTCAGCTGGGCTTGTGGTTCCTGCCTTAGTGCACCTTATTGTGATGGGCAGGCCACTGAACTAAGAATTAAGAGTGATGGGTTCTAGGCCTGGAACCACCATTGACCAGCAGTGGGATACTGGCCAGTCATCCAGTTTGTCTTGGTTCCCAAGCCCCATTGCTATATCCCACACCAACCTGTGCTGGAGAGAAGTTTCTGCTGAAATGCATGCATGCCCACATGTGAAGAGCTCCTGTCCACATCCATTTTACCCAGCATCAGAGTGCGTGAACTTGAAGGGATGTCATGGTTTTCTCTCCTTGATCCACACTAAGCCTAGTACTACCACAAGATACCCAGCTATGACAACTTGGTCAAATCAAGTGTAGTAACTGCCATTTGTGCGTGTGTCACAAGTGATGCACTGCTTTCACATCCATCATCTAATCTGACATATTGCTTTTTCGGGCCTCAGTTCCCTGTCCTCTAGAAACCTAAACCTAGCTAGTGTTCATCGAGGTTTTATTATGCATCAGGCATTGTTTTGAACACTTACATATATATGAACTCGGTTTTTCTTTTAAACTTCATAAACAACCTCAAAAGGAAGTACTATTATTATTGTCATCATTACCTCCATGAGTCAAATGAGAAAACTGAGGTTCTGGGGAGACTAAGTAATTTACCCAAGGTCACATGCTGAGTAAAGCAATAGACCCGGACTGAACCAGGTAGCCAGGTTGCTGAACTCTTGACTATTACCCCTGTGCTTTGATAATGACTGAATTAGGAGTTTTTAACCTTTCTTGGTATCATAGATCCCTTCTGTATCTGGTCAAACCTATGCTCTCCTTAGAATAATGTTTTTCAATGCATAAAATAAAAAACAGGATTACAAAGGAAAATGATTACATTGAAATTATCAAGATACTTAAAAATTTTGATATAGTAATATACATACTTTTAAAAGTTTTATTTTTAATTGACAAATAATAATTATATAAATTTATGGGGCACAGTGATGTTTCAATGCATGTATACATTGTCGAATGATCAAATCAGGCCAATTAACGTAACAATTGCTTCAAATACTTATCATTTGTGTATGGTGAATATGTTTAAAATCTACCTTTTAAAGCTATTTTGAAATATACAATACATTATTATTGACTATAATACCATGCTGTGCAACAGACCACCAGAACCTATCCTTCTGTCTAACTTAAACTTTGTACCCTTGACTAATGTACCTCCTTTCCCCATTCACCTTCCTCCCCCGCTCCCTGCACTCTATTTCTATGAGTTTGAACTTTTTACATTCCACATACAAGTAAGATCATGCAATATTTGTCTTCCTGTACCCGGCTTATTTCACTTAGCATAATGTCCTCTACATCACAAATGTGATCCACATCACAAATGACAGAATTTCCTGTTTTTTTAAAAGGCTGAATAGTCCTCTGTTGTGTATATATACCACATTCTTAACCCATTTGTCATGGGCTTCTTTATTAGCATTTTAAACGATAAGATCTAGCAGGTCTAATAACTATTATTTCAAAGTATTAGTGAGTTCAAATAATATTGAGCCATTTGCAACCACTGATAAGGAAATCAGTGATTTCTATTGGTGTCGGAATCACTAGTATTATAGTTGCTTGTTGTCTTTATGCACAGTGAAAAGAAATGTTAAATTTCATTTCAATAGAGGTAGTGAAAATAAAGATGTAATTTTTTCCCATCCTCATTCACGGACACCTTGGGGGACTGTGGTTCCCAGGTTAAGAACACCTGCCCCCGCCAGTTCTAAATGAAAGATTTTGCCCCAGCAGTGGGTCCCTAACACCATTGTTCATCAGAATACCTGCGTACACTTCAATGATAGATTCTGAACTCCCTCCCAGCACTACCAAACCAGCATCTTGGCGTGGCTAGAGCCTGGGAATCTACAGTAAAAAAAAGAAAAAAAAATTCTACATGCCATTTTAATGCTGAACCAGCTTGAGAGCTCTAAGACTACACTATTAGCTTCTCATTTAAAATTGGCAATGTTTGATCTTTTTTTCTTAACCTTAAAAAAAAGGCACTTTCATGTGGTTGTTAAGGTCTCTTCCAGCTCTAGCAATCAATGTTTTTTTACGTGGTTTCCCACTACTCTTGATTTATCTATTGTTAGATTATAATCTATTATTAGATTACAATTATTTTCTGGAGGAGGAAATAGAGGTGATGTCTGTGAACACAGAGACTGGGAAGCCATGTGGCCTAGTGGTTGAAAATATTTAGTGTGCAATCGATCTCAACTCTTCTTATGAGAAATGAGCTCATTTACAGTGCCCAGTGGTTTGCCACGTCACCACAATGCCGGGAAGATAGTGCTCAGAGACAGCTGTCCTTATTGAGGGTCTGGAACTGTGTTTTGCATGGAAAAGAAGGGGATGCGTGGTTTAACTCTGGCCTCTCCCTGCACTTCCTTCCTAGACAAATGCAGACCAGACCCAGAATGCCCGGCTGGCGCGCCGGGGCCCCAGGAGGTGGACGTGGACTTGGTGTTCCTGGTGGACAGCTCCTATGGAGTGGATGCCGACTTGTACCGCGGGTCTTTGAGTCTAGTGGATGCCGCGCTAGAGGACCTGGAGGTGGCTGAGCAGCCCAGCGCGTCCCACCGTGGGGCGCGCGTGGCCCTGGTGATGCACACGACACCCAACTTCTGGCCGGGTGTGGGTCGCCGCCCTGTGCTGGAGGGCTTCCGCCTGACTACCTTTAGCAACCGGAAGCAGATGCAGAGACTTGTGCGCGAAGCTGCAGCCCGCCCCTTGCAGGGAACTCCCGCCCTGGGCCACGCCCTGGAGTGGACGCTGGAGAATGTGCTCCTGGCAGCCCCTCTGCCGCGGAGGGCACAAGTCCTCTTCGCCATCATGGCCAGCGAGACAAGTAGCTGGGACAGGGAGAAGCTATGGACTCTGACCCTGGAGGCCAAATGCAAGGGCATCACTCTCTTTGTGCTGGCCTTGGGTCCGGGTGTGGGGACGCATGAGTTAGCCGAGTTAGCCGAGCTGGTCAGTGCCCCCTCTGAGCAGCATCTACTGCGCCTACAAGGGGTCTCGGAGCCAGAGGTTAACTACGCTCGGGGATTCACTCGGGCCTTCCTGACCCTCCTAAAAAGTGAGCAGTCCCCGGGTACTGGGGCACCTTGGGTGGAGTGGGGAGAGGAATTTACAGAGCCTGGCATTTGGGCATGCAGGTGCCTGTTGCACATTCACTATTGCCTAATGTTTGTAGCCCAGCATCCCTGGGAAGTGCCAGGGAGCACCCCATTTTCTGAAAAGCCTGCTCGATTATTGCCCTGACATTGTGTCAAGCCTAGTGATGGTTTCTTGTCCCGAACCTCTCATTTGGTGGCTGGGAGCCTCAGACTTCCGCCTAACTTTTCAATTTTCTCATTTGTCAAAATGAGAATTGCAGTCTTTTCCCTAATTGTGAAGCCATATGTTCAGGGAGGGGCTTTGAAAGCACCAATATTGTACACATCTAAGGCATAGTTACTGCTATTACTCTTTATTACTACAGTTTCCAATAGTATTTGACAGTGCTGCTTATTTTTACATGTACGTGAATCTCCTGAGGATCTTGTTAAAATGTAGACTGTGATACGGCAGGTCTGCGTTGGAGACAAGAGTCCGCGTTTCTTATAAGCTTGAGAGTGATATCAATGATACTAGTTTATTTGATGTTTATTTTAAAGTAGAGGTTGACATGGCAGTGTGGAGTCAGGGATTTTCAGGGACTCACTAGGAAGTAAGGGAGACAGGACAAAAGTCTAGGGTCTTCCATCTCAGGTTGGGTGGATGAAGCCAACCGTGAAGATTAAGGGGCAAGGGCTGTGCCAATGGGTCCTAGCCGGAATTCTTTCCCATTCCCCTGCTCCAGCATCCTCACCTCCAATTAGAACTCGTGGAATTGTTATTGTTTTTTCTCTTAGAACTAGATGAATTACAGTGGCTCAAGCCTGCAATCCCAGCACTTTGGGAGGCCGAGACGGGCGGATAACGAGGTCCGGAGATTGAGACCATCCTGGCTAACACGGTGAAACCCCGTCTCTACTAAAATACAAAAAACTAGCCAGGCGTGGTGGCGGGCACCTGTAGTCCCAGCTACTCAGGAGGCTGAGGCAGGAGAATGCCATGAACCCAGGAGGCCGAGCTTGCAGTGAGCTGAGATCCGGCCACTGCACTCCAGCCTGGGCGACAGAGCGAGACTCTGTCTCAAAAAAAAAAAAAAAGAACTAGATGAATTAAATTTGTGGGCAGCCAAATCTGTATCCCTAGCATGATAATGGAGATTTAGAATTGGGATGGTGAGGGTATTTTCCTGGTCACATTGTTAGTAGTTTGTCTTGGGTTTCATCCTCCTGTGCATAATTCAACTTATGTGCGGGGTGCTTTGCTGTAACATGTGAAGCCCCCTTGCCCTCCTTGCTGGGAGACATTCGTTTCTCAGTTTATAGGTGGTTGTGATAGCCCATTGGGAGCCCTGAGGGACATCTGTGCCTTCATCACTCCAAGAATAAAGGAGTCTGATGGACATCTTAGAAGTACGAACACAGCATTTGTACCTCTCCAATTTCAGAGGTACAAAGATCAGTGAATTGGTTCCAGTCCTATCTCTGCCACTAGTGAACTATGTGATCCTGGAAAAGTCAATGAATGTCTCTAAACCTTAGGTTTCTTACATGTGTAGGGAGTGGTAACAGAAGGCTGATGGCTTAGAGATTCTTTGAAGGAGAAGCAGCCTAAAGGAATCACTTTTCTAATCTGTTTTAATTTAATTTTATTTTTTATGTTGTATTATGTTAGATTGTATTTTGTATTTTGTTATTCTTTTAGGTTGGATTTTACTTTGCATTATTTACATAATAGGATACATTTTATGTTTTTATTTTGTTTTATTTGCTTTTACATTTATATTTATTTTATGCTTTATGTGAATATATTTTATGTCTTTTTGATTTTATGTCTTCCAGGATTAAAAAAATTAATGTTTTATTTACTTTTATTTTTATATTGTTATGTTTTATTACATTTTGTTTTATTTGTTATATTTTATACTTTATTTTATTTGATTTTATATTTTGAATTTGATGTCTTTATGAATAATATTTTGTTTTATTTTAGAATTTTATATTATTTTATATTTGACTTGATTTTTTATTTTACTTTTAGGTGGGACAAACCAGTACCCACCCTCAGAACTCACCAAAGAATGTGGGGGCCTACACCGTGGGGACACTCTGCTGCAATTAGTCACGCCTGTCAACAGGTGGGTTGAGGACAGGGTTGAGATTGGTCCATACTTCTGCCCCAAGGCAGAAGAGACTTTCTCCCTAAAGAAAGGTCACATGCAATGCTAGTTCTCAACTTGACCTAAACCACTGGGCCTGGGGTGCTCCTGGGTTTGACAGTTCTGATATGGATTGTCTTTCTTTTCTTTTCTTCAGACAGGGTTTTGCTCTGTTGCCTAGGCTGGAGTGCAGTGGCATAACCTCAGCTCACTGCAGCCTTGACCTCCCAGGCTCAAGCAATCCTCCTGCCTTAGCCTCTCAAGTCACTTAGACTACAGGCGTATGCCAACACACCCTGCTGGTTTTGTACTTTTGTAGGGATAGTTTCACCATGTTGCCAAGGCTGGTCTTGGCATTCTACCAATTTCTACCAATTTCCATTCTACCATATCACCCCAAGCTTGAATTTCATATCCCAGAGGTAAAAATAATAATGCTAAACATATCAGTCTGATTTTTCAAACATGTCTACAAAGCTAAGAAAATAGTTAATGCAATAACACAGTCATTAGGAAATGCCCACACATAAGGCTTACAAATCACAGCAATAACAATTGGGAGTTGAGCCTCTCAGTTCTTGAGATTTTTTCATGCAGTTTGACATGGATTGTTTCCATACAGGTTGCCCAGGCACCAGTTTGGTATGCCTGGCTTGGCTGATGATTTGGAAGCACTTGAAGCAACAGGCATTTTTCTAGAAGAGAAGAGAAAAGACATGACAACATCTATAACTCAGCAAGAAGTGCTTGAAAATTATGAAAATAACAAATATGACATTGAAGAAAACGAACAAGAAACACCAGCAAAACAAAAAGAAACTGGAAAAGAAATAAATGCAGGCACTACCTATGGTAAAAACCAAACTACTTTTTGGCCCTTAAGTTGGATTAATTTTTTTCATTTTTAACTTTTTCTTTAAAAAAATCCTGTGCACTGTGTTAGCATGCAATTTTTTTTTATTCACTTTGCGTACAAATCCACAGGTTCATGTATGCAGCTAAAGAAAATAGCTTAAGAAGGCAAACAAAGGCTAACTTTCACCTGCTGTCAAACTGGAGCTGGATGGAAATTATTTCAGGGCACATTATGAAGGCATACTCTATGAAGGGTCTGCACTACCTTTGCAGAGAAGCAATGAGTTATTGCAGAAGTGGTGAAGACATCCCTGACCTTGAAATGCACCTACCTGGAAAAAAGCTCTACATTTTGGATACATCTAAAACAACTGTAGCTTCAATTTTGGATTACAGCATGCAGTAATGCAAATGCCAAGTTCCTGTTTTTTTTTGAGGCGGAGTCTCACTCTGTCACCCAGGCTGGAGTGCAGTGGCATGATCTTGGTTCATTGCAACATCTGCCTCCCGGGTTCAAGCAATTCTCCTGCCTCAGCCTCCTGAGTAGCTGGGATTACAAGAGCCCAGCTAAGTGTGGCTAAGTTTTGTATTTTTAGTAGAGACGGGGTTTCACCATGTTGGCCAGGCTGGTCTCGAACGTCTCACCTCAGGTGATTCTCCCGCCTCAGCCTCCCAAAGTGCTGGGATTACTGGCATGAGCCACTGCACTCGGCCACCAAGTTACTTTTTATATGTGATCAACAAATTAAGCAGAACACTAAACACATGAGAAAGAGATACAGGAAAACTTCTCTGTGAAGTTTTGGAAAGTGATTCAAGATAGCTGAAGGAGTTTCTAGTCAGGGGTGTGGTTAGTCCTGGTGACTTTAAGGGAGAGATCATTTATCTGAGGTTTTGAATGTGCCTAGATGATTCTCCATCTGGGGCTACTAGCTAAGTGGCCATGGGAGTTATTTACTGTCTCGGTGACTTGGTTTTCTGCTCTGTAAAGTGGGGATTATATGAGTCCCTCCCTCATAGGTGTGAGAATACAACTTGATAATTCATGTGTTTGCCACATAGTATATATCCACACAAGTTAGTTGTTAAGATGCTGATGATACATGCAACCTTTCAGATTTCAAAGCAAACACATGTCCAAAATAAATAACAAAATTAGACAGACATAGGAATACCACCTCCTTAGGCTAGAATATTAAACACAGAAGAACTTACCTTGTTGGTTCTTATGTTTTCGGTATAGAATATCCTCAGGTAATCTTACTAAGGTAGTGATTTTCCGTCTTGATTGTACATTAGAGTCACCTGGGGATCTTTAACGATTGCCCTCAGCCCAAATCAGTCAATCTCTGGGTGTGGGACTTACCCAGTGATTCCACTGAACAACCAAGAGTGAGAACTACTGCTTTAAGGCATTCTTTCTCATAAAAATCAAGATGGAAAGGATGGGGCAGAGCTTCCCAGTCAACTAATCCAATCCCATTCACAAACAGAAACTGAGGTTTGAAGGCCCCCAATACTCAGCTGCTCTGTTGTTATGTGGCTCTGGCCAGTTTCCTTTCTGTTTTCATTCCAAGGCCCTTCAAAACCCTCACCACCTTCTCAAGGTCCTTCCTCCACGCCTCTTCCTCTAGCAGATATGCCCTCTCTTTTTTTATTCTTTTCAAAAGAAATAAAGGTGACCAAGCACAACGTCTTGCAACTTCCTGTATTTCTGCAAGCCTCTCTTCCTGCCCTCCCATTGGAGAAAAGAACTGGCCCTTCTCTTATTCTGAATTGTCAAGAAAGACCAAAGGGCTCTTCCAGACCTTGTTGACTTGCGCTCCTTGGGATTTGGCACTGTTGGCCACTACCTTCCTCATTAAAGCCTCTCCTCTCACAGCTTTGGAGACAACATTTTCCTCTTGTTCTTCTATTCTGGCCAGTCCATCTTTGTGGGCTCCTCTTCCCAGATCCACCTTCACAGGGGGATTCAGGTTTTGTGGAATTTATACAATTTTGGGGCCCTCTTTAAGACAAAGATTAAAAATTTATTAAAATTAAGTGAAAAGTGAATATTCATTTAGAAGAGGCTTATGCAAATGATTTACTCTGAAGCCTAGACTTTATTAATATCATAATGAATCTGCCACACCCTTCCCCATGATTCTTTCTTCAGTCCTCCAAACACTCTGCACACACCACACTACTTAGGCATGCTTCCCCCCCTCCACCCACAACATCAACTATCCCCTCTGTGCTGGTGACGCTCAAATCCGTATCTTCCACTTTAACTTTCTCCTGTGCTATAGCCTAGTGTATTCAATTACCCTCCAGATCGTTCCACTGGACTTGCCTGAAGTTACATCAAACCAACTTAGTTCAACCATCCCAACTCATTGTCTTTCCCATTCAAATCTCCTTCTCTTCCTTTACCAACTATCTTTATTGGTATGAACCACCACTGGCCCAGGAATGGAAAGCCAAAACTCAGTATTATTTTTAAAAAATTAATTAATCAGATTTAGGAGTGCAAGAACATGTGGATATATTGCATATTGGTGAAGTCTGGGTTTTTAGAGTACTCATTACCCAAATAGTGTACATTGTACCCAAAAGATAGTATCTCATTCTACACACCCTTGCCCCCACCCCTACCCTCCTACCATTTGGAGTCTCCAATGTCTTATTCCACTCTGTATGTTCACATATACCAATCGTTTATCTCCTACATATAAGTGAGAACACGCAGTTTTTGACTTTCTATTTCTGTATCATTTCACTTAGGATAATATCCTCCAGTTCTATCCATGTTGCTGCAAAAAACATGATTTCATTCTTTTTTATGCATGAGTAGTATTCCATGGTATATATACCACGTTTTTAATCCAATAATTCGTTGATAAGCATTTAGGTTGATTCCATGACTTTGCTATTGTGAATACTGCTCCCATGAGCATATGGGTGTAGGTGTCTTTTTGATAGAATAATTTCTTCTCCTTTGGGCAGATACTCAGTAGTGGAGATGCTGGATTGACGAGTAGTTCTATTTTTAGTTCTCTGAGAACTCTTCATACTGTTTTCCATAACGATTGTACTAATTTACATCCCCACCAGTAGCGTTCCCTTTCTCCACATTCTCACCGACATCTGTTGTTTTTTGACTTTTTAATAATAGTCATTCTGACTACTCTAAATTCTATCTCATTGTGGTTTTAATTTGCATTTCTCTGATGATTATTGATGTTGAGTACTTTTTCACATTTGTTGGCTGCTTGGATGTCTTCTTTCAAAAAATGCCTGATTGCCCAATATTACTCTAGTTGACGTTTTCTCCCTTGCCTCCTGCTGTCTAACTGGTCTCCTTTCTTCCAATTTGTCCTCCTTCCAATTCCATTCTAAACAGCTGATTGACATTTCTAAAACACAAATATGGTTGTGTCACTTCTCCTCTTCTATGGTTCCTCATTGTGTATAAGATAATGTTCAGGTGCCTGTGGAAGGCACACGGGCCTTTACAATTAGACCCCTGCTTTGGTCCTCTGGGGCTTTACTGGCCACCACTTCCCTGCATATGCCTTTCATGGCCCTTATGCCCTGCGATTTATTCCAAATCTCTGTACCATTGCTTACCTTCACCTGACTGTCTATATTTCCTCCGCAGTGTCCACGTGGACTATACCTACTCATCTTTTACTACTCAGCTCAAGTGTCACCTCTCCTTAGAGTTTTTTCTATGCCCCCAGGTAGTTTTAAATTTTCACAGCCTCCTTGGTGCTCCTGAATCTTAAGCCAAATTCTGCCATAGCACCTGCTACCTTTCATTGTGCCTACCTGTGAAGAATTAAATGAGTTATCTCTCTTCACAGGTGCCCGGCTGATCTTGGTACATTTTCAATTTCAGTGTTATATCCAAAGCACACAGACCAATTTTTTGGTTTTCCCCTCCAAGTAGGGCTATAAGACTTGTATATGTCAGGAAATAGAATAAGCTGGAGCAAAATTGTAATTTCATTGTAGCTCCTCTTTGTATCTGCCAACTCTTTTCTTTTTCTTCACCTTTATCTTTCTTTACTCCTGGTTTCCATGAACTACTGTGAGTAAAATTGTTACTGCCACTGCATAGTTCTTCCAAGAAGCAAAGGTTAATATTCATGGTAAAAAATAAAGCCAAATGTAAGACTGGGGCCTAGTAATAATTGCTTGGGTAAAAATTTGTTGGCCCTCAATGCCTTAACATACTGGTAAAAGAAAAATTAAGACTAGTGGTATTCTGAGTGTTAAGCTACAAAGGTAACTTAGAGATAATTAGCATAAAGCATGAAGGACTTATTCACCTATAGCCGTACTGACCAACATAGTAACTGCTAGCCACATTGGCTGTTTACATTTAAATGTAAATAATTCAAAATTAAATAGCATTAAAAGTTCAGTTCCTTGATTGCACTAGCCGCATTTCAAATGCTCAACAGCCACATGGGAGTAGTGGCTACTGTACTGGACAGCACAGATTTTCCATTATTTCAAACATTTCATAATTATAGACAGTGCTACTCTAGCAGTCTAATTTAGGAAGAGCCGTCCCTGTCTGATTGTCTCCCAGACCCAAAGCAAGGGTAGAGGTTCTAAAGATGACAGAGTGTCCCTAGGAAAAGTGACAGATATGTTTGAATGAGTTCTCGGTGTGTCAGTTCAGAATCAGTTGTAATGGCAGAGGATGGTGCCAGCTGATAACTAAGCCCTGAGTCTGTTTGTTGGCTCTAGAGAGTACAGCAAAGAGCTCACCATTGGAGTGTTTTTCTGTTGACAACAACAGGTTTTTGAATAAGTATTTCTCTTACTTCTCCTGGGCCTGTACTGCTTGTTGTCTTATACCCTCCAGAGTAGGGGTCATGCAGTGAGCAAATTCAAATATGACTACTCAAAGCATAGGGTGATTTCCATGATCAATTTCTTAGCATACTAAGAGCATATCTCATCCCTGTGGGTACAGTACCTCCGGTCACCTATCCTAGAAAACTAGTCTGTGCCGATTATACGACTGGGAGGTTAGCATATAGTTTAACAGAAATGAACCATGAATTTTAAGGCTTGCTTTTCGAAGACAGTCTCCTCTTTATTTAAGGGTACTTGGAAGGCCTAGGAGGAACTACGGGGAGGATGGCAGCATTCTGTGCTTCAGGGCCAACCTGGGTCAGAAATACTTCTATGTGATACAAAGGATACCCAAGGAAATCTGTTCTCCCTAGAAGTTGAGGTGGGGAGGGTTATATACCTGGGAAAATCATTGCCTCATGTAAAATTTGGGGAGTCCCAGATCTTGCTTTGTTGTAATGTGTTGATTTTCAATGCTGTTTTTAATTTTTCAGGAACATTGTGTTTTTCCTTTAATAGATGTCTTAATTTCTCAGGCAAGAATCAGGGTACTGTAAATAATAAATAAGCTAGATTTGCTTAGGTCATTAGAAGACTGGAGGCAAGGGATTGGGATGGTTTGCAAAAGGAGGGAAAGCAGCATAATACGCAAGTGAGGAGTGCTCAGTATCAGAAAGATTTATTAATGTTCATTCCTTTATTCACTCATTTATAGATTATCTGTGGCATGTCTTCTAGGTACCGTGCAAAGTCATAGCTATAACTATGTTGCACCTTTCACATATGTTATATGACACTTTATGACATACTCGTGATATAGAAGTTTTTTAAAATATTGCTTTTATAGCCGAGGAAATTGAGGCTCTGAGGGGTTAAATCACTTGCTCAAGGTCACAGAATGAATTGGTGGTGAGGCTGAGATTCATTCCCATGCCTGTGACTCCAAACCATTGCTCTTTTTCTGTCATGCTTATGCAGGAAATTCAGCTCTCTCTCTGTTTGGTTGCAGGTCCTTGTTCCATGGATCCAATAGAAGGCGAGTGCCAGGATCACACCCTGAAGTGGTATTACAACAAGGAGGAACGGGTTTGCCAGCAGTTCTGGTATGGCGGCTGTGGGGGTAATGCCAACCAGTTTGAAACCAAGGAAGAATGTGAGGCTCAGTGTGTCCCAATACAGTAACAGTCCAGGCAGAGCCCTGTTACTGCTAAAGGCAGAGCTTTTAATGCTGATGAAATGGAGATGACCCTGGCTGAGGTGGGACCTCACAGCTCAGAAGTGACACAGCCCGTTCCAACACCTTGGACATCAGATTCCTAAACGCCTGAATGTTTTCCTGCCAGCAACGACTTGGGCCAGATGATTTGTGACTTGAGGACTGAATTCTAATAGTTAAAAAAGTAACTGAAAGATATTTTAAATGAATGAGAACTGAATGAAAAAGAAACTTGAACTTGACCTACAATATTTTCAAAAAATTTTGGGGTGCTATGTATCAAAATAAAAATCAATGTAAGGAGTAAGGAAAACCTAATTCAGAAATGAATTGAAACTTTTTTTTCCACCAGAGAATAGGGAAATATTAGTCAAAGACAGGGCATAGAAAAAGGGACATCTAATGTGAATGAACTTCATCCTTAGTACTTAATGCAGATAAATAAAGGCATTCTTTATTAAATCATTTGGCATGAGATTGTGTGATTCTTGCTCACTGCAATCTGGGCTATACTTTGTGACATAGTGGTTGACGAAGAGACAGCAGTGATTTTTCCATGAGACCAACCCTTTGGCATCCATTAGAGTGATCACTGTCTTTCAAAACATGGTGACTAAACAATTAAGGCTGACATTATTAATGAAAAGTGAAATGAAAGGTTTATATTCACCATGGATGAAACATTTTGCAGCAAATATATTAAGGACAATTGTGTTTTTTGTGAGATCTTCCTCTGCCTCGTGGCTTGATTCTCTGGGCCTCTAACCATGGGCCCAGCTTCCAGACAGAATTGGGAACTATGTGGAGGAGATCTGTGGGGCATTGAGGATGCATGGCTTGGGGCCTTTGTAAGATCATGCATTAGTCAGCTGGGGCTGACATAGCAAAATACCATGGGCTTAAACCAGAGAAATTTATTTCTCACAGTTCTGGAGTCTAGAAGTTCAAGATCACAGCACCGAGGGCGCTCTTCCTGGCTGGCAAATGACTACCTTCCCGTTGGGTCCTCACATGGCCTTTCCTCAGTGCATGCTCATAAAGACAGCACGAGAGAAAAGACCCAAGCTCTTTGGTGTCTTTTTTTTTTTTTTTTTTTTTCATCATTTGAGACAGGACCTCACTATATCAATATTGCCTTGGCTAGCCTCAATGTCTTGTGCTGAAATGATCCTCCTGCCTCAGTCTCCTGGGTAGCTAGGACTACAGGCATAAGCCACTGCACCTGGCTCTGGTGTCTCTTCTTATAAGCACACTACTCTTATTGGACTAGGGACCATTCTTATGATCTCATTTAACTTTAATTACCTCCTAAGGCCCTAAATACAACTATAGCCACATTAGGGAACCATATGAATTCTGGGGAAACACAAACATTCAGTCCATAACTGATCACAAGCAGCTGGTTGTCCCCCAGGGACACAGGGTGGAGTTGCTGTCTGGTAAGTTCCTGGTTCCGTAAGTGTGATTGCTATAATCCGTGTGTTCCTCCGCACAGTCTGGTGACATAGCAGGTGGGATGGAAACAGCTTTATACAAAGTGTTCAAAGCAGCACATTTTAAATTCTATTTTTACAACAATCATTTTAATATGATCACAAAACGATGACTGTGCTCATTGTAGCAAATCTGTAAGTTACAGAAATGCACCTGGAAAAAATAAAGATCACCTATAATCTTTTCTCTCAAAGGTAACCGTTTTGATATAATCTAGGCTTTTTCTAATGAATGAATACACTATCTTCATTGTATTCTTTTTCTTCCTTAACACAGTCCATGTAACTGATTTTCGATGGGAATTAAATGGCAGATGCTCCATCCTCCCACAGAGCCACTCATCATATGAATGGGTATATGCATTTCTCTGTTTTAGGAAAAGCTTCAGCTGCCTGAGCATAAAGTGGCCAAAGTGATCTATCCTGAAGACAGTATTTGATCTGAACTGTGATTTATTTTCTATTTCTTATTCCCACTCTTCCCTTTCTATGTCCAGGAGTTGGGAACACCAAGGCTAAGGTTCAATAATAAGAGAATCATTGGAAGGAAACATTCAAGTGTGTTGATTGTCCCCATTTGTTAACTGAAGAAAAAACATAATTTATAAATTTAGGAGAGAGGAGGATTTAATTCTTATAAAAGGTGACAGCCTGCAAGGTGGTTGTCCCACAGGTTGGCTAGAGGCAAGGTTGTCCCACTTGCCTCTAGCCAAGACCAGAGATAGGCGTTTGGAAGGAGGAGGGCTTGGGGTAGGAGTTTTATGCTGAACAGGTTGGCTAAACATACACGTTCAACAAGTTGCAGGAGGAGCTGAGTATTCAAGAAAGTGGTCCTGACACAGGCATATTAGATAAACATACACATAACTTATGACCAATGTTCACTTTGAAATGAATAGATGAAATGTATTACATCTATCCCCTATATGCCAAAAGATCTTTTCAGGACATGAAGGCACACAGGTGTGCAGTCTCTGTAAACCAGCAAGAACCAGTCCATGGCTGGTGGTCTTCTCATCGGCAGAAAGTTACTGAAATCAACCTCTTGTCCAGTCAAAGCTGTTTCTGGTTGGTGGAACGGGGGTTCAGTGAATCAGCACCTGTGAGCTGGATGAGTTGTAATTGTTTTAATGCTGTTTATCTGGAGGCCAGTGCTTGTTTAGCTGCTAGAGAAAAAGAGAAACCTTGTGGTAGTTAGCAGTTAGAACATAGTTGATTCTTTAAGTGCAGGAGTGTATGACTTAACCCTTGCCTGGCATGGTCTTAGGTCCTGTTTATAATTTGGTATCTTATTGTCATGAAAAGTCTCCTCTGTCAGTCTGACGATCCCTATTTTAACATTAGCGCTGGTCAGTTGTGTCTAAACTCTAAAAGAGAGTGGGTATAACGAGGCATGTCTGACTTTCCATCCCGTCGTGGCTGGGAATTCAGTTTTAAGGTATTTCTGGGGTTCCCTTTGCCAAGAGGGAGTCCATTCAGCTAATAGGGGCTTAGGATTTTAAAGTTTACACATGTGCAAGTTTACACATGCACAAGATCCAACTGCAGTTCTCCCTGTGTTTACTAGGTGGCGGTATAACCCTTCACGGAGCTCCTCTGACTCTCAGCATAAACCTTACGCCATAAATTCCATGGTAGCAACAATATAGCCAAGGGCAGAAACAATTGTCTATTGTTTTAATATTCATACCCACTCTGGTATACACAGTTTATATAGCACTTTCCCATGTTATGTCATGTATTTGCCCAGCCCCACCACTAAATCTGGAATGTTGGCATTGTTCTTCCCCTTTATGGGATAAAGAAATTATCTTACAGAAGTGATGTGACTTGACTCAAAGTCAAAGGAGTTCAAGGCCGTTACAGAAACTGGCCTTGAACTCCTTTTTATCCTGAGACTAGGGCTCCTTGAGCTATACTGCATTTGTTCCAAACCATTAGCTGCCACCAAAGAATTCTGAAAGTCAGAGCCACAGGGGTAGGAGGATGGGCTTGATCTCTGCCTCAGATTCCCTGCTCTTCCATCTGCTGCCCCCACCCCACCCCATCCCACCCTACCCCACCCCTGTGGTTCTGGCCTGGGTGGAAGTAGGAATGGACTGAAAGAGAAGTTGAACTGCAGTGCAGATCAGTTGTGATGGCAGCTTCAGTCAACCCCACAGGGATCTCTGGACCTAAGGGGGCTTGTGTGAGTTGCCCCAGTGTGGACTGACTTGACTAGGTCTGTATCCCCTGCTTCCATCACCCAGAAGGGCATACCTGTGGACGAGGCAGCTCTGAAACTGCGGCAGGCTCTAAACGGGACCAGCTGAAGGCTTTCTACTCACAGCACTCCTAGCAGGTGGGGCAACAAGTTCTTCCTTGAAGCAGGAACTGCAGAGCACAAAGCACACTCATCATAGTCCCTTTACCTGGAATGTCCTTTTGCATTGTTTTCAAATTTCCCTAGCTTCCAAAATCCAACAGGACACAGTGAAAATCATTTTTGTGCCATCCAAGTTCTCAGAGATCTAGCCTTTGCATTCATCTCTAGCCTCCCCTATGGTGGCAGTTGTTCTGACCCTCCAACTTTTCATTTGAGCAATACCATTTCCTGGAAATGCCATATTCTGTCCACCTATGCTGTTGCCCTTCTGTGATACTTCTGTGGGAAATGCCTTTATTTATTTAAAAATATTTAATTGGCATCTATTATGTACCATATCCATTATCTGTGTCAAAACCCAGCTCAGCTCTCATTGCCTCTCAGGAAAACATCTCCCTTTGCCTCCTTTCAAGAAAGAATTAATCAGTAGCTCCTATAGGCTGCCTTGTATACCCTTATCTTTTTGCCCTTTTCCCTCCATTTCACACCATTTGCCAATTAGTCTCCTTATTAGGCCATGAGCCTCTTCACCTTGGAATCCCTGGCCCAGGACAGGGCCTGACACATCTCCCTTTAGTTCTGATATTTAAACTCCCTGCCAGTTTTCAGACTGTTAGAAACGTCCCACAGCCATTCTAACAGTTGGTTTCCTTCTATATCTCTTGCTCTAGAACAACTCTTTGCTTTGTAATTCTGCATTTATTTTTGTTCTGCATTTGTTTCAGACACCAGGGCATCTGCCTCCATCAGTCAATTGTAAAAAGGTTCACGTGTTTTTAAATTCCTCCTTGGATCTGTTATTTCATTAATTATAACCTTGCGCTACTTTGGGGATATTAATTTATCTGATGAAAGAATTGAGACCCAGAAAGGTCAAGTGGCATCAAATCTTATACAATGATTCAACTGGTAACCTAAAATTAGAATTAAAATGTGTTTTGAACTGATTTGGCATCTGCTTGGTTCGTTCTGCAAAGTTTAAGGGTTTTAATCATATGAATTGACTGCTTTGTACTTTTAAACATGTAGTGGATTTCACTGATTCTAGAAAAGTGGAGGGTTTGTGATTGCTAGGCTCAGAACTTGGTTCCCAGCCATGTATCGGAATGTATAAATACATACGGGGATTTTCCCTGAGCTCTCCTGAGTGGAGATCATGCTGACTGTGTACTATTTATGGTTCTTCCTTTAATTTCTTTCCTCTTGTGATCTTATGGTAGATTCTTCCTTTAACTTTTGAATAATCTCAAAGGTATATTTCTAATACAGCTGAAGGGTCCATAATCCCCAGATTATGGTGTTAAGGGAAATACCAAGACTGGGACATGTGAATTCAGCATCTGGTTCCCTCCCTGGCTTTCTGGTGACTTCATAGAAGATACTCTATTTTTTGGGGGGGCTTTGGCCTTTTCTGTCTGAGGAGACTGGAGAGGAGAGAAACATTACTTGCTCCTTTATGCTTTCTCTAAATTCTGCAAACAAAACCATTCCTTCTTTAGCTAATCTCTTAGGAAGCTAAAAGATGCAAGCCCAGCCAAGGACAGGAGAACCACCCAGCTGAACCCAACCCAAATTTATGGCCCACAGAATAATGAACTAAATAGATGGCTGTTGTTTTAAAACACTAAGTTTTGGGGTAATTATTACTTGAAAAATTTGTGGCTGGGTTTGCTTATGTGTCTAGTCAGCTACCAGTCTGTTGGTCAGTTGGCTGGCCTAGGGTTAATTCCTAATGATAAAAAAAATTGTATATCTGTATTCATGTAATAATATAGCCTCAAAATACTTAAAATACCAATGCAATTAGAATAGAGAAAGCATTTAGAAGCAGAATAATTGGAAAGGAAGATGTAATATAGTTTCTATTCATACACAATATGAATATATATCTAGAAAAGTAAAACATCCTAAGAGAACAGCAATGTTATAGGAAGAGTCTTCTCCATCAGCCTGGAGCCTGCGGTGATCATTCAACAGCTGATCATGATGGACACAAAACATGATTTAGAAAGAAACCTTTGTTTTTGTAATCCACCAAAATTATGGGGTTGTTACTGAAGCACTTCCAGGCCTTTCCCCAGAGATACAGATATAGAGAAATGGGGACTCTCAAACATGGCTTTTGGAAGCAAATATCAGAAAATATTTTGGCATTTTCTAGTAAAATTAAAAATTTAAATGCTATGAACCAGTCATTTTACTTGTAAGTATATTCCCTGCAAACTCATTTGCTTGATGACCAAGATACAACCACATTCATGAATGATGTTCACAGCAGCATTTTTTTTAAATCCCCAAGTTGTAAACAACTCATATGTTCATTAAGAGTGAAATGTGTAGGCCAGGTGTGGTGGTTCACGCCTGTAATCCCAGCACTTTGCGAGGCCAAGGTGGGAGGATCACTTGTGGTCAGGAGTTTGGACCAGCCTGGCCACTATGGTGAAACCCCATCTCTACTAAAAATACAAAAATTAGCTGGGCATATAGGCTGGTGCATGTAATCCCTGCTACTTGAGAGACTGAGGCAGGAGAATCACTTGGACCTGGGAGGTGGAGGTTGCAGTGAGCCAAGACTATGCACTGCATTCCAGCCTTGGTGACAGAGTGAGACCTTGTCTCAAAAAACAGAAAAAAAATGAGTCAAATGTGTGAATATGCTGTAGTACATTAAAATAAGGTGTACGACAATGAAAATGAATGAATGAAATTGAATTAAGATTAAGCCACATTGACTAAATCTTAAAAGCATATATTTGAGAAAGACACAGAAGTATGCATACATTAGGATTTCATTTATCTAAGCTCCAAAATAAGGCAAAATTAAAATTATATTGTTATCCTTTATGTGGTAAAACTAGAAAAAAAATATGTGGTGACCACTGAAGTCAGGACAGCAACATGGTAGACGCTGTGATGTGTTGCCTACATCCCCCTTCAGGAATGAAGAAATTTGTTCTTCAGCTGCTGTGAGTGCTGCTGGAAGGCGACTCTCAGAGGTCAGCCCTCACTGGGGATTTCCTCAGAGGAAGAGAAATTCACCTTCCATGGGCAGATGCATCCAGTGACTGGTCAACACTGAGTTATAAAATCCCAGCCCAACAACTTGGGATAACTCTGCAGGCCATCCCAGAGCTGCTTGTGGGGTTGACAGGCCTTCCACTGGACTGCACCACAGCCCAACTTCTCTCCTGCCTAATTTTGCTCTCTTCTTCATTCCACCAGTGTTGATTTTAAAGACACTCCCATATAAATGTCTTATGTACTAATCTCTGTTTCAGAGACTGTTTTCCGGGGACTCCAGTCTGTAATCCTCTTGTGGAGGGAGGTGGCTAGGACCAGGAAGGAAAACACGAATGCTAAGAATGTTCTGTTCTTCTATTGAAGTTGTATTTTCACAGGGGTTCGCTCTGTATGTATTCATTAACATGTACATTTATATTTTATGCTGTTGATTTATGTTTCATGCATCATAGTAATCCAGAAATTCCTCAGAAACACAAATCCAGGACAAGTGAGCTGACGTCATCCTCATATGACTCCTGATTCAGGAAAATAAAACATATTCTTTTAAGATATGTGTCAGCCTGAGTGAATCTGCTTTTTTTTGGAAGGGGCAGGGGACTCTTCATTATGCATCTATGAGTGGACACATTTTAAAAGCATATTTTTTTCATTAATCAGAATGTAGAACCTGTGTCAGAATTCCTTCTGTCAGGAAAAGAAAATCCCAGACTGGTTCCTGGTCTTGTCTTCTTAATCACTTTCCTCAGGGAAAACTGAAAAGTGATCTCAGAATGTTGGTCTCATTTTAATCCCGTGGTCCTTTGGACATAATTTGGTTTTGACTCAGAACTGTACAGGGGCTTAGAGAGAAACTTACAAGTGTAGATGTAAGAGCTGATATATAGCTATTTTGTCAACACGTATTTACTAAGCACCTACTGTGTGCTAAGAACTCTTCTAGTAGCTCAGGAAATGACAGTGAAGAATAATAGCAATAAATAAAAAACCCTGCCCTCATGGAGTTTACATATTAAAAGCATGGCTGGGGATCTTAGAGATAGTACCACAGTAAATAAGTAAATTATCCAGTGTGTTATAAGGTGAAAGCGCTATGAAATAAAAATGAAAGTATAACAAGGTAAGGGTACCTGGAGTGCCAGCAGGAAGGTTTGGGCAAGTATTAAAAAGATGGCCAGGGTTTGCCAATGAGGGGCTGACACTTGAGCAAAGATTTGAAGGAGGCAAAGGAAAAGCTTGTCCTTGAAATCCTATGTAGATATCAGAGACAAGGTCATTCCAGGCAGAGACAACAGCTAACACAAAGAAAGGCTGTGGCCGGGCACGGTGGCTCATGCCTGTAAACCCAGCACTTTAGTAGGCCTAGGTGGGCGAATTACAAGGTCAGGAGTTTGAGGCCAGCCTGGCCAACATGGTGAAACCGTGCCTTTACTAAAAGTACAAAAATTACCTGGGCATGGTGGCAGACGCCTGTAATCCCAGCTACTCAGGAGGCTGAGGCAGAAGAATTGCTTGAACCTGGGAGGCAGACGTTGCAGTGAGCCAAGATCGCACCACTGCACTCCAGCCTGGGCAGCAAGAGTGAGACTCCGTCTCAAAAAAAAAAAAAAAAAAAAGGAAAAAAAAAGGAAAGGCTGCAAGGTGGAAATGTACCTGGTTTGTTTGAGGAACAGCAATGATGATGCCAGTATGCATGAAGTGGTATGAAAAAGTGAGTCAAAGAAATGAAGTTAAAGAGGAATTGAGGAGGAGAATCACATTGCATATGGCCTTATAAAGGATTATGTTTAAGTTATCTATTGCTATATAACAAATTATTCCAAACTTTATGGCTTAACTCAATGAAAACACTTACTTTGTTCACTAATCTGTGATTTGGGCAGGGTTCAGTGGGGAAGTACATCTCTACTCGGCATCCGCGAGTATGGCTTGAAGGCTGGGGCTGGTATCATCTCTAAGGCTTCCTCACATGTCTGGTGGTCGATGTTGGTTGGGACTTCAGCTGGGGTTGCGGCCAGACCACCTATATGTAAACTCTCCGTGTGGTCTGGGTTTCCTTACAATATGGTAATTGAGTTCCATGAGCCTCTAGAGAGAGACAGAGCCAGCTTTTGAAGTCATGCCCCATCATCTCCATCCCATTCTAGTCATTAGAAATGAGTCACTGGTCACTGAGGCTGGTCCCTAACCAAGGTGAGGGAGATTCAGCTCCACCCTGAAGTGTGAGGTGTATCCTGAAGTTTGCAGATATGTTTTAAAACTACCTTTTAAAAAGTTCTCCAGATTTTATTTTGAGTAAAGTCTATTGCAGGGTTTTGATAGAGGAGTGAGATGATTTGATTTATGTTTTAAAAGTATTACTCTGCTGTAGTGTTGTCAATAGAATATAGGCCTGCAAAGGTAGCAGTGGGGAGATGAATTAAGATTCAAGGGATAATGATGGCTTGGATATGATGGGTAAGAAATGGTGATATTTTAGATATATTTTGAACTTACAGGCAATGTTGACAGATTGAATGTGGGATATGAAAGGGAAACAAGAGTCAAAGATGCCAGAAAGCTTTTTAGCACAGTCAGCTTAAAGGATGAAGATGTAGTCAACCGAAATGCGGTACAGTCGTGAGTAGAGCAGGTTTGATGAGTTGTTAAAGACCAAGAGTTCAGCTCTGGAAATGTTGAGCTTGAGACAGCAATTGGACATGCAGCTGGGGATGTTGAGTAAGCAGCTGGATATGTGAGTCTGGAATTTAGAAAAAGGCTGGGGCTAGAAATATGTATTTTAAAGTCGTTAGACTATAGATACTATTTAAAGTTCTGAGATTGGATAAGATTCCCAAGTGAATGAGTGCAGAGAGAAAAGAGAAGAGGACAGAGGACTGATTCCTGGAGCACTCCAGCATTTAGAGCAGAAGCCAGGGAAAAGAGGAGAAACCAGGGAAAGAGACCAAACAAAGGGACCAGAGAACTAGGAGGAAAATCAAGATATTGTGATGTCCTTCCTGGAAGCGCCAAGAGAAGAAAGTGCACTGAGGAGGAAGAAGTCTTGGCAAGCCTGTTTTTATTATAGTTCTTTTATTATGAGTACTGTAATCATCTTTTAAGCTTTGGGGAGTGTTATTTTGGGTTCTTTTTCTATAAACTTTCTATTTATATCTTTTAAGTCAAATTTTTTACTGAGTAGGTTATCTTTTTCTTACTGATTTCAGGATTTCTTTGCAAATAAAGAAAATTATCTGTCATATGTGCTACTGATATTTTTTACAGTTTGTCATTAGTATTTAGACATGGTTTAACATATGTGTATATTATATAAAATATATACTGTAGCACTCTCTATATACATATAGTACTCTATATATACACATATATACATATATATATATCTTTAAAGTAATAACATTTCATGAATTATATTTGTAACTATCACTTGCCTTAACAGCAAGAGCTCCCCCTGATCCACATTCTGTCCCAGGACTCTTCAAAATTGGTTGTGGGAGGAGGATTTTTCAGTTTATAGGATGGCTGGCAAACAGAACAAACTGTTTCTTGGGCTTTGTCTTCCTTTCTTACTGCATCCTTTACTCACTGGCACCACCTTGTCTCCTTGGGTTTTAACCATTCCAACCCTACTCCACTATGAACTTTAGAAAGCTGAAAGCTGAATTTTCCAGACTCCCTCATACCTAAGGGGGCCTTGTGAATGAGTTATGACTAATGAAAAGCAGGTGGGAGACTGCTGGAGCTGTATTTCCACTTTCTTGTCTGTTTTTTAACCTACAATATAGACATGAGCCTGGAGATCCAGGAAGCTTCACTTAGGATGGCAGAAAGATGGAAAGAGTCTAGAGTCTTGAGGGCATAGACTTTCAGTCTACCTGCCTTGGTCTGCCTGTCCCAGACTTCTTGTCATGTAAAACAAATTACTTGTTTGGGCCATTGTTTATCAAGTTTTCTGGAAACAGCAACCCAACAGTACCCTAACTGATACATAGGCATTCAAAGATCCTGCTTTAAATCCCTAGCTCAAGTGTAGAAAGGCCCTTCCTCCCCTGTGCTTTAGTCAAGATTCTTTTGGAAGTGACAGAAGTGAAACTCAAAATAGTTAGGTCAATAAAAATTTGTTGGCTCATGCATCCTTCTTACGAAATGTATATAGTTGTGCTTCTGGAACGAGAAACACAAATACTGACTAAACTCTATATTTCTATGTTTAATTCTTTTTCTCTCTGTGGATTAGTTTCAGTTTTTCAGCCCAGATGTCTCTAGGAGTCTTGAACTACTATTGTGACAGTTCCTTGGCCACTTCTACCCAGCTAAGCTACCAGAAAACAAGGGTCTGAGGGCTGGGGACTTTCTCACTCTCAGGTCCCCGCACCTGGTGGATGACGTCCAAAATCTGACACTAAGAAATCTTTTCTTTGACACTTTGAACAATTAAAATTAGAGTCTCCCCTCGAAGCTACCTTGGTAATCCCCTCTCAATCCTGATTTTCTGTCAGAAAGACTTCCGCTCTTCAGTTACACCTGTAAGAGGGTAGCTTTAATCTTGAAATATTATGAACACATCTTAAAAATATATAAGCTTTCCTACAAATGTAACTATATATTTAGGTATGAGGAAAAGAGAAGAGGAGGTTGTTTTCTCATGGGTGTCACCCCCACCGCCCCTGTTCCAAATTATGTGAGAATGTACCTTTAAAAGGAAAATCACAAAACTCAAGCCAATTGTCATAAATGAATTAAAGTTCAAGAGGACTCGCAAGAGTTACGTAAGTCATAATGTGATCGGATTCAGGTTAGGGAAAGAATGGGTGCAGCACACCAACATGGTGCATGTATACATATATAACAAACCTACACGTTGTGCACAAGTACCCTAGAACTTAAAGTACAATAATAATAATAAAAAAAAGAAAGATTGAATTTCAAGAATTTCTCAGATTTCTTCATCTTTCCTACATAGAGAATGATGGCAAAGAAGGAAAATAGAAAGGACTGTTACACTACAAATCACCATAACTTATGAAATAAACACATTTATACAAAAGGAGGTGGTAGAGGCCTTCCAGTTAAGTATTGCAGAATCAGGATAAGCCAACTTCATTCTCCCTTCTGAAACAACAAAAAGATCAGAGACCATATGAGAAGAAAATCTCAACCCACAATCAATGAAGAATAGCTGCCAAATGCAGTGAAATTTAGACCATTATCTTTTAAATTGCAATTGTTTATCTTCTACCACTCCTGATTCCTCCTTTCTGCACTTCTCCCCAATATATTTATCAATTTTTATAATTTATGATGTTATTTTTCATTGTCTCTCCCCCTCTCCCTGCTCCCAACAAGGCAAATTCAGCAAGGACTTAGAACAGTACCTGCAATGTGGTGTCTACTCAATAAATATTGTTTTGAATAAATGAAGTTGCTTCTTCAGACCCAACCAGTACACAGAATTCTCCATGAGGGTACAAACTGTCAACCTCTGATCTTGGAACAGATGGTTTACTGGAATATCCTCGAGCCCCATTTAATATTAAAAAGCAGTAAGAAAGTTCAGAGGTAAAGAGTAGCAGACATGCCATCTCATGAGAGTTAAGCTGTGGTAGGGTAGAGGAGATGCTATGGGGCAAGGTCATTTGAAGAGGAGTAAGCACAAAATCACTACATGAAGAATCTGGGATACTGGCCTCATGGAGACCCATGTCTAAATCCAAAAGAGAGCTTCAGAGTAGAAAGTTGGTGGGAGAATATTTTGAGGCAATAGATCTAGACCCTATTTACTAGATCGGCCGGCTCACCTAGACTGATGTCTGTTACCATACACTGTTCTTCAGCAAGCAGCTGACCAAGAAAAACTAGCTCCCATTAAAAGATAAACAATAATTTAAAAAACCAGCGGGAAACTATGAGAAAAATATTAAAAGATAAAAATGAAGAAACTCACTATAACAAGAATATCAAAATAATTATTTTACAAAGCATAAAAAAATTGAACACTTTCCTTGAATTAAAATAAGATACATTAAAATAAATCTCTTTGCATCAAGAGCTCAAAGAATAGAGACAAGTGTACAAATAAGATAATAACCAAAAAATGCTAGAAAGAGATTTTAAAAATGAGTTGGAAGAGCCAGGAGAAAAAAATTAGAGGAGAGACTGAAGCCATTATATAAAAGACAGCCATGTTAGAAATAGCAATAAAAGGAGAAACGGTAGTACCAAAAATACAGTTAGAAATATTGATAGGTTTCAGAAAACTGAGCAAAATAAAATGGAAAGGCAAAAGAGGATTTAAAAGGATTACAGAGAAAATAATAGAAAAATGAGAAGGATTTTATTTATACCTGATTAGTATCCTTGAATAAGAGTAAAGAACAGAGAAAGTCAAATTATCCTTCTTTGCAGATGACATAATCTTATATACAGAAAACTTAAAGATGCCACAAAAAGCCCTTAGGACTGATAAGTGAATTCAGTAAAGTTGCAGGATACAAAATCACTAGCATTTCTATACACCAATAATGAACTAGCTGAAAAAGAAGTCAAGAAAGCAATCCCATTTACATACCTACAAAAAACCCAAAGAATAAATTTAATCAATTTATTGATTAAAATAAATCAATTTTACAGGCTCATGTCTGTAATCCCAGCACTTTGAGAGGCCAAGTGTGGTGCATCACTGAGGTCAGGAGTTCGAGACCAGCCTGGCCAACATCATGAAATCCTATCTCTACTAAAACTACAAAATTAGCCGGGCCTGGTGGCGGCACTACTCAGGAGGCTGAGGCAGGAGAATTGCTTGACCCCGGGAGACGGAGGTTGCGGTGAGCCAAGATCATGCCACTGAACTCAAGCCTGAGCAACAGAGCGAGACTCGTTCCCCCGCCACCCCCCAAAAAGGTGAAAGACTTCTACAGTGAAAACTACAAAACACTAATAAATGATGCTGGTTTCTTCTGGTTTTTAGTTTCTTTTTGGTTTTGTTTTGGGGATTCCCCTCACTTTCTTTAAACTCAGGTATAGAATTAAAAGACTGTTAGTGAGTTTCACCCAATATTACTAGATGCTTTTTAGTGACAGATTTTTCCCTTCAGTGTATCTAGCACATAATATTGATAGAAATGGAAATCTGCCACATAGTATTTCTTTTCTCTGTTTAAAATTTAACTTTAATTTTTAATAAGGCTTTCCATGGACGTAGATTAAAAAGTCAATTGATTCTACTAAGGTTACTACAGAAGATAAAATTGTCTTGCCTCTTGCCTCTCCAGTTCATGCGCTCTAAAGACAACCATGCTCAACTCTTTCATTTTTGTATAATATTCTCATGCATCTCTTTCTTGTTTTCTAGTTTTAGATATTCTCTATAGAATTTCTTTACAGGCTGTCTTAACCACATCTGCATTTCCATTATCATCCTCCAAATAATTTTGTCTATTTAAATAAGATCAATGTTTAGTGTCTATATTACTATGACTATGCAAATATTGTTCCTAACAGAGCCATGTTTTATATATTGTGTGCAATTTATTGTTTTCTTGGGAGTAATAGTCACTTCTATTTTTTGTTTTGTTTGACTGTCATTTATACATGCATCGCCATTTCATTGCCAAATTTTGTATTAAGTGTAACTCTCCTCTCACTTTATTAAATACAGGAGTTATTTTATCAGGTTTGTCTCTCCTCCATCTCTCCTGAAGACTTTCTGCTCTACTTGGAGCTGCTCTTGCTGTATAGCTCTCTCCCTTCACCATCATACTGGGAATACTTTGGCTCTGTCTTATGTTGATGATCTGTTTTCTGGATTCCATGGCTTTCTATTTGTTAGTTTCTTCATGTGTTTTAATGGAATACATGCTTCAGCAGATTTTTTGGGACTATATTAACATCTAATGGCTTTATTTATGTGTTAGCTATTAAAATAGCATTTCTATTTCCAGGAAGTGGTGTTATCTTATTAGTAATGGCTTTACTAAGACATAACTAACATGCCATATAATTCAGCTGTTTAAAGTATACAACTCAATAGTTTTCAGTACCTTCACAGAATTGTGCAACCATCGCCACACTCGATTTTTGAATATTTAAATCACAATCACCCAACCAAAAATATCTGTACCCATTAGCATCCACTCACCATTTCATCCCAACTTCCCCACCCTCCTACCTTGGGTAACCGTAAATCTACTCTTTGACTCGATAGTATATATGGTGCTTTGTGAATGGTTTCTTCACTTAATGTTTTCAAGATTCATCTGATTAAAATATGTATCAGTATTTTATTACTTTTTACTGCTGAAGAATATTCCATTGAATGAGTATTATATTTTGTTTATCAGTTTCCCGGTTGATGGATATATGGATTATTTCCATTTCTTGGATATTATGAATAATGTTGCTATGAACGTTCATGAAAAGGTTTTTGCATGGAACACATGTTTATTTTTCTTGGGTAGATACCTAGTGCTATGGTCTGAATGTTTGTGTCCCTCCCAAATTCATATGTTGAAACCTAATCACCAATGTGATGGTATGAGGAGGTGTGGCCTTTGGGAGGTAATTGTCATGAGGGTAGAACCCTCATGAATGGGATTAGTGCCCTAATAAAAGAATGGGATTAGTGCCCTAATAAAAGAGGCACCAGACAGCTGCCTTGCCTCCTCCACCATTTGAGAATATAGTAAGAAGGCTTCACCTATGAACTAGAAAGTGGTTCCTCACCAGACATAAAATCTGCTGGCACTTTGACCTTGGACTTCCCAGCCTTCCAAACTGTGGAAAATAAATTTCTGTTGTTTATAAGCCACCAAGTTTATGGTATTTTTTAAATAGCAGATCAAACAAATTGAGACGCTTAGGAATGAAATTGCTGGGTCATACAGAAACTCTGTCATGTACTAAGTTGTGTCCTCTCCAAATTTATATATTGGAGTCCTACTGCCTTGCACCCTAGAATGTGACTGTATTTGGAGATTGGATCTTTAAAGAGGTAATTAAAATAAATGAAGCAATTAGGATAGGTTCTAATCCAATATAACTGGTGCCCTTATAAGAAAGAAGATTAGAACACAGATAGATACAGAGAGAAGGTTATGTGTAGACATAGGGAGAAGACAACCATCTGCAAGCCCAAGAGAGAGGTCTCAGAAGAAACCAACCCTGCTGACACCTTGATCTCAGACTTCTAGCCTCCAGAATTTGAGAGTTGTTTATACCACTCAGTGTGTGGTGTTTGGTTATGGAAGACCTAGAAACTAATACTCTCCATCTAGGTTTAGCCTTTTGAGGAACTGCCAGACTATTTTCCAAAGCAGCTCTGTCCCAGGCAATCCCACCAGTAGTTTACAAGGGTTCAATAGCTTGTCATTAACGTTTTGGCATCCTAGTGAGTGTAAAGTAGTATCTCATTGTGGTTTTAATGTGCATTTAGTTGATGGCTAATGACATCGATCATTTTTTCATGTACTTACTGACCATTTGTATATCTTCTTTGGTGAAATATTTATTCAAATCCTTTGCCCATTTTTAATTGGGCTTTCTTTTCATGGTTGACTTGTAAGAGTAAGAGGTGTTGTGTATTTTAGATACAAGTCCCTTATCATAAATACGATTTGCAAATATTTCCCCCTCTTCTGTGGGTGTCTTTTCACTCTTCTGATGGTGTCTTTTGTGGCACAAAAGTCTGAAATTTTTATAAAGTCCAATTTGTCTAGTTTTTTCTTTTGCTCCTTGTACTTTTAGTGTTATGCCTAAGAAATCAGCCTATTCTAAGTTAATAAAAATATAGACCTATATTAACTTCTAAGAATTTTATAACTTTTGCTCTTATGTCTATGGCTTTGATCAATTTGAGTATATTTTTGCATGTATTTAGTAGTATGAGGTAGGGGTCCAATTTTACTATTTTGCATGTGGACATCCAGTTGTTTCAGCACTATTTTCTGAAAAGACTATCCTTTAGCCACTGAATTGTCCTGGCACTTTTGTTAAAAATAAATTTACCATGAATGAGAGAGTTTATTTATGGACTCTCAATTCTATTCCATTAATATATGTCTGTGCTGATGCCGGTACCATACAGTCTTGATTACTACAAGGTTAGAAATCAGGATGTATAAGCCCTCCAACTTTGTTCTTTTTCAAAATTGTTTTTTGCTATTCTAGGTCTCTTGAATTGTCATACATATTTTAGGATCAGCTCATCAATTATTACAGAGGGGCCAGCTAGAGTTTTGATGAGGATTGTGCTGAAACTATAGATTAATTTGGGGAGTATTTCCATTTTAATAAAATTAGATCATCCAGTTGATGAACATGTGACCTCTTCCTATTATGTATTGGTAATACTCAGACATACAATGTATCTTTTTTGTTTTTTTGAGACAGTGTCTGGCTCTGTCACCCAGACTGGAGTACAATGGTGTGATCTCAGCTCATTGCCACCTCTGCCTCCCAGGCTCAAACCGTCTTCCCCGCTCAGCCTCCTAAGTAGCTGGTACTACAGGTGCATACCACCATGCCTAGCTAATTTGTGTGTGTGTATTTTTGGTAGATATGGGGTCTTGCCATATTTCCCAGGCTGGTCTCGAACCCCTGAGCTCAAGTGATCCTCCTACCTCGGCCTCCCAAAGTGCTGGGATTACAGGCATGAGCCACCACTCCTGGCCTGATTTTTTATGTTAATCAGTTGAAACAATGAATCTATCTTTTATCCTGCAATGTTGCTGAACTAATTTATTATCTGATTATCTTTTAGTGGATTCCTTAGGATTTTCTATACATAATATCATCTGCAAATATATATGGTTTTCCTTCTTCTTTTCCAAATGAATACTTTAAAAAAAAAAGCCTTCTTAATTGCCCTGACTTGAACCTCCAGTACAAAGTTGAATAGAAGTTGAAGAGAGAGCGGACATTCATGTCTCATTCCTGAACTTAGGAGAAAAGTTCTCAGTCTTTCACCATGAAGTATGTCAGTTATGAGACTTTTGAAGATGCCCTTTATCAAGTTAAGGAAATCCCATCTTCTACTTATTATTTGTTGCATATTTTCTTCATGAGGTACTGTCAAATTTTGTCAAATTTTTTTTCTGTATTTATTGAGATGCTCATGTCGTTTTTGTCCTTTATTCTATTGATATGCTGTATTACATTGATTCTTGGATGTTAAACCAACCTTAAATTGCTGGTATAGATCTTGCTCAGTAATGGTGTATAATCTTTTTCATATGTTGCTGAATTGGTATGATAGTACTTTGCTGAGGATTTTTGCCATTACACTATTAGGGGTTATTGATGTAAATTTTTATTTTCTTGTAATATGTTTGCCTGGTTTTGGTATTAGGGTAATACTGGGCTCATAGAATGAGTCAGAAAGTGTTCCCTCCTTTGGAAGAATTTGTGGAAAATTGGTGTTAATTTAGCTTTAGGCATTTGGTATAATTTAAATGAAGCCATATGGGCCTGTTTTTATTTGTGGGAAGTTTTAAATGTCTAATTCAATCTATTGTTAAATCTATTCAGGATTTTTACTTCCTCTTGAGTCAGTTTGCAGTTTGTGTCTTCTAGGAATTTGCCCATTTCATCTAAGTTATCAAATTTGTTAGCATATAGTTACTGCTTATCATATCCCTTATAATCCTTTTTATTTCTGCAAGTTCAGTATTATCCTCTGTCTTTTATATCTTATTTTAGGAATCTGTCATGCCTCTTTTTTTTTTGGTCAGTCTAGCTTAAAGTTTGTTAATCTCTTTAAAGAACAATGTTCAACTTCATTAGTTTTCTATATTTTTTCTGTATTCTACTTCATTAATTTTCATTATAATCTTTACTATTTCCTTCATTTTATCAGTTTGAGTTTATTCTTTTTTCCAGTGATTTGTATAAGCTTAGGTTATAAATTTGAGATATTTCTTCTTTCTAAAGATAGGTTTTTACCGCTATAAATTTCCTTCTAAGCATGGCGTTAGCTTCATTCCATAGTTTTGAAATGTGTTTTTATTTTCATACATCTCTAAGTATTTTAAATTTTGTATTTCACCCATTGAATATTTAGATGTCTGATGTTTAATTTTCATATATTTGTGAATAAAATTTTTTTTCTTTATGTTTTTGATTTTTAATTTGATTCTTTTTTGGCTAGAGAATGCACTTTGTATGATTTTAACCCTCTTTAATTTATTGAGGCTTGCTTTATGGCCTAACAACATGGTCTATTCTGGAGAAAGTTCCTTATGGACTTGAGAAGAATGTGTACTCTGCAGTTATTTCGTGGATTATTGTACAACTGCATGTCAGGTATAGTTGGTTTACATTGTTGTTCAAGTCTTCTATTTTCTCATTCACCTTCTGTGTGGTTATTCTATTCATTATAGAAAGTGGAGTATTGAAATCTCCAACTATTATTGTTGAATTATCTATTTATTGAATCTGTCAGTTTTTGCTTCATGAATTTGGGGATTCTGTTATTAGGTGCATATATGTTTATAATTATTATACTCTATAAATAATGACTCCTCATTAGCAAATGTATCTCTTTAGTAACAGTTTTTGTTTTAAAGTTGATCTTATGTTAGGATTGACACTTCAACTTTCTAATGGTTGCTTTTGCATGATGTATCCTCTCTTATTATTTTACTTTCCATATATTTGTATGTTGGAATCTAAAATTAATCTCCTGTAGACAGGATAAAGTTAAATAATGATTTTTAAAAGTCCATGTTACCAATCTCTGCCTCTTAATTGGAAGATTAATATATTTGTTTAATGTAATTACTATATAGTTGTTCTTTTTAAATGTAATTTTCACTCATTATGGTCATTTTGCTAGAGAGTGACTCCGCAGAGCTCTTCAGGCAGCTTTAACATTCCTTTTTATTCTTATAATTTTGTCCTTTAAAAAATTTATTTACTGGGTCATTCGTAAATGCACATAGAAAAGTTACCTTTTTCCACTACCTCACCTCATAAACAAAAATCAAGATCAGAGTTACAATTATAAAAAGTAAACAATGAGATTTTAGAATAAAATGAAAAATATCTTCATGACCTTGGGGTAGGTAAAAAACTCTTAAACAAGATACAAAATGCATTAGCCGTAAAGAAAAAAACTAATAAATTAGCTACATTAAAATTATGAATTTTGCTCTCGGCCTTCTCTGCACTGAAAGCAACTGTGTTCCCATAGCCCCTTACCCCTAAAAATGTATGCCTGCTCCAAGTATGTCTCCACCCACTCTTGGTCAAGAGCACCTCCCAGTTGCTGAGCTGTCTACTATCTGCAGTGGTGCTGAAATGAACAGAGACACTGATAGATGAGAGCCTCAGCAGCTTGGCAGTCTCACATCCCCTTATCTCACTTGTCCCTAGCTGCAGCTCCAAACCAGTGCAATTTCAAGAGACATTGACACAGCAGCCAAGTTTATTGGGGTTGGGGCTGCTACAGTCGGGGGGCTGGCTCTGGGGCTGGGATTGGTTGGGATTGTGTTTGGGAGCCTCATCATTGGTTATGCCAGGAACCCTTCTCTGAAGCAACAACTATTCTATCCCATTCTGGGTTTTGCCCTCTGGGAGGTAATGGGTCTGTTTTGCCTGATGGTAGCCTCTCTCGTTCTTTTTGCCATGTAAAGGAGCCATCTCCACCTCCCACAGTTCTTTCTCCCATGTCTCATTGGCCCTGTATGTTCTTTTTTCCTATACATTCCCAGGTAGCCCGGGGAACGTGGTTGGCTCAGGGTTTGACAGAGGGAAGACAAATAAATACTGTATTAATAAGGTGAAAACAATTATGAATTTTAAGAAAGTAAAAGGTAAGCCGCATGGTAAGAGATGACAGTTGAAATACATACATCTGATAAAGGACTCAAATCCTGAGTGTACAAATAACTCATAAAAAATAAAAAGAAAAAGGCAAGCAATACAATAGAAAAAAGCGGAGGAAAGATTTTAATAAATACTTGATCAAAATCAGGGCATCCAAATGGCAAATGAGGACATGAAAACGTATATAATTTTGTTAATCATCAAAGAAATGCAGATAAAGCCATAAGCAATGTCACAGTCACTAAAATAGTTAAAATGAAAAAGGCAACAGTACTAAGAGTTGGCAAAGATGTGTAAAGATTGAAACATTCACATACTATATGAAAGTATAAATTGGTACAATCACCTAAGAAAACTTTTTGGCGGTACCTACTAAATAGAGAAATAAATTATATTCTTCGATGAGAGGAACTAAGTGGCAAAGATGCCAATTATCACTACACTAATTTATGAATTCAAAAAAATAGCAAATAAAATATCAATGAGTTTTTTTAAATTTTGAATTTGGCAAAGTAATTTTATCTTTTGTCTGGAAGAATAAGTAATTCATGCAGGAAAACAAAATATTGAAAGGAAGAACCACCAGTGGAGCACAGAAATGCTAGGTATTAAAATATACCACTAATATGTGTTAAATAAAATAATAGATTATTCAGTCATTGTAAAACATTTTCAAGAAAGACCAAAGAGTTTATAGGAGTTAAATTTGTGGTTTCAAGTCAATGGGGAAGATTAAATTCTTTAATAAATAATGCTGAGTGAACTGTTTAAATATATGGAAAATTTTAAGCCACAGTCTAAACACTTTGCATGCACCAAAGTATTCCAGATGAATTAGTATTTAAATGTTCTTACAACATTAACAAAATAAAAATATAAAACAAAATAAATATATTTAAATATAGATGAATATTTAAAAGCATTACACCAAAGAGAAAATTAAACAGAAAAATATTGATACATTTAACAACATAAAAGACATACATTTCAGAAAACAGCACAAAGAACATTGCAAGGCAAATTCAACCAAATGTTAAGTTGTTAGGAAAAGATGGATGTCTCATATTATATTTTTGTGCTTCTGTAAGGTTTTATAAATGTCTTATAATAAATAAATTATTCAAAAAGAAACAATTGAAAATTAAATTTCAGTAAAAGTCCTCTAAGAAATTAATATTCAAATAACCAACATATTAGTAGAAAAATGGATGAAGGATGCAATAAACTTTTCAAAAAGGGAAAGTACGACACTAATAAAACATTAGAAAATCAACTTCATAATTATTCAAAGAAATAAATAAGAATAAGAAATGACCTTAGTTCATGGTATGCTGGCTAAAGTGTTTAGGGGGAAGTGTACTCATATATGCAACTCTGCAATGCATCAGAAGATAAGATGTATAGATGGATGGATGAATAAACAGATGGACAAATATGTGATATAACAAGTAGAGTAAAATGTTACTGGTAGAATCTAGGTGGAGAGTACTCTGTAAAATTCTTTCAACCCTACTATAATGTTCAGAATTTTTATAATAAATATTGGAAAAAAAGGAGTGGAGACAGTAAAATGAGTTAGTAAGTTTGTTTAATAGTCTGCAAACAAGAGTTCTAGATTAAGATATCAACTGAAGCAGTGTTGGTGAGGGGCTAACTAAATGAAAATAGTGTGTTAAAATGTAAGCTCAGGCCCATCTTTAGGGTGTAATTTTTCAATGTTCTCTCTGAAAAATGACCCCCATCCAAAGAACTAATAAATTTGTCTGCCTGTCTTTCCAGGGAGTCAACAGATCTATCAGGGGAGAAGAAAGTAGAAATCCTGGAGACAGGACTCTTCACAAATGACAAATAGTTCACAGGAAACACTTCTACCCCAGGGTATCAGTTCCTCCAGAGAATCAGAGCTTTTATCCAGCCTCAGGGCAGAAGATTCTTTGAGTTAGAAAAATTGTCACACTGACAGCTTTATTTTTACCAATGACATAGACAGTCATCAACATAATCATACCACATAAGCAGTGTGTTCAAAAGACAATTAGAGAGGGCTCTGGGTTGCTATGGTGACAGAACAGCCCACCAGACCTGATATTTCTCCTCCTGACTTCTCATTAAAATAGCCTTAAAAAACAGAAAAAGATAAAAACTGGAAAGCCTACTGTAAAATAAAAGTAAGAGATGTCAGAGTTGGAGTGGAATTTTTCCTGAGCATACCATTTTAGAGTAGATCAAGGAGCATCATCCTAGATCATTCATCTGCTTGTCACCCTCTGAAATATACAGTTTGGAGCCCCTCAAAGAGTTGAGAAAGGCTTTGAGTGACCTCTCTCCTAAATCTGGGATACAGGGCTTCATGGATAGAAAAACATCGAACCTCATACCAACAACCAGACTCCGGTCTTACGCCTGCCTACTAACACCTTTTTTTTTGGATATTCACTCAGAGATTAATACTCCTAGCACCAAACATGGCAAAGGTAGAAGATGAGCAGAGATTCATTGTGTTCCAGAATTCTTTGTCATTGAAGAAACTAACTAGTTGCAGAGCCAGGAAGAGTTCTGGCAGCAGCAATCACTTGGGGTTTAATGTTCCATGCAATATAGTTCACCAGAACGAAAGCTATAAAAATCTAACTTAATTTGGAAATCTCCAATTCTCAGATCAAGACAACATCCAGTTGTATTGTTTTTGTACTCATTGACCAAATTGACCCAACAATTCTATACTTCCCTAAATGTTATAGGTGTTCAAAAGTAAAAAAGAGACATCTGAGATATGCAAGAACTCAGAAAAGTAATAATTATTCTTCCTTTCTTTTTTTGCGATGAAGTTTCACTCTTGTTGCCCAGGTTGGAGTGCAATGGCGCAATCTCGGCTCACTGCAACCTCTGCCTCCTGGGTTCAAGCAATTCTCCTGCCTCAGCCTCCTGAGTAGCTGAGATTATAGGTACCTGCCACCACACCCTGCTAATTTTTGTATATTTAGTAGAGATGGGGTTTCACCATATTGGCCAGGCTGGTCTTGAACTTCTGACCTCATGTTATCCACCCGCCTCAGCCTCCCAAAGTGCTGGGATTACAGGTTTGAGTCACTACGCCTGGCCCTTCTTTCCTTAAAGAAAATTCTCCATAAGCCAACAGTAACAGCAGAACAATCTGAAGCTTTATTTTGCAGCATCATGTTTGTTAGTGATGTTGTTATTGACAATAACGGAAGAGCAGGTCTGTACTCTCAGTGAAGGGATAAGGGCAGGAAGAGAAATTTCAGAGAAACATTTTGGACATGCACAAAGGCCCACATCCAGCGGTACTCATTACTTATTTCAGCACTAGCAGTAACCTCAGTGTCCATCAAAAAAAGACTGAGTGAATACAATTCTGGGACAACCGTGTGGTGGAAAGAGGTGCAGTAGTAGAAAAGAATGAGACGTATGTAGTCATACTGATACAGAACTCTCTGAGATAAGTGATACATAAAAAGGCAAAACACACTTCAAATGGGTGAATTGTACAGTATGTGAATTAGCTCAATAAAGCTGTTATTTTGTTTTTTTAAAAAAAAAAAAAAAAAAAAAGAAAATTCTCATTTGGGTTTTCCAATCCATTGGAAAAAATCAAGAAAGAATTCCAGTTCTGAAGTAGGAGACCAGCAGGACTTGTTTCTTGGTCACAACCCTGCTCACCAAAACAGAATCTGGTCCAGACAGGATAAAGTGGAAAAACCAGCAAGAACCAGCAGATGGTGACAAAAGCAATCCCTAGCTGCCCTCATTGTTCACTGGCATAAGACATTCCCATCAGCGCCAGGACAGTTTAGAAATGCCGTGGCAATGATCCAGAAGCTACCACTTCTTTCAATGGCAACACCTCAGAAGTTATCACCCCTTTCCTAGAAAGTTCTAAATAACTCACCCCTCAATTTGCATTGACCCACTCATTAATTTGTACTGACCTACCCCTTAATTTGCGTATAATTAAAAGTAGATTTATGTGAGTATAAATATAGTTGCCAAGAGCCCATATGTTACTGATTCTGGGTGCACTGCCTATGAGTTAGCCCTGCTCTGCAAGGAGTAGTCATTCAATAAAAGATTGTTGTCTAACGCTATGAGCTCACCCTGAAATTCTTTCCTGGGCAATGCCAAGAAGCCTCCTGGGCTAATCCCCAGTTTGGGGGCTTGCCTGTCCTGCATCATCCGGCAACCATGAAGGGACAAAGATGGTGAATGAGAGGCAGGGACTGACATGGCAGTGAGACAGTGGTGATCAGTGGCAACATGGTGAGCCAGTGGCAATCACGGGAGAGGTGGTGAGACAATAGAGACGATGGAAATTGGAAGTCAGCAAAGAGTTCAGACAAGAGACAGTGAGAAATGGCAAGATAGAGACTGGCGAGGTGGCAAAAGGTGGCAATCGGTGATCAGCAATCTGTGGGATGGCAAGACAGCAAAAATGGTGATTGGAGAGATGAGAGACGGCAATCAGCGAGAGATGATGAGATGAGATGGCAATTAGCATTACAGAGCTGTAACACTAGTCAAAGTCTCTTTTAAGGTCATCTTTCCTGCCAGTGGAGCTCAATGGACAGGCAAGTAGCCATAGTGCCGCTGCCTTGTGTGGGACCCACTACTCTGACTGGCAGGCGGGCAGGTCACTGGTCCCCATGCCACCCCCTCCCCTGCCACATGGCAGCCAAACTCACCCAGGCTGAGGGAACCTGGAGAGACTTTCACCCGAGTCCCACATTGAAGACCAGTCAGTGCCATTTTGCCTCCTGTGGATGGATGAGTGTCCCTCTGCCCTCCCAGCCCCCACTCATCTTGAATCAAGTGAGCCAGGGAGTAAAGCCTCTGGCTAGAGGGTCAGTTTAAAGTCCTGCATCATCTGGGTACCCCAAAGCACGTCCTTGTCATCCTTTCCCCTGGTGCTTTTCCTCTGACTCCATTTTATTGCTCTGCCAGCCATTTTATTTTCAATTCTCAATTGTATGTTTTGTTTGAGGTTTTTTAAACTTTGATTTTCTGTTAACTGTATCTGGGCAATTGTTTAAGGCAAGACACTTGGTTGTGAGAGGTCCCCGTTTTGCTGACTCTGGGATGCCAGAGTCATATTGTTCTGTGGCCCTGACCAGCCCTTTGGGGTTCACTGTGGCTGCCCCTCAGGTGCTCTGGGGTTTTCAGCATTTGGTGTGGGTCCCCCCATTGGCCAACACTTGGGTACTCTGGGTTTTCAGCGTTCGGTATTGTTGGCTGCCTCCCAGATGCTCTAGGGTTCTTGGCATTGCCATTAGCTCTAGGATTATGAGTTACGGGTCCATCCTAGGGAATTCTTGGTCTTCCTTTTTCTTGTTTTCTAATCTAAAGTTATCATTTTCTGTAATAGCATTTTCTTTTCTTTGTCACTTTATTTACACTTTTCCTTCTACATTTTGCTTAATAAAAATACTTCTTTTCATATTTAATTCACTGGCAAATGCTTATAATCTACTTTTGTAATGCCTTGCTACCTACAGTTACATCTTCTCTGCAGGCAGTGGAAATCTGAAAGGAAAATAGTGAGGACCCATTTGTTTTCCCTCTTGCTAGACTTAGAAAAACTTCTGTGTCCAATAGAAATCCTTGTTTGACATGGAGACAATGATAAGCATCCCAGAGAACTCACTGCTAGGATGTCTTTTAGGCTATTGGAGCAAATTCAAATTCAGCTGAAAGAAAAATAAATTCGTTTTCTATTGCAACACCATTTGGGTTTAATATAAATTGGAAAACCAAGATATTTGGCCTAAACATGGTTCTATACATTATACTGCTGTTTTACAATTGGACTTATCCTATAAAAAAAGAAGGAAAATGGGAGGAGGTCTCTTATGTACAGGCTTGTATGGCCCTTTACTGGCTCATGTTACTTCCAGATACCAGGTAGCTACACTTAAGGGATTCCATCTGAGTTGTTCTTCCTAAAAGGCCTACACCCTCTCCAGAGTCTCTTCAGTCCCCTAGTTCTGAGGCGGGGCTCAGGTCCCACCAGTTCTCTAATGAAAGATTCTACCCCAAGGTCATCAGGCAACCCTCCCCCTTACCCAACTTGCCCCAGCACATACACCCTGCTGCCCAACCAGTACCACCAGGAGTGGGGTCCCCTATCAGCCCCTGAAGTCAAACCTGTGTCCATTGTGGGAGGTAGCTGATGGAAATGGGGGAACACTTAGAGTACATGTGCATTTTCTAGATCTGATTTGACTTTATACAAGTACAAATTTGACCAGTTTTCAGAACATCCAGAAAAGTTTATAGAGGAGTTTGTTAAGTTGGCCACATTCTTTAATTTAACTTGTCATGACTTACGAGTACTGTCCACTTGCTGTGCCGTACAGAAAAAGCAGAGGAAAAAATGTGTTGTTAAGCCAGTCAATTATGACAAGATTAGAGAAATAATTCAGGGAAAGGATGAAAATCCTACTCTGTTTCAGGGCTGTTTGGTTGGGGCACTCAGGAAATATACTAATGGAGACCCAGACTCCCCATACGGGCAAGCTCTCCTGGGTATATATTTTTTGCTCCATCTGCCCCTGACATTATAAGGAAACAACAAAAATCAGCAATGGGACTTCAAACCCCTCTGAGACAACTCTTAAATGTGGCCTTTAAGTTTACAACAATAGGGACAGGCAAGTGTTTTACTGGGTCATCTGCTAAGCCTGAAATGCCTACTTCTTTCTTCCTTCAGTCAACATTCTACTCCATCTTCAAGACCTTCCCTTCAGGAGACCTTCTCTTATCTGATATTTACCTCATTAAAAAGGTTATTTTCCTACCCTGAACTTCACGGGAAATACAATAAAAAATCCTCCCCACTAAATATAGGAAAGAAAAAAAGTAGTTTCATTATTGAATAAAGTTTAAACCAGACTCTGATATGGATCACAGGCAATCTGCTAAGGAGATCACAAAGACAGAAAGAAAGCTCACCCTTTATAAAACCAAACAGATACAATCCATTACACACATGTTCTCAAGATAAGGATAACTAGATCTCAAGTAAGGGGACATTGACGTGCCCTTTGTCACACATAATTTATCCTAAATTCACCTGGTAATTGAGGTGGTTATTCGTGTTTGCTAACAGACTTTATCCAAAGTAAAAATAAACTTATCGTATCTCTCTCTTTTTTTTTTATAACTTCTGATATCTTTACAGCCGGGTGTCCTGCCAAAGAGAGAGTCCTATCCTTCCATGGGAACTGGGAGATGGGGGTACTGTCTTCCTTGATGATTATGTTTCAAAGATATGGGTGCCACATCCCTGAGAAAAAGATTCCTGGGTTGTAAAACTGGCAAGAGGCTTATTTATCTTTTAAAAATATTCACATCCATCTCAAAGAGTCAGAGAAAGAATTTAAAAATTTTCTAAGTAAATAAGAAAAGGGATGGGGAAATTCTCTCTCCTTTTTGTACTAAGGAGATTTTCCCCCCCTTTACTCTTAATTTGTATTTGCCTTGCGAACTCACATAGCCTCTTTGGTCTGTGTCGTTAAAATGTTATTTCATTGACAGGGGTATTTGTATACTCCTCATCTCTTTTTCCTCCTCGATCATAGTAGAAACTGTGTCATGTGTATTTGTGCTGTGGCACCTGATGTGTCCCCTGCATACAACTGAGTCCTTTCAGTTTATTTGTTTTTCTTGGCCAGCCTCTTGCTTCCAATCTTTCTATTCAGCACGTCTCTGGCTTTGGTCATCAATTCACAAGTATCACCAATCACTTTGGCTCTTGTTCCTTGAGACCGATGGGGTCCTCTGTGGCTTGGCCTCAAATTACTCCCTTAGGAACTACCTCCTTGAGAAGCACAGGTGTGTAAAACCCATACATTTTATGGAACCTGACTGTCTTCTTGGTGCTGATTATAGGAGTATATGTAGCAAGAAAATAGTAGCTGTGGTTGCCAAGTTGAAGTGATGCCATATGTACTTAATTATAGCTAAGCCATGAAAAACTTAGAAACTTCAATAGTGAACCAAATTGTGAGGAAATAATAGGATAAAATCTTCCACTTTTTGAGGGCTCTTTATTTGTTGACAACTCTGGTAGGTTGTGATTTACACTTCCAAGAGAAAAGCCCAATAACATGGTGAAGAATTGAGGTTTTGGAGGGGCATCCTGCCAGAGAGAGGCCAAATTCCCAGAGAGAACAGCAAGAGAAGAGGAGACTTAGGATAACTTGTCAAATGAGAATTTTTGAGCATTTTGCTTTGTGGTGTGTGATGTAAAGTCTATTCTGTTGCAAAATTTTCAACAAAATCTATGTTGCTCATTAATGCTTCGAGTGTGAGTGAATTCCCTTTGGGGAGTGCAACTAGTATTGAATTTTGGGTGGTTCAAGTACAGTAAAGAGCAAAAACAGAGATTCTGTATGGGGATATCTGACCTCTGTGTTCCATTAGTCCTTGAGTGTTCATTCAAAATTATCTTCTCAAAGGTGATGACTCTTGGACATTTTCTAGCTTTCTTAAGAGGAGAATAGAGACAAAGTTTAAGTAAAGTAATTCAGAGATTAAGTTGAATAATTTCCCAATAGTAGGGCTGCTGAATAGTGATATGATTTCAAAAAAGTATTCAAGCATCAAATGGGAATGGAGCTGCAATTGGATGATTTTTAAATGCACCATGGAACCCTTAAAGCAACACTTCCAGGGAAGGTTTTCTCATTTCCTTCTCTTAATTAAGAATCTTTTAAAAGATCTATTTCTATTTGACCAAGAGGATAGGAATTAGGACTCCTTACCCCAGTCCTGGACTACTTCATACTGTATAAGGACTGCGTTTTGCTCTCCTCTCTTCACCCCAGCTTGGCAGGATCCAGTTAGAGTAGCTCACACTCCACTAGCCAGAGGGGTTATGAGGTAGTTTGAGGCTACTGCTTATACAAAGGCCAAGGGTCTCTCAATCTCCTCCCAGTGCAGTCCTCATCTCCCTCCAAGTCTCACATTTATATGTAGAGCCATTCAGCTTGGACTCAGCTACCTTGATCTTGCATGTTCACATCTGTCAATTCATATTATTTTCCAAGTATGTGAAAACTTTTATACTGACAATGATGACTTTGTTTGGTTTGAGAAAACAGAAACATCCTCAAATTATAAACATCCACTTTCTTTAAAAACCACTAGGATTGGGACGAATAAACAATCTTTTTTCTCATTCCACCCATTTTGTTAAGAGCATCTGTCCTTTGTCCTTGCTAAAATTGTCCCCCCAGACACTCAAGTTGGAAACCTAAGGGCCATCTCTAATACCTTTCTTCCCTTCTATCCTACATCAGAGCTATCACAAAATCAAAGTAATTTTATTTTCAAATTACAGTAAGGCTCTGGCTACTCTCCTCTGTTTTCACAATCAGTACCCCAGTCCAAGTCACCATCACCTCTTATGGTGACTGCTGCAATAACCTCCAGTCTGGGTTCTCTGCTTCCGTTTAATTATCACAAAGCAGCCATAGCATTCTTCTTAAAATGCAAATAGAATCATGTCACTTTCCTGCCCAAATCCAGCCCTTCAATAATTTCTCAATGTGTTCCATAAAACCCAAACTCTGAAACATAGTCTGTAGTCTGCCTACATGATATTGGCCCTGGCTTACCTCTCCAAGCACATTTTGGAGAGGTAAGTATGAGTTCTGGCAACTCATTCTGGCAACTCATACTTAGCTCTACACTATTGGCATTTCTAATTTTCCTCACTAAAACATTTAATCATAGATAAACATGCACCATGAGCTTAGCTGCTGCAGAGATATGTCTTCCCTAACTAAAATTGAGACTGTTTCCTACCTCTTTCAAGGTGCCAACAGTCTTAATTTTTTCAAAGAATCATGCATGTATTTATTTCAAACTTTTGTATTATAACAGTATAAAATGTATCACACAGACAAAGCATATGTCATATGTAAGTACATAATAAAAAGTCTTATTTCTGTTTTGATTACCATGGAAGAGTATCCAAAAATTTTTTTAGAAGTTTAATCTCCTTCAATTTTAATCTTAAAATTTCTGAGTCATTGCCCAATGTTATGTTTTTAGGGGTAAATGGGCTGGGAAAAGCCATCAATCATAGCTAAGCCAAAAAACCTGGTGTGTGTCCTTTTAACCACCAGAGACACCAGAGGATGGATGGTCAGGGTGAGACTTGTGTGAAAGACATGGTAAAAAGTCACATCTTGTTGGGCACACCAATCACCCCCAAGTTGGTGATTTTTACTTTGCTTAGTCTTTGGTGACACATTCAAATCAGATAATTTGAAGATAATTTAATAAAAGGTCTCTACGAGGAACTCAAACAAATCAGCAAGAAAAAAAACCCAAATGATCCCATCAAAAAGTGGACAAAGGACAGGAACAGACAATTCTCAAAAGATATACAAACACCCCAAAAACATATAGAAATGTTTAACATCACTAATTATCAGAGAAATGCATATTAAAACCACAATGAGATACCACCTTACTCTTGCAAGAATGGCCATAATTAAAAAATCAAAAAATAATAGATGTTGGTATGGATGTGGTGAATAGGGAAATCTTTTACACGGTTGGTGGGAATGTAAACTAGTACAACCACTATGGAAAACATTATGGAGATTCCTTAAAGAACTACAAGTAGAACTACGATTCCATCTAGTAATCCCACTACTGGGTATCTACCCAAAGGAAAAGAAATTATTATATGAAAAAGACACATGCATGTGCATGCTTATAGCAACACAATTCACAATTGCAAAAATGTGGAGCAAACCTAAATGCCCACCCATCAATGAGTGGATAAAGAAAATGTGGTATATGTACACAATGGGATCTACTCAGCCATAAAACAGAATGAAATAATGGCTTTTGCAGCAACTTGAATGGAGTTGGAGACCATTATTCTAAGTGAAGTAACTCAGGAATGGAAAACCAAATATTGTACATTCTCACTTATAAGTGGGAGCTAAGCTATGAGGATGCAAAGCCATAAGAATAATGTAATGGACTTTGGGGACCAGGGAGAATAATGGGAGGAGGGTGAGGAATAAAAGACTATGTATTGGGTACAGTGTACACTGATTAAGTGACAGGTGCATTAAAATCTTAGAAATCACTACTAAAAAACTTATCCGTTTAACCAAAAACCACTTGTTCTCCAAAAACTATTGAAATAAAATAAAAGGAAAGATCTTTAAAAGTTTAAGTAGGGTTGAGGAAAAGCAAGAGGGAATGCTCTAGTACCTGGAAATGCCTGAGCCAGTTATACATTTCTATTGAGTTTGGGTCCAGTTGTTACAACACTGAGCCTACTTTAATATACAAGAGAGCTCTTTAAAAATTAGAATCTATTTAAATATATTTAGTAAATTTCTAACTTAACTTTTAAATAGATAAATTTACATGGATCCAAAGGAATAAAGGAATTTCAGTGTTAGGTCGCTCTCCCCCTACTCACAACCACTCATTAGTTAATTGTTAATCTTCTAGAGATATATCATATATAAGCAAACATATAAAAATTGTTATACCTTTTTCCATTTTTTACAAAAATCTTGGCAATATTGTGAGCACTTACTCTATACCAGTTTCTGTTCTAAGAATTTGCATTTAACTCATTAACTGTGAAACAACCCTATAAGATATATACTGTTATAATCTCTAGTTTACAAATGAGAAGGCTGAGAAACAGAAAACATAAATGTGCCCAAGAACACACAGCTAATGAGTACTGAGGGTAAGATTTGAACCCAGGCTGTCTGATTCCAGTTCCTGTCTTCTTAACCACTTTGTTGTGTGGTTTCAGAGATAACACTATTAACAAAATAAATGTATTTTATTCTATATATGTTATGAAACAGTATTTTACTATTTCTATGATATAATAATGTAGTTTTAAAAATTTCATTTATTCCCTCTACCTGTTTGGAAATTATGCACTCTATTTTTTTATTGTTATTCTTTAAAATAGAATATGTATACTTAATGTAAAGTCTATAATTAATTATTTCTATTTTCTTCAGAAACACAACATAACAGCCTAATCACATTCTCCCTGGTTTATATGCTATCGTTTTCTATTATGTCCAATTTGGCATTTATTATGCTATTTTTTAAATTCACAAGTTAAGACATTATTATTGCTGTATGCAGTCTATATTTGTTTAGATTTGCCTATGTATTTATCATTCTTTTTGTTGACTTTTCCACCCCAACTTCAAATCTCATGTGCACAGAATTGGATTAATCATAATTTGGACTCATGATATGCTGTCATCATTCGCCCATCATGATCTTCATTTTAAAATTCTCTCTTTTGCTTAAGGAACAACTATAAATGTATTGCTGAACCCACAAACACTAACTATAACATATCTATATACTCTTTTTTCTTGCATCTCAAAACAATTTATCTTTTTCCCAAAGTACATCCTTCAGAGAAGTTCCTCTGGTCTGCTGGTGATAAATGCTTTTAGTTTTTGTTAGATGATAAAAATCTTTACGTCACCCTTTGTCTTGAATGACAATTTTGCTGGATAGAGAATTCTAGGTTCATAGATTTTTCTCAGCATTTTGAAAATATTATTTCATTGTCTTTGGATTCCATTTTTTGGTTGATGAGAAAGCTGTTTTCAGCAAATTATTGTTCTGTTTAGTGGCTCTTTCTTTCTCACTGCCTTTAAGAGTTTCTTTGTCTTTGGTACCCTGCAGTTACATTACAACATGTCCAGGTGTGAATTTGTTTTCTTTTTTCCTGCTTGGTTTATGCCGTGATTCCCGTATCTATGGATGTATATCTTTCATCATTTCTGGAAAACTCTCAGCCATTATCCCTTCTTCTTCTACTTCATCCTTTGAAAATATATACTAGATGTTTTTACATTTTATCCTCCATTGCTCTTAACATTTATATATATATATATATATATATATATATATATATATATATATATATGTATATTTCACCACTCCTTAGTTCTCTGCACTACCTTCTGGGTAATTCCTTAATTTCTCTTTTCCAATTCACTGTTTGTTCTATTGTGTCCAAACTGCTTTTTAATTCCTTGATTGAGGTGATTATCATTTTTCTTCCCAGAAGTTCTATTTGGTTCTTTCTAAAATCTGCCTAATAAACTATAATTTCTTTAAATATTTTATACAAGTTATTTCATATTCTCTAACTGGTAATCCTAATATCCGAAGTCTGGATTTTTAAAAAAATTATTTATGCTGACCACTCCTTATGGCACCTTTTAACTCATTTATTTGGTATATTTTGTTCATTAATTCACATTTAAATGACTTGAGTCTGTGACTACTTGATGGTTCTGGACTGAGAATGTTTATCTCTAGAAAGAATTTGCATTTGCTTCTGCAGGGTATCCGATAGTACTATCAAATCAAAACCATTTTAGTTTAACTTGTAGCTCTGGGGATTACCTAGGCAGAGGTAGTATAAATTTGAATCTCAGATTTGCATCACAGCAAGCCTATAAGATCATTTCTCAGGAAGTCTATTGTTTTATATATAGATATAACCCAGAAAAGGAGCAGATAGCTTCCAATGTTGGCTCTCTTTGCAAGCAGATGGGTGTTTTCCTCAACAACCTCTTCAAGAGATTCCTGAGTAGTCTAAGAGCTACCCTCCCATTCTCTGAATCAGCCAACCATTAATCACTCAACTCTGGATCCCTAAAATGGATTTTTGCTCCCAGAAGCACTACATTCTGTCCATCTTTGTTTATCTCTGTAATTTTTGCTTACTCTTCATTTTTGGTAGCCCTTACGGATTTTTTGTACTTCTTTGTGTGCCCAGCAATGCAATTGACATTGTTTGGCTCTGTATCCTCACACAAATCTCATCTCGAATTGTAATCCCCATAATCTCCACATATTGAGGAGGGGACCTGGTGGGAGGTGATTGGATCATGGGAGTGGTTTCCCCCATGCTGTTCTCACAATAGTGAGTTCTCATGAGATCTGATGGTTTTATTGCATGTTTGACAGTTCCTCCTATTATCTCTCTCACAATCTCACCTACCACCATATAAGATGTGCCTGCTTCCCCTTCTGTCATGATCATCACGATTGTAAGTTTCCTGAGGCCTCCCCAGCCATGCAGAACTGTGAGTCAATTAAATGTCTTTTCTTTATAAGTTGCCCACTCTCAGGCAGTTCTTTATAGCAGTGTGAAAACAAACTAATATACTAATATATACATATTTATATATGTATTGTGTATATATATTATTTTTATATATAAAATAGGTTTATATATAAAACATACACACACATACACTGCCCAAGGCAGAACTCCTAGTGTGATCTTTTAAAAGATAAACTTTTTACCCCTAATTAGAATATTTTAATGAATTCTCAATGTTCTTAGAATAAAGACTAAAATGTATCTTCACAAAGTCTGTGAAGACTTATTTAATGTAACTATAATTTTACATTTATTTGTGTTATCATTTTTTAAATGTCTGGTAGCCTCCAAGATAACTGTCCCCCACCCAGCCCAAGATTCTTACCTTCTGGTATTTGTGCTCAGTGTAGCTCTCTCCCATATTGAATGAAGCTGACATATATGAAACTTAGAATATTGTGGAAAAGATAATGTGTGACTTCTGCAGTAAGATCGTAAAAGATATCTCACTTCTGCCTTGCTCTCTTGGGTCACTCACTCTGGAGAAAGTCAGCTGCCATGCCATGAGGCACTGAAGCAGCCATATGAAGAGTTCACATGGTAAATAACTGAAGCCTCCTGCCAGCAGGCATGTGAGTGAGCCATTTTAGAGGCACATCTTTCCTCTGCAGTCAAACCTTCATCTGGCCAACATTGTGACTGTTAGCTTATGAAAATCTTTGAGCCAGAACCACCCAATGAAACCACTCCTAAATTCCTGACTTACAAACTTTGTGAGATAATAAATGATAACTTGTTTTAAGCTACCAGGTTTTGGGATAATTTGCTATACAGCAAAAGATAATAATAGATAACTAATATAATGTCCATGTCTTCCCCTACACTGAATACTTCATGAAGCAGAGACTGTGTCTGTTTTTGCTTACTCTTGCATGCCCTGTGCCTGGTGAATAGCAGAGACTTAAGAAATATTTGTTGAATCAACAAATAAAGCAATGAATGTAAAGATTGTATATCCTTAGTCTCTAGCAAAGATTTCATGACAAAAATGCCAAAAACAATTGTGACAAAAACAAAAATTGACAAGCTCATTAAACTAAAGATCTTCCGGACAGCAAAAGCAAAAACAAAACCTATCAACAGAGTAAAGAGACAGTCTACAGAATGGGAGAAAATGTCTGCAAACTATGCATCTGACACAGGTCTAATATCCAGAGTCTAAAGGAACTTAAATTAATAAGCAAAAAACAAATAACTCCATTAAAAAGTGGGCAAAGAACATGAACAGACACTTCTCAAAAGAAGACATACATGCGGCCAACAAACATATCAAGAAAACTCAACTTCACTGATCGTTAGACAAATGCAAATTAAAACCATAATGAGAAACAATTTCACACCAGTCAGAATGGTTATTATTAAAAAGTTAAAAGATTACAGATGCTGGCAAGGTTGCAGAGGAAAAGAAACACTTAAACACTGCTGGTGGGATTGTAAATTAGTTCAACCATTGTGGGAAGCAGTTTGGCGATTTCTCAAAGAACAGAAAACGAAATACCTCATGTTCTCATTTACAAGTGGGAACTAAACATTGATCATACATGGACACAAAGAAGGGAACAACAGACACCAGGGCCTACTGGAAGGTGGAGGGTAGGAGGAGGGTAGGAGGAGGGTGAGGATTGATCACCATTCAACCCAGCTTCCCATTTTTAGGTATGTACCCAAAGGAATAGAAATCATTCTATCATAAAGACACATGTATGTGTATGTTCATTGCAGCACTATTCACAATAGCAAAGACATGGAATCAAACTAGATGCCCATCAACAGTAAACTGGATTAAAAAAATGTGGTCCATATACACCATGGAATACTATGCAGCCATAAAAAATGAGATTTTGTCCTTTACAGCAACATGGATGCAGCTGGAGGGTATTATCCTAAGCAAGCTAACATAGGAACAGAAAACCAAATACCTCATTTTCTCATTTACAAGTGGGAGCTAAACATTGATCATACATGGACACAAAGAAGGGAGTAACAGACACCAGGGCCTGCTGGAAGGTGGAGGGTGGAAGGAGGGCGAGGATAGAAAAACCACTTATCAGGTACTATCCTTATCATCTGGGTGATTAAATAATCTGTACACCAAACCCCTGTGACATGCAATTCACCTAAATAACAAACCTGTACATGAAATCCTGAACCTAAAATAAAAGTTAAAAAAAGAGAGAGATGGCATGTCCTGTGCAATAGAAATGACCAGAAGAATCCTATGCTAAGAAGCTGCTAGAAAAATTATCTTGACATTATATAATGACCAGTATTTTCCTTAGAGACTGATAAATTTTAAATTTGGAAGATGTTTATGCAGAATCTGCTGAAGTTAAGGGGTTTTCAAAATATTTGGGCAGTAAAAGATGACAACAGGGATCAGGCTAAGTTGTTCTCATCATTGAAGATCCTTAAAAGGAAACAAAACATCACAAATGTTTAAAAATGGCTTTGGTTCTATTTCAAAGTAAGAATTAAAAGGGGAAAGATAAACCAGAATTTGAGTATGTGGATGTTCCTGGGTATGGGTGTATGTGTTCGTTGCAGTAGTGGTGGTGGCAGCATTCGTGGTAGTAATGGCTCTGGGAATGAGGGTAGAAGTGCCTCACCCCATCCTTCTGCTTATCTAGTCTTGGCCCTTCCAACAAGGAAGGGTTAGAGATTATTCCAAGTGCCTATTTTCCAACAAATAATAGTTCAAGTCTTTCTTCTTCTAGAAAGCTTTCTCTGACTCTCAGGGGCCACTCTCTCCTTTCGATTGCATTTATCGTTTTTAAGAACTTCATGAAGGTCTTAGTTCATTACTTTATATTATGGTTTACCGCCCCCCCCCCTTTTTTTTTCTGACATAGTGCCTCTCTGTCTCTTACTCTCAGGCTGGAGTGAAGTGGTGTAATCATAGCTCATTGTAATCTCAACCTCCTGGTCTCAAGCAATCCTTCCCAAAAAACTGGGATTAGAGGTGTGAGCCACTGAGCCTGGCCTGGTTTATGCATATTTATAAGTATGCTATGTACTTGATTTCCCTCCGTGGAACAGAAAGCATTATCAGCAGAAAGAAGATTCCCTCAGTTAGAGTTGCTATTCAGAGCAGTGGGAAATACACACAGTAGGACTGGTGGAGGAGATAGTGGAGGTCATTCCCAGAGTCCTAGAGGATTGATTTCAGTTTCAGCCTCAAGCGATAAGTGCATAGCCAGAGAGAAATACTATGATGAGGCAGAGTCAGAAATCAGCCAGGAAGTGGACTGGAAGGCAAGAAGAGACAAAAAGATCCTAGATGCAGGTGCAAAAATGCAGGATCAAGAGTTCAGTCTTATTGGGTATTGGCTGTATGGTCACCAGAGCATATCACCCAACTGAAAGTTGCAGACCTAGACTGACGTCCTTTTCCAAACTAGACTATGTATTCCTCAAGGATTGGTATTTGTACTCATCTCTATCCTCAGGGTATTGCATAGGGCTCTACATATAATAGCTGCCCAGCACATTTATATATATACACACACACACACATACATATATACGTATATACACATATATATACACACACACATATATATATAACTTTGAATTGAATTTTACTGTATTTATATTTGATTTTCATATAGCTAGCTGTGTGAGATTAATCTTTACTAGGTAGATAAAAGGGTTGAAGCTTATTAGTTGTGAGTAATATACATACTACAAAAATAGGCCATTGTTGGTGAATCTCTAAAATACAATTGAAATAAAACCTTTACCTACAACATCATCTGAGCTAACTACATACTGTCATATAGATTACTTGAACCAACCTTAATAGAGGAGTCATTTGTAACCAGGAAATAAATTGAATACAAATAAGATTTGCTAAAGAATGTGGTTTTCTTTTGCAATATTTCCTTATTTGTGACATGTGTCTAAATTATTGCTACTCTGAATTAATGAGGTTGAAAGGAATAAGGTTCAATTGCTGTGTGATGAGTTAAAATATTAATTGTGTTTATTTTTCTATATTTGTTCCTTCTGCCATTTCAAGCAGGTAGCCAGGACCTAGATAATTCCTGTGATTTTAATTCATTTTAAAATTTTAATTTTAATTTTTGGCAAGGCTGAAACCTGAAGCTACTCGAAATAAAAGGATCTTCACATATTTGTTGGAACCTAAATTCACTGAAGAGAATTCCAAGTGAAGAGATTATACCAAGTGCCTTTGAGGAACAATTAGGGAAGAGAAGAGTGGATATAGAACTCTGGCAAGAAATGTGTTTGGAGTGCACAATAGCTTTAAAATGCTTTAATTTAAATGTCTATAGATGGGGTGAACTTTACTCCGATTGACACAGTCCCTTCCTGTTTCTGACATTTGACTTGAGAACTTCTGCTAACAAGCAATAGTAGGAAAAAGGGGGAGGCTTTTCCAGACTGAAAAAGGCAACCTGAGGCCATGAGGTAGGAGAAAGCAGCACCGCAGCACAAGGTGTACCTAAGAAGAGATGAATGTAGATTTGATTTGCATTTCTCTGATGGCGAGAGATGATGAGCATTTTTTCATGTGTCTGTTGGCTGCATAAATGTCTTCTTTTGAGAGGAGTCTGTTCACATCCTTCGCCCACTTTTGGATGGGGTTGTTTGATTTTTTCTTGTAAATGTAAGTTCTTTGTAGATTCTGGATATTAGCCGTTTGTCAGATGGGTAGATTGCAAAAATTTTCTCCCATTGTGTAGGTTGCCTGTTCACTCTGATGGTAGTTTCTTTTGCTGCCATCTCACACCAGTTAGAATGGCAATCATTAAAAAGCCAGGAAGCAACAGGTGCTAGAGAGAATGTGCAGAAATAGGAACTCTTTTACACTGTTGGTTGGACTGTAAACTAGTTTAACCATTGTGGAAGACAGTGTGGTGATTCCTCAAGGATCTAGAACTAGAAATACCATTTGATCCAGCCATCCCATTACTGGGTATATACCCAAAGGATTATAAATTATGCTGCTATAAAGACACATGCATACGTATGTTTATTGCGGCACTATTCACAACAGCAAAGACTTGGAACCAACCCAAATGTCCATCAATGACAGATTGGATTAAGAAAAAGTGGCACATATACACCATGGAATACTATGCAGCCATAAAAAAGGATGAGTTCATGTCCTTTGTAGGGACATGGACGAAGCTGGAAACCATCATTCTGAGCAAACTATTGCAAGGACAGAAAACCAAACACCGCATGTTCTCACTCATAGGTGGGAATTGAACAGTGAGAACACTTGGACACAGGTTGGGGAACATCACACACCAGGGCCTGTCATGGGGTGGGGGGAGGGGGGAGGGGGGAGGGATAGCATTAGGAGAAATACCTAATGTAAATGATGAGTTAATGGGTGCAGCACACCAACATGGCACATGTACACGTATGTAACAAACCTGCACATTGTACACATGTACCCTAGAACTTAAAGTATAATAATAAAAAAAAGAAAAAAAGAAAAAAAAAAGAAGAGATGAATGTAGAGACTACCTTTCAGTATCTGAGACCTAGAAGCTGAATTTACTGCTGGTTTCATAAGAGAGAGCTCTGCTGCACAGGCAGGGCTTCACTGAAAAATGCAACCTGCTATCTGACAATGGGTTGTTGGTAAGTCTCTTTGGGTTGTGTTGTTTCTAGAGGCAGGAGTCGATTGACCTCAGCCTTAGAAGCTGTTTCAATGGAGTGAGTTCACCACTTACTGGTTGATTTCCAAAGTGGGAGGCTGTCATTGATTTGCTGGCTTTCAGAGGACAGTACGTTGCCGCTGAATGGAGTTAGCAGTTCTGGTATTTACTTGTAACTGTGCCTATAGAACTACCAGTTTTTTCGTAGAAGAATGGGATTTTTAGTTTTGATTTTGCTTAATTCTCAGAAAGATGGGACCTTGTTCTTATCTAGGCAAAGATTTACAAGTGCACATCATATTTCTAAAACAGGGAGTTTCCAGACCATGGACGACCACTGGGTTTTGGACATGAGGATGTGAGGGGCTAACACAAGGGCATGGAGGTGAAAGGCCTTCCCTGTTCTCCAGGTGTCATGGAGATCTCATGGCTTCTGCTGTCATATAGAAAAGAAGGTGCCCACAGCAGTTAATAGTGAATTGCCTCCCAACCCAGAGATATGGATGTTAAAAGCAAGATTTGAATTGATTTAAAGAATATAAATAAATGCAGTACTTCTTGCAACCCTGTGTTTGTAGACTGATACCATTTTCCCCATTTTATGAAAGGGGATGTTTATGATACATACTTGTCATTAAAAGATGGAAGAACGTGAAAGGAACAGTAAAAATGGGACTGGGGATTTTGTTTAAATGGGTAAGGGGCAGGCGTTTGTAGCACAAACATTTCTTCCTTGGCCTCTCAAAAGAAATTCACCTTTTCTGAAATGAAGGAGCTGGGCTAAATCATCTCTAGGGTCACTCGCAGATCTAACCCACCAATTCCCTTGATTTTTATTATTATTATTTTTAAATGTAATATTGTTTTTAACAGGACAATCACAGCAGATTCCAAGTTTCAGAATGTAACTGCATCTTGTTAAGAAGCAAAATCTATTCATTCATTAACACCAGGGAAAAGTAAATAAGCTTAGTTATTTTACATACAATTGTAATGTTCTACATTTGTAAAATGACTTCATGCCACTCTTCTCACTTTATACTCAATAAAACTGTCAAACTCTTATAGGGTAGGAAATATTAGAAGTGCCCAAGAATTCTAGAGCCCTTCCGTGGCTCTAGTACTAACACTGGGAGGCGTGAGGAGATGGACACAGAGCTCCTAGACCATCATCCCCAGTACTCAGGGATTCACCATCCTATCTGCTCTGGAGTCTTGCAGTCTATCCTATCATGCCCTCTATCCCTTTTCATATCAGTCACCACAGAAAGCCAATACCTTCGCGTCTTCCAACATCACCTGGACTCCCATCCTCAGGAGGCTCTGAACATTCCCTAATTCTTCTACTCCTCCTTCCTCCTGCTCCCAAAGACCCCAAACCTCTCACTGCATCTCCTGAAGCTCTATCGGTCACCAGCTAAGTCCTCTGTGCCCTCCGCCTCCTCTGTGAGGGTTCTCTTCAATTGCTTGTTCTCACCGGACTCCTAAAGAACCATGTTCCCATAAGGCCTCTCAGGTGAGAGCCATTTTCTCTCTCACATCACTCATACCACCGTGTAGAGAGGCAAGGATCCTTATCGTTGCATCTAGGATGTTTCTCACTTCTCCCTAATGGCCTAACTTTTACTCTTATGCTATTGTAATTCTGCTACACCATCCCCACTGTGAGCCTCAGATACCTTCAGATTCCTCAGTCACTTCATAAAGATTTTAGCTCGTGGCTCACAGTCACTCTCTCCATCACTACCCCTTCCCTCCTTCCCTCATTCTTGATGATATCAGTATCCACGTGGCTCACCCTTCCAATATCCTGGCTTCTCAGCTCCTTGGCTTTTAACAAAGATCCTACCTGCTTCAGTTAAATACTCCCAGAACCCACAACGGCCCATGTCATCACCTATACTGCACACTCCATTATCTTGAATCCAAGCATCTGGGTGTCTGACTGTTTCACCTCACTGCTACTGGTATCCAGAGACCACACTGAGATCTATGATCCATTGATCCTGTCACCTTTTGACAGTCTGCCTCTTTTTCCCGTCATGCCTCCACTTCTTAGATTCTAGAAATCATCGTAATCATTTCCTTATATGCACCTTCAACTTCCTTGTCCCTCTTTTCTGTCTCCATATTCATCTGGAAAACTTGACCTTGGTAAAATACAGCTCTCTACATCCTTGCCACCTGCATCAGGCAGTGAGTGTGGCTGGGAGAAAATGAACAACTATGTTGACCAGTGGTGCTGGCCAGCAAATTGAAATTACATTTTTCTTCCCTCTTGCTACTCAACATGTAGTTCATAGTTCCAAAGCATCAACATTTGAGAGATGATTAGAAATGCAGGATCTCTATCCCCAGCCCACTTAATCACAGTCTGCATTTTAACAAGGTCCCCAGGTATTTCCTGTGCACATTAAAGTATGAAAATAATGACCTAGAGGATGATTTAAAACTTCACTGGCTAGGCACAGTGACTTACCTGTAATCCCAGCACTTAGGGAGGCTGAGGCGGGACAATCACTGGAGCCCAGCAGTTCAAGACCAATTTGGGCAACTTAGCAAGACCTCATCTCTACAAGAGGTAAAAAAATAAATAAAATAAAATAAAATAAATAAGATAAAATAAAATAAATAAAATAAAATAAAAATTACCCTGGCATGGTGGTGTGTGCCTGTAGTCCCAGCTATTTGGGTGACTGAGGTGGGAGGATTGCTTGAGCCCAGGAGGTGGAGGTTGCAGTGAGCTGAGATCGCACCACTTCACTCCAGCCTGGGTGACAAAGTGCAACCTGTCTCAGAATAAATAAAATAAACAAATAGAACCTTCTTTCTTCTTAAACTTCCAATACTTCCAGGCCATCCTTATTCTCAGCTGATGAGTTCACTTCCTGTTTCAATGAGAAAAAAAAAAAAGGCAATCTGAAGAAAACAAGCACATTTCCATTCCTACCTACCAACTGTACAGAATGTGTACCTGTATGCTCTGTCCTTTCCTCTCTAACTGTGGGTGCACTGCCAATTCTCTTTTTTTAAATTAATTAATTACTTTTTTATTATACTTTAAGTTCTAGGGTACATGTGCACAACGTGCAGTTTTGTTACATATGTATACATGTGCCATGTTGGTGTGCTGCAACTTGTCATTTATATTAGGTATATCTCCTAATGCTATCCCTCCCCCCTCCCCCCCACCCCACGACAGGCCCCAGTGTGTGATGTTCCCCTTCCTGTGTCCAAGTGTTCTCATTGTTCAATTCCCACCTAGGAGAGAGAACATGCTGTATTTGGTTTTCTGTTCTTGTGATACTTTGCTGAGAATGATGGTTTTCAGCTGCATCCATGTCCCTACAAAGGATATAAACTCATCCTTTTTTATGGCTGCATAGTATTCCATGGTGTATATGTGCCACATTTTCTTAATCCACTCTGTCATTGATGGACATTTGGGTTGGTTCCGAGTCTTTGCTGTTGTGAATAGTGCCGCAATAAACATACGTGTGCATGTGTCTTTATAGCAGCATGATTTATAATCCTTTGGGTATATACCCAGTAATGGGATGGCTGGGTCAAATGGTATTTCTAGTTCTAGATTCCTGAGGAATCACCACATTGTCTTCCACAATGGTTGAACTAGTTTACAGTCCAACCAACAGTGTAAAAGTGTTCCTATTTCTCCATATCCTCTCCAGCACCTGTTGTTTCCTGACTCTCAATGATCGCCATTCTAACTGGTGTGAGATGGTATCTCATTGTGGTTTTGACTTGCATTTCTCTGATGGTGAGTGATGATGAGCATTTTTTCATGTGTCTGTTGGCTGCATAAATGTCTTCTTTTGAGAAGTGTCTGTTCATATCCTTCACCCACTTTTAGATGGGGTTGTTTGTTTTTTTCTTGTAAATTTGTTTGAGTTCTTTGTAGGTTCTGGATATTAGCCCTTTGTTAGATGGGTAGATTGCAAAAATTTTCTCCCATTGTGTAGGTTGCCTGTTCACTCTGATGGTAGTTTCTTTTGCTGTGCAGAAGCTCTTTAGTTTAACTAGATCACATTTGTCAATTTTGGCTTTTGTTGCCATGGCTTTTGCTGTTTTAGACACCAAGTCCTTGCCCATGCCTATGTCCTGAATGGTATTGCCTAGGTTTTATTCTAGGGTTTTTATGGTTTTAGGTCTAACATTTAAGTCTCTAATCCATCTTGAATTAATTTTTGTATAAGATATAAGAAAGGGATCCAGTTTCAGCTTTCTACATATGGCTAGCCAGTTTTCCCAGCACCATTTATTAAATAGGGAATCCTTTCCCCATTTCTTGTTTTTTTCAGGTTTGTCAAAGATCAGATGGTTGTAGATGTGTGGTATTATTTTTGAGGGCTCTATTCTGTTCCATTGGTCTATATCTCTCTTTTGGTACCAGTACCATGCTGTTTTGGTTACTGTAGCCTTGTTGTATAGTTTGAAGTCAGATAGCGTGATGCCTCCAGCTTTGATTTTTTGGCTTAGGATTGCCTTGGCAATGCGGGATCTTTTTTGGTTCCATAAGAACTTTAAAGCAGTTTTTTCCAATTCTGTGAAGAAAGTCATTGGTAGCTTAATGGGGATGGCACTGACTCTATAAATTACTTTGAGCAGTATGGCCATTTTCACAATATTGATTCTTCCTATCCATGAGCATGGAATGTTCTTCCATTTGTTTGTGTCCTCTTTTATTTCATTGAGCAGTGGTTTGTAGTTCTCCTCAAAGAGGTCCTTCACGTCCCTTGTAAGTCAGATTCCTGGGTATTTTATTCTATTTGAAGCAATTGTGAAGGGGAGTTCACTCATGATTTGGCTATCTGTTAGTCTGTTATTGGTGTTAAGAATACTTGTGATTTTTGCACATTGATTTTGTATCCTGAGACTTTGCTGAAGTTGCTTATGAGCTTAAGGAGATTTTGTGCTGAGACAATGGAGTTTTCCAAATATACAATCATGCCATCTGCAAACAGGGACAATTTGACTTCCTCTTTTCCAATTTGACTTCCTCTTTTCCCTTTATTTCTTTCTCCTGCCTGATTGCCCTGGCCAGCACTTCCAACACTATGTTGAATAGGAGTGGTGAGAGAGGGTCTCTTGTGCCAGTTTTCAAAGGGAATGCTCACAGTTTTTGCCCATTCAGTATGATATTGGCTGTGGGTTTGTCATAAATATCTCTTATTATTTTGAGACATGTTCCATCCATACCGAATTTATTGAGAGTTTTTAGCATGAAGGGCTGTTGAATTTTGTCAAAGGCCTTTTCTGCATCTATTGAGATAATCATGTGATTTTTGTTTTTGGTTCTGTTTATATGCTGGATTATGTTTATTGATTTGTGTATGTTCAACCAGCCTTGCATCCCAGGGATGAAGCCCACTTGATCATGGTGGATAAGCTTTTTGATGTGCTGCTGGATTCGGTTTGCCAGTATTTTATTGAGGATTTTTGCATCAATGTTCATCAGGGATATTGGTCTAAAATTGCCTTTTTTCGTTGTGTCTCTGCCAGGCTTTGGTATCAGGATGATGTTGGCCTCATAAAATGAGTTAGGGAGGATTCCCTCTTTTTCTATTGATTGGAATAGTTTCAGAAGGAATGGTACCAGGTCCTCTTTGTAACTCTGGTAGAATTTGGCTGTGAATCCATCTGGTCCTGGACTTTTTTTGGTTGGTAGGCTATTAATTATTGCCTCAATTTCTGAGCCTGTTATTGGTCTATTCAGGGATTCAACTTCTTCCTGGTTTAGTCTTGGGAGATTGTGTGTGTCCAGGAATTTATCCATTTCTTCTAGGTTTTGTAGTTTATTTGCGTAGAGGTGTTTATAGTATTCTCTGATGGTAATTTGTATTTCTGTGGGGTCGGTGATGATGTCCCCTTTACCATTTTTTATTGCATCTATTTGATTCTTCTCTCTTTTCTTCTTTATTAGTCTTGCTAGTTGCCTATCAATTTTGTTGATCTTTTCAAAAAACCAGCTCCTGGATTCACTGATTTTTTGGAGGGTTTTTTGTGTCTCTATCTCCTTCAGTTCTGCTCTGATCTTAGTTATTTCTTGCCTTCTGCTAGTTTTTGAATGTGTTTGCTCTTGCTTCTCTAGTTCTTTTAATTGTGATGTTAGGGTGTCAATTTTAGATCTTTCCTGCTTTCTCTTGTGGGCATTTAGTGCTATAAATTTCCCTCTACACACTGCTTTAAATGTGTCCCAGAGATTCTGGTATGTTGTGTCTTTGTTCTCATTGGTTTCAAAGAACATCTTTATTTCTGCCTTCATTTTGTTATGTACCCAGTAGTCATTCAGGAGCAAGTTGTTCAGTTTCCACGTAGTTGAGTGGTTTTGAGTGAGTTTCTTAATCCTGAGTTCTAGTTTGATTGCACTGTGGTCTGAGAGACAGTTTGTTATAATTTCTGTTCTTGTACATTTGCTGAGGAGTGCTTCACTTTCAACTATGTGGTCAATTTTGGAATAAGTGCGATGTGGTGCTGAGAAGAACGTATATTCTGTTGATTCGGGGTGGAGAGTTCTGTAGATGTCTATTAGGTCTGCTTGGGGCAGAGCTGAGTTCAATTCCTGGATATCCTTGTTAACTTTCTGTCTCACTGATCTGTCTAATGTTGACAGTGGGGTGCTAAAGTCTCCCATTATTATTGTGTGGGAGTCTAAGTCTCTTTGTAATAAAGTCTCTAAGGATTTGCTTTATGAATCTGTGTGCTCCTGTATTGGGTGTATATATATTTAGGATAGTTAGCTCTTCTTGTTGAATTGATCCCTTTACCATTACGTAATGGCCTTCTTTGTCTCTTTTGATCTTTATTGGTTTAAAGTCTGTTTTATCAGAGACTAGGATTGCAACCCCTGCCTTTTTTTGTTTTCTATTTGCTTGGTAGATGTTCCTCCACCCCTTTATTTTGAGCCTATGTGTGTTTCTCCAAGTGAGAAGGGTCTCCTGAATACAGCACACTGATGCGTCTTGACTCTTTATCCAATTTGCCAGTCTGTTTCTTTTAGTTGGAGCATTTAGTCCATTTACATTTAAGGTTGATACTGTCATGTGTGAATTTGATCCTGTCATTATGATGTTAGCTGGTTATTTTGCTCATTAATTGATGCAGTTTCTTCCTACCATCAATGGTCTTTATATTTTGGCATGTTTTTGCAGTGGCTAGTACCAGTTGTTCCTTTCCATGTTTAGTGCTTCCTTCAGGAGCTTTTGTAAGGCAGGTCTGGTGGTGACAAAATCTCGGAGCATTTGTTTGTCTGTAAAGGATTTTATTTCTCCTTCACTTATGAAACTTAGTTTGGCTGGATATGAAATTCTGGGTTGAAAATTCTTTTCTTTAAGAATGTTGAATATTGGCCCCCACTCTCTTCTGGCTTGTAGAGTTTCTGCCAAGAGATCTGCTGTTAGTCTGATGGGCTTCCCTTTGTGGGTAACCCAACCTTTCTCTCTGTCTGCCCTTAACATTTTTTCCTTCATTTCAACTTTGGTGAATCTGACAATTATGTGTCTTGGAGTTGCTCTTCTCGAGGAGTATCTTTGTGGCGTTCTCTGTATTTCCTGAATTTGAATGTTGGCCTGCCTTGCTAGGTTGGGGAATTCTTGTGGATAATATCCTGCAGAGTGTTTTCCAACTTGGTTCCCTTCTCCTGGTCACTTTCAGGTACATCAATCAGACATAGATTTGGTCTTTTCACATAGTCTCATATGTCTTGGATGCTTTGTTCATTTCTTTTTACTCTTTTTTCTCTAAACTTCTCTTCTCGCTTCATTTCATTCATTTGATCTTCAATCACTGATACCCTTTCTTCCAGTTGATCGAATCAGTTACTGAAGCTTGTGCATTTGTCCCGTAGTTCTCGTGCCATGGTTTTCAGCTCCATCAGGTCATTTAAGGACTTCTCTATGTTGGTTATTCTAGTTAGCCATTCATCTAATCTTTTTTCAAGGTTTTTAGCTTCTTTGTGATGGGTTCAAACTTCCTCCTTTAGCTCGGAGAGGTCTGATCATCTGAAGTCTTCTCTCAACTCATCAAAGTCATTCTCCGTCCAGCTTTGTTCCATTGTTGGCGAGGAGCTGCGTTCCTTTGGAGGTAGGCAAGCAGTCTGATTTTTAGAATTTTCAACTTTTCTGCTCTGTTTTTTCCCCATCTTTGTGGTTTTATCTACCTTTGGTCTTTGTGGATGGTGACATACAGATGGGGTTTTGGTATGGATGTCCTTTCTGTTTGTTAGTTGTCCTTCTAACAGTCAGGACCCTCAGCTACAGGTCGGTTGGATTTTGCTGGAGGTCCACTCCAGACGCTGTTTGCCTGGGTATCAGCAGCGGAGGCTGCAGAAGAGTGAATATTGCTGAACAGCAATTGTTAACTGCCTGATCGTTCCTCTGGAAGCTTCGTCTCAGAGGGGTACCCAGCCATGAGGTGTCAGTTTGCCCCTACTGGGGGGTGCCTCCCAGTTAGGCTACTCGGGGATCAGGGACCCACTTGGGGAGGCAGTCTGTCTGTTCTCAGATCTCAAACTCAGTGCTGGGAGAACCACTACTCTCTTCAAAGCTGTCAGACAGGGACATTTAAATCTGCAGAGGTTTCTGCTGCCTTTTGTTTGGCTATGCCCTGTCCCCAGAGGTGGAGTCTACAGAGGCAGGCAGACCTCCTTGAGCTGCAGTGGGCTCCACCCAGTTCGAGCTTCCTGGCTACTTTGTTTACCTACTCGAGCCTCAGCAATGGCGGGCGCCCCTCCCCCAGCCTTGCTGCCACCTTGCAGTTAGATCTCAGACTGCTGTGCTAGCAATGAGGGAGGCTCCGTGGGTGTGGGACCCTCTGAGCCAGGTGCGGGATATAATTTCCTGGTGTGGCGTTTGCTAAGACCCTTGGAAAAGCACAGTATTAGGGTGGGAGTGATCCAATTTTCCAGGTGCTGTGTGTCATGGTGTCCCTTGGATAGGAAAGGGAATTCCCTTCCCCCCTTGTGCTTCCCAAGTGAGGTGATGCCTCGCCTTGCTTTGGCTCTTGCTCCGTGGGCTGCACCCACTGTCCTGCACCCACTGTCTGACACACCCCAGTGAAATGAACCCGCTACCTCAGTTGGAAATGCAGAAATCACCCATCTTCTGCCTCCCTCATGCTAGGAGCTATAGCCTGGAGCTGTTCCTATTCAGCCATCTTGAATGTAGGCACCAATTCTCTTTTCTAAGGCTATTCATTGTACTTGTGCTCTAGCTCTCCTCCCCTCTGCCCTCCCCAGGGAGACTACTTCAACTGTCTCTCGTGTCCTCAATTTTTCCTTCTTCTAAGTCTTTCGTATCAGCAACCTACCATTCTATAATTTTTCTCATCTTAAAAACTAAGCACACAGATTTTAAAAAAAAGCACTCATCCTTTGCTACATTCTCATGAAGCTGCCCATTTCTCTGCTCCCTTTTATAAAACTCTCCTGAAAGTGTTCTCATTCTCCTCTTTTTTCCCTCCAATCAAGCTTTCATCTCAATACTCCACCAAAACTGCTCCAATTGTGGGCATCAGCGACTTCTATGTTGCTGAATCCTATGCTCAATAAATCCCCTTTTCACTTGACCTTCAACAGTAATTACTCAGTTGATCAAGCCTTTCTTGAAAAAACAAAAAAAGAAAACAAAAAACCCCCACTTTCTTTGCTTGAAACAATAAAAGCCCCAAAATGTGTTTACTTTCTACTTGCAATCAATTCTTAGTTTAAGTTTACAATTCTAGATTAAATATACATCTCCTTTAGCATTGCTAAAGCATTTTTCCTTGTCTTTTTTTAGACTAAAGTATTGTTGGAAAGAATGGTGATACTATAATTCCTGGTCCATTGTATTTGACCTGCTTTTACTTTCTTGAAGACTTTAGGATTTACAATTCGTCACTTGGGTTCAGAAATTTCACGTTGATATGCTTTTTTGTGTGTGGTTTTTTATTTATTATACTGGATTCACAGAAGACTTCTTCATCTAAGTGGTCACGTCCATCAGTTCAGAAAATTTTTCTTAATTACTTTTAAAATAATTTTTTCCTATACTTTCTATGTTCTCTCTTTCTGAAATTCCTACTACTTGGATATTGGATTGCCTACATTGATTCTTTAATTTTCTTTTTTCTTCAAAAATTTTCCCCTATCTCCTTTGCACTTTTTTTTTAATTGTCATTCTACTTTCTGGGATTTCCTTTATCTAATTCCAATTATTATTTTTTATTGTTGATATCATATTTGTAACTTATAGGGGCCCTTTTTGTTTGTAAAACTACTTTTTAATAATTTTTTCTTCTTGTGTAAAGGATATGATTGCTTCTTTTATCTCTCTGAGGATATTAGTTCTGGTCCCACATCTTCCTTCAGTTGTCTCCTTGCATTGCTTCTTGCATCACTTCTATTTCTTCCTAATTTATTTTTTTCTGTTTATTATTTTGTTCTATTGTTTAGTCTTTTTTTCCCCCAAATGTCCTGCGATTGGTAGTCTTGGATTGAATTTAAGAGGAGGTCACTGAGGGCGGAGCAAGATGGCCGAATAGGAGCAGCTCCAGTCTTCAACTCCCAGCGCCAGCGACACAGAAGACCGGTGATTTCGGCATTTTCAACTGAGGTACTGGGTTCATCTCACTGGGGAGTGCCGGACGATCGGTACTGGTCAGCTGCTGCAGCCCGACCAGCGAGAGCTGAAGCAGGGCGAGGCATTGCCTCACCTGAGAAGCGCAAGGGGGAAGGGAATCCCTTTTCCTAGCCAGGGGAACTGAGACACACAACACCTGGAGAATCGGGTAACTCCCACCCCAATACTGCGCTTTGAGCAAACAGGCACACCAGGAGATCATATCCCACACCTGGCCGGGAGGGTCCCACACCCACGGAGCCTCCCTCATTGCTATCACAGCAGTCTGTGATCTACCGGCAAGGCAGCAGCGAGGCTGGGGGAGGGGCGCCCGCCATTGCTGAGGCTTAAGTAGGTAAACAAAGCTGCTGGGAAGCTCGAACTGGGTGGAGCTCACAGCAGCTCAAGGAAACCTGCCTGTCTCTGTAGACTCCACCTCTGGGGGCAGGGCACAGAAAACAATAACAAAGCAGCAGACACCTCTGCAGACGCAAATGACTCTGTCTGACAGCTTTGAAGAGAGCAGTGGATCTCCCAACACGGAGGTTGAGATCTGAGAAGGGACAGACTCCCTGCTCAAGCGGGTCCCTGACCCCTGAGTAGCCTAACTGGGAGACATCCCCCACTAGGGGCAGTCTGACACCCCACACCTCGCAGGGTGGAGTACACCCCTGAGAGGAAGCTTCCAAAGCAAGAATCAGACAGGTACACTTGCTGTTCAGAAATATTCTATCTTCTGCAGCCTCTGCTGCTGTTACCCAGGCAAACAGGGTCTGGAGTGGACCTCAAGCAATCTCCAACAGACCTACAGCTGAGGGTCCTGACTGTTAGAAGGAAAACTATCAAACAGGAAGGACACCTACACCAAAACCCCATCAGTACATCACCATCATCAAAGACCAGAGACAGATAAAACCACAAAGATGGGGAAAAAGCAGGGCAGAAAAGCTGGAAATTCAAAAAACAAGAGCGCATCTCCCCCGGCAAAGGAGCGCAGCTCATCGCCAGCAACGGATCAAAGCTGGACGGAGAATGACTTTGACGAGATGAGAGAAGAAGGCTTCAGTCCATCAAATTTCTCAGAGCTAAAGGAGGAATTACGTACCCAGCGCAAAGAAACTAAAAATCTTGAAAAAAAAGTGGAAGAATTGACGGCTAGACTAATTAATGCAGAGAAGGTCATAAACGAAATGAAAGAGATGAAAACCATGACACGAGAAATACGTGACAAATGCACAAGCTTCAGTAACCGACTCGATCAACTGGAAGAAAGAGTATCAGCAATTGAGGATCAAATGAATGAAATGAAGCGAGAAGAGAAACCAAAAGAAAAAAGAAGAAAAAGAAATGAACAAAGCCTGCAAGAAGTATGGGATTATGTAAAAAGACCAAATCTACGTCTGATTGGGGTGCCTGAAAGTGAGGGGGAAAATGGAACCAAGTTGGAAAACACTCTTCAGGATATCATCCAGGAGAACTTCCCCAACCTAGTAGGGCAGGCCAACATTCAAATCCAGGAAATACAGAGAACGCCACAAAGATACTCCTCGAGAAGAGCAACTCCAAGACACATAATTGCCAGATTCACCAAAGTTGAAATGAAGGAAAAAATCTTAAGGGCAGCCAGAGAGAAAGGTCGGGTTACCCACAAAGGGAAGCCCATCAGACTCACAGCAGATCTCTCGGCAGAAACTCTCCAAGCCAGAAGAGAGTGGGGGCCAATATTCAACATTCTTAAAGAAAAGAATTTTAAACCCAGAATTTCATATCCAGCCAAACTAAGTTTCATAAGTGAAGGAGAAATAAAATCCTTTACAGATAAGCAAATGCTTAGAGATTTTGTCACCACTAGGCCTGCCTTACAAGAGACCCTGAAGGAAGCACTCAACATGGAAAGGAACAACCGGTACCAGCCATCTCAAAAACATGCCAAAATGTAAAGACCATCGAGGCTAGGAAGAAACTGCATCAACTAATGAGCAAAATAACCAGTTAATATCATAATGGCAGGATCAAGTTCACACATAACAATCTTAACCTTAAATGTAAATGGACTAAATGCTCCAATTAAGAGACACAGACTGGCAAACTGGATAAAGAGTCAAGACCCATCAGTCTGCTGTATTCAGGAGACCCATCTCACACGCAGAGACATACATAGGCTCAAAATAAAGGGATGGAGGAAGATTTACCAAGCAAATGGAGAACAAAAAAAAGCGGGGGTTGCAATACTAGTCTCTGATAAAACAGACTTTAAACCATCAAAGATCAAAAGAGACAAAGAAGGCCATTACATAATGGTAAAGGGATCAATTCAACAGGAAGAGCTAACTATCCTAAATATATATGCACCCAATACAGGAGCACCCAGATTCATAAAGCAAGTCCTTAGAGACTTACAAAGAGACTTAGACTCCCATACAATAATAATGGGAGACTTCAACACTCCACTGTCAACATTAGACAGATCAACAAGACAGAAAGTTAACAAGGATATCCAGGAATTGAACTCATCTCTGCAGCAAGCAGACCTAATAGACATCTATAGAACTCTCCACCCCAAATCAACAGAATATACATTCTTCTCAGCACCACATCGTACTTATTCCAAAATTGACCACGTAATTGGAAGTAAAGCACTCCTCAGCAAATGTACAAGAACAGAAATTATAACAAACTGTCTCTCAGACCACAGTGCAATCAAACTAGAACTCAGGACTAAGAAACTCAATCAAAACCGCTCAACTACATGGAAACTGAACAACCTGCTCCTGAATGACTACTGGGTACATAACGAAATGAAGGCAGAAATAAAGATGTTCTTTGAAACCAATGAGAACAAAGATACAACATACCAGAATCTCTGGGACACATTTAAAGCAGTGTGTAGAGGGAAATTTATAGCACTAAATGCCCACAAGAGAAAGCAGGAAAGATCTAAAATTGACACTCTAACATCGCAATTAAAAGAACTAGAGAAGCAAGAGAAAACACATTCGAAAGCTAGCAGAAGGCTAGAAATAACTAAGATCAGAGCAGAACTGAAGGAGATAGAGACACAAAAAACCCTCCAAAAAATCAATGAATCCAGGAGTTGGTTTTTTGAAAAGATCAACAAAATTGACAGACCACTAGCAAGACTAATAAAGAAGAAAAGAGAGAAGAATCAAATCGACGCAATTAAAAATGAAAAAGGGGATATCACCACCGACCCCACAGAAATACAAACTACCATCAGAGAATACTATAAACACCTCTACGCAAATAAACTGGAAAATCTAGAAGAAATGGATAATTTCCTGGACACTTACACTCTTCCAAGACTAAACCAGGAAGAAGTTGAATCCCTGAATAGACCAATAGCAGGCTCTGAAATCGAGGCAACAATTAATAGCCTACCAACCAAAAAAAGTCCAGGACCAGATGGATTCACAGCTGAATTCTACCAGAGGTACAAGGAGGAGTTGGTACCATTCCTTCTGAAACTATTCCAATCAATAGAAAAAGAGGGAATCCTCCCTAACTCATTTTATGAGGCCAACATCATCCTGATACCAAAGCCTGGCAGAGATACAACAAAAAAAGAGAATTTTAGACCAATATCCCTGATGAACATCGATGCAAAAATCCTCAATAAAATACTGGCAAACCGGATTCAGCAACACATCAAAAAGCTTATCCACCATGATCAAGTGGGCTTCATCCCTGGGATGCAAGGCTGGTTCAACATTCGCAAATCAATAAACATAATCCAGCATATAAACAGAACCAAAGACAAGAACCACATGATTATTTCAATAGATGCAGAAAAGGCTTTTGACAAAATTCAACAGCCCTTCATGCTAAAAACGCTCAATAAATTCGGTATTGATGGAACGTACCTCAAAATAATAAGAGCTATTTATGACAAACCCACAGCCAATATCATACTGAATGGGCAAAAACTGGAAAAATTCCCTTTGAAAACTGGCACAAGACAGGGATGCCCTCTCTCACCACTCCTATTCAACATAGTGTTGGAAGTTCTGGCTAGGGCAATCAGGCAAGAGAAAGAAATCAAGGGTATTCAGTTAGGAAAAGAAGAAGTCAAATTGTCCCTCTTTGCAGATGACATGATTGTATATTTAGAAAACCCCATTGTCTCAGCCCAAAATCTCCTTAAGCTGATAAGCAACTTCAGCAAAGTCTCAGGATACAAAATTAATGTGCAAAAATCACAAGCATTCTTATACACTAGTAACAGACAAACAGAGAGCCAAATCATGAATGAACTTCCATTCACAATTGCTTCAAAGAGAATAAAATACCTAGGAATCCAACTTACAAGGGATGTAAAGGACCTCTTCAAGGAGAACTACAAACCACTGCTCAGTGAAATAAAAGAGGACACAAACAAATGGAAGAACATACCATGCTCATGGATAGGAAGAATCAATATCGTGAAAATGGCCATACTGCCCAAGGTAATTTATAGATTCAATGCCATCCCCATCAAGCTACCAATGAGTTTCTTCACAGAATTGGAAAAAACTGCTTTAAAGTTCATATGGAACCAAAAAAGAGCCCGCATCTCCAAGACAATCCTAAGTCAAAAGAACAAAGCTGGAGGCATCACGCTACCTGACTTCAAACTATACTACAAGGCTACAGTAACCAAAACAGCATGGTACTGGTACCAAAACAGAGATATAGACCAATGGAACAGAACAGAGTCCTCAGAAATAATACCACACATCTACAGCCATCTGATCTTTGACAAACCTGAGAGAAACAAGAAATGGGGAAATGATTCCCTATTTAATAAATGGTGCTGGGAAAATTGGCTAGCCATAAGTAGAAAGCTGAAACTGGATCCTTTCCTTACTCCTTATACGAAAATTAATTCAAGATGGATTAGAGACTTAAATGTTAGACCTAATACCATAAAAATCCTAGAGGAAAACCTAGGTAGTACCATTCAGGACATAGGCATGGGCAAAGACTTCATGTCTAAAACACCAAAAGCAACGGCAGCAAAAGCTAAAATTGACAAATGGGATCTAATTAAACTAAAGAGCTTCTGCACAGCAAAAGAAACTACCATCAGAGTGAACAGGCAACCTACAGAATGGGAGAAAATTTTTGCAATCTACTCATCTGACAAAGGGCTAATATCCAGAACCTACAAAGAACTCAAACAAATTTACAAGAAAAAAACAAACAACCCCATCAAAAAGTGGGCAAAGGATATGAACAGACATTTCTCAAAAGAAGACATTCATACAGCCAACAGACATATGAAAAAATGCTCATCATCACTGGCCATCAGAGAAATGCAAATCAAAACCACAATGAGATACCATCTCACACCAGTTAGAATGGCGATCATTAAAAAGTCAGGAAACAACAGGTGCTAGAGAGGATGTGGAGAAATAGGAACACTTTTACACTGTTGGTGGGATTGTAAACTAGTTCAACCATTATGGAAAACAGTATGGCGATTCCTCAAGGATCTAGAACTAGATGTACCATATGACCCAGCCATCCCATTACTGGGGATATACCCAAAGGATTATAAATTATGCTGCTATAAAGACACATGCACACGTATGTTTATTGCAGCACTATTCACAATAGCAAAGACTTGGAATCAACCCAAATGTCCATCAGTGACAGATTGGATTAAGAAAATGTGGCACATATACACCATGGAATACTATGCAGCCATAAAAAAGGATGAGTTTGCGTCCTTTGTAGGGACATGGATGCAGCTGGAAACCATCATTCTTAGCAAACTATCACAAGAACAGAAAACCAAACACCGCATGTTCTCACTCATAGGTGGGAACTGAACAATGAGAACACTTGGACTCAGGAAGGGGAACATCACACACCGGGGCCTATCATGGGGAGGGGGGAGGGGGGAGGGATTGCATTGGGAGTTATACCTGATGTAAATGACGAGTTGATGGGTGCAGTAGACCAACATGGCACAAGTATACATATGTAACAAACCTGCACGTTATGCACATGTACCCTACAACTTAAAGTATAATAATAATAAATAAATTTAAAAAATAAAATAAAATAAAAAAAATAAAATAAAATAAAATAAAATAAAAAAAAAGAGTGATATTAAAAATAGTTAACAATGACTACGCATTGACCAGTCAGAATGGATGTTGATTTCAACTAGTATGGTCAATCCAGTCTGACAATTTTTAAGGACTTTCAAATGGTTAAATAAGTATGGAAATAGATTGACTGTTAATATGATTATTAATACAGTATAAATGAGGTAGGTACATTTAGGAAGAATATTTGAGCCATCAATTGTTTTTAAAATTTAAGAAACAATACCAGGCAGAATAATAGAGATTATATAATAATAGTAAACTTGTATAATTGTTTTGTGCAGGTTTAACAACTTGCCACCAAATAAAGTTTTGTTGGAGCACAGCCATGCAGGACCAATTTATCCATTAGGCACAGTGTTTTAGAAGCCTATGACATGTTTAATTTAAAAAAATTAGAAGAAAAATGAATATTTAGGTCAAAAATTGTTTAATTTTTTCTCACACAAGGAAAAAAATGTAATTGTTAGGACTCATAAGTCTATTAAATTTTGCCTAAAACAGAAATAAATTAAATTGTAAAGTACTTAAAGTTACATTAATAATTTTTAATTTGTTATATTATGGTGAGAGAATCCTATAAAGCAAAAGTGTATGGGACCCACAGCAAAAATAATTTTTAATTCATTTTATTATGAGAGGATTCCATAAGGCAAAAGTGTGTAGGACCAGCAGAAGTCATAGGTGGTTCTGCAGTCACGCTTGTTTGTTTACATATTTTCTGTGGCTGCTTTTGCAAGGGCAAAATTGAGTAGTATATTTGTCCTGGAGACCGTCTGGCCTACAAAGCCTGAAATACTTACTTACTTTTTCTTCACAAAAAAGTTTAGCTTAGTGTATTACCACTCGTGATATTATAGAAAGTTATCTTGATGAACTGGATTTTATTTTTAGTTATTTACTTCCACCTAGACTGTTAATTTTCAAGAAAAGGTTCTGCTTTTAAAGTGTTCACAATTCATGACCATTTGTTATGGGGAAATGTCAACTACATCAGCTCAAAATTTTGAGACAAGGAAAATTACCAAATAACCAATATTTATATTAAATCATTTTCATACCAAACACCAGAAAGAGTATGAAGAGAATGAAGAAAAACTTGAAGTTTTACAGGAAAAATCCCCAATAGATCTCCAAATAACGTGCTTTTCCTAGACATCAGCTGCAAATGAGCATCTGCTTAGTGTGGCATTAATGTAATGCAGTGGCTTCAAGAACAATCCAGCAGGTACCAGTGCTGAGAATATTGTTCCTGTACTCTAATGCCAATTTTTAATAATTTCATTATTAAAGTTTTAATAAAATGATAATAATTTACACATTTAGGGTAAAACTTCTGATTTATTCTTGAATTCTTCAAATTCATATTATGAGGGAGATATTTAAGCTTAGGCCTGTTTTGATCATATGTTGATTTAAGATGCAGACAGCATTCAATTAATGTAGATTATGATTCATTTATGCATAGGGAAACCTTCTGGAAGAATACATCCAACCAGTAGGAGTTTTATTATGTCTCTAGGGAATGGGAATATGTATCATTTGTGGTGAAAGTAGTCTATGCAGCCACAAAGGCTAAGATTGTTACTGACATTGATTAACGTTGCTTGCTCCCTGGGGATAATAAAGCAGGCCAAGTTTGTTTTGTTATTATTTTTAAAGGCTCTGTGCACCACTTCATTGCTAGTGCAGACTACTACCACAGCCCTTCCTTCGTTATACCATTCTTATGATAAAATAATTCATCATCCAAACTGTGCACTTAATGAAGTTAACCCTTTTGAGATATAATTTATATATAATATAATGCATCCATTTTAAATGTACTATTAGAACTGTTTGGCAAATGTATATTTCCACGTAACCACAATCAGTATAGAGAGCATTTCCATAATCCCAAAAAGTCTCTCATGCTCAGACTGAAGTTCTGTTTAAGTTCACAGCAAAATTGAGCAACAAGTACAAAGTTCCTATATGCTCCCCTACCCCAAACACACGAGGCCTCCCCTGCTATCAATATCCTGCACCAACGTGGTACATTTATTACAATCGATGAACCTACATTGACACATCATTGTCATCGAAAGTCCAAAGTTTATCTTAGGCTTCACTCTTGGAAATGTATATTTGATGAATTTTGACAAATGTATAATGACATGTATCCATTATGATAGAATCAGACAGAATATTTTTTAAAATCCTCTGTGCTCCACCTGTTCATCCCTCCATACCTCCTAACCACTGACAGTCACAGATCTTTTTACTGTCTTTATAGTTTTACCCTTTCCAGAATGTCATATAGTTGTGAAAATACAATATATAGCCTTTTCAGATTGGCTCCTTTCATTTATTAATGTGCATTTAAGGTTCATATCTTTTAGTGGCTTGATAGTGTATTTCATTTTAGTCCGAAATAATCTATTGGCCTGAATTACTACAGTGTATCCGTTCATCAACTAAAAGGCATATTGTTTGCTTCCAAGTTTTGGCAATTATAAATAAGGCTGAACATCCACGTGTAGTTTTTTGTATGGACATAAGTTTTCAACTCATTTGGGTAAATACCAAGAAGCATGATTGGTGGATTTTATGGGATGAATATGTTTAGTTTTGTAAGAAACTATCAAATTGTCTTCCAAAGCGGCTGTGCCATTTTGCATTCATCCCTGTCAGCAGTGAATGAGAGTTCCTGTTGTTTCACATTCTTGCCAGCATTTGGTGTTGTCAGTATTTTGGATTTTCACCATACTAATGGGTGTATAGTAGCATCTTACTCTTTTAATTTGCAATTCTGTAATGCCATATGATGCTAACCATCTTTTCATATGCTTATTAGCCATCTGTATGTCTTCTTTGATGAGAAGTCTGTTCAGATATTTTACCCAATTTAAAATTGGTTTGTTTGTTTTCTTATTGTTGAGTTTTCAGAGTTCTTTGTATATTTTGGATAATAGTCCTTTATCGGATACGTCTTTTGCAAATCTTTCCTCCCCCCACCAATCTGTGGCTTGTTTTCTCATTTTGTTGACAGTGCCCTTCATAAAACATGGCATTTTAATGTTAATGAAGTGCAGTTCATTAATTATTTTTTTTCATGGATCTTGTCTTTGGGGTTGTATTTCACAAGTCATTGCCAAACCCGATGTCATCTAGATTTTCTCCTATGTTATATTCTAGGAGCTTATGGTTTTGCATTTTGCATTTAGGTCTGTGACCAATGTTGAGATAATTTTTGGGAAGGGCGTAAGGTTTCCCTCTCTCTCTCTCTCTCTCTCTCTCTCTCCATATATATATATATTTTTTTTTCATGTGGATGTCTGGTTGTTTCAGCACTGTTTGTTGAATAAACTGTCTTTGCTCATTGTATTGCATTTGCTCCTTTGTCAAAGATCAGTTGACTATTTGTGCGGGTCTATTTCTGGGCTCTCCAGTCTATTCCATTGATTTGTCTGTTCTTTCACCAGTATTACACTGTCTTGATTACTGTAGCTTTACAGAAGGTCTTGAAGTGAGGAAGTGTCAGTCCTCCAACTTTGTTTTTCTCCTTCAAAATTGTATTGGTTATTCTGAGTCTTTTGCCTCATCATATAAACTTTAGAATCAGTTTGTCAGTATCAAAATAACTTGCTGACTTTGATTGGGATTGTGTTAAATCTATAGATCAATTTGGGAAGAACTCACATCTTGACAGTACTGAGTCTTTCTATCCATGAACATGGAATATCTCTCCTTTTATTTAATTCTTCTTTGATTTCTTTATTAGAGTTTTATAGTTTTCCTCATATAGATTTCAGACATTTTATTATATTTTTAACTGAGTATTTCATTTTGGGGGGTGCTAATGTAAATAGTATTGTGTTTTAAATTTCAACTTCCAATTGTTTATTGCTAGTATACAGGAAAGCAACTGGATTTTGTATCCTGCATCCTTGTTCTAATCACTTATCATCCCAAAAATTTTTTGTTTATTCTCTGGAATTTTCTACAGCCATGTCATCTTCAAGCAAAGATAGTTTTATTTTTTCCTTCCAAATCTATATGCATTTTACTTTCTTTCTTTGTCTTATTGCATTAGTTTGGACTTCCAGTACAAAGTTAAAAAGGAGTAATAAAAGAGGATGTATTTACATTGTTCCTGATCTTGGCAGGAAAGCTTCTAGCTTCTCATCATTATAGTGTTAGCTGTAGCTTTTTTGTAGATTTTCTTTATCAAGTTAAAAAGGTTTCCCTTTATTTCTGGATGACTGAGGGTTTTTAATAATGAATAGGTTTTGGATTTTGTCAAATCCTCTTTTTCCCTCTATTGATATGATTATGTAACTTTTCTTCTTTAGCCTGTTGATATAATGGATTTGTAAATTGATTTTTAATTGACAAGCCAACTTTACATACCTGGAATAAATCCCACTTGGTCATGATATATAATTTTTAATACATTGTTGGATTTGATTTGCTAATATTTTGTTGATGATTTTTGCATCTGTGTTCATGAAATATATTGGTCTGTAGTTTTCTTTTCTTGTGATGTCTTTGGTTTTTGGTGTTAGGGTAATGCTGGCCTCACTCACTCAATCAGAAATATTATTTCTGCTTCTACCTTCTGAAAGAAATTGTTTAGAGTTGGTATAATTTCCTCTTTAAATGTTTGGTAGTGCTTACCATTGAACCCATCTGGGCCTATTGTTTTCTGTTTTGGAAGGTTATTAATTACTGATTTGATTTCTTGTGTGAGTTCTGTCAGATTGTGTCTTCATGGAATTGTTTCATTTCATCTAGGTTATTAATTTTGTGGGCATAGAGTTGCTCATAGTATTTTTTATTATCATTTTAATGTCCATGGGACTTATGGTGATGCTTCGTCTTTCATTTCTGATGTTAATAATTTATGTTCTCTGTTTTTTTAAATTAGCTTGGCTAGAGGCTTATCAACTTTATCATGTTTTCAAAGAACTAGTTTTTTGTTTCATTGATTTTTCTCTATTAATTTTCTGTTTTCAATTTTATTGATTGCTCCTCTAAATTTTATCATTTCTTTTGTTCTGCTTATTTTAAATTTAATTTGTTCTTTTTCTTATTTCCTAAGGTGGAAGCTTGGATTATTCATTTTATATCTTTCTTCTATTCTAACATATGCATTAAATGGTATACATTTTTCTCTAACCACTTCTTTTGCTGCATCTCACAAATTTTGATAAGTTGTCATTTCATTTTCATTTAGTTCAAAATATTTTTAAATTTCTCGTGAGATTTCTTAGACCCAGGTGTTATTTAAAACTGTGTTATTTAATCTCTTAAGTATTTTGGGATTTTCCAGCTATCTTTCTGTTTTTTGTTTTTAGCTTAATTCCATGTGATCTGAGAGCAGACACTGTATGATTTCTCTTCCTTTAAGTTTGTTATCTTGTGTTTTATGGTCTATTTTGGTAAATTGAGAAGAATGTGTTATTCTGCTGTTGTTGGGGGAAATGGTCTATAGATGTTCATTGCATTCAGTCAATTGATGGTGTTGCTGAGTTCAACTATATCCTTACTGATTTTCTCCCTGTTAGAACTGTCTGTTTCTGATGGAGGATGTTGAAGCCTTCAACTATCATAGTGGATTCATCTATTTCTCCTTGAAATTCTATCAATGTTTGCCTCATATATTTTGGTGCATTGTTGCTAGGTGGAAACATGTTAAGGATTGCTATATCTTCTTGGAGAATTGACTTCATCATTTTCTAATGCCCTTCTTTATCTCTGATAACTTTCCTTGCTCTGAAGTTTTCTCTGTCTGAAATTAATATGGTTATGCCTGCTTTCTTTTAATTAGTATTAGCATGGTATATCTTTCTCTATCCAATTTCTTTTAATCTACATTTATCTATATTTAAACAGGGTTCCTTGCAGAGAACATATATTCAATTTGTTTCAGTTTCTGACAATCTCTTTTAGTTGTGCATTTAAACCATTAAAGTGATTTTTGATACAGATACATTAATATCTACCATATTTGTTACTAGATTCTATTTGTTGCCTTTGTTTTTTGTTCCAATTTTGTCTTCTACTGTTTTCTGTTTTTTGTGGTTTTTGTTGAGCATTTTAGGATTCAATTCTCTCTCCTTACTTAGCATATCAGTTATACTTCATTCTTTAGTGGTTGCTCTAGAGTTTGCATTTATAACTAATCCAAGTATACTTTCAAATATCACTATACTGCTTCACAGGTAGTGCAAATAACTTATAATAACAAAATAATTCAAATTCCTTCTTCCTTATCCTGTAAATAGGACTTTAATCATGTAGTGGTAGATGTAGTGGTAAGGTATGGAGTGAGAAGAAGCATTCTATAGTTCTCTGATTAGGTTTCATTCCTTTAGTGAACCTGTGTTGCCGAGCTATGAACTTTACAAATGCCTCTCATTCTGTCTTCCTTCACTCTTGGGAGGGACAAGATGGTGTAATGGGGACTAGAGTTGGATATTTCCTTTCATCTAGGCCAGTTAGATTCTGATAAAACCCCAGCAGATTGAGTTCTGGTAAAATAGTTTCTCTTGAGAACATGCCTTGTTAAGAAGAACAGCATGCTGTGGTGTATTTAAAAATGATTCCTATTCCCCTCACTCTGCTGAATAATGAGGAATTTTTTCTTTTATCTTTACTGCAAGAGTTTGATAGAGCTCCTTGAGGTAAAACTTAACGAAAGTGTGGGTGCCTCTTTAGCAATTGCTTTTCTGGAATTTTTAACTATTAGATGTGTCCACATTGAACCTCCAGCCATTTGTCAATTACACTTCAAGTTTTCCTACCCAAGCACTGGTTCCTGCAAAGGTTTCAACTCATAAGTTTCTGCTCCAATAAATTGTACTTGTGATTTTCCGTATCCTCCTGACTGTCTCTTTAATTTTGGGGCAGCGGTTTTCCCTGTGACAAAGAAAAATTATTAATTTTCAGTTTGCTTAGTTTTTTACTTGTTTTTAGGATGGAGTGACAACTTAGGTCCAAGCTACCTCATAGCAAACTAGAAACCATAGTCCCAGGGCAATTTTAAGAGATAACTAAGGTGCTATTAATCGTTGCACTGGGACCACAGTCACAAATTGACACTGTCCTGGGAAGCCACATATTCTATTTGTGATTTTTTTCTCAAATTTTTGTTTGTTTTACTCCAGAAAAATAATTTCTAATTTAAGAATGAACCAAAAATATCCTCAACCCCACATCTTAGAAATAAATGCACATGATGTTTTTAAAAATTGGGATCATACTCTGCATAAGCATTTCTGCATTTCCCCCTAACCTACGATATCTTTTAAGTTTAGCAAGCATTTACTTGCTTTGCATTGTATTAGGACAACCCCAAAGTAGAAGAAAACATGGTCCCTTCTCTCAAAAGTTTCAGTGGAGATAGCACTACCAAACATATACACACGAATAAACAGTACAGCTAAATACAGTATATATCTTAGCTATTAAAAACTCGTGATATAGATTGAGTGTTTGGGGCAGATGGGAACACGGAGGATTATATACAGACTGCAGTAGTCAGGGAGCAGGCAGGTCTAGTTCTGAAGTATAATTAGGATTTGAATTTACACTTAAGAAAAGCGCAAATTCCTTCAGCCTTGAAGCAGAGGGAAAAACGATGTGGATACTATGGTGCTTGGTCAGGTGCAAAGGGAATAGGAATTTGAGATCTCTCCAGTGAGTCTAGTTCTGCAAAGTTGCAGCAGGAAAGAACCATCATAGAGGCCCTAATCTTGGATATCCCAGTAGGTCTGGTATCCAGGTATTTTCAAAGGTTGTCAATTGAATTCTGGTCAGGATTCTTTTTGCTCCTGTATTAGTAAAACCCTACTCAAACCAGCTCAAACACAAAATAGAATTTATTGACTGAGACACCTGAAAAGTCCAGGGATTGATCAGGCTGATCAAGCTGCTTAGTTGACATCATCAAAGATACATCTCTCTTGATCTTGGGATTCTTCTTCATGGTGGCAAAACCTGTATATTGGCTGAGGCTCTCTGACTTTGATGGTGTAGGTCAAGTGCTCATTGTTGGATCAGTCACAGTGACTGTAGCAATGCTGGTCTAAGCCAGGTATACTTTCCTGGAGTAGGAGTGAGGTCAAGATTTCAGCAACTACATGGTTTGAAAGTGGGGAAAGAGAATCCTCAGAAGAAGTAATGAAAGTTGGGCAGACAAAATCAACAAATATTTCCTTTAAGATGTTTCCTTTAAGAGGTTTTATATACATGGTCTCATATAAACTTCTCAACAACACAATGTTATAGCTATTATTTACCACAACTTGCAGAAAAAGACATTGAGGCCCATATTTTCTCTCTGGGACTATACCTCTGTGTTTTCTTTTATTTTTTATTTTTTATTTTTTATTGTTATTATACTTTAAGTTCTAGGGTACATGTGCATAATGTGCAGGTTTGTTACATATGTATACTTGTGCCATGTTGGTGTGCTGCACCCATCAACTCGTCAGCACCCATCAACTCGTCATTTACATCAGGTATAACTCCCAGTGCAATCCCTCCCCCCTCCCCCCTCCCCATGATAGGCCCCGGTGTTTGATGTCCCCCTTCCCGAGTCCAAGTGATCTCATTGTTCAGTTCCCACCTATGAGTGAGAACATGCGGTGTTTGGTTTTCTGTTCTTGTGATAGTTTGCTAAGAATGATGGTTTCCAGCTGCATCCATGTCCCTACAAAGGACACAAACTCATCCTGTTTTATGGCTGCATAGTATTCCATGGTGTATATGTGCCACATTTTCTTAATCCAGTCTGTCACTGATGGACATTTGGGTTGATTCCAAGTCTTTGCTATTGTGAATAGTGCTGCAATAAACATACGTGTGCATGTGTCTTTATAGCAGCATGATTTATAATCCTTTGGGTATATACCCAGTAATGGGATGGCTGGGTCATGTGGTACTTCTAGTTCTAGATCCTTGAGGAATTGCCATACTGTTTTCCATAATGGTTGAACTAGTTTACAATCCCACCAACAGTGTAAAAGTGTTCCTATTTCTCCACATCCTCTCTAGCACCTGTTGTTTCCTGACTTTTTAATGATCGCCATTCTAACTGGTGTGAGATGTGTTTTCTATAGAGAGTTTGCTTAGACCATTCAAGATGGCCTAACTTAGTGGTCCTCAACCTTGGCTGCACATTGGAATCACCAGGAGTGTTTAAAAAAAATCCATGTTCAGACCATGCCCCTGACCAATTGAGTCAGAAACTCTGGGAGTGGAACCTGGAATCAGTATTTTTAATAGCTCTCTAGTGTGCAGCCAAAATTGAGAATCACCAGCCCACAGCCTGTTCTTTCTTAAGAAGGTAATAATGAGAAGAGCAAGCCAAGCCATGTTTTGTTTTCTCAGCCACAACCCTAATAATGAGGCACACAAACAGACAGCCAAAGGATCCTAGAGCAGGAAAGCAGGCTACCGAAACTATGGATAGCAATGCTGCTTATGTGGGGTCTTCATGATTTGGAGGGCAGCTGTGGTCCAGTGTCATTTATTTCCATGTGGATATAATGGCCCTTATGACGTTTTGGCAAATAGAAGGATTAGTAACATAAGCAAGACATTCTTCTCTATAGGGATGTTTATTTTTTGAAATCTGGTGTATAAGAAGCTTATGGGTTGGATACTTAAACAATAATTAAGAATACTTGAAACAAAATTCTGATGCCTGGGCTCTGATAGAGGGGGCTTCTGTATATATCAGTGTGATTTTTGCCAATGCTCTTGCAAGAAGGGTGATGTCTTGCCCTTCTGAGAGGCCCAGACCTTGTAGGGCTGGACCTGTTCACTCATTTTATGCCTTTGGTTGAACCCATGTTCCCAGATGGCCTGTACTCTAATTTACAAAATGAGATCATTTTATAGCTCAAGTCCAACCCTCTTGTTTTATAGATCATGGAAACAAGTCTCAGAGAGGAGCTCATGGTTTGAATTATGAGTTCTGATGCCTTGATATTCTTTCCACAATGCCTGATCAAAGTTGTGGAAGTCTTTAGAGTATATCAAAGGCTTTTGTAAATTTCCTTTTGATGCCTTTTTATAAATTGTACTCTGAAGTGCTGTATTTTATTCTTTAAACTGCATTCTAACTGTTCTTTACAATTTATTCTGAAACATCATGTTCATTTATTCTTTTAACAAATATTCACTACTCACCTACTATGGGGTAGGCATTGACATAAATGCCATAGAGAGTCATTGTATGATGGAGCCTGCAGTGACGTTTTAGTCAAAACCAATAGGTTTATGACCTTTACTGACCTTACAAAATAACCTCCATAGTTATTAGGGGGCTAATGTTTGTGAATTTCTATATTTTGTCTTTTCATGTCACTGTCCTGGCTCCCCAAATAGATTGTGTGCTCTTGGAGGAAGTATTTTATGTGTTTTACTCTGTGTCCAAAGCCTATGGCAGTTCCATAAATTATCTATAAACGGCAGTGTTGGATGACTGGGAAAGTGACGGTTGTTAGATGTGTTAATTAAACTGTAGCCCGTGTTTCTGATATGTCTTATTTGTTTTGATTTTAGGAGCTGGTAGCATAAGCATTCCTGCCTTCTGTCCTAATCCAATTTCCTCTGATAAAGATGTTACTAGAATGTGATATCAGACATTTCCCAATAAGAAGAACTTGAGAAATGGTTTCCTTCTGCTGATGTGCTGTGTAATCCAGTTGTAGGCACCTCTCTACCTGGGATCCTTGATCTCTCCTCTTCCCCTTTGTGCATGATATTTTTGTCAATTCCTTCATTTGAAATAATACCTCATCCTCCCATATTTTACCAGCATTTGCACAAGAACTTGCCTTCCGACCTGCCCTCATTTCCTCTTCTCCTTTCTTGTGAATACTCACTTTGCCAAGCCCTGGAAATATAAAGATGTATCAAACATACTTGGTCCCTTAGCAGTATTAGGACATGATGGTCCTAATACTGCTGCCAAACCTCCTAGCCACACCTGCTTCTTCCCTGGGCTGACCCAGGAAGATTTGTAAGGCTTCTGCCTTTTGAAAAGATGGTACCAGGATGGTTTACACAGCCCCTCCTGCTAGAGCAGGCTCCCTGGGACTTGTCTGGAATGCCCCTATATCGTGTTCAGCTTTTCCCCAGAGTTGCTTAAATTAGTGGAGTTTGCTTCCCATGCATAGATCCTTACTTTATCAATCACAGGATATTCCAAACATGGCCTTTTGCTTCTAGAAGTTTCTGGAATTCCTGCTGTGTGAGGTTTAATAGGCACAATAGTTGGATAAATGAGGCTTTTAATCACTTCCTAAGTAATTAACTCAATTCAGCAAATATTTCTTGAGAGCCTGTTCTAAAGCAGGCACTCACCTAAGCAAGTGGGACGTTCAATGACAAGGAATGAAGAGTCCAGTCCTGCCTTCAAGGAGTTTATAGGTGTTAGTGGTCTGTGTGTATGTGTGAGTGAGTGTGTGTGTGTGTGTATGTGTGTGTGTGTTACTGGGTAAGGAGGAGAAGTGGGGGATTAAGAAAGTCTTTCAGTAACTTCAGTACAAGGCAAAATATGATAGGTACCAAAGAAGAGGAGGGACTTGGCAGTCCAGGTGGCTAGAATGAGTGTCTAGGTGTGGACAGATTTGAGAGTGTGGAGGAGTGGTGCCATGGAGGAAACAAAAGTAATGAAAACCAAAGGAAGTAGAGTCATATGGCACCTACAGGATGGACAGCCAGCACAGGAAAATAAGGCTAAATAATTATCTAGCCTCACAGTTTGTTTTGACAGGAAAACTCAATGTGCCCTCCAGATGCTCCAGAAATGGGATAAGGCACCAGGGAGGCTAAGCCGAGAATTTAAGCTTTAGCTCAGCCATGGACTCGTTCTGTGACCTCAGATCCTCAGCTGGGTGTGCGTGAATGGTGCATTTGCAGCCTAAGACTGGAGACTGTGGTTGCTAAAGCTGTGCCCTTCTCCCTCTACTGGAGCTCCATATTCCGGCCAGCTTTTGTTGCATAGATCCTGAGTGAGGGATGCTTAACCAGGGAAACCGGAAGGCAGGCATTAGGGAGAAGGGAAACAGTGTAGAGGACAGAGGGAAGATGACCTGACCTTTATTTCTTACCATATTTCAGGACTTTTTGCTCCTTTGGCTGCAAAAGGAGAGAAAGAGAAATTAAACTTGGTGGTTTCAGAATGCTATAGTTTACCATTACTTTTAATGGTAAAAACCGCAATTACTTTTGCAATATTTGTGACATGCTTGATTTAGGATTTAGCAGTCTAAGCCTCCAATAAACTGTTTACATACTTACTTCTAATCTCATGGATTCAAGAATTACACCAAGGCCTTTGCTGTGTGGTTATAACTCGCTAAATAATTTCTTTTTCCCTTTAGTGTCTGAACCTCTTAGAGGTTTGCAGGCTTTATCATGTGCCTTTATGTTTTGCTAAATTAAGCTTTTTCTCCCTACTTCACCAAGTCACTTTAACACCTCATGCCATAGGTTATAAAATAGATTGCCCCATAAAACAATACAGTTTCTCATTCAGAATGGTGAGATTTGTCTTCACAGATATTTTTAACCAAAGGAATGCAATCAGAAGGAGGGATGTGATTATTCATTAGTCTATTATTACCCTCTTATTTTGTCTCCTGGCAGTGGCTAGGGAGCTTTAGCCCCATCTGTATGTGGCTGATCTACATGTGCTGAACATCCCCACAGGAAATAGCAAGGCTAGCTGATTGTTGCCTAGCCCTCGGCATGTGTGCCTTCTCTTCAGATGTGCAGTTTGGCTGTTGGTCCACCCTGAAGTGGGCTTGGGGTGCCCTTCCCTCAGATGTGATACTAACTTTGAATTCCCAATCAGCCTCTGAGAGTTTGAGCATTTGAAAGTGTGAGAAAGGGTGAGTTGGTTCACTTGGTAGCTATTCAAACTTGGAGTTTCTTTGGGCCCCAAGTCTAGTTTGGGGTATATCTCCTCCAGAATGGCCAATTAATTCCTTAAAGTATCACTCATACATGCCACTCTCTGCCTCAGGTCTTTCCATCATAGAATCACAGGATCAGATAATTTTAGAGTTAGGAGGAGCCTTAGAGATATGATTCAACTCTCTCCAAAGGGATCCCTACTATTATATCTTAGAGTCTGTATATTCTAAATATTTTTTCATTTTTCCTTTGGTATGGGAAACTTTGAATTTTGGAAAAGTTGGAAATTTAGCACTGCCTGCTGACTTCCTGCACCAAATCCAAACTTCAAGATGTTACAAAAGAGACAGGGAGGCTGAGCTATCAAAGGACCAAGAGTCATAGAAAATTAACAATTAATAAGCAGTGGCTTCCCCTGAATAACTACAGGGCTGGAAAAGGGGATTGGGAGTGGTAGAGCCTAGATTATAACACTGGACTTTTTCTTTTCTGAGAGGCTGCCCTCTTCTATCTCCATCTTATCTGGAGGAATACAAACTTTCACTTTGTTCCTGGGCATATATTACTTGCCAAGGGAATTAAAAATAAGCATATGGAAAAAATGAAAAAAATATGAAAAAAATTCATTTCAGAAGCATGAACAATAAAAAAGACAGAGTAATCAGAATAACTTATACCAAAACAGTGGAAATAATGGAAAAGACAAATAGGAATGTGAAGTGAAAATAGTGAGACATACTATGTTGGGGCAGGTAAGGGAATATTATTTGGTACCCAAAGGATGGCAATTTGGCAGTATCCAAAGAAACTTAAAGTAAATATACTTTCGACTCAGCAATTCCACATCTACAAAATTAAGCTATTGACACTATTTTGGAGCCAAGACATGCAAAGTGGGAATTTGAGCTGAAGAAAGAACGGGAGCAGAGCTAAGCCAAGGGATGTGTGCACGAATGGTCACCTGGGATATGTGCTATGGGCTCCAGTGTTCATAAGTAAAACTCTGCTGAGCTTTACTGGGTTGAGACAGCTTAATCTTACTCTCTAAACATACCACCAACCTAAAGAAGGTTGTATACACAGCTCTGAACATTTATTGGCTTCGGAATTCACGTGGCTGTACAGAAAGGTCTCCTCTTTATCTTTGAATTCTTATGATCTCCTATATTTAAAGAACATCAGAGAAAATATGAAATAAGATCTCAAAATTCTGTTCTCCATAGAAAACCCATATTAATGGATTGTAAGACAATATTAAGATGCTAAAACTCCATAAATTTATCTACCTGTTCAATGAAAACCCTGTCAAAATCCAGATGCCTTTTTTTTTTTTTTCCAGAAACTGACAAGGTGATTCTAAAACACATATAGAAATGCACAGGGCTCAGAATAGCCAAAACAACCTTGAGAAAGAACAAAGTGGAAGGACTCACACTTTCCAACTTCAAATCTTTCTTAAAAGTAGCATAATCAAGACTATGTGGTACTGGTATAAGGATAGAAATATAGATAAATAGAATACAATTGATAGTCTAAAAATAAACTCATCCACTCATAGTAAATTTGTTTTTGATGAGGGTGTGAAGACAATTCAATGGTGAAAGAAAAGTATTTTCAACAAATGGTACTAGGACAACTGTAATTGTATATCCACATACAAAAGAGTGAAATTGTATCCCTACCTCACACCACACACAGAAACAACTTAAAATGGGTTAAAGAACTAAATGCAAGGCTAAACTATAAAATGTTTAGAAGAAAATATACAAGTAACCGTTAGTGACTGTAGGCAACGGTGTTTTAGATATGACACTAAAAGCATTAGGAACAAAATAAAACAAAAAAACCCCCAGATAAATTGGACTTTATCAAATTTAAAATCACTTGTGCCTCAAAGGACACATTTAAAAAGTGAAAATACAACCCACAGAATGGCAGGAGTATATTAGCAAGTCATATATCTGTGAAGCATCTAGTATTCTAACATCTAGAATATATAAAGAATTTTTATATTACAACAATAAAAGACAAATAACCCAAGTAAAAATGGGTAAAGCATTTAAATAGATGTTTCATCCAATAAGAGATACTAATGGCCATTAAGTACCTGAAAAGATAACATCATTCGTCATTAGGGCAATGCAAATGAAAACCATTTATACCCACAAGAATGGCTATAATAACAAAATGGAAAATAAGTTGATGGCGATGTGGAGAAGTTGGAACCTTTATACATTGCTGCTGAAAGTGTAAAATAGTACAACCACTTTGGAAAACAATTTTGCAGTTTCTCAAAATGTTAAACATAGTGTTATGATAAGACCAAATATTTCACTCCTAGGTACCTACTCCAGATAAATGAAAACATATATTCACATCAGCAAGTACATAAGTATTCATAGCAGTATTATTTATAATAGACCAAAGTAGAAACAACCCAAATGTTCATCAACTGACAATTAATGTTTTAAATGTTATACATCCATACAATGGAATATTACTCAGCCATAAAAAAGAATTAAGAATTAAGTACTGATACATACTTATACTAAATGAAAGAAGTCAAATATAAAGGCCACATATTATGTGATTCTGTTTATATGAAATGTCCAGAATAGGCAAATCCGTAGAGAAAAAAAGATCAGTGCCAGCACCTATAGAAGGGTGGCATGGGGGAGGGAGTGGGGAATGACTGCTATGGGTTTGGGGTTTCTTTTTGGGGTGATAAAAATGTTGTTTCCTCTTAACTGGGGGCTTAATCTAAATGATTTATAGGGTCTTTTCCACATCCAGCTTCCAATGATTCTATCAATCTTCCTTAATGAGTAACAATTTCAAAAGAGCTCTAAAAATCAGCCCTTATACCTTTGGTATCTGTTTTAAGGCAGATCTATTTTTTGAGTATTGGCCATTTTAATCTATTTCTATTCTTATAAAGAACAAACTCTGATTTGGTTAAATTCCTGAGATTTTAATTTCCCAGGAAGCGTCTGATTGATTGTGAACTATGTGGAAAAACCAAACCTGAGGTACTTTGTGAAATTGGTCATAACTGTAAGTGAGGAAGCAGTATTCACAAGGACTCAGTGAAGGAAGAGACATGTGTAGCTGTTGGCTTTTTAAGCCAAATTATGAACATAAATGATAGTGGCATAACAATAAAGGGTAAAGAATAGTGACTATGTAAATTTTTGAGGACACTAATTTTGTATAAAGCTTATGACATAGTGGTTAAGAGGTTGGGTGATGCAATTGCTTTGTCTGGGTTAGTACTGTGGATTGATCTACCTCTTACCAAGACATTTGGTGCTTCAGTTTCCTTATCTGTCACGTAAGTGTAGTAATTGTACCTCCCTATAAGATTGTCGTGAGAATTAAATTAGATGACACTTGTCAAGCAAGAGAAAGGTGTTTGGGCCTTAGCCAGGGCTCACCAAACATTAGCATTAATATTTTCAACAAATACTCCAAATGCTTGATGAATTTTATAAACACACTTGGCACTGCTTGACAAATACTTGTTTACAGTGTACCATGCTCTAATACAACTATCTTCACAGTTATTTAATGGTAAAAAATAAAAATTTTCATATTGTAAATAATTCTTTTTTGCAGAACAAAAGTGAAAATCTTCACTAACAAAATGAAGATCCTGCTAATTATATTTGTCCTAATCATTTGGACTGAAACATTGGCAGACCAGAGCCCAGGTACCAGTATATTTTATGTTTATTATTATTTAGGAAATATTTTTATATCTCAGTAAACTTTAATAAACAGAGGGAAATAATTTATTTACTAAAAATCAAAGTATGCAGCATTTAGTAATTGTTATACAATATCAAACAAACTTAAGTTGTCAAAGACAGCACAAAGCCATGAGAAAAAGTCATGAGTTATGTTGCACCTGGCTAGAAAAATTCAGTTATCCATTGATTTGCTTCAGTCTCAATATTACATGTCTCCACGGATTGAGTCAGTCCATTTGTTTATAGATCCATTTGAATATTGATCTTATAAATGAAAGAAAAGGAACCCCACACAGAAACAAATTCTAAGTATTTCATGACTAAGCCATTGCCTTCCTTTCCTTTTACAAGCATGAAATATATATTTACACACAAACACACACACATAGTCATACATCACTTAACAATGGATGTACTTTCTGAGAAATGCATCATTAGGCCATTTTGTCATTGTGTAAACATCATAGAGTATACTTATACCTAGATGGTGTAGCCTACTACACACCTAGGGTATATGATACAGCCTATTGCTCCGAGGCTGCAAACCTATACTGCATGTTACTATGCTGAATATTTTAGGCAAGTATAACACAATGGTAAGAATTTATATATCTAAACACATCTAAACACAGGAAAGGCAATACCTTGCACTGCCACATTATGACAGCTATGATGTTATTAGGTGATAAGAATTTTTCAGTTCTATTATAATCGTTTTTTTTTTTTTTTTTTGAGACAGAGTCTCACTCTGTCACTCAAGCTAGAGTGGAGTGGTGCAGTCTCGGCTCACTGCAACCTCCGCTCCCTCAGCTCAAGCAATCCTTCTGCCTCAGCCTCCCAAATAGCTGGGACTACATATGCATGCCACCACACCTGGCTAATTTTTATATTTTTTGTAGAGACGGGGTTTCATTATCTTGCCCAGGCTGGTCTCAATTTCCTGGGCTCAAGTGATCCTACCACCTTGGTCTTCCATAGTGCTGGGATTACAGTGTGAGCCCAGCCAGCTTAATTATAACCTTATCAGGACACTATCATATATGCAGTCTGTTGTTGACTGAAATGTCATTACGTCATTGTGAAGCACACTACTGTGGGGTGTGTGTGTGTGTGTGCACATGTGTCTGTATAGGAAAAGAGAGAGAGAATGCATGAAAGGCAGGTTTTTCTACTCTATTGTAATTACTAAAAACATCATTCAAAGAAGCATTTTTAACTGTGCATTGTCACTGTGTTACTCTAAGATTTCCTGATGAATTTCTGAGTTACTTTGAAAGAGAGAGCCACTTGTTAGACATTTACTAGCACATTACTAATTTCAAGAGCAGCACGGCTGACCATGACTGCTAAGGTAGATACTATTGGCACCTCCCTTGCCAGACTTTTCTTGTCTGGCTGGTGCACCTACCTCCCAGCTACTGGGAATACTGCTGGCAACAGCTCATGGCTGTGCCCCATTTTCTCAGGGGAACTGTTCTCAGCTTTCCCACTTAACCAAAAGGTTCTGCCTGCAACCCTCTGCTCCTCTCCAACTTCTGGGGACGGTCTGCAGCCAATGACTGACTAATAGGATAGCACAAAAAACTGGCCCTCTTGCCTCAAAGAGGGACAGCTCTGCTGTAATTTAGGCTCCAGAGCCCCTTGCAGAACAGGCCAAAGCTAGACCTTACCTGATGACATGCCCTTCTCTGCTTGTTCCCTGTCCTGTCCTGTTTCTCTTACATTGCATGCCCTCAATCAAGCACTTTCATCTGAAATCCTGGTCTTAGACTGTGTTCTGCCACCTGAGACAATTGCTTACTCTATAATGTTTCCAAAAATTGCTGTAGTCCTTAGACCGCTTTGGCCCATTCTTACACTGCTATGAAGAAATACCCGAGACTGGGTAATTTACAAAGGAAAGAGATTTAATTGACTCACAGTTCCCCATGGCTGGGGAGGCCCCAGGAAAATTATAATCATGGCGGAAGTAGAAGCAAACATGTCCTTCTTTACATGGTAGCAGGAGAGAGAAGTGCCAAGCAAAAGGGGAAAAGCCCCTTATAAAACCGTCAGATCTCATGAGAACTCACTCACCATCACGAGAACAGCATGGGGGTAAGCACCCCCATGATTCAGTTACTTCTACTGGGTCCCTCCCATGACATGTGGGGATTATGGGAGCTATAATTCAAGATGAGATTTGGGTAGGGACACAGCCAAACCAGTCCAGTCAGGGACTTTCTGGGTTGGGACAAGATCAGAGTTTGGGGTTCCAGAACTAAAAAAGAAAAGAAGTTTATTGTCTCTTGTATATCTGTTGGCTAACTTTACTAAAGCCCTTTTGTTTGACATTTTAGCAAAGGCAATTATAGTTTCTTCTGTTTGACCTCCAAAAGATACTTTTCTTGGGATTCTGATGTATACTTAACACTAGGGCATAGTCTTAAATAAGTATTGTGATGTAAAATATAAAGGCTGAATGATAACTTTGTTTTTGCTTGTTGTTATTTTATTTTGATAGGGCCAGGCCCTGAGTATGCAGATGTTGTGTTTCTGGTGGACAGCTCCGATCACCTGGGACCTAAGTCGTTCCCATTTGTCAAAACGTTCATCAGCAAAATGATCAACAGTCTCCCCATAGAGACCAACAAATACCGTGTAGCCCTGGCCCAGTACAGCGATGAGTTTCACAGTGAATTCCATCTGAACACCTTTAAAGGCAGGAGCCCCATGCTGAACCACATCAAGATGAACTTTCAGTTCATTGGTGGGTCCCTGCAGATAGGAAAGGCTCTTCAGGAGGCTCACAGGACCTATTTCTCTGCACCCACAAATGGGAGAGACAGGAAACAATTTCCCCCAATTTTGGTGGTCCTGGCTTCGGCTGAGTCTGAGGATGAAGTGGAAGAGGCTTCAAAAGCCCTGCAGAAAGACGGGGTGAAAATTATCTCCATGGGGGTGCAGAAAGCTTCTGAGGAAAATCTGAAGGCCATGGCCATGTCCCATTTCCATTTCAACCTTCGGACAATCAGAGACCTCAGCATGTTTTCCCAAAACATGACACAGATCATCAAGGATGTAACTAAGTACAAGGAGGGAGCCATCGATGCTGATATGCAAGGTAAGGAAGCCTTTGGTTGAAGAGGTGGCTGATCCCCAGGTGGTCTACATTTGTCCACTCTCACCTCTTGCAACTCATGTTAGGTTTTCATGATTAGCCATGTTGAAGTATTGGAAACTTCTACACATCATACCTGCTCACTTCTGCCTTTGCTTGTGCCATTTTTTTCTGACAAGAGCTCGATCTTATTGCACTCCTTTGTTTTCTTATAGCTTGAATAACTCCTGTCATGACATAAATCTCATCCCTACATCCTTTTCCTCTTGGAATCTTTCCTTTCTAATTTCTTTTTGGGTTTCAGTTCCTTGCACACAGCTTATGACAGCAGCACTTTCCGTTTAACTATCCATTTCTGTGTTTGTCCTCCTTTCCTTCCCCACCACCACCGAGCAAGAAACAGGTAGCACATGAGGGCAGGATTGACAACTTATCTCTCTATCCTTTGTGCCAAGCACAGTGCTTGACAATGAGCTGGTGTTCTATTTCTTAATGAATTAATACATGAGGATCTTATAGATAAAGAAATAGGATCATTGTCTATTCTCTTTCCTTCACAGTCTTGTTACAGTATGAGGCTCACAATAAATATTCAATAAATGCTTGTGAACTGACACATAGTGATACTCAGTGAGAAGAATGATAACCTTAGAATGAGACACTATTAGTACATGTTCATATTTTGTGTTCAACCAGGAAGAAGAGGGGATGCCCTCAGTGGTGCAGTAATGCAATGCAGTGGACTGCATTCTGCTGTGTTGAGCCCTGCATCTGCTGTGTTGTCTCATCCTGGACTTTTAGAGTTTAGGACCAAAGACTTTGGAGTCAGGAAGGTCTGAGTTCAAACCCTGGCTTGGCCACTTAGGACATTGAGTCCCTTACTTAACCCTGAGCATCAGTTTCCTTACCTGTAAAGTAAGGATAATAGTGTCTACCATATAATATGAGTGAGGTGGCTTGTATGGCATTTGGCACACTGTTTACTGTTATTAATAGTAACAACTATTTGCAATCAATACTGACCTGAGAAGGTCATTCTTGGAATTTGTTTAGCTAACTGTAGGGGATTCAGAGTAGATTGGTAGATTTATGAGAATTATTTTTAATTCCATAAATATTTTTGAGCTCTCACCAGGCACCAGGTACTGGAGGGATAGTGATAAGTAAGACACGCTTTCTGCCTTCTCAGAACTCACAGATGGGTAGTTCTTGGCAAGGTTGAGCTTATCTCTTAGCTAGCTTTCCACACCTGCAGTTCATCCACCTGTGCTTGGAGTCTATGTTTTATGTGAATTTGGCATACTTTCCCTTAGATTCCAAATTTGTATAACCAACTGATTACCTGGCATCTCCTCTTCAATACTCAGTAGTTTCTCAAACTTACCATGTCTGAAACAGAATACAAATCCCCCCTGTAACTTGTTTTTCTCACTATCTTCCCTGTCTTGAAAAAAGACACCACCACCATTCACTCAGTCGTTCAGGCCAAAAACCCAGGATTTTTCACCACTTCCTCTTTTGTTGTCAATACTCACATCCAATTTATCCAGCTTTCTGTTCTACCTCTAAGTCATGTATCAAAACTATCCTTGTCATTCCATCTTAGCAGCTGTAATACTTGCCCAAGAATCCTTATCTCTTTCCTGGACTAGGACCATTGTTTCTTAATTATTATCCCTGAATTCATTATTTCCTCTCAGCAACTGGAGTGATATTTAAAATATTTAAATAAGATCATGTGACTCCCAGAATATCTGGGCCGTGCTTCCCTCTGGCCTTATCCATCAGCGTTTCCCCTCACTCATGGACTCCAGCTACTCTGGACTTCTTGCTTGTTCCCACCTCTGGCCGCTCTATCTGCCAGAATTCCTCTTCCTTCAGAACTCCACGTGGCTGAATTCCTCTCTCCAGTCATTTCTCAACCCATATGTGATCCTCTCAGAGAGGCCTTCCCTGATTTCTTCATGTCTCAGGTAAGTTAACCCTCCTTTAGCGACAGTGTAGTTAGTCAAGTCACCTGTTTCATTTCCTTGCTAGCACTTATTGCTATGTGAAATAATACAATCTAGTTATCTGCCCTCCCCAGAGAATGTGAACTTCCTGTGGTCAGAGATATTTCTGCTAACTTATCCCTGCATCCCAGTTCTTGAGAGTGGTGGTGGCAGTGGGAAAGGTAGCGGTGATGGTGGACGTGGTGGTTCCTTCACTTCACTAGCAGTGAAGGTAGTGGTGGCAATGGTGGTGGTGGTGGTGGTGGAGGTGGAAGTGATGGCAGTGGTGGTGGTGATCATACCAGTGGTGATGGCAGTCATGGAGATAATAGTGGTGGTGGTCATGGGATATGGTAGGGAAATTGGTCAGAAGCATTCTTCAGACAGAGGGAACAGCACATGGAAAGCTGTTGAAGTCAACGACCTTGTAAGTCTTATTTAGAATTTTGATCTTTTGTTCACTAAAAGAAAACAATGCTGTCTGCATCCATCATGACTACCTCTATCCTAACTAATGTGCTTGACAATGTAAAAAGTACCTTTCTCTCTCTGGGCCAGTGGTGTATACAACATAATCCTCACACTTTTTCTCTCTCCATAGTTCCCTTCCCCATATCCTGTCAGAAAGACTCACTTGCTGACCTCGTGTTCCTGGTGGATGAGTCACTTGGGACCAGAGGAAATTTAAGGCATCTTCAGACCTTCCTGGAGAACATTACCAGCTCCATGGATGTGAAGGAAAATTGCATGCGACTTGGACTGATAAGTTACAGCAGTAGTGCCAAGACTATTTCTTTTCTTAAATCAAGCACAACCCAATCTGAATTTAAGCAGCAAATCAAGAATCTTTCCATCCAAGTTGGGAAATCCAATACAGGGGCTGCCATTGAGCACGTGAGAAGAGACGGCTTCTCAGAGTCATATGGCAGCAGAAGAGCACAGGGAGTGCCTCAGATTGCAGTCCTGGTCACCCACAGACCATCAGATGATAAGGTGCATGATGCTGCACTGAACCTTCGGCTGGAAGATGTTACAATGTTTGCCTTGAGCATCCAAGGGGCTAACAATACCCAGTTAGAAGAAATAGTGTCTTACCCTCCAGAACAGACAATTTCCATGCTGAAGTCCTATGCAGACTTAGAAACTTATAGTACAAAGTTCCTGAAAAAACTCCAGAATGAAATATGGTCCCAAATTTCTACTTATGCTGAACAAAGGAATCTTGATAAAACTGGTATGTTTTTAAAAATACTTTTCTAATTATAAAAGTAATATAAGTGGTTACCTAGGACTGAGCAGGCGGGGGGAGGGCAGTAAGGATCAACTGTAATTGGATAAAGGAACTTGTGGGAATGTTCTAAAGCTGGATTGTGGTGATGCCTATACAACTTCAAACATTTATCAAAATCATCGAACAATACACTTACAAGAGATCAATTTTATAACATGTAAATCATACCTCAATAAAATGTAAAATATACATGTTAATTATAAAATACCATAATAGTATGGCTTGACATACAGAAGAAAATAGAATCACCTGTAATTCTATCTTCAGATAAAACCATTAATACTTTTCATGTTGTCTTTAGTCTCTTCCATCCCTCTCTCTTTCTCTCCCTCCCTTCTCCCATCCCTCCACCCCTCTCTACCTCTCTGTCTTCCTTTCATTCATGCACACACAGACAAACACAGAGTTTTTAAAAATGATATCACATTGTATATATCAGTGCTGTCCAACAGACCTTTCTGTGATGCTGGAAATGTTCTTTATCTGTGCTGTCCACTAGGTCAGCCACCAGCCACATGTGGCTACTGAGCACTTGAAATGTGACTAGTGTGATGGAGGAACTGAATTTTAAATGTCATGTAGTTTTAATTCATTTTAACTTTTAATAGCCAGGTGTGTCTAGTGGCTATCATAATGAACAGTATAGGCATAGAGAGTTGGGTAACTTTTATTAGTTACAACTATATTTGGGTGTAACCACAGAAGAAACCAAAATTACAGTGATTGAAACAGGGTAAGATTATTTTTTCTGTTTCACAAGTAAGTCCAGAGGTAGGCAGACTGAGCTAGTCTGGTACACCACAGTGTCAGAGACCCTGTCTTTTTCCACATTATTTTTTGCTGTTCGTGGGCTTAATTCCTAGGATCGTTGTCCAAAATAATGGCTCCAGGCATCACCCTCACATCCAGAAAGCAAGAAAGACAAAAGGGAAGAAAAAAGGGGCAGGCCTCTTCACCTTTTCTTCAAGGATGCTCCTGAAAGTTATGTGTACCATTTCTGCTTACATCCCATTGGCCAGCACTTGGTCATATGTCACACCTAAGTTATGAAAATGGGAGCTGGGAAATGTGACCTTTATTTGGGGAAGCCAAGCACCTAGGTTAAAACTGGCAGTTCAATTGGTGTAAAGAAGGAGAAAATGGATATTGGAGATAACTAGTAATATCTGCCTTACCCACTTTTCCATCATCTTGATATTATGATCGTTTGTCTGTTTCCTTAAATATTCTTTTGAAACAATTCCTTTAGGTTGAGAAAAATATTCCATATAATAGGTATACCATATTTAACAAAACATATCTTAAATTGTTGGATATATAGGCCAATGTTTTGTTTTTGTAAAAGTCTTGCAGGGACATCCTTTTACCTGTATTTTTATGCACAATCATGGTTATTATCTGACATTTTGATCCTATTTTTTTCTTCTATCATTCCAGTGAAGGATCTTCTAGTTAAGATTCTTTGTGAATCTGCTATAGTTCTACTGAGCTCTTTTCAAAAGTACATGCCAAGAGATACTTAATATGACTTTGAGCTTATCTAATTCTGAGATATCTGCTGTCTTCACACATTTTCTCCATAGAGAAAATGCTTCCAGACAATTGAAACTGGAATTTGGCAGCACGTAACATGGAAAGGAATTTTAATGTTCCAATGATATTAAAGACTAATTTTAAACCAGACCAGCTTCAATGTAATACTGGTATTAGGGCATAGAAGGGATGTGTGGCATAGTCTCTCTCAGGAGTTTGCAGTGATGCCACAAAAAACTATTATTGTCATTACAGAAATTGTAAATGGGAAGATGTGGGACCAAAGCTAGGGTACAAGGCCTCACTATGTAACTCCTTAGTAATCCAGTTGTTTTAAAATGTTGGTACCTGACTTAGGTTGGGCTCCTCAGAAGCAGATGCCAGGAAACAATTCACATGAAATTGATATATTAGGAAGCGTAACCAGGAAAAAAAAAAGGAAATTGGTAGGAAAATGAGGAAATGGGAATAGGAAGGAAAGGACAACAAGAAAAGTCCCATGGATAGTAATGTTAGCTCAATTCCATGGTGTCATTCTAGAGATAGTGTATATCAAACATCATAGTTGTCCCAGGCAAGGAAAAAAATATATATAACTAGAGAATTTACATTTAAGCACATGCAGGGAATGTAAATTTCTGGACACTTCTGGTTCAAGTGCCAGGCAAAGAAGTTTCCAGAAACTCAGGGGCAGCTCACCCCAGATATAGCATTTGCTATTGGGAGTGAAAGCAAAGCACCAGCAGCCAGTTTGCATAAAAATGGTAAGAGATTTGAGAAAATATAGGCAAAAACACCAACAGTGTCTGTTGTAAACTTAGAGTCTTTTGAGGAGCTTGTTAATAATTCAGTTGCCCAAGTGTCACTCTAAAACTACTGGATTGGTCTCTGAGGGTAGGGCCTGGGCCCATGCATTTTAGTGAGCTCCCTAATGAATTCAGGCTAGCAACATTTAAGACCTACCACTTTAGTGATGTTCCTGTGGTCTAGAGTGTGGTGGCCAGCTTTGCAATTTCAGAATGATCAACGCTCAGAGAAAAATCTATATCTGGCTTAGTCACTGCTATATCCACTACATCTGACACATAGTAAGTGTTCAATTTTTATTCCATAAAACTTCATTAAATCAAGGCTAAATTCACATTAATCAAACTCAAGTGACTGATGTATGGAAAAAGAATGACAATTCTCTACGTAAAAATGAGAGCTATCAATGCCCAGGGGCTTGGACATTCACATCTTCCAAGTGGTACATTCTCTCCCTATAGACATGCCAAATTAGAAGCTAAATTGTAATCAAAAGTCTGCGTGGGGTTGTGGAATCAGAACAAGAGAGTTATTGTAGTTTTATAATTGAAATGTTTAGTAGCATTCAATTGGGCAAATGTTTCTACTTTAAAATTAAATACATACATCTATATTTTTATATATATCTGTATATATGAATGCACAGGTGAGGCCTTGAGCCAAGGGACACATTCTTTGGCACTGTTTAATTGAAATTTTGTAGTGATAGAAATATTCTCTATCTATGCTGTGTAATAAGGTAGCTGCTAGTTATATGGAGCTGTTAAGTACTTGAAATGTAGGTAGTGTACTCAAGGAGATGACTTTTAATTTTATTTGATGTTGGATAGTTTAGATTTACATTTCAATGGCAACGTGTGACTAGTGGCTAGTGTATTAGATAGCACAGCCCTAGGCAGGGATGGATGGGCATTGCTGCAGTTACCTACTTACATTTTTCTCTCCCTCATTGCTGATCACCACTACCTTTCTTTTGCTCAAGACTTAATTCTTCTTTATTAGATGTATAAATTAAAGCATTCTGGTTACTTTCAAGTTTTGTTGGCCTGGGATCAATCCTGTCTTCTGCAGATAACCACTTATCTTTGCCCTAATGCTTTATGTATTGATTTTATAGTTCATTTCTCAGGGTCAGATTTCTTTTCAGTATATCCGATTTCCTAAGGAGCAACTGCTGTGGGCTGAAGTAGTGTCAATAGCTATAAATTACCTAAGAGCTGTCAAGAAAACCAGATAATGGGCCGGGCGCGGTGGCTCAAGCCTGTAATCCCAGCACTTTGGGAGGCCGAGATGGGCGGATCACGAGGTCAGGAGATCGAGACCATCCTGGCTAACACGGTGAAACCCCGTCTCTACTAAGAAATACAAAAAATAGCCGGGTGAGGTGGCGGGCACCTGTAGTCCCAGCTACTCGGGAGGCTGAGGCCGGAGAATGGCGTGAACCCGGGAGGCGGAGCTTGCAGTGAGCTGAGATCCGGCCACTGCACTCCAGCCTGGGCGACAGAGCGAGACTCCGTCTCAAAAAAAAAAAAAAAAAAAAAGAAAACCAGATAATGACACACACAGCCAAAAATTTTGAAAATATGTTATTTCTCTTACCCAGTTTCTACGAATGACTACATAAAGTAGTAAATAGACTGCTAAGAAAGCAAAAGTAGTTTTTCATAGATTCAGCTTAACAAAGGAAGGAACATTGAAAAGTCTTTTATTAAAAAAAAAAATCGAACTCCTATGATATGCCAGGCCTATTGGGCAGAAGCAGAGAAATAAACAAAGTCTTTGTCCTCATGGATTACATTCTGCGGTAAGAAACAGGCCATGCTCATGAACAAATGAAGAAGGTAACTTCAGAAAGTAACATAAAGAAAATAAACACTGTAAGAAGATAGACAATGACAGGTGTGCTTTAGATAGGGGGAAGTGAAGACCTTTTTTAAGAGATGACTTGATAACATCCATGATGGGAAGGAAGCAGCCATGTGAATATTTGGGGGAAAGAATATTTCAAGAAGAGAGGAGGGTACGTGCAAAGACCCAGGGACACGTTCTGAAAACAGAATGAAGCCCAATGTGGTTGGAGCACAGTGAGTGAGATGAAGAATTGCTGGAAATAGGGTCAGAAAAGCAGGAGACAAGATAAGGCCAAGTTTTAGTTTTTAAGTTCCAAATGCAATGATAGATCATTTAAGAGGAAGAACAATGTGATCTAAGTTTAGCTTTAAATATCTTGTTCTAGTTGCTCTGGGAAAAAAAGATTATTGGTGAAGTAAGAGTAGAAGGTCGTCAATCCCATGCCTTTTTTCAAGAAATGATAGGACATAAACTGTCTAAGAAGGCAGGTGTCAATGCTAGAAAAACTATTTAACTTGGAGCCTTGAGTCTCGGGAATTTGGTCTTTACTCTTTAATTTACTGGTTATGTGACCTTAGACAAACCACTACGTTTTTCCCTGTTTCAATTTTCTCACAAGGTTGTTGTACATTTCAAAGGAGAAAATGGGCATGAGTGTGCTTAATGAAGTGTGCAGGCTGTATGCAAAAATGAAGTCTTCGTTCTTTAGAAATGCCTCAACCTCATGTTACTTCACAAACCCTCTTGCAAAGTTCTCTCTAGGTTCTCTAATTTACAGAGAATGCACTTTGTTTTCCAGGCTGTGTGGATACCAAAGAGGCTGATATCCATTTCCTCATTGATGGCTCAAGCAGCATCCAGGAGAAAGAGTTTGAGCAAATCAAGAGATTTATGTTGGAAGTGACAGAAATGTTTAGCATTGGCCCAGACAAAGTCCGAGTTGGAGTTGTGCAGTATTCAGATAATACAGAAGTAGAATTTTATATCAGTGACTATTCTAATGACATTGGCTTAAGAAAGGCTATTTTTAACATTAAGCAACTAACTGGTAGAACTTATACTGGGAAAGCTCTGGATTACATACTACAAATAATAAAAAATGGAAGTAAGGATAGAATGAGCAAGGTTCCCTGTTACCTCATTGTGTTGACTGATGGGATGTCCACGGACAGAGTCGTGGAACCTGCTAAGAGACTAAGGGCTGAGCAAATCACCATTCACGCAGTTGGCATTGGGGCAGCTAATAAAATAGAACTGCAAGAAATTGCTGGGAAAGAAGAAAGGGTTAGTTTTGGGCAGAACTTTGATGCTTTGAAAAGCATAAAAAATGAAGTTATTCGTGAAATCTGCACTGAAAAAGGTAAGCAAAACAAAAAAGCTTTATTCTCCACATTTCATCAGTTGCTTTAGGCAGATTAATGGCTAAATTAAGGCTGAGACAAGGCCTGATGTGACTAGCTGTCTGGATAACATTTTGCTAGCTTCCTTTATCACCATGGAGCGATTCAGCCCCTCACTTTTAAACTAAATGCCAAGACTGGAGAATCCCTCTATAAACAGTTGCCCCAAGGCCATCTTGGAAGTCATAAGTGGGAAAATTGCTAAGAATGTTGGGGCCTTGACAAAGCCCACTACTGTGAAGTGAAAAAGATTCTATTCTGCATGTGAGGTATGTGTGTGTTTATGTATGTGCATACACAGATGAGTACAGGGGAAGTACAGTGTGTGTGCACAGTTGGGTACAGTGGAAGGAAAATGGACTTTGGCTCTAGATAGCTTAGGGTTTGTCTCACGTACTTCCACTTGAGCCTGGAACATTGTCATTTATAAAATGAGGATAATGCCTACATCAGAGAATCCTTATAGGTTGAGCACCATAAATGCCAACCATTATTTTTATATTAAATGCATATCAAGTATATATGTAATAATTGTTCATTTTTATTTATAACAAAAACACATATTTGCATTTTTGTTCTAATTAGAGATTAAGTACCAAAATTAGGAGAAACAATTTGCAAATTTCCATATCTCGTTGTTTGTTATTTCTATTATTAATAATGGCCACTTACACCGCTTATTAGTTAAGATGGTATGTGTTGATTGCTGGTATTAGCACATGAAAATATTGCCTGCTGAGAAGCACATTAATTTACTGGTAAAGAGGAAAGATGCTAGAGTCAGAGTCAAGGTTCACACTCTAGCTTTATCACTGATTAGCCATGACCTTGAATAAATTACTGTCTACTTGCCTTGGTTTCCTTGTTTGTAGGCTTATTGTGAAGGTTAATGGTGATAACACACATGGAGCAGTTAGGGGAGTGCCTGGAACATAGTAAGCGCTACACAACAGTTAGCTGTTGCAGAAAGTGGTTAAGGTGTTCATCGATGAGGAAAGGAAGAGAATTCTCACTTATTTGAACTTACTAAAGTGAAAACGTGTTTGAATTTTCTCTGAGCCACTAAAAAACAAAAATAAAAAATAAGTAAGCAAATAAATAGCATTAATAACAAAATCCTAAGTAAGTAACAACTTTGTTCATTTTTCTCCCTGTTATGGACAGTAACAGAGTTGGATCTTTAGGATGTCTTAGAAAGAGTGCAAGAATAAAAGATTCCCCAATGTTTCCTGGAGTTGATGCTAAGAAAAGTAAAAGGATTCGAGGAAGCATAAAGTAGGTTGTATCTCAGATCCTTTCAAGGGAAAAGGTCCTGGACAAATCTAGGGAGGTACAGTATATCCTTTGCACTTCAGGTAGTTGCAGTTGAAGTAGTCAAACTGAGCACTATCATGCCTGGAGGAGAAGATAAGTTGTGGACAAGGAAATGAGTCATAAAATGGCTATCAGAGAAGCAGGAAAACAAAGGAACCAAAGCTTCCAGAGCTAGGAAGACACTAACGAGTCTCAGAGCAGATGCAGATGGAGTGAGGCACAGTGTATTAATAGGGTGCAGGTTAAGCTGCAATAGCGAAAAGACCCCAGATTACACAGCACAGAATATTATTTTTCTCTTACATCATAGTTTAGGGTGAATAGTCCAGGTCTAGTAGAGAGGCTATTCCATCCTCAACACATAGCTTCCATCTTTAGGTCAAAACTGAAGATCCAGTTCTTATCACCTCCTGTCCATGGAAAGGGAGAAAGGACCAAGGGAGCCTACCACGCTCAACTGTTTTAACGTAAGACCCAGAAGTGGCCAGATCACTTTTGCTCATACCTTTTGGTTAAAACTTAGACACAATGCCACAGCTAGCTTCAAAGCAGGCTGGGAAATACAATCTTTAGATGGACAATCATCTGCCTATCTAAAATTTTATTAACATAGAAGAATGGAAAGATAGATATTCAGGGACATGAAGTAGTTTCTGTCACAAATAGATACCAGGAGGTAGATCCTGTGAATACTAAACTGTATGTAAAAGCCTATTTCTTTTATATGTGTTACATGGAAGGGACTCTTCCACACTTCACCACAGTGGTCAAGGCCACTCTATCAAGGCCACAAACATCTTCAGCAATTTCTCCTCTCATGACTTTCAAGATGGTTCTGAGGCAGCTTGAATCTTAAAATGGTGGTGTAGTCCTCCTGGTGGATCAGAATGTGACCTTACACTTTATTAAGTAATAGTTAACATCTTTTCATTTTTTAAATATATGGCTGATGCTGTGTTTATTTTTAGGAAGTATGGGATAGACTTCAGAGTGTTGAGGGAGAAACTGTAAGAGGAAGGCAGAGATTACAGATAGAAAAAGAGATTAAGACTAAAAAGATATATGCTAAAGATAATATATTTACATATATATATGCAAAACATATGTATCATGAATTAATACTGTTTTTAATAGATTATAGAAATTGGTTTTATATATGTACATATGTCTATCTTATATATAGAACAATGAATGTACATACATTAGTGTGTATATATCTGTGTGTATATATATACATATGTATATGTTCATTTCCAATCAGGCTGTCTAAAGTTTATGTATAAAGGAACAGTCCATGTTGAATGAGTATGTGCTTACTGAAGCACTTATCTCTAGTAAAAAGTTTTTCTTCAATTTCCAATATTGATTTATAGTGTTTATGAAATCACTTAGAATTATCCCAGAAAATAATGCTGTTAAAAAATTATTTGAAATTGTGTTTCTCCAGAATATACATAAAACCCTGGAGTGTTAGTACTATGAGCGCAAGGAATTGATTGCTTTGGCTCTGGTTCCTTTTTTGTATCACTACTGCATCCTTAACACATGGCTGGATGCTTGGCATTTTATACACCTCAAAATTATGAATGAATGAATTAAATATGAATAAATGAGTTATGCATGCATGCATGAATGAATAAATACACATTTTGGAAGTTGCATTTCTGCTTCAGGGTTCTAGTCAACCAGCTTCTACTAAAGAAGCAAATACAATTTTCAAACGTAACAACAGTTGCTTGAGTTAACTTTCAATGTTTTCTCATTAATACATTTGTTTCTGCCTTAATGCCACTTTGTGAGAACCATTCCAACCTGGTTATTTCTGATCCTTTTTTTTTTTGTAACATGCAGGATGTGAAGACATGAAGGCTGACATCATGTTTCTGGTGGACAGTTCTTGGAGTATAGGAAATGAAAATTTTAGGAAAATTAAAATCTTCATGAAAAACCTATTAACTAAGATTCAAATTGGTGCAGACAAAACCCAGATTGGCGTTGTTCAGTTCAGTGATACAACTAAGGAAGAGTTCCAGCTCAATAGATACTTTACACGGCAAGAAATTTCTGATGCAATAGATAGAATGTCTCTCATCAATAAAGGCACTTTAACTGGAAAGGCACTAAATTTTGTAGGTCAATACTTCACCTACTCCAAGGGGGCCCGTTTGGGGGCCAAAAAGTTTCTCATCCTCATCACAGATGGAGTAGCTCAGGATGATGTGAGAGATCCTGCTAGAATTCTTCGGGGCAAAGATGTGACCATCTTCTCTGTAGGAGTATACAATGCCAATAGATCTCAGCTAGAAGAGATCAGTGGGGATGGCAGCCTAGTTTTTCACGTTGAGAACTTCGATCATCTGAAGGCACTAGAAAGGAAACTTGTCTTTCATGTGTGTGCTCTCCATGGTAAGTGACCCTGTTATCTGTCAGGACTCAAGAATGTGAGCTGTTGACTTTATAATGAGAAATAGTATATGGCACTCTGGCCCTGGCCTCTACCTGGACTTAAATGTTAAGTTTTAGTCTTCTTTATGTTATATTAAAATGGCTGTGACCTCCAGGGATGTTTCAGACTAACAATTTTGGCGTCTAGTTTGGCACAAGTTAGTATGGCATTGGTGACTTCAAGTATATTCCAAAAAGATCCCAGAATTTTACTTTAAACTTCCAAATGTTTAATACCCACACACCTGGATTTTTCAGAGCCAGTTTTGAATCCCAAATTATTTTCTAGAATTGTTTCTTGGCTATTTATAGCCATTGTTAAGCAGAAAATAACTAGAAATACAATTTCGTCTTTCTTTTAGTTAAATTTTATCTAGTATCCTAAGCACCACCCACCAAGAAAACCCTGGGTATTTTAAAGATAGTTTATTTTCATTACTTCACATTATTATTCTTAAACTCTATCAACTGGATATTTTATATTTGTCTGTTCATGTATCCATCCCTTTGGAAAACTGTAATTTGTCACTTTTCTGATTACTTGGAGTCATCATTGTATTCTTACAAATTGTAGTGCTTTTAAAATTGTACTGCACAACCTTCAGTTTGAGCCTATCAATTTTAATGTCTTTTGAATGAGAGCTTTTTCTCAATCCACACATAGACTAAAACACCTATGTTTTAAAATCTATCATGTGCTATTTTCTGTGTTTTGGATACAACTAAGAAAACAAACCAGGGTAAGTTTGTTTTGTGTTGTTCCTCTGGCAACATAGAGATTTTCACTGGACTTTATTCGTCAAAATTGTGCATGTGGAATTTCCAGAAACTTAACAAAATGTCTTACAAACACGTAAGTGTTAGGTGATAGTTCTAAAGTTTCCTTGGTAACTGCTTAATTGGAATTTTTTTCTTCCCCCAAAGGTGGCAGTGATTCCAAAACTCTTGATAATGTTGGGAGGTGTACCTAAAGGCTATAGCTTCAACTTTGAAACCTGCAAGGCTCTTCTTGGCATTTCTTCATTTTGATTAATGTAAATGTGGAGGCCTTGTCTACAGCATAACCTGAAATTCATCTGACTCATGCATTAGATTGTCTCCTAAGTATCAGGTCATGACTAGTCACCAGTTCTCAGTGGGTCATTGACCAAGGGTTTTACAGATATAGCCTGGGGATATTCACAGTATCAGAAACTTAAAAAATTTGAGACTTTATTATTAGAAATAAGAGTTGACAATTAGCTAGGCAGGTGGAAAGTGGAGAAGCAAATCTTTGGAATACATGCGTGTAAGTTATTGAGGGAAGGAAAAGAGTGGGGAAAGAGTCCACACGTTGGAAAGCCAGCCAAAACAGTCACTTGTCTTATAATGTGGAGGAGGGTTTGGGGTCAGGGAAGAAGTGATAGGAGTTTTTGCTCTCCTCCTACTTGGGGCCACTCCTTTCTGAGCTCTAATTCACAACGTCAGGGAGAAAAGCATAAATAACTGCAGAGAGATATGATACACAGGGATGGTTTGCATACCTGAGGGTCCAAAGATACCTGGAGCCAGAGGGAGTAGGGTAAAACCACCAAGTTATACAGTGAGCTCTTGAGCTTTCCACAATAGCAGGTCTGTTTGGCAAACATCAGTATGTCTTACCATTACATTGACATTGAACTAGCTTCTAACATTGCCTTTCAGTTGAAAGCCTGCTTAGTAAAAGACATTACATGTCCTAATGAGATATAGCAAAATAGAGTGGTGTGGCATAAGGACCACTGATCCTGGAGTGATGTAGATAGGGTACAAATGTCCTTGGAGTCATGATGTAGGCAAGTTGCACTTCTCTGAGCCTTGGCCTTTTTTTTTTTCTTTTTTTTTCTATAAAATGGCAGCAGCCACCTCTAAGAACTAAGTGAGATGTAGTGTCTGACACATAGTAGACTCACGGCAAATGCTAGTTCGCTTCCCTTCTCAGCACCCTGCATAGAATGCACTGCAGAAAGTTTGTGACTCCTGTTTTCGTCTTCTTTCAGATTGTAAAAGGATTACAGGACTAGACGTCGTGTTTGTGCTGGATCATTCAGGTAGCATAAAAAAACAATATCAAGATCACATGATTAACCTAACTATCCATTTGGTGAAGAAAGCAGATGTTGGCAGAAACGGAGTTCAGTTTGGAGCCCTCAAATACTCTGACCAACCTAACATCCTTTTCTACCTTAATACGTACTCGAACAGATCAGCAATAATTGAGAATCTGAGGATGCGAAGGGACACTGGAGGGAAGACCTACACTGCCAAGGCTCTCAAGCATGCAAATGCCCTGTTTACAGAGGAGCATGGCAGCCGCATCAAGGAAAATGTGAAGCAGATGCTGATTGTCATCACTGATGGGAAATCTCATGACCATGATCAGCTCAATGACACAGCATCAGAACTGAGAGACAAGGGCATCACCATCCTTGCAGTGGGTGTAGGAAAGGCCAACCAAAAGGAACTTGAGGGTATGGCAGGGAATAAAAACAATACTATCTATGTAGATAATTTTGATAAACTGAAAGATGTTTTCACACTTGTTCAAGAAAGTATGTGTACTGAAGCACCAGAAGGTAAGTTGTTACTTTTAAAGTTTCTATGGGGGTAGCAATAAAAATTTAAACAAAAAGTAAATCATAAGTCTCAGGTCTCCGATTGCCTGGATGTTATGGACTGAATATTTCTCTGCTCAGGCTATCAGTTTTCTCATCTCTAAAAGAAATGGGTTGATTGAACAAGATCCCAAAGATTCCTTCCCACCACAGCATGCACTGAAGAGATTATACAGGAAAGTTCCAGATGCATTCCCTGGCATTTTGCTATTCTGTTGCCTTTTTCTGGCAGAAAGAAATTCTTCTTAGGGTCGTATTCACCTTACCCCATGTAATGGCTGCTTATCGTGCTCCATTTGGTTAATGGTCTCAGTGCAGCCACTGGACATCAGTTTCAGGCCAAACTCAAGTGGACAGTTTCATGGTTTAAATGGATAGACTTTTGTCTTCAAAGATCTAGGCCCTCTAAATGGGATCATAGGCATTCTAGAGAGACATCAAAATTCAAGTGGTCTGGTGTGCTCTTCTGTGTGAGTGCCACCAGTATAGAGGGCAGGATATGAGAGTTGAATGTGGGGTAATGGAAGCTGGCTGAGAGAAACAGGGAGGGAAGGGAACTGAGATGATTACCAGCTACCACTGAAGTTGGTAGGCTGGTGACATCACATTTGAGTGAGGACAGGGTGAGATTTGCCACTTGTGGTCTCAAAAGCAGTAGAGACTGATAAGTAACCCAGGAAGGGCTGCTGTGCCTAATTGGAAGGTCCGAATTCTTGTGATTTGTGTATTGACCCAGTCCTCCCAGTCTGGCAAATGAAATAACCAACTTTTGAATTTCCTTTCTTCTTTGCTTCCTTCCTCCCTCCTTTCTCTCATTTCTTTCCTCCTTTATTCCTTCCTTTCTACCGACGAGAAGCTCACTTTTGTAACTAATATAAATCATGTTTCTAAAACTGACATTAACCCACTTCCATATTTGTAACTTGTCCAACTCCAGACAAAACCTTCCCTCAAATCCTGTGTCAGATCAGCATTTGCTTGGCTAAATAAAACTATGCCTGACCACCATAGCTTTACCTTATTAAGTAAGCAATTAATTCATCTTCTTGGTTTCAGATATTGAATGATGGTATCATCTTTACCCAAGGAAAATTATGATTTTTCCCAAGGCAGCAGGACCACCCCAGTTCTTCTGCCCATTCCATCCTCTTCCTGGACTCTCACCCTGAAGCGTAGGCTCCCCTCCTTCATTCCTGACACCTGCCAGTCCACTTAACACTGAGTGTTCTTTCTCCTACACACTGGATGCGGTCCCTCTTCTGCTTACAGTTTTTTTTGTTTTTGTTTTTGTTTTTGTTTTGGAGGCCTCCCTGTGCCCTTGGAACAATTTCCAAACTCCTGAGCTCTATCTAGCCCCTGCCCACCTCTGCAAGCTCATTGATCACCTCTCCCCTCTTCAAATCTACCCTGTCCTTCTGAAATTCCTCCACGTCTTTGTGCACACTATCCTGCCCACCATGACCACTCCAGCCTACCACTGTGCCTGCCTACATCTCACTTTTCTGTCAAGTTTCAGTCTTTGTGTGCTTTCAGTCAGGCCCAAACCTGACCTCATGTCCCCACTGTATCCCCCAACTCTCACACCTTCTATTTTCCAAGTGGTAGCAATTGACACATATTTGCTGTTTTCCTACCTGTATCTGTCACAAGACTACAAGCTCTGCAGGCAGGCTTAATCTCATTTGTTTGTTGTGTCCTCCAAATCTAGTACATTACTAAGACTTCAGTCTTTTCCTAGGAGTGTGAAGGCTGTTTTATTCTCATTTCCCATGCCTACATTTTTGAAGTAGTGCTGAGATGGAGTTTGGGATGCAATATGTTTATTAGGAATCCACACCTGTAAAATAAATGGGGAAAGCAAGATGGACCAAATAACTCAAAATAGTGACATAGGCTAAACAAAGCTCCAAACCTAGCAGAGAGCTCTGAAGCAAATATTGCCCATGAGAGCTGTCCACCATCAGCCTGAAACGGCTGGGACTAAGGGAGAACTCCCTTCCCACTTAGTGCCTGGACGTGATGGCCCTAAGAAGGGCATGACCTTTGGCAAGGCATCTCTCTATAGTGAGACAGACCCTGAAAGTGCTGACAGTTGGAAGCTGTCTACTGTCTGCCCATACTCCCATAGCTGGGAAGTAAGTTCTTCCTTGCAGGTCTAGCCAGGCAGCCCGTCTTTGTGTCTGCCACACCACACTTACAAGGAATTGTGTGACCGTGAGTAACCTACTGTCTCAATTACCTTTAGTAATCACCATAGTGCTGCTCCTACCACAGCCATTGAGTTTGGTTGGAAATGAGTATAGAAATGTCCCTTCGATTTTGGGACATTTCAGATTGGACTTCAGGGAGCTGACCATATGCTCTATTTACTAGCCATTCACACTTCCTCTGAGAAATTCTAATATTTGAGTCATGGTATTTTTAAAAAGCATTGCACTAGAAAAAAGTGCTAAATTTAAGGGTAAAAAGGATCTAGAGGTCCAGATACCAGCTCCACTCCGTAGTAACTGTATGCTCTTATATGAATCACTTAACCTCTAAGTTCTATTTCTATATTTATAAAATTAGAATAATTAGTCGTAAGGTGATTGTGAATATTAATGTTGTTATTATGTGCCAAAAGCATTTTTAAAATGCTACTCCTCAATATGGATGTAAAGTGATAACATGAATAGTAATAGGAGTACTAATAATAGTACAGTAAGTAAGTACTATTATCTTGATGGGGTAGATGTCCCAATCTTGGTGTTTTGAAGGGATGTCTAGCCTTTGTAATAACCTTTTAAGGAGTACATGAAATTTTTTCAAACTTCTTACTTTCTTTCTCGGATTAGCTTCCAGTGTCTTTTCAAATGGATTGCATAAATAATTAAACTTTGAAAAAACTCTCTAATCTTTCCTCCTCTTGCTGTTTTTTCTTCTTTTTGAGGATCAGTGATTCTTTCTCTTGTTAACTTATCTCAATTTGCTAATGTAAAGCAATTGAAGTATTTAGCAAAGCAATTTAAGTATATGAGGAAAGGAAAAATTTAGAATGATTCATGAGGAAAATAATTTATTCTTTTTTCTATTGCAGTCTGTAGTCTTCAGGAAGCTGATGTGATTTTCCTTTGCGATGGCTCTGACAGGGTATCTAATTCAGATTTTGTTACCATGACAACTTTCTTGTCAGACTTAATTGATAATTTTGACATTCAGTCTCAAAGAATGAAAATTGGTATGGCTCAATTTGGAAGCAACTACCAGAGTATTATTGAGTTGAAAAACTCTCTGACTAAAACCCAGTGGAAGAATCAAATTCAGAATGTCTCCAAGAGCAGTGGGTTTCCGAGAATTGACTTTGCCCTTAAAAAAGTGAGAAACATGTTTAATCTATATGCTGGTGGGAGAAGAAATGCTGGTGTCCCCCAAACTTTGGTTGTTATCACATCTGGAGATCCTCACTATAATGTGGCAGATGCAGTAAAAACCCTGAAGGACCTTGGAATTTGTGTCCTGGTTTTGGGCATAGGAGATGTTTCTAAGGAATGGCTTCTGCCAATAACAGGCAATTCTGAAAAAATAATCACTTTTCAAGACTTTGATAAGTTAAAGAATGTGGACATGAGAAAAAGGATCGTCCGTGAAATTTGCCAGAGCTGCGGGAAAACCAGTAAGTGCTCCTTGTTTGGTTTTCTTCCATGGAAAACTCATTTCTCCATTTCCCAAGTGTGTCTAATGGGCTAGCTCTAGCAGAGCATATATTTAGAACATATATTTAGTGAGAATATCTCACTTATGATGCAGTGATAAGAGACTTCTCTGCTTCCAGGAAGTTTGGATAACTCAGCCTCCCTCAAAGACAAGGAAAGGGTGCAGAGGCTAGAGGGGACCCCTGGGCTGTGTCCTCTGGTCAGCCCTGTTCCCTCACGGCAATCCAGTGTTTATTCTCCTTTTAGCACCTGGATCTCTGTCTCCTATTTCTGTCCTCCTCGTAAATGCCCTGCATCAGCAGGAAGTAAGTAAAATAAACATTTGCTGATTGGAAGTTTTATTATTGTACCTTTGTTAAACCATCTTGTAAGGGACTCCTGTGTGTGTGTGTGCGTACAGTGTATTTTTCTTCTTTTAATGATTACATTCATATAATCATAGGCTACTAATGATCTGAATTGTCCTCAGAGGTTATTTAAGCCAGAGGTCACAAAGGCACATGGCTGCAAAGACCAGGTGGGTAATGGAGATGAGTCAAGTGAGTAGAGTATGAGGACAGTGAACTGGAAAACAATGATGCATCTCACAGGAATGCCACCGTTCAGCTCCAGCTGAGATTGGCCACGGGGGACTCAGATTCTCTAAATTTGAGGCTAGGAGTTGGGAGGACAGCATATAAGGAAGCAGTAGCGAATGATTCCGGTTTGTGGAATTTGCACAACATGCAGAAATTCCTTCAAGTTCTTATGTTTCTAGAGTTGTTATAATTGAAGTCACTTCTTTAACAAAATGTGTTAGTCTTTCCAAACTCTCCATATCTTATATGTCCCATTTGTGGTGCTCAAGTGGAGGCAGATTACAGTGGTGGAAAGAGCCCTGGTCCTGGAATCAGAAAGCCAGAGTTCTAACTCTGGTTCAGCGGCAGCAACCTCTGCACATCACTGTTTCCTCATCTGTAAAATGAGCACCTGGGCAGGATCAGAGTAACCAAATGGCAGCTTGCAGTTGCAGTTTGTTTATCGCATCCAGTGTTGATGAGTTGCTAAATTAGTTGACAGCATTCACACTGAAGGTTCTACATTAAAAATGTAGACATCAGGCTCCTCTTTGAAAAATCAGAATATCTGACAACACTAGGCCCCATCTCCCACATAGCTACTCTCAGCTGGAACTGAACAGTGAACAGACCCAGAAATGGGTCATTGTTCTCTAGTTTATTTTCCTCACACTCTGCCCACTTGAATCATCTATCTTATCTACCTGCATTTGCAGCCATCTGTGTTTGTGATCTCTAAAACTTAAATAATCTGAAAAGACAGCTCAAAACTTTAATGTATTCTGATTATATGAATTAAAATATGTCACCATTAAAATGCATGCTCACATGCGTGGCACACACACACACAACAGAGTCACTGAGGATGAGACTAAACTATGGTTTGAACTTCAAATAGCTATTGAAAGTTTTAATATTTTAAAGGAGACAGAGAAAACCCCTGTGATATATGTTAGTATCACATATATATATGTGATATACATACACACATATATGTATATGATAAAGCAGTCAGTATCTTCCTTCTTGAACACTTTTTGGAGACTAGAGACCCTCTAGCTCTGGGGTATGACAGTGCTCCTTTCTTCTGCCCTGTCTCTCCTTCCTTACTCCTGTCTGCTCATTAATCTTGACCCTGTTCCCTTGATTTCCAGATTGCTTTATGGACATAGTGGTTGGGTTTGACATCTCCACTCATGTGCAGGGGCAGCCTTTGTTCCAGGGCCACCCCCAGCTGGAATCCTACCTCCCAGGCATCTTAGAAGACATCAGCTCTATCAGGGGGGTGAGCTGTGGGGCTGGCACAGAGGTGCAGGTGAGTTTGGCGTTTAAGGTGAACAATGACCAAGAATTCCCTGCCAAGTTCCAGATCTATCAGAAAGCAGTGTTTGACAGCTTGCTGCAAGTCAACGTCACTGGGCCAACTCATCTGAACGCACAGTTCTTGCGGTCTCTTTGGGACACATTTAAGAATAAATCTGCATCCCGGGGCCAGGTATCCATATTACATTCTATTTCCCATCTCCATATTCTTCCATTTTTTCTTCATTCCCCAATTATATATTTAGCTATTACACCACACCATTTTCTTATTTCTCTAGGTGCTGCTTATTTTTTCAGACGGTCTCCAGAGTGAAAGTAACATAATGCTTGAAAATCAATCAGACAGGCTCAGAGAAGCAGGTATTGAGTAGAATTTTTTTTGTTTGTTTGTTTTTGAGATGGAGTCTTGGTCTGTCACCCAGGCTGGAGTGCAGTGGCACAATCTCAGCTCACTGCAAGCTCCACCTCCCGGGTTCACGCCATTCTCCTGCCTCAACCTCCCGAGTAGCTGGGACTACAGGCGCCTGGCTAATTTTTTGTATTTTTAGTAGAGATGGGGTTTCACTGTGTTAGCCAGGGTGGTCTTGATCTCCTGACCTCGTGATCCACCCAACTCGGCCTCCCAAAGTGCTGGGATTACAGGCATGAGCCACCGCACCTGGCCGAGTTGAAAATTTAAACAGTGAAGCATGGAATATGCTTAACAAGTCTCTACCTTTACTCAGATGCTGTAGATGTTGAGATCTGCCTGGCTACTTGTAGCAGAGGCTGTTGATACCTCGTCTAATCCCCTTGTGACCAGCCCTCGCACTCCTCCCCAAAATGCTGCAAATGCTATGGCCAAGTGCTTAGACTTATGACCTTCTATACAGACATATGCCCTTGCTTGACCTGAACCATATACCTGGGCGTGCTTGGAATGGGTGTGGGGTTACCATGCCCCACGTTGATGGTGGGCGGGGGGCAACTATGATATAGGGATACAAAAACCTGGAACTGTTGCTCAAATGGATCAACTCTAGTACAATTTGCACTCCAGAGTCCCTCATGAATCAGGCAAAGGCTAAGACTTTATTGAGATGTATTCCTAGTTACATCTCCTTCCCTTTCCTGGTCTCTCTCTCAATACAGATACCACATACATACAAAATCCTCTCTCAGATTCCAGTTCTAGAGAACCTGACCCAAGACAGCTCCTACTGTTTCTTATTTTCCATATGAAAGATAGCAACATGGATTTGGAAAAGCACTTCTCACTATATATTTTCTGTCCGTGTCATAGCTTCAGACTGAGCCGGAAGCTCAGTGCAGAAGTTGAGAGTAAGATGCAGCGATGGAAGACTCCACTAATTGTCAAATGAGATGCATTGTTTAAGAATTTCTTGGTGTAGCCCAGACTGGCTTCTAGGGTTCAGCTTCCACAGGAAACCTCCCTAAAGGCCACAATACATCCTGTTTTATTGCTCGGTTGTGTCTCTTTCTCTGCACAGATCCCTTCAATACCTTCTCATTGTTCTTGGGATATAGATCAAATTCCTTAACATGGCCTGGGAGCGTTGCAGAACCTGGCCTCTGCTTCCAATTTCAACCTTCATTTATTTATTTATTTATTTTTAAGACGGAGCCTCGCTTTGTCACCCAGGCTGGAGTGCAGTGGCCCAATCTTGACTCACTGCAAGCTCTGCCTCCCGGGTTCATGCCATTCTCCTGCCTCAGCCTCCCGAGTAGCTGGCACTACAGGTGCCTACCACCACGCTCAGCTATTTTTTTGTATTTTTAGTAGAGATGATGTTTCACTGTGTTAGCCAGGATGGTCTCGATTTACTGACCTTGTGATCCGCCCACCTCAGTGTCCCAAAGTGCTGGGATTACAGGAGTGAGCCACTGTGCCCAGCCAAATTATTTCTTATATTCAACATTCCAGGCATATGAAATTATTTTTACCATTCTTCCTCCAAGGTTATACATATATGTAATTTTTTTAGATGGATTTTTGTTCTTGTTGCCCAGGCTGGAGTGCAGTGACACAATCTCGGCTCGCTGCAACCTCTGCCTCCTGGGTTCAAGCGATTCTCCCTCCTCAGCCTCCTGAGTAACTGGGATTACAGGTGCCCATCATCATGCCTGGCTATTTTTGTTTTTTCGTATTTTTAGTAGAGATGGGGTTTCACCATGTTGTTGACCAGTTCGCTGGTCTCAAATACCTGACCTCAGGTGATCCACCCACCTCGGCCTCCAAGAGTGCTGGGATTACAGGTGCGAGCCACTGTGCCTGGCCTCCAATGTACTTTACAGCCTCACTTCTCTCTGTCCTTGCCTAGAGCTTCCTCTATTTCCTTTCCTACCCAGGTACTCTCTCCGTCTTCTTTGTCTGGCTCTTTCCATTGGCCAACGTGCATTTATCCTTTAGAATCAGCTTTGACATCAATTTTTCCGAGAAACCTTCCATGACTCTCCAATAATGGGTTAGGATCTTCTCCTCTAGGCTTTCATAGAACCCTGATGTTTCTCAGAGCAACTATCCGATTCTTGACCCTCTGTTCCATTAGACCAATAACTCTGGGAAGGAAAGAAGCCTGACTTACTCATTTGTATCTCTGTATTATACAATGATTAATGCATAATAGGCTCCTATTAATAATTTAAAAATTTGCTTAGTGAAAAGATGAATAAAGTAAATGAACTAGTAAATGAATTAATGAGTGAATAGATGAATTAATGAATGAACTGTATGTGGTCAGGAGTTCAGCTGAGACAATTGCCCTGGGTTTTCCTCATGTTCTCAGGGCCTGGCCTCCCAGGGGTGTTTGAAATTGGGAATAACTTGAGAATTATCATTAATTTACATTCAGGAAAATTCAGAAAAACTCTCTGAAGATGAATAATGCCCTTAATCCCAGCACTTTGGGAGGCCGAGACGGGCGGATCACGAGGTCAGGAGATCGAGACCATCCTGGCTAACACGGTGAAACCCCGTCTCTACTAAGAAATACAAAAAACTAGCCAGGCGAGGTGGCGGGCGCCTGTAGTCCCAGCTACTTGGGAGGCTGAGGCCGGAGAATGGCATGAACCCGGGAGGCGGAGCTTGCAGTGAGCTGAGATCCGGCCACTGCACTCCAGCCTGGGCTACAGAGTGAGACTCCGTCTCAAAAAAAAAAAAAAAAAAAAAAAAAAATCACTTTCCAGTGTCCAAGAATTGCACCAACATTGGTGGTAAGATGTGGAACACAGTTTTCTATTAGTGTTTTTCTATAGATTTGTAAATTGTTTCTCTTGAATACTTTTATCAGGGGATTTCATGCAAAAGTCAGGGACCAGAGCTGGTGCATATTCGTAAAATGCAGGCAAATTCACTGTTAGTTTCTTCATATGTCAGGAGTACTTCTTCCTCTTATGTTTGTTTTTTCCCCTTTTCAATTCTTTAAATCATGTTCACTGAGCAGAATTATTATGCCTTCTTCTTTTTCATGTACAACCCCTTTGCTTTATTTATATTGTGGTTCTTACCGCATAGGACTTGATGCTCTGCTGGTAGTGTCGCTTAACACAACTGCTCATCATGAGTTTTCTAGCTTTGAATTTGGAAAAGGATTCAATTACCGGACTCATCTGACTATTGGAATGAGAGAGCTGGGCAAAAAACTATCACAGTACCTGGTGAGTTGTTGAACAAAATCCCCAGTTGTTCAAAATGCCATGGGAACTAAATTGGAATCTTGATGAGAACTTTCAAAGACTGCCTTTGTTTACCCCTACTAAATTAAGGGCATGGTCCTTAGTATATAAAAATGTGTGGAAGACCACAGCATAGTATTTTGTTTTTACGTATTCTTTCATTCTTTGTCATCTCACTAAATGAATGCATAAGGAACTAAAAAACCAACCAACTCATAACTGAATTAAAAAACCCCCAACTGTGTTGCAGAAATTCCAGGAAACAGAAGACTGTCAACCAGAAACCAACAAGTCTTAGGCAAAGTTGGGTCATGGCCATCCACATACTGGATGCCCTGTCTATAAACAGAGGTCATTTCCTTTGGAGAGGCGATGTTGCCAGTGCAGTGCCTGGCACCCTCTCTGCAGTGTTAAATTCAGAAAGCACCTCTTATTCTCTGCAACCCCTCATCCAAAGGGAGAAGATGGGCTTGTAGGTGGTGGATTATGATTTGTATGAGTACAATTCTTATGAAATAAAGTTTCTGACAATTGTTATTCACTTAGCTTTACTTTTTTTTCCCCAGGGAAACATTGCAGAAAGGACTTGCTGCTACACATTCTGCAAATGTCCAGGAATTCCAGGACCTCATGGGACCCGAGGACCACAAGCCATGAAGGTGCCACTCACCTGTGATACTATTTTATCTAATGTGCTTTGATTTGGTACGGGTAGGACTGAGACTGACTGACTGATTTTACAACCTTCACTCCATGCTAATGGAATTCCTTTGGACATTTCATATGACTTTTTTGGTATAAAATCCAGGTCAGGAGAGCTCACTTTTGATACTGCTAGCAAGAATAACTCCCTTTTCTCTTACATACCCTTGGCGATGTTGCTTCTTGGTTTCGCAATTTATACTTTTGTACTTGCTTTAGAAAGTTTGAAAGGTGATAAGAAGTAAAAAATAGTGGAGATGAAACTGGGTGTAGTAGCTTGCACTGGTAATCCCAGCTACTTGGGAGGCTGAGGTGGGAAGATCACTTGATTGTTCAAGACCGGCCAGGGCAACATAATGAGACCCTATTGCCTTAAAAATAAGTAAATAAGTAAATAAATAAATAAATAAGAATTGTGCTTCATCAGCAACAGAATGAGATTGAACCACAAAACGATCATAGCATTGCAGATTCATAGCCCTTTAAAACACAAATTATAAAATATTATACAATAATAGGATGAATAAATATGTCATGATATTTTCAATAATATATGCCAATGAAAATTAATGAACTACAGCTACACACAACAACATGAATAACTTTTACTAACAAGGTAATGACCAAAAGAAAAGCAAAACACAGAATACGTGTGGTAAAATTCCATTTATTAAAAGATATTATATCTAGGGAGGAATACTTAACTGGTGAAGTATTCTTAAAAGGCAAGAAACTATTATCAGAAGTCAGGAGTGCCCTTGTGGAGAGGGGCCAGGGGTGAATTGTGACTTGGGACAGGCGCTGTGCTTGGGACCAATAATGCTCTATTTCTTGACCTGCGTGGTGGCTACATATACCTTATATATAAAAATTATAAGATTATTCTATAAAGTTACTTTATAATAATTAAACTATACACTCATATTTTATATACTTTTATGTACGTTTCAAGTGGATTTTAGGTATCACAATAAAAATGAAGTTTTTCTTTAAAAAAAGAGATCAACAATGCTTGCTCATGAGTTCTGCACTGTCCATCCTTATGGAAGGACAATTTATATTGAACTTTTTACTGCACTGTGATGTTTTGTTTAGCACAGTGTTTTCCATTACTTTGCTCAGGTCAATATTAGAATTATGTTCCAGAAGCACAAACACCCTGGTATATGATCAGCCAGCTGGGCCTGTGTTAGAGGGTGGGGAAAGCAAACCCAAATGAAATGTTTGCCACAGGTAAGCCATGACACAGTTAAACCACACGTGGCTAAGGGAGAGATGACTGCAATTAAAATATATGCAGTCTTGTTGAAAGTGCCTATTCTTCCTTGAGCTCTCAAAATAGCAGAACAAAATAAAATAATCCCTTTGGAAATGCTATAGGTTTGTCTGCTAAAAGGGTTGTGGCTGGCGCGACTGTCCTCCCTGCAAATCACTCAGGCACAGGTGTGGCTCTGTGGGCCTCATCTGCTGGTGGGTTCCAAAAGTCAGCCTCCCGCAAGGATTAGGAGTGTCGCCTCCTGCAGAGGGGCTTCAGAGCTGAGTGCAAGGACAAAAGCCAGCTCCAGATGTTGTCAGATTCTCCCCAAACTCACGGCCACATCTGCAAAAACTGCAACCAAGTTGGAGGAAGGGACTCGCTTAGAATGCCTAATGATTTCACAAGTTTGACTTGATGGGGGGGGGGTGACTACAATTTATTGTTCTGTCTTTCTTCCCAGGGTTCTCAAGGTCTAAAAGGCAGCAAAGGACACAGGGGAGAGGACGGAGACCCCGTAAGTTTTTATGATTCCCCCTCACCCCCCTGCCACTATACACACACTGTACACACACATACACTCACACACACACACTTACTTTCTTTTTCATTAAAGGTTATTTTCATACAAAAGGGGTAGATGGAGTTTTGTTTATATGTTTATTTTTATATGTTTATGTTTATTTTGTTTATATGTTGATTTTTGTGCATTTTTTTGGGAAGAAGGGTTGCCTTTCTTTTCATTTTTCCTTGTCTGAATTATGAGGCAATTACTAAGTCTAAGTTTGGGGTAAGGAGGGAACAGGCTTACACATGTAGCCTGGCATGTTTTTATTGGGCACCCTCCTTTCTACCCCCAAGCAAGGCACAGCAGGTTATCTGCCAGGGAGCTCTCTTTAGACCTAAAACCCAGTGCTTAGTACATGGCTTTGGGCCAAGGCCGGAGTATACTCCCTTCCATGGAAAGGGAAGAGGGCAAGGCATCCCTCAAGATGGGAGGCATGGCTTCATGGTCAAACGCTGCACAGAGGTTTGCAGATCTCCATGTTTAAAACCAGAACTCTCACTTTCTCGTGAATCAAATTATGAGAAAGAATTTGAAGAAACGGAAATCACTTACGTGCCTCTGTTTGGGATGGAAAAAGTTCAGAAAACATCCAGACTGGATTTCTGTCACCTTAGATCAAGGCCAGTTCCTCATCTGGGCAGCAAGTTATAAGGATTGAAAGCAAAGACTCTAGAGTCAGATGCTAAGAGTTGGCCTAGATGTGGGTCCTTGAACAAGATACCTAACTTCTTGACCCTCTGTTTTCTCATCTGCAAGCAATTACAAATTCCACTACAATCTAATGGCTGACCTAGTTTACAAAATGACCACTAAGGGGGTGCTGTGAATCACCTACTCTGCACCCTCCGAGGGTTCTTGGAGACTACCAAACTAGCATGAGAGTGCTTTCAGTGTGGGGAATAGTGTCACCCACCTGCCTGGCCGAGCCCACCACTGGCAGAAAGTCCAGGCAATGGGAAGCCATAGGGCTAAGGTACCTCTCAGCAACCTGTGGCCATGGGCAAGGCCTCCTCCTTTTGCAGGGAAGGATCCTCAGAATAAAGAAAGCAAAGCAGGATGAAGGCAAATCCTTTCTCCCTCTCTTACTGGCAAAGCAAGAATTAAGCTCATTACTAATTAATTATTCATGCAGCAAAATGGGAACACCTGTTATGCACCTAGACATGAACCAGTCACAAGGGACATGATGGTGAAAGACACGGTTGAGGTTCCTGCCCTCAAAAAGCACAAAACTGTTCCTTTCTTAAGATCCATTTTACTTTAGCATTTATCTGTATTTAAATATTTCCTTGGAGAAGCAGGGTTGTTGGGAGACACAGAAATCATTGACCTTCAGTGCTCATCCCTGCACGGATAGTCTGACTTTGGGGGTCTTTAACCTGGTGATTCCTCTTGTGAGGACTGGCTTTTCTCACCTTTGCTTTCTCATTCTCCTAGTAGTGTCACTTTCCAGCAACTGTTTCTACTCAGCAGCAGTACCCTAGCACTGACTTGTGAGTCTACTGTCAGTAATGCTGACTCTCCCAGTATAGCATTAGGGCCCTAGATGAAATTACTGGAGTCTTGGAATGTGGCTACAAAGTGCAGCCACTGTGCTGTTTGATCAGGTAGGGAAGTGGCTGAGCTCTTCTTGCACCTTTTTGTGATCTTGGGTCCATAAAAAGCTCTGAAGATTAACAGGAAACATGTTTGAATATAGAGGGGAAAAACAGACGTAAATGAGTGAGGTTGAAGAGAATGCACTTTTTCTAAAGCTCATAGTGCCCATGTGCTTTGTCTTAACTCTGAAAATAAACCACTGGCAGCTTCTGGCAAAAACATCACGTTGGGTACCTGTCTGTGCTCCTTTTCTTAGGGAGTACGAGAAGACGCAGGACCCCAAGGAGATAGAGGGATTGCAGGATGTCCAGGGGAGCAGGGTGAGAAGGTAAGGCTCTTCTGTAAATGTTATTTCCAATTCTCTATAACATTCTCTCCCTCTCTTTCCCCATTCCTTTCCTCCCTTGTTTTCTCTCTTCCATCACTCCTCTCTCTTTTCCTTTATCCAGTTATATCGATGAGTTTTCCTGTCTGCAGATTAATTCTGCTTTTTAATAATGTCAAGGAGTCTTTAGCATTAATAAATTCCATCTCTAACCTCTTTGTAGGTGTATAGCTCATAACAAGTAAAGAAATACATGCTCACTCACTTTAGAGAGGCAGTCTTTGAATCCACACTCTGTCTTTGATATGTCAGTGAGAGATATTTCATCTTTTGCAGGGACCCAGAGGATTTTCTGGACCTCAGGTACTGGAGTTTTTTCTTAGTTTAATTTGATTTCCAAATGGGATTAGTTTCCCAATAAGCGTGTGGCAGAGACCTGCTTTTACCTAACAGCTGTCTATTGTCGTCTCTCAGGGAGGACATGGAGACGATGGGATTGATGGACTTGATGGGGAAGAGGTAAGCCATACTTCTTTAAGTATTATAAAACTGTCATGAGGCTGCTAAAATTTTTTTAAGTAGCAATTTTGTTTTTCTTGTCTTCTTTTAGGGCTCTCATGGATTTCCTGGAATAAAAGGAGAAAAAGGTGATCCAGGATCTCAGGTAACACTTTTCCTTTCAATACATCGAAGAAGGAGAATTTGGTGACAGAGACAGTCTTAACGGCTGTGTGTCAGTGGTTATAGGGGATAAAATTTACAACTGACTTAACCACATAATGAAGGCCTATTAATACTGAATATGTGCTGCATATCTGATTGGAGCAAGGGGGTAACTATGTAATTTTCAAGAATTTCCACCTAGAAAAATTTAGCACACACGAGGTTATTCTATGGGCATCTTTCTCATGTATGAAAATGAATGCTTTTACCTGTCAGTGGTTTCTTTTGTTCATTTGTTTTTTACCACAACATTTCCGTCAATGTCAGTAATTTCTGTGTTGTCTTTATTATGTCAGAAAAAAAAAGCAAGAGAAAGAGACAAAATTATTTTGGTGGCTGTGGTGGCAAATCACTGTGAAACATTTTTTAACTTTACATTTATTTCAACACTCATTAATGTGTGTCTACTTGATTTCAAGCAGCTCTACTTTTATGTTCTGATCCATTTATTTATGAAATATTTTTGAGCACCTGTCATTTGTCAGGCTTGTCATGTGCCAGACACCTGTCATTGGCCAGGCATATATTCTTATTTAATAAGAATCAGAGGTGAACCACACAGCCCTTGTCTTCAAAGATCCCACAGTATAGTTGGAGAGACAGATACATCAATAGAATTACATAAAATGTGATTGAGGTCATGTTTTAGATATTTACATGGGAGTCCAGAGAAGAGCATGTAACTCAGCCTAGGGGCAGGGGTTGTCCAGAAAATCTTCTTGGAGGAAATGACCTCTGAACTGAAGAGAACAGGAATTCAGCAAGGCAAAGATGTGGAGGAAGGGCATTCCAGACAGAGGGAGTAGCATAAGCAAAAACATGAGGGTTCAGGGCACTGCCAAGTTTTTCTTCCTGGAGGGAGCATTAGAATACAGGCACTGGGAGGTGAGGTTCAAGACATGGTGGGGAGAGATCAAGAGATTGGGAGGGCACTAGCGAGCGATGTGGAAGAGCTTGGTTTTTAACCATAAGACAATGGGGAGCCTTTGAAAGATTTTAAGCAGAAGAATCACAATCAGATTTACATTTTAGAAATATTACTTGCAGTAATGTGGACAATATTTTGGAGATGACATAGATGCAAGGCAAAGATGAGAGGTAGATCTGTAGAAATCAGGTGAGAAGTGATGAAGCCTTCAAGTAAAGCAATGATAGTGAGAACAGACACAAAATATGCTAAAGTTGTAGCAGGGCTCAGACTGAAGCGAGGCTAACAGGACACCTAAGGTGCAAAAGGGGCAGAATTATGTGGAGTAAATACCTACCTCAATTCTGCATCCTAGGTGCCTCTCTCATCTCACACTAGTCCTGGTTCTAGGACCTGAAATCTCCAGATATAGGCGACTAGAGGAATAGGAAATAGAGAGTCAGTCAATATGCCTGCAAGGATCCTGGCTTGGGCAAGTTTAATTGGAAATAATTAGGTTTGAGATGACAATGGAACATGTTATGGGAAGTCAGGGAAGCCGAATGGAGGGGCTGGCTGAAGCCACGGCAGAAGAACATAAATTGTGAAGATTTTGTGGACATTTATCACTTCCCCAATCAATACTCTTATAATTTCTTATGACTATCTTTACTTTAATCTCTTAATCCCATCATCTTTGTAAGCTGAGGATGTATGTTGCCTCAGGACCCTGTGATGATTGCATTATCTGCACAAATTGTTTGTAAAGCATGTGTGTTTGAACAATATGAAATGAGCACCTTGAAATGAACAGGATAACAGCTATTTTCAGGGAACAAGGGAAATAACCATGAAGTCTGACTGCCTGCGGGGCTGGACAGAAGAGAGTCATGTTTCTCTTCTTTCAGAAAGCGAATAGGAGAAATATCGCTGAATTATTTTCTCAGCAAGGAATAACCCTGGGAAATCGAATGCATTCCCAGGGGGAGGTCTCTAAAATGGCCGCTCTGGGAGTGTCTGTCATATGGAGTTGTAGATAAGGGATGAAATATGCCCTCATCTCCTGTAGCATCCCCAGGCTTGCTAGGATTAGGAAATTCCAGCCTGGCGAATTCTAGTCAGATCGGTTGTCTGCTTGCAAACCCCGTTTCCTGTTAAGATGTTTATCAATGACAATGTGTGCCCAGCAGGACATGGATCTTCATCAGTAATTCTAGTTTCACCCTGGCCTTGTGATCTCACTCTGCCTCTTTGCCCTCGTGATATTTTATTGCTTTTGAAGCATGTGGTCTCTGTGACCCACTCCCTATTCGTACACCCCTCCCCTTTTGAAACCCCTAATAAAAACTTGCTGGTTTTGCGGCTCAGGGGGCATCATGGAACCTGCCGACATGTGATGTCACCCCGGACACCCAGCTTTAAAATTTCTCTCTTTTGTATTCTTTCCCCTTCTTTATCAGACCAGCCAACACTTAGGGAAAATAGAAAAGAACGTATGTTGAAATATTGGGGGCTGGTTCCCCCAATAGAACATCCTTATGGAAGTTTCCAGTGGGCAATTTAATAACAAATGTTAGAAGTTGTTAGACTGGCTAGGATGTCCAATATCATAGCCACTAACCACATGTGATTATTTAAAGTTAAATTTTAATTAATTAAGAAATTAAGCTTTTTAGTGGCATTGATTACATTTTAAGTGCTTAATAGCCACATATGGCTAATGGCTACCATATCGATGAATGCAGATATAGAACATTTTCATCACTGCAGAAACTCCTATTGGACAGTGCTATGTTAGACCATGAGAAGTTTACCAGTTTCTGAGCCTCAGTACAAATAATCCTGACCATAGGCTTAAAACTGGACTTAGTACTGCTTGAGAAATCTAAGGGAATCTGACTGTGATGAAGGACAAAGAGCATTTTATCTGATTAACCCCCCTACACACAAAACTTCACATTTAACACCATTATACAAACCTCTTACAAGCTAACTCAGAAATTTGTTTCATTTTTTTCAGGGCAGCCCAGGTTCCAGAGGTGCTCCTGGGCAGTATGGAGAGAAGGGCTTCCCAGGAGATCCAGTAAGTTTTCAGGGCCCAACTGGCCCTGAATTTTATACTTGCTCCACAGGTCCTATCTTCTTTCCCTTTGTGTTTCCTGCTACCCTGTAGGCACATGCTTGTCTTAGGAGTAGAGGTGATAGGTGTTGGCTGAGGCTTTGGGAAAAGTCTGTTTGCATCTTATCTGGGTTAGGGCCATCTTCTGAGTCCTTATGGTACGTTGAGACTTTCTGCTTCCTTTGGGAGAACATTTCCATAGCTTTATTTATTGGACTTCTAATCTTGCAGACCTATAGATTCACTATTTGCAGACTCAGTTACAGGGGAATCTTTTTACACCCTTGAGGGAATAGCCTAAGAATGTTTGAACCAGTGCACCAGTGAAGCTGCCATCATAGAAAAGGGAAAATCTCAATGTAGCAAGAACTCTTTTAATTATTTATTTATTACCAAATCTTCAAACTTGAGGAAGTACTGCTTTTATTTTTTTTCCAAAATCCTGCAAGTTTCAAATGTGAAAAATTTTCTCACACCTCTTATACCTTGACCCAAATTAGCTTAGTACTTGAACATCATACCATTTTGGAGAAAAAGCTGGTATTTCTGGATTCTAAACTACTTTTAAAAATCTTTCTTTAGGGTAATCCAGGACAAAACAGTAACATCAAAGGACAAAAGGGCTCCAAAGGAGAACAAGGAAGACAAGTAATTTGATCTATTTTATCTATGAGTTGATTAATTCTGTTATTGATCCAAGTAAATTTAGTAAGATATGTAACCTTTCTGTAATTGAACAAATGCTCTTAAGACCACATTTAAAAGACCTTTATTTTTTGGTATGCATATTTGTAGTAGGATACACTTTTATGAGCAAAATTATGAAGTTTCTGGCAAGTGATATTATTTGGGAAAATGTAGTAGCAGTGCATGTTGCTATGCTTTTTTCTTCTTTAAAGGACGTGTATAACTGACTGTTAATATGCAGAATGATCACAGTATGACATGTTTATTCTGCCATTTTAATAGTGCTTGAGGTTTTGATGCTGATGCCTTTATGATTTATTCAGAATTTTTGCCTTTTGATCTTGAGGGAATTATTATATTTTTAGGGTAGAACTGGACAGAAAGGGGTGCAAGGCAGTCCTAGTTCCACAGGAAGCAGGGTAAGTATTTCTGTGGACATTTATTTCCCCTCCTTACCACTTGAAGATGACAGAGGCATTCAGAATATTTGTTGCACAGAGTTGACTGATTCAGGGCTGAAATATTTTTCAGGGCTTCTCCCTCTTGACACTATTGAAATTTGGGGCCAGATAATTATTTCTTGTGAATGGCTATGCTATGCATTGCCAGATGTTTTGCAGCATCCCTGGTCTCTACCCACTAGTATCAGCAGCACCACCCCTCCCCACTGCCCACTGGTGACATTCAAAAATGTCTGTAAATATTGTCAGATATCTGTGGTGGGTATAGTAGTGGTGGACTTGAGAGGCAAAATCACCCCTGGTTGAGAAACACTGAAATATAGTCGGCCTTTCCCTTTCCACCTTCCAGGTGTTTTGGGATGTCTTTGAAGAGAGCCAATGATTTTAACACAAAAGCTCTCCTTTGGTAGCTTACATAAGAATGTTATGAACTAGGTAAATATACTTTCTCTTTACATGTTGCCAATGAGAAAGAGGACTCATGAATAAATTCTTCCTGAATGGACCAAAGCACTGGCAATTAGGGTCAAGTGGCAACCTTGAGGTGCTGGCATAACTTTACAGCATCCCATATTATACCAAGCCTGTCACAGCAAAAAACGGAGACATTGGACTTCTCTATCTTTTTAAAAGGAACAACCAAGAAATAGCCTTTCTTTCTGTGGACTACTGAAGCTAGAAGTGATATTTATAATGTATTAAAAACTCCTCTCTCATGCGCTTAGCATGGACATCATTAAAAGAGAATAATGGACAAAGTCCTAGATTTGGCTCTGAGTTTTGTTCAAGAAGGAATTGAAAATGCTTGGATTTCTTTTCTAGTACAAATTTGGAATCTTCTCATTATTTTGAAGGCTGTGGCTGATTGCCCTTCTCTCTGGGATAGATGGTGAAGAAATGTGTTTTTATACCACTTGCCTTTGTTTATCTTGAACCACAGTTCTTGAAGGAGAAGAGCTGGAGTTGGAAGGGGTTAGGCTTCCCAAAGCTTCTGGTAAAATCTTTGGGACTTTGCCATTTTCTTCACACGAGAGAATTAAAATGTAATAAGAGGAAACAGTAGAGCAGCAAGATGAGCTAAATGCTATAAATTTTAAAGATAAGTGTGTATTTTTGTTGGTTTAAGAGGAAATACTTTTAGTTTAAAATAGCTTTATAACTGACACATCAATCAGGTACTTTAAAAAAAGAGATGCCAGGAGTGGTGTAGGCAATAAATCATGGACAAACCAGCCAATTACCTTTAAGTCATTCTAAGGACATGAGGCTCTCGGCTCCTTCCTCATCTTCTACCCATTTCCCTGCTGACCTCCTCCTTTGTAATTTCTTTTCTCCTGAATTAAACAAGGTAACATTGATATAAAACAACATCAGGTTTTCTACCCTCTCCCCCAACTTTCCGATGCAGAATAGAATTCTCTGTGAGGGCGGGAGCATCTTAAGTGGATGATAAATTTTAAACAACATAAGCCAATCCAAGACATTGCCTTCTATGTGACAGAATTTCAACTTATGTAAATTAATTGTTTTACCTGTTGTTGCCAAAACAGTGGATCCACACACTGAAAACCACACTGGAATCCACATTCCAGGCCCTATGCTTTTTGCCTGCCATCCACAAAGAATACTTCTATAGCATCTATTTTGCACCAGGTCTTGCTCAGATCACATTCAAATATTAATTCATTTAATCCTCATAACATACCTGTGAGGTAGATACTATTATTATATCCATTTTTTACAAATGAAAAAAATCAAGAAACCTTGGGCAAGCTGCCCAAGGTCACAAGAGCTAGTAAGTGGCACAGCTGGGATTTGAATTCAATCCGTCTCCCTCCAGAGTCTGGGCTGTTAACCACACTGGGTGAGGTTTATTGGGCAATTTCCCTTTGCCACACAGGCTTTAAAGAACAAAACTGAGCTCAAGTCTGCCTGACTTTTAAGGACATATCTATAACCATTGTGCATACAGTCTGTTACACAGAATACACATTATTTTATCCTTGCTTTTTAATGAAGACAGAATTGTGATGTCATGGGAACCGTAGCCTCAATCTTTGTTTACTGTCTCTTCTCTGCTTTTTTATGTCAAGAGCTTTGGAGATTGATTCTGGGTACAAATAGCTGAAAAGTTTCAATGGGTAACTTCTTTCGAAGAGGATTTGCATCTTAAAAGCAAAAAGCCCCTTGAATCAAGGGGCAGAACCTCAGTGGAATCACTGTAAGCACTAGCCAACCTGGTGGAGCTGACACTTGATCTGGTAGTTTATTCTAAGGACCTTCAGAAGGTGGGCAGTTGAAAGAAAACAGCAGTTCTAAAATAATTTCCATGGCTACCTTTCTGAATAAATGAATGAAGGAATAGAATTTTTTAAAAAATACTTGCTTTGTACCTAAAGTAATCATAGTTGTTTATCACAACACTAAGTGAATTGGTGGTCAAGATGTTCCACGGCTCTCTCAAAGAAGCAAGGACAGGGGTTGAGGGGGTGATATGAGGGTGCAAATCTTATTCTTGCTGTTTAGGGATAAGGAAGTTAGGATCTGGGGCCTGAATCCTTTTCCCATTTGGTTACCCTCTGGAAAGGAGACTGTGTGACAACCACGAGGTAGAGGGCCTGAGCTGGCAATGTGAACTTGCTTCCGGATAGGCGCAGACAGAGATTTGGGCTTCAGGGATCAGCCAGGCTTTTTTGTCCTCTGTTGAATCCAGTGGTAGCCATTTGGACATTTGGATCACCATAGTTGAGCAGACCCCATCAGCCATTTATTTCTTGTAGAATTCTATAGACACTAGCCCCAGTGGGCCCATACGAGACACTAAATCTAGAAATTTTTTACCTTCTCCCAAGATACAATCACGGGCCCAGGACAGAGAGAAAGGGATGTGCCACAGCTCTTCTCCCGTGGGAAAGCTCTGATTAGCAGACAGTTCTTTTTGGAATTTGCTGGAGATGGAAATACAGAAGACAGGATCTTCAGGATGATTTGATTCTCTAAACAGCCTCCTGGATAATTGTTAGAGGCTGTCAGACTGGAACTGGGTCTGTAATGACTTTTAGATTGGTTTGCAATCAATCCTCCAAATGTTAGTCTGTAATTAAGTGCCCAGTGTGAAAGCTTGTCTATGGAAAACACCTCAGGGAAACTGTTTCTATGAGCTGCTCATTACTTATGTCAATCAGAGAATGAAAGAGGCTGATTTGCCTCAAGGAACCCCTCCATTCAGAGATCCACATACTAACATTTTGCCTTTTCTGTCCCAGGGAAGAGAAGGTCGAAGGGGACTCCAAGGTGTCTCAGTATGTAACCTTTACTTCCTCTTCTCTGTGGTTGATGGGACCAAGGACGTTTCTCCCATGTAGGTGGTGCTGGGAATCAAATCAGTAAGCATTTGACAAGGGTAGAGGAAGTGCCCAGTAGTGGACATTATCCCCACTGACCCAATGATCACTGCAGCTCCCAGGAACAGAACAGTCCTAAGGAAAAGCCTGCCTGATAGATACCTGGTAGACAGGCAGAACCTGTGCAATTCCAAATATTGTGCGTTTGACTGCTCTTCATGTGCTTTGGGAATCAGCTTCAAGAGGTAAAAATTCCTTATTGGAATAAGAAACAAGTTTATGTTCATTCCTTAGACAGTCTAGAACAGTAAAATCCTAGGCCAAGTAGAGGGTGAGCCATGAGTCAGACAAAATAGTACCTATTTCTGACGTACACACTATAAAGAGAAAATCTATATGGAAACAATGTGTAGAAAATCTTGACACTGGAAATTCTTGTTCATCAGGGAGAACCAGGAAATCCTGGACCTACAGGCACATTGGGAGCTGAAGGATTACAAGGCCCACAGGTGTGTTGGAATATTTTGTAAATATTGATAAATGCTGTAAAGTTATTCTGATGGGAAGAAGGCAGGTATTTCTGTATAAAAATAAATAACTGAGAATCTGCCCCCTGCCCTATTTTGCATTCCCCATCATGGGGTGGGGGATGATTTTGTTCCATCAAACTTGATTCATTATTTGCAGGTCACTAATAAGCCTTTGTAGGGGAAAGATGTGCTCTTGTGCTCACCTGGAATTGTGTCTTCATATTAGTAATAATGAATGATTAATACCTTCATATTACATTAGTAATTAACACCAGGATCAACAAATTGATTTTCCATAGCTGGAGTCCTGCATATACAGGCTCCTACAAAGGAAAATTAGTTGGAAGTTGGAAACTGCTACTTGACTTGCCTAAAGCTAACTCTACAGGGGTATCAGTATTTCTGAAATATGACTGATAGGGCTTTCTGTGAGCCATTTGCATCTTTCATGGTCATATCATTGGTAATATGAGCATCGGAAGTCAGCATCATAGTCTTGCTTCCCTCCATGCCAGAAGGGGAAGCTGTGGTCATTCTGCACATTCTGTAGCTTTGTAACACATTGTTGTTTAGTCGTCTTATGAAGCCCACTTTACATGAAGCCCAACTTAAGCCTGGACTTGTATGGAAGGGCCTGTGTAGCTGTGCCTATTCTAAGGTCTTCCCAGGAATTCATTTTTTTTTTTTTCTAGAAAGTTCAGATATTAGGACCAAATTGGAATTTGGGATTCTCTTGAGTGGTTCTGGGGTCCCTGAACCAAACCATGAGCTAGCAGTTTCTCTAGATTGGCTAGGGATGGGACCAGTCTAGATCCATTCCCAGGCTTTGGAGTGGATGTGGGGGTGGGAATGACAGTTACTTCAGATACCTCAGACATCCAAGCGTCCCTTTGACATTGAGACAGTGAATCAAGGCTCACCTGGTGGCTCCTGGGCAGCCCAGGGCCGTTTCACAGCTGATACTTCAATAGGAAGAAACGTTTTTGCTTCTATATGAGAGAACCACATGAGAACAATGTGTTTGATGGCAAATATGGCAGAAAAATAGACTTTGATTCTTCTGATCAGGGTCTGCTGCTAAGATGCCCTTTTGTGCTAACTTGAAACAACTTTACTCTCTATTTTACACATTGATAAGGGCTTTGGCTCAGGTAACCCGTCCCTTTAAAGGAATTCATCTGACTGTTGTTTGCATCTTACTTCCTTTTCTTATAGGTTTCATTTCCTGCTTTGGCCTATTTTTATTTCCTCTGTAGGAGAGGGATGAAGGTCTTATTTCCAGGCAGGGAATTCCTTAAAAAGATCTGGACCACTGAGTCCACTGGGCCTGTCCTCAATTACTCTTAACACATGCTTAATCTCAGGGTTAAAAGGCTGTGGGAAGGGTTGGATCATTGCTTTTCTGCAGGATGTTTCAAAAGAAACACTGAGAAGTAAGCTTTCATTGACATCATTGCATTATATTTCCTTTATTACCACTAAAGGGGTCACAGGGAAATCCTGGCAGGAAAGGAGAAAAAGGAAGCCAGGGGCACAAAGGACCTCAGGTAAGTGACAGAGACATTAGGCTCAATGACTCTCAACAATTATTTTCCTCTTACTGCAAAACAATCTTCACATATAATTTTTTGTATTATTTACATATACATTATTTCATTTCTGGATTATCTGGGGCAAAATTTTAGCACAGTTCAGATTCCTCATACATAGCTAAAGCACTCCTCTTTCTCCTTCACTGGGGTTTTACTCTGAAAGCACAGATCCATTTCATCAGCCTAAAGAAAGCATTTGGAAGAATACAAATATTGCCCAATCATAACATTTCCTCCAAAAACTGATACATTATTCTGCTTTTTCTAACTTTTAAAATTTATACGTGCTATGCACATATATCTCCCTTGACTACAGATATTTAAAATTGACTGTACAAAGATCCCTCGCTACTCAAAACTACTTGATTCCTACATTCACCTCTTGAATTCATTATCTGAATCTGTTTTTTTCCTGAGAAATAATAGTTTGGATGGCAAAGGATTCATAGGAAAAATGTTCTAAATCTATTCAGTTCTGCTCAGACAGCGAGAGTTCACAAGGCAAGGGATACCCATATTTCTATATTCCTAGCATGTGTGGTCAGTTATCTTTCGGATAATATGTGTGCAAAAGACACTTCTGCCCATTTTTTTATTGGAAAGCTGAAACATATCCCACATGCCGTTATGTATACGCCTGTGGTACGGTGCACAAAGGTGGCAGCAAAGTGTCTTGTTCTAAAATAATCAGTGCATTATGACAATTTCCCCACATTTGAAAATAGCATGTGTTGACTCAAGGGTGCCTTTTCTTTTTCTCACTAAGCCCCATATGGACTAGTGATGTCCCTGCAGATTAAAACATGTGGTCCTCTAACTAGGACTGGGACCTGAGTCATCTGGTTCAGCCCTGCCATCTGCCTCTCTCCTCCTGAGTGGCTGGATCTTTTGTTAAGGCTGCATCAAGGAGTTGTTGGGAATACCATGAAGGAAAGTGAAGTGTTTCTAATGGCCTTTCTAGGAATTACTATGGTGCCAACTTTTTAGTCTCTAATATTTTTTTCAGGGTTCTCCTGGGCTAATGGGAGCCAAAGGGAGCACTGGAAGACCTGGACTTTTGGGGAAAAAAGTAAATATTATTTCTGTTTTTTAATTCTTTTAAAAAACATATTTTAGATTTAATGGATAATTAATAATTGCATATATGTATGAGGTACAGTGTGATATTTTCTTTTTTTAAATTATACTTTAAGTTCTGGGATACGTGTGCAGAACAGGTAGGTTTGTTACATAGGTATACACGTGCCATGGTGGTTTGCTGCCCCCATTAACCTGTCATCTAGGTTTTAAGCCCCGTATGCATTAGGTATTTGTCCTAATGCTCTCCCTCCCCTTGCCCCCCACACCCTGACAGACCCTAGTGTGTGATGTTTCCCTCCCTGTGTCTATATGTTCCCATTGTTGAACTCCCACTTATGAGTGAGAACATGCAGTGTTTGTTCTGTTCCTGTGTTTGTTTGCTGAGAATGATGGCTTCCAGCTTCATCAATGTCCCTGTAGAGGACATGAATTCCCTCTTGAAAAAAGTAAATGTTATTTGTTATGGATTTCAAGTACAAAAGTACCTCAATTTTCTTCCTGATTTTCATGTTAATTCCTCACATGATTGAATCCAAGCACCATCAGCAAGTCACCAGCATTCCGCTAATGTGTTCTCTTCCTTCCATTGAGCAAAGAGTTTCTAACTGCTGACCTCTCCATGAAGCTGCTGTTTCCCTAGGAGAGAGTGATCTCACCCATCAGAAACAACTCTAAAAGATCGCTTTCACTCCCTGATTTCCTGAATTCAAGAATGCACGTGGTTGCTGAGTTGAGTGCAGGATGGGTGGTGTCAGAACTCAAATCCGTTAGTGCATGCGGTTCTGAAACCACGACTGTCTCTGAGGTGGCTCTGTTGGGGACTGTCAGAGAGCAAACTATTCACCTCATCAGAATCTGACTCCCCTGTTTAAAACCTTTCAATGGCCCCCTCTCCAGGGTCCTGTGACCTGTGCAGCCACACAGGTGGCCTTGCTGAGAAAAACCCCCTGCTGAGTTTAATGCTCTGCTGTCATGGTCTTGAATCTCATTTTTTAAGCAAAGGGCCTGAGTTTTCTTCCTTTTACACTGAGCCCAGCAAATTGTATCATGGGTCTTGGCTTTCCCATGGCCTCCACGAAAATATTCAAACTTTAAGGTAGTTACAGCATAAGTAAATTCTGGGGAGCTAATGTATAACATGGTGACTATAGTTAACAATACAGTATCATATACTCGAAATTTTGCTAAGAGAGTAGATCTTAAATGCTCTCAACATAAAGCAAAAATAAAAAAGGAAAAGTAACAAGATAAGACAATAGACACATTACCTAACTTAACTGTGGCAATCATTTTACAACATGTATGTATATGAAATCATGTTTACACCTTAAACATATGCAGTTTTTTGTCAATAAGGTAGGGAGTCATTTACACGGTCCTTTGCTATTTGCCCCATTTCATTCTAAGGTTTCACTGCTTACCTCCCTCCTGTGTGCCTGCCTCAGGCCTCTCATTAATGCCTTCCCTCTTCCTGGATCACTCTCACCCCTTCCTTGCCCAGTCCCCTGACATACAACTCATCCTTCAGTCCTCAGCTTCTCTGCTCCTTGCCTTTCGGCAGCCTCCTCAGGCCCACCAAATCTGACTTAGACTACCCTTCTGTTTGCTCCCATAGCACCTTGAACCTTATCTCACAATATGATAATTGCCTGTCTAATTATTTCTCTTTCCAGCCAAGTGAGGGCAGGACCACCCCTAATGTGTTTATTTTGCAGTTCAATAAGTAATTGTTGGATAGGCAAATGCGTCAGCAAATGAGTCAACTTTCCCTGGAGTCAATTTTCTACTCTTTGCCTTTTCCTTCAGTCCTTTTATAACACTGGAAAAGCAGCACATCAGTCCAGCTCTGGGCTGTGCTAGGCATCTTCTGCTAGCTATGGAAAAACCATAATTTGTGCCCTACTCTCATCCCCTTAGTGAGCACTGACCCCTCACTGAGAACTTTGAGTCTTCTCATCGAGTGGACAGAACCAGGTTTGATGGTAGGAACCAGGTTTGATTTTACTGATCTGAAGCTCTTCTTGTCCCACTTACTAGGGAGAGCCTGGACTTCTTGGAGATCCAGGGCCAGTGGGGCAAACTGGGCAGCGAGGAAGACAGGTATGAAGTTTTGAAGTCCCTCCCCTCCCCAGATCTGAGTATTCAGTTCCAAGGTAAAGAGAAGGGGTTGACACCATCAGCTCAAGTGTGGAGGGCATGGAAGGTATCTCAGCATCTAGGAAGGTGTGTGAACATTTCTCCCACCTGCTAAAGCTCTCATTCCATAGACAGTCTGTCAATGTGAAGGAGAACAGCAAGCAGGAGAAGGGGGGTAGGCAGAGAGGATAATAGATGAGTTAGAACAGGGCATTTCAATACCTTAACAACCAGCGTGGCCACATAGATGCATATCCTTTGAAAAACAACACCGCCCATTTCTGCTCCCTTCTTGCAAAAGTCTAGGGTGACAATGAGAGATAGAGGAACAGGGCTACGAAATGGGGCATTGCATTTTTAGGCCTGCACTCTGTCCTAATGGCTTTGGCTGTAACAAGATCTCAGCTCATGGAGCAGCCAGTATAGGAACAGTTATTTCATTTTAAAAAAATTAATGTTTATTACAAATGCTATACATAGATATCATAGAAAATTTACCAAGCACAAACATTATTCACAATAGCCAAGAAAATATGGACTCAACCTAAGTATCCATCAATGGATGAAAGGATAAAGAAAATGTGGTATGTATGCATAATGGAATATTATTCAGCCTTTAAAAAGAAGAAAATCTGGTCATTTGTGACAACATGGGTGAATCCAGAGGACATTATGTCAAATGAAATAAACCAGGCATGGAAAGTTAAATACGACAAGATCTCACTTATAGGTGAAACGTAAAAAAAGTCAAAATCATAGAAACAGAGAATTAAAATGGTAGTTACCAGAGGTGGTAACTGGGGAGATGTTGGTCAAAGTATATAAAATTTCAATTAGAAAGAAGGAATAAGTTCAAGAGATCTAGTGTATATCATGGTGACCACAGTTAATAACAATATATCGCATATTTGAAAATTGCAAAAAAAAAAGAAGAAAAAATATGGCAAATAAACATAAGGAGCCAGAGAACAAGTGATTAGGGCAGAGCAAGTTTTTGACTTATGGCTACACCCACAATCCTTTGCCTCCATAAAGGCTTTCAATCTTCCTTCATTGCATTTTCTATCCATAAAATTAAATGCTTGTAGAATGGTCCAGCAAGTCTTAAAAATTGTTTTTTTATGTGATCTAATTTGAAAACATGAATCTAAAAGTAAAGGAAGAAAGAAGGAAGGAAGGAAGAGAGGAAGGAACGAGGGGAAGGGAAGAGAGAGAAGGAAAGAAAATTTACCCAGAATAAAAGATAGGAAAGAAAGAAAAAGTACGTATAATCCATCATTTTGAGCTATTTATCATTATCCTGGAAATTTTTAAAAATCACTCTAAACAACGTATTGTGAGCATATTTTCATGTCATTACATTTTTCCCTCAACATCACTTTTAGTAGCTTCAAAATATTCTACTAAATGCATGTACATTCATTTATTTGACCAATATCTTGTTAATGGTTATTTAGCTTGCTTTCAGTTTTTCACTGTGATAAACAACACAGCAATGAACATTCATGTACCTAACTAAAATTTTGGACAAAGCCATAATGAATTTCTACGTAGAGATTTCTAAAGTAGCATAGCTGGATCAAAGAATATGTACATGTTTCATAAAGGCTTTGCACTCCATTATAAAGTGCCCTTAGGAAAATTCAAACAGTATGTGGATCCACGTGTTATTTTAGAAGAGTGTTTGTTTTAGGGCATCCACAACAACAGGTATTGTCACTTTTTTCCATCTTTACCATTGACAAAAATACGATCTCATTGCAGGGTCAAATTTGCATTGTTTTGTTACCAGTGAGGACGAACATTTTTTCTGTATGTCTATTGACTATTTATAATCCTTCTTCAGAGAGTTCCTCAGCTGTATTGTTTGGATCAGCTCCTAATTTTCTAGGCAAGAAACTGCCACTGACTCCACAAGTCCCGAATGACCACTCCTCTGCTTCCTGCAATGTTTACAGAATGGAACTGGTCAAAGAAGTACAGGGAACATATCAGGGGGTGAGGAAAACACAGCAACACAGGGTTCAAGGTTCACCAGTTAGGCCCCTTCTGCATGGAAGTCCCCAGTGCTTCTCTTTTGACACTGTAATCTCCCCAGTATAGATTAAAATTAATTTCCACTTTTGAGAAATTGAAATAAATTGGTGTGTTTACACAGGGAGATTCTGGCATCCCAGGCTATGGTCAGATGGGACGAAAAGGAATAAAGGTAAATATGGAAAGCAATTATTTTTATTAATTGATGAATCAAACTAAATAATACAAGAAGAAATGATCATACTGCAGAAGTGATATGTTGATGTGTTTTTGTTCTGTGCTGAAAATTATAGGGCCCAAGAGGATTCCCTGGAGATGTGGGGCAGAAGGTATTGTATGCATGACGTTTTGAAATTACCGTGATCTTAACCTTCTACTTGAGAACTGAGATAAACCTGTAGGTCTGAATGAAATGGGAGCAATAAGGAGAAACCCAGGACGGTTGTTTTCCTTGGGCTTCCTGAGGAAAGAACCATATTTAACCCCTATGAATCTTTACATTGGAAAAGATTGTTCTGTCCATCATTGCCTGATGCCTCTGCCTTGAAAGCCTACCTCCGGGTATCCTTTCAAGTTCAGTACTCTCTTCTCTTCTTGATTTTCTGCCTTGGTGATTTCATTCAATATTCTTGGCTTTGGTTGTTGCTATTTGTTCTTCATTATTGTGCTCTTTATTTTCTCTCACGAGAAAGATTACAGTATCCTTCTAATTGGGTTCCTACTTCCATCTTCTCCCTGATTCAGTTAATTCCAAACACTACTGTCCCTTGATTTTTTCCAAAGCATAGCCAAATTATGCAACTTTCCTACTCAAACATCTTCAAGAATTCCTCATTGCCTGCCAGATTGAAATCCATCTTCTTGCTGTAGAAACAGACATACCTTTCATCTCAACCCGAGTAGCTCAAGTTAGGTCTGTTTTATACACTGGAATTCTGTAAAAAGATCTCCCTTTTGAAAAAAAAAAAATGTCCAGAACAATGTCTTCTATATAAGTGATGCTTATATTAAAATATAAAATATGAGTTAAAAATAGAATATCTAATTAATCAAATAAAGTATAGGAAAACTGTCAACTGTTGAATCCTCTTAAAACTGTTTTTAGTGAATTGATTACCAAAAGAGATTCTTAAGTACAAAAGGGTGGAAAAGGGACAATATAAATAACCATTAGGAAGAAAGCCCTCATTGTAGAGGATCAATTTTCCAATTTACTGATAAAGGGAGAAAATTAGCATAATTCAACTTATTGATAAATGTGAAATAAGCATATTGATAAATAACTGTCAAAATTTTTAAAAATCAGAATATATTATTTTCACCTTCAACTTTTTCATAAATGTTTTATGAATTTATAAAGTAATTCATTATTTATTATTTCACATAGCTAATACTCCAAATGTTTTTCTGGGTTTTCAAGCATTTTCTTTGGATATTTTTAGTAACTGGATGACCACTGAATTGATATGTAGATGTAAATATTTATATTATTAGAAAATTTAAAATAGTTTGAAGAATAAGTGTACCAATGACTTAGTTCCAAATGACAGGAAAAGATGACATTAAATATTGCATTGGCCTTCATCAATATATAATTGTGATAATATCAATTAATTTTGAGTTTAGAGAGTTTTTAAAATTCTTTCATAGCAAATACTTCAACATCTTAACTTTTTATATCTGAATCTTCAGGGTGATATTGGTGATCCTGGAATTCCTGGGGGACCTGGACCCAAAGGATTTAGGGGACTAGCAGTAAGTAGCCTATAATTCCAGAAATGATAAATATTCCTTTGGCAGACTTTGGCTTTTATGTTGTAATAATAAACGTGGGATTATTGATTCAACCCGAGGGCATCTGAAATGCCACTTGCTAGCTGTGACCTTCAACACATCTTTTCAGGGTCTCTATTTCTGTAACATAAGAATTGAACTTAGTGATATGTAAGGTCACATTCAGCTCTAAAAGTTTATGGTTCAATAAATCAGAACTATTTTAAAGATTTACAAACTGATAACTTGCTGTTCCAAGAAATGTCAATGCCTTCCAGTCTTTTCTAAGGTGCATATTAAATCCTGGCATATTAACGCTGTGAGTGGAAATGAAGGTGACGGTGGGAAGATGTCCTTCCCACTGTGTCCCTGAGAGTTTCTGACGATTCCACTATACATCACAAGGTCATATGGGCTGTTTTGAGGAAGGCTATTGAGATCTTCTAATTAGCAAAGTGAAGAGTAGAATATTATGCTTACTTACTTAGAAGCAAAATGCTGAGACAAGCAGTCTTTCATTTGAAAGTTTGAGTGCCATATCAGTGGTCACCATCAGTGTGAATAAAGATGCAACTCAATGGATACTTTCCATCTGGCTGGATGAATTTCATTAGTATTCATATCCATCACTTTGAGGTATGAGAATGACCTAACCCACTCATGTCCTCTTATGTGTGTAGGGAATCATTTTTCTTATTTGATCTTTTACAGATGTGAGTTTTCTTATTAGATCTCTGTGTGCCCTCATATATTGCTTTTCCTATTAGCACCAATCCCAATTTATGGCTAATTAAGATTGAAATGCACAGCCAGTGCCAGAACAAAGTATATCACTATTAAAGAGGCTAGGAGGGAAATGGATGTTTACTAGTCATTAAAAATACATTGTTTATATCACAAGCAATTTACCTGACTTCAATTAATAGCTGCTGTCTTTAAAAAATTTTTTTTTTTAATTAGAAAGTCTTATAGAAACTGAAGTAGTCCCCGTAGATAGACAATGTTGAAACTAATGTATTGATATATTCCTATCTGCAGCTCACTGTAGGCTTGAGAGGTGAAGAGGGATCTCAAGGACTCCCAGGCCCTCCTGGACAGAGAGTAAGTGTACCCATAAGAACTAAGTAGGACATAGTAGTTTCCAGTATGTTCCATGGAAAGGGCATAACATTTAAAGTCAAATGCACTGGATTTAAGTCCAGATTCTGCTTTTTACTAGCTGTATGACCCAGTCACTGGGTCCTTCAGTTTATTCGTAAAATGAGGGGATGACATATTCTATCCTAACTACTTCAAAAGGTAGCTGTGAGGATCAGATAATCAAATGTGAATACTCTTTGTAAACTGTAAGGTTTACAAATAGTAATATTACATTGCAAAATAATTAATAGTAAATAAAATATATAAAGTACAATGTAAATAGTTAATATTGGTTAACTCCAGTATTAACTCCAGGTTGATGGAGTTTACCAAAACCACGATTGTTGCCTTCCTATCCTCAAAATTTAGACTTTAGAGAGATTTGGAAATATAGGCGCAACTTCCCCCTATGATTCCATTAAAGAAAAATGGCACCTCTGGAAGCGTTCCCAGGCAGTGTCAGGCATATCTCCCACTGACGAAATAGCCATCTCTCTATTTTAGTGCCTCCCAGGTTGTTGTAATGGTTTAGTTACACGTCTGTCTCTCCTAACAAGCACAGTCAGGTGAGAATTAAATATTGCGAGCACCTGTGTTTTGTGGCGGAGGCCCAGGCAGCATTGTGTAAGGAATGGATAAGCTGCTTATCTTGTTTTGTGCATTGTGAGTTTTTTCTGATTACTTGAAGAGGTTCTTGAACTTGGGACTTTATTATAAAAACAAAAAATATGAATGGTTTTGTGGACAACTGAATCCATGTTAGAATGACAATCAACTAACTTTAAGGATACTCTGATACAATATTTACTTTTTTGGCATTAGGCAATGCGTGAATATTCCTAGTCACGTGAGTGAGAATGTAGTCTCTGGGCCGATCTGGTCTGTTCTGGATTTATCTCCTCAGATTCTGGGGCTCTCATCTGGGGACACCCACATCTTCCTGGTCTTGTGCTTGGCCCAGCTAGTCTGGACTGGAATTTGGCTTGTCTCAGGCTCTTGATCCTCAGCCTCTGCTTAAGAACTTGCTCAAAGTTATTCAAGGGCTCGCTCTTTCAGGACATCCTCTCCATGGTTCTGTGTATTAGCCAGAAACTGTTTATCTCTCTGTTTACATGGTCATGTATTATTTTCTGTTGTCTGCCATAACTTGTAAAAGTAAGAATGACACTACGTGTTTTTGTGGATGAATAATTTCCTGATTTGAGTTAGAAAGTTAGTATGTCCCAATGGGTACAATTAGGGATGTCACAACAGTTCTGGTTAACTCCAGCAATCCACAATAGGCCACGTAGACATTCAGCAGACCTTTAACTGTTTATTGGATGGATGGACCAATGGAGAAGTGACCCAGTTGTCATTTAGGACAGAGGTTCTTATGCCGACATCCCTGGTTGAACCTCTGAGGGACTCGATGAAATTGTACAAGTGTAAGCATGAATCACGTTTTTTTTTTTTTAAGTGAGCATGCAGGCATTCATTAATTGCCCAAGGGAACCTATATATGCAAGTATATTAAGAATCACAGCCAAGGAGAAGCCTGATCCTAATTAATGGAAGTAAGAAGGAGCAAAGAGAAAAGCTCAAGCTGCCAAGAAAGACTGACTGCTTTCAGGAAGTCTTCCTTGATTCATCTCACCAAATTATTTGTTTTGCTTTGGTCCATAATCTATTGGCATTTATGAGCTTATTGTAATGATTTAGTTACACTTCTGTAACTCTTCTTTTATGTAATGTTTATTTTGCTGTGTATTTTGCTGTGTAATTGTCTTTGGGTCTTTCTCATATGTAGAGGCTGTTTCTTATTTCCTGTGTTTTACACTCTTGATGTGTAATATAACTGTTCCTCTGAATTCCAATAAATTACTCTCCTTGGCACTGCCCTTTGGAAAGTATGCTGTTTATAATTTTAAGTATTCTTATGAGAAATGCCTTCCTCTAAGTATTACATCTTTAGTACAGATATCTTTAAGAAATACCTTTGTTTCTTCTTATCACTGAAGAAAAATAATTTCATTAACTTTGGTAGACATTAGCTTACCTGATCTAACACTGAAACAAAAAATTTACACCCTCGATGTGAGTAGAGAAAATACATGGCAATTAATCCACTGGGTTCAGGAATATTTTAACTACTCTCTACCAGCTGTGCTTTTAAGAAAGATTTTTGTGGCCGGGCGCGGTGGCTCACGCCTGTAATCCCAGCACTTTGGGAGGCCGAGGCGGGTGGATCACAAGGTCAGGAGATCGAGACCACGGTGAAACCCCGTCTCTACTAAAAATACAAAAAATTAGCCGGGCGCGGTTGTGGGCGCCTGTAGTCCCAGCTACTCGGGAGGCTGAGGCAGGAGAATGGCGTGAACCCGGGAGGCGGAGCTTGCAGTGAGCCGAGATAGCGCCACTGCACTCCAGCCTGGGCGACAGAGCGAGACTCTGTCTCAAAAAAAAAAAAAAAAAAGATTTTTGTTTTCTCTTGTTTTATTACTAAAGACTTCAGTTGGCATACCACTAACTTGCTCTGTTTTTGTTTTTCCTAGGGCATTAAAGGCATGGCAGGGCAGCCTGTATATTCTGTATGTATCTCCTTATTCACGAAAGAAAACTCAACAAGTTCACTGGGAAATAAACACAGCTACTCAAAGGTCACTGTACTCATGTTTCTTTTCTCTCTCTTTTTTCCACATTTACAGCAATGTGATCTGATCCGGTTTTTACGGGAACGTAGTCGTGAGTATCTGTTATGGAATGAGAGCATCCATCAGTGGTTGGTGAGGCACTTAGGATTGTATGCAGTGTGAGTATGTGAGATCAGCAGACTGAGTTCACTGGTGGGAAGCCTCTGTAACAAGTTTGCCTGGAGTGCTTACTGTAGAACATCGCACATTAAAGGAGAGAGGAAAGGGGGTATAAGTAAAAGTGCCTTCGCTCATGGGGGCAATGCAGACATCAAAAGAAAACATGCATATGGGCAAATTAGAGAAAAACCCAAAAGGTGTGTGAATTAACTCACATTCGTGTAACAGTTATGAGCAAAAGGACTGGAGGGCATGGCGTTACAGGGATGATCATGGGGGTTTGGGACTAGTCGGTTAGTTACTCAGTTAATAAAGGATGTTTGCATAGGGGTAACTGAATCCAGCTATGGGAAAGTGATGAGAGTGGCAAAAAATGGTTTCAGAAAAGAAATAAAGCAGGAGTTGACATAAAGAGGTTGTCTTTGGTTATAAAGAAGGAAAAATAAGGTAGAAAAGCCTAGTGATATCATTTCTGAAAATTTGTCCCAAGGACATACAGCAAAAGCAAGAAAAAAATATAGGTAAATATGATTGGTGGAATATTATTTACTAAAGCAAAGTGATTATACATTTAGACTGTTTACACTTATAGAAAAATTAGGTTACAATATATCATCTTCTGAGAAAATATTAACCAAATGTAGTTTTTATGAAGACAATCAAACTTTGAAAAATACAGGCATTACATATTATAAAATGAAATTGAATCCTCATTATTTTTGCATGTAGGTAAATACATACATAGAAACAAGTACTAGAAGCAATAGTAGAAAAACAATGATTTACTGTGTTCAAGGAGATAGAATTTTAGGAGATCTGTCTTTCTTCATTATGTTTCCATTGTGGTTTTTAAATAATCATAATCAGAAGAATGTAAAAGGGGAAAATCAGAGACTTTACTGAAGGAGACTAGATAAAAATGTTGTCATTGCAAGTATATGGCAAGGAAAGAACAGCAAAAAAGCAGGTTTAGAATAACTGTCAGGCTAGCAGAGGAGAGGCTGAGTGTCACCAAGGATGAGTAAGCAGAGGAGGAATTGTGAAGGGAAATCAATTGGTTGGAGAAGATGGTGAGTTTACATATTTTGGAGGTAGAGGAATGTTGTGTAGACCCTACATGAAATGATCGACCCAGTGAAATGGGGCTTTTGTAAAGGTGAGGGAAGGAGACTCAGATGTTGAAATCATTCAGTGCTAGTGGTCCTTAAAAACACATGGATGGATGAGGTTTCTCAAAATGTAAAACTAGAGAGTCAGAAACAGAATCTCAAGAGGTTTCTGTTTCTTGGCAAAAAGAGTGGGGCCAAGGTACAGAAAAATGGCATTCCAGAGATGTGAGAGTCCTGCCAAATGTGGGCAGCTTGAAAGGAGGCAAGAGGAAGGAGGCAATGGAGAGGAGATTCAAAGGGAGGAGATAGCGGGAAAGGCTGTTCAGTACACAGGAGGAGATGAGAACTAGGGACTGGGACTACAGGGAGAGAAAAAGGGAAGAACCATTGTAGGAGAAACGAATGTGGGATCAACCTTCCTCAAGAAGTTGCCAGTCTTCTCAGTAAAATCAAATGATGTCTTCCCAAAGAAGACCAAAGTTAGGTGGAAGGGGCTGGGGAGGTGAGGACCAGCCTTGGAGGGTTTGGAATTTGAAGAGAGAAGTTTTCCAACATAGAATAAAAGGAGTTAGCCCATAAAACAGGAGGTCAGAGAAGAGTAGGCAAGTTCTATAACCACACAGGGCACTGATTGGATAACACAGAACTCCAGGATGCAGACTGGAGATAAAGATGCAGGCAACAGGCTGTTAGAGCTGATCTAAATGGCCTCACTTAATAGCTGACATTTCCAAGGTTTCTCATCTAACATCATTTGCTCCTCAGTCCAGTAGCAGCTCTGTGACACACAGGGGTGAGGGCCAGGCTGAGACCTTCTTTGGAGAATAAAAGAAGGTGTCTAGGAGGCTGGGGAAAATTAAGAGAGAAAGGGGGTGGTTGAGAATAAAACAGAAGAGCCCAAGTGATTAGCATTTTGGAGGGAGATACATAAATAAAGAATTTTAGGAAAAATCAACTTAAAGGAAATTGCTCAAAAGAATTTAAGTAATTTTCCCCTAAGTCACCCAGCTCTACCAGACTCAAACCCAGCAGGTGTTTCTGCTTCTAGAGCCTGTGCTTGTAGCCTTGGAGCTGTGTTTGAAGTGAACAAGTGGAAGTACAGGAAAAAGGGGTCTGTGTTGAGCCTCCAGATGCAGAGGCGGCTGTGGGTTATGTGTGCTGTCTGATGGCAGTTAGCGTCCCAGTGGCCGTGGGGTTAAGACAAACAAGAGGTGTTCACAGGGTGGATGGCAGGGGACCACTACTGCATGACAGCAAGACAGAAGGCTGGTGTGTTGCCAGTGTTAATAATATCTTTTATTATATTGGAGTGACTCATTTGCTTCCTAGGAATAGAGTGAAATGAACATGGAAATTGTTAGACCTGTGGTTTCTTAAAGATGTATCAATACTTGCCCTGATTCCTCTCAGTTTTACAGAGTAAATCAGAGAAACCAGATGGTGTTTTGCTCAGGAGAAACACTTGGGGTTTTTTCTTTCTCCCTCTGGATGTGGAGATCACTCAAACAGAGGAGCTGTGCTTTTTATCAAAGACAAAATTCACTTGGAAATCCCCCCATGGTTGTACGGGAAAATAAAGGCTCCCAAGATATTCATCAGGGAAGAAAATAAGAACCCATATTTTAGCCTTGCGTTGCTGAATGACTCTCAGAAGGCTATAAGAAGAGAGACAAAACAAATTGAATTTCAGCTATCTTGCTGTTTAATCAGAGGCTCATCTATTTTTGCTTCTAAGACGAGTGATCAGTGTTTCAGTTTCAACCAAAATTCTGCTAAAGTCTGCTGGCTGTGGTTTAAAAATGGAAAAGGTTAGGAAGGCTCACAAATTAATAAAATTCTGTTGACATCTTCCTCAATACTTTAACCTTGGCTTCCTGTCAAGAATTAGCCTCATTTGCAGTTAGACTCAAATCACATTTTCAGCTTTGTTAAAATGATGTATTTTGAACTATTTGTAGTCTTGTTCCAAAAACATAACAAACTTTTCCCTCTCTCCTTTTCACAGCTTGCTGGAAAGGTGAGTATTCTTACCATGCTCTTCCCTGCTGAGATCATTACTGCATTCCAACATGACCAGTCTGAAAGAAGCCCTCACCCCCGTGGGAAACAGGACTTCTTCCTTCCATGCAGACAGTTCTTTCTTTTGATTATGACTATAGTTGTCAGTGTCATGATTGACCTGATTATGAAATGGTGACTGAATCCCAGCCCCAAGCCTGGGACCCACCACAGTTTACAACTCACTTTCTCCCCAGAGCCGGCCGTGTGCTGCTGGGGGATTCAGTAAACGTGGCTCTCTGACTAATCCACATTCTGCTGCTCTGTCTGCCGCTGTTGCCCTTGACACTGGCTTCTTGGGTGTAAGATGTGTCCTTTCCTCCCTCTGGCCCACGCTCATACCTGTCATCTCACTGAGTGCCCACTACTTGTAAACCTTTCCTGCCCACGGCTGTGGATGATATTCCACAGATTCGGGGCTGCACCGCGCCTTAGAGCCCTTGGATGGCAAGGCCACTGGAGCCAGTGGCTATGTCAATTTCAAAACCTCCTGGTCTCCTAGAGGCCTGCTGATGTAGACCCTCAGGGTCTTTAAGTGTGGTGCAGGTTTGGAACTAATCACCTTAATTCTGCAAAAATATACCTTGCACACAGTAAGCGCTCAATACAACTTTATGGATTTGGATTAAATGTATCTTTCATTTTTCTTATTCTATTGTTCATTATCAGCTTTCATATTTTAAAATTACTGAAATTTCTTCACCGTAAAATTCTTTGATTCAAAACACTTCTCTAAATCAATACTTCCCTATTTTTATTACCAAGAACAGTGGTTGGGATATGGGATATTTTGAGTGTAATATGCTTTGGGAGTTAGCCAGATTGGGGATGGATAGTAGAACAGCCTGAGCAGATGGGAGTGCTTATTAAAAGAAAAATCATTTTTCTTTTCCTGTGTTCAGACTTTAACAAGGACATTGAAAAGTGAGGTTTGATACATAGGGTAGATTTTCTGTGAAATTCTAAAGTTCAGTCATCATAAGACATGAGTATCGAGCTGGGAATGGCAGATAGTCCCATTTTTGTAAGAGCTTATTGCAAAATTCTCCTCTGGTTGTGGAGAACCTTCATTGGTTCATGTTGCTTCCTTCCTCTTGCCACCCTGGTCTTCATTGAAAGCCAGCTTTCCTGAAGCCCCTGAGATAGCCCCTTTTGGAAACAGCCTCTTTATCCTCTGAATCCTCATTAAGAATAATCTTTACTCTATACCTTATAGTATAATGATGCTTGCCAATACAAGTTCCTCCAGGGCAGTGCTGCACTTGGTTCACCTTTGCATGTATTTCACAGTGAATGTTATACTGCATTTCATGTGGTAGTTACTCAAATATTTGTTGCAAAAGTGGATGGAAATCTTACAACTATCTTTATAATTAATAGATTATTTTGGAAGATTTTGGGGGAGAATAGATTTTCAAGATCCCCAATCAGCTATAATTTCATTTTATTCATTTTTAAATTTTACACACAGTAAAATTCATTTCTCTGTGTATGTGTTCCGTTTTACCACATGCATAGATTCATGTAACCACTACCCTGGTCAGGACACAGAACAGTTCCATCATCCCAAGAACTCCCAGCAATTTCACTTTACACAGCTGACTGATATGATAGCGGGCTGTGAAGTCTGAGCATTATATAGCCAAATATTCATGCTCTGCATTTATGTGACGGCTTCAAGTTTGCAGACCAGATTTCTTTCCTTTCTTTGTCTGTGGGTACCTCTTGTTCTAGAGCTGGATGAAGCACTTGCTTTGCCTCTGTATGAACCCACTTCATTGGAGTAAAGGGTAAGGGAAAGGATTTTGATCCAGTGAAATAACTTAATAGTTCTGCTTTTCTTTTTTCTAGAAAAATGTCCAGTATATCCAACAGAGTTAGTATTTGCTCTGGACAATTCCTATGATGTCACAGAAGAGAGCTTTAATAAAACACGGGACATCATCACTTCCATTGTCAATGACCTTAACATCAGGGAAAATAATTGTCTTGTGGGAGCAAGAGTTGCCGTGGTTTCCTACAACTCAGACACCAGCTATCTCATCCGTTGGTCTGACTACAATAGGAAGAAGCAACTCCTCCAGCAGCTTTCCCAAATAAAATATCAAGACACCACAGAGCCCGGAGATGTTGGTAATGCAATGAGGTTTGTGGCCCGCAACGTGTTCAAACGGACATATGCAGAAGCCAACATGAGGAGAGTTGCTGTGTTTTTTAGCAATGGTCAAATGGCCGGTAGGTCGTCCATCATCACGGCCACCATGGAGTTTAGTGCCCTGGATATCAGTCCAACAGTCTTTGCTTTTGATGAGAGAGTTTTCCTTGAAGCTTTTGGGGTAAGAATTTCTCTTGGCAACTTCTTTATTTTTAAGATAGTGGTATTGTGCTAGGGCAGGATGGGAGTGGTAGAGAGTCAAGGAATATATGTGGCCTCTTGAAAACTCCTTTACAGTTTTCACAGCTAAATTGTTTTCAGTGTCTGTGAAATTCAATCCTGAATAATAACAACAGTCAATGATAACAGCAACCACATTTGCTCAGTTCCTGCTGTACGCCAGGCACTGTCCCTAGAGCTTTCCGTACGTATTCACACATTCTCACAGCCCTCAGAGGTCAATGCAGCTGTCATCTCCATGTTAAAAATGAGGAAACCGGGGCCGGGAGCGGTGGCTCATGCCTGTAATCCCAGAACTTTGGGAGGCCAAGGTGGGAAATCATGAGGTCAGGAGATCGAGACCATCCTGGCCAACATGGTGAAACGTCATCTCTACTAAAAATAAAAAAATTAACTGGGCATGGTGGTGCGTGCCTGTAATCCCAGCTACTCAGGAGACTGAGGCAGGAGACTCACTTGAACCAGGGAGTTGGAGGTTGTGGTGAGCCAAGATGGCGCCACTATGCTCCAGCCTGGCAACAGAGAGAGACTCTCAAAAATAAAATAAAATAAAATAAAATAAAAAGGCAACTGAGGCCCAGAGGATTACTAGTGACTTAACTATATACCACTACTAAGTGACTAAATTGAGATTCCAACTTAAGTCTACGTGATATAAAGGGCCATGAACGTGGTGCTCTACCAGCCCTCTACTGCTCTGGTGTTTCTCAGATTTGTTATCTGCTTGCTGTAGCTCACAGAACAGCTGGCCTTAACCAGTGATGGAAGAAGTTCAGGGGATCTTTGGACCCCTATGGTCGTGCAAAACATTTGATGTATATGAACATTTTTCCCAAAAGTGGTCGTGTCACTTTTGGATCCACAGATTCTCAAGGGATCAGTGCTCCCCTTCCCTTCCTCCTAAGAAACTTAAAAACCTCTTCATCTGTTCTACAACTTTTCAATATATTCAGATTATCCATAAAATACATTCTTCTGGAGCTGTGTAAAGCCATCATGTCCTTCAAGAGATTGTAAAGGTCTATTTTTATAAAAAATGTACAATTTCTACCATATAAAGAGAAAGAATCTCTCTATAACATGGAGAGAATCAATCTGTTCCTAACACATCCAAGCATTTTTTGGAAATAGGAGCCACAGAGAGTTACAACAGATTCTGACAAAAAGGATTGCAGGAAGTCAAAGTCCTGTGGTTTTCAGTTTTTCTTTTTGAAATTTTTCTGCCTCCTTAATTTTTCTCTCTGGGGAAAATAAGTGACATTTCAGCTTTGAGAGTTGCATAAAATTCCAGAATACAAGAAATCTGAATAAGACATCAAATTTAATCCTTCAGATAGGACTGTGCCAAAGCCCTCAGAATCCCCAGTGAGAAAGAGCCTCCAGTCACTCTAGCTAACAAATCATTTTAAATTTGCATGATGTCTACAGAGAAGGTGACCCAGGAAGCTATCTGGTTCTTATCACTCTGCTCTTACCAGATAATAACCCCACACAGTCATTCTGACTGCATATCACTCCTTGAGCAGTGCTCCCTTTAGTCATTCTTTATTCTTCCCTGCCTTGCACTCTTCTCCACTCAGGACATCCTCCTCTCTGTTCCCCTCTCTCAACTCCCTCCTTCCAAACCTCTTCATCAAGTCCTCACTGCTTCAACTCTGAAGGCATAGAGCTGCTACCCTTGATGTCTGAGAGTGTCTGTTTCCCCACATACCCATACTGGATTTTACCTATTGAGCTTTTTAAATGTTTGCCAATTGGGTAGGTAAATAAGAGTATCTCGTTGTTTTGATTATATTCCTGTGTGAGGTTAAGCATTTTTTCATATGTTTATTGCCCATTTTTATTTTTCTGTGAAATTCACCTCATATCCCTTGTATCTCTTGTTTTTGGCATTATTATTTCTTTTGGCAAGTCTGCTCTGAAATAGTTTGCCTTACTTTTTTTTTTCTTTATTTCTTCTAAAAAAAAAGAAAAAGAAACAGGATGCATGTGCAGAACATGCAGATTTGTTACATAGGTATACATGTGCCATGGTAGTTTGCTGCACATATTGACCCATCCTCTAGGTTTCCTCACCTCAACCCCTACCCCTCAACAACTCTGGTATGTGTTGTTCCCCTCTCACGGTCCATGTGATCTCAAGGTTCAACTCCCAATTATGAGTGAGAACATGCGGTGTTTGGTTTTCTCTTCCTGTGTTAGTTTGCTGGGGATGATGGCTTCCAGCTTCATCCATGTCCCTGCAAAGGACATTATCTCATTCCTTTTTATGCCTGCATAGTATTCCATGTGTGTATGTACCACATTTTCTTTATCCAGTCTATCATTAAGGGCATTTGGGTTGGTTCCATGTCTTTGCTATTGTAAATAGTGCTGCAATAACATATGTGTGCATGACTCTTTCTTGTTAAATGATTTATATTCCTTTGGATATACACGCAGTAATGGGGTTGCTGGATCAAATGTATTTCTGATTCTAGATCCCTGAGGAATTGCCATGCTGTCTTTCACAATGGTTGAATTAATTTACATTCCTACCAAGAGTGTAAAAGCATTCTTATTTCTCCACAGCCTTGCTGCATCTATTGTTCCCTGACTTTTTAATAATCGCCATTCTGACTGGCATGAAATGGTATCTCATTGTGGTTTTGATTTGCATTTGTCTAATGATCAAGGATGTTCAGCTTCTTTTCATATGTTTCTTAGCCGCATAAATGTCTTCTTTTGAGAAGTGTCTCTTCATATCCTTTCCTCATTTTTTGATGGGGTTTTTTGTTTTTTTCCTGTAAATATATTTAAGTTCCTTGCAAATTCTAGATATTAGACCTTTGTCAGATGGGTAGATTGCAAAAATGTTCTCCCATTCTCTAGGTTGCCTGTTCACTCTAATGATAGTTTCTTTTGCTGTGCAGATGCTCTTTAGTTTAATTAGATTCCATTTGTCAATTTTGGTTCTCATTGCAATTGCTTTTGGTGTTTTAGTTATAAAGTCTTTACCTATGCCTATGTCCTGAATGTTATTGCCTAGGTTTTCTTCTAGGGTTTTTTATGGTTTTGGGTTTTACGTTTAAGTCTTTAATTCATCTTGAGTTAATTTTTGTATAAGGTGTAATGAAGGGGTCCAGTTTCAGTTTTCTGCATATAGCTAGCCAGTTTTCCTGCATCATTTACTGAATAGGAGATCCTTTCCCCATTGCTTGTTTTTGTCAGGTTTGTCGAAGATCAGATTGTTCTAGATGTGTGGTGTCACTTCTGAGGTCTCTGTTCTGCTCCATTGATCTATATGTCTGTTTTGGTACCAGTACCATGCTGTTTTGGTTACTGTATCCTTGTAGTATAGTTTGAAGTCAGGTATCATGATGCTTCCAGCTTTGTTCTTTTTGCTTAGGATTGTCTTGGCTATATGGGGTCTTCTATGATTCCATATGAAATTCAAAATAGTTTTTTTCTAATTCTGTGAAGAATGTCAATGGTAGTTTAATGGGAATAGCATTGAATCTATAAATAACTTTGGGCAGTATGACCATTTTCATAATATTTATTCTTGCTATCCATGAGGATGGAATATTTCCCGTTTGTGTCCTCTCTTAATTCCTTGAGCAGTGGTTTGTAGTTCTCCTTGAAGATGTCCTTCACATCCCTTGTTAACTGTATTCCTAGGTATTATATTCTCTTTGTGGTGATTGTGAATGGGAGTTCACTCATGATTTGGCTCTCTGCTTGCCTATTGTTGGTGTAAAGGGATGCTTGTGATTTTTGCACATCGATTTTGTATCCTGAGATTTTCCCGAAGTTGCTTATCAATTCAATAAGTTTATGGGCTAAGATGATGGGGTTTTCTAAATATACAATGATGTTGTCTGCAAACAGAGACAACTTGACTTCCTCTCTTCCTATTTGAATAACTTTTATTTCTTTCTCTTGCCTGATTGCCCTGGCCAGAACTTCCAATACTATGTTGAATAGGAGTGGTGAGAGAGTTAGCCTTACCTTTTTATCCTGGATCCAGTCTCAAGTGGAATTTAAACTTGCAAAGCCCTACTGATGTTCTAGAAATTTCTAAAAATTTTTAAAAGTATTAGCAGGTTAAATCTCTATAAGTCTGATTTTTCTCTATAGAGTATATCTTTTTAAAAATTACCCATGATCTTTCCTCTTGTGAAGTTGGATAAAATGGACAGAGTTATTAGTTATTCGCATTCCCCTATTTTATTATTTTTATTAGTTTTATATATTATCATTTATTATATTATTTAGTATTAGTATTATTTATTAGTTTTATTGCTGGAAGAGACCCTCTGTCTACTATAGACTGATTTTTTTCCCTCTCTGCCACATTATTCCAATCAGGAGAGAGAAATAAAACAACTTTCTGACCTAGATTTTCAGTTACTGCTTCATTTCTTGGCTCCCATATAGCAATATCCTAGGGGAAAAAAGAAATTGTCTATATTTGCTGCCTCTAGTGCCTCTCCTAGCATTCTTTCTTGAGATAATCCCAGTCACATTTTGATTCCTGCTACTCTCCTGATATTGCTCATGGCAAGGTCAACTGTGATCTTCATGTTTCTATACCCAGTGGTTGATTCTGTTGATTCTGTCTGCAACTCACTGAATTTATTTACAGTATACAACATTGTTGATTCTGCCCTTCTTTGGGAAACGTTTTCTTTTTTGGGCTGACTTTTAGTATACCTCATCTTCCTGGTTTTTCTCTTACCTCATTAGTTGTCCCTTCTCAGTCTAGTTTTCCGATTCAGCTTCATCACCTTGGCCTCAGAATGTCGGTATTGCCCAAAGCACATGCCTTAGCCCTCTTCTCTATCCTTATGCAATCTCTTGACACTCTCATCCAGACTCAGGGTTTTAAATATCCTGAATGATATGTCTTATCTCTCATCCAGACTGTATCCTTGAACTCTAGATTCATACACACAGCAGTCTATTCAATACTTCCACTTGCATGTTAATGGATATTTCAAACTTACCATATCTAAAATGAAGCTTCTAATTTTTTCCCCAAACTTGTACAACGTACAGCCCTCTCCATCACAGCTAATAAAAATCCTATTCTTCTACTTGCAGTTATCTAAGATTCCTCATCTCTTCTTATATCCAACATTCTTAACTTTAATGTGTGTATATATGTATGTTTGTGTGTCCATGTATACAAAAGTGCATATATGTACATATATACACTAAAATGTGCATATGTGCAATAAAGTATATTAGTACTTATTAGTAAATATAGCATTCATTTAAGTACTAGTATTAAGTATTGGTATAAGTACTAATCTTGGTATTATTTGTAAAAAATATATATCCAGAATTTGACCACTTCATAGTGTCTCTGTCTTTGACACCTTGATCCAAACCACCATTATCTTCTGCCTAGACTGTGCAATCACCTTTTCCTTAGTGGCCTTGTATTCGTTCTGGCCCTGCTACAGTCTAAACACAGCAGCTAGAGTAATCTTATGGAAGCCCTAAGCCACCAGGTTATTCTTCTGCCTGAAACTCTGCAATTTATCATTTCTCTCAGAGTTAAAACTAAGTCTTTACAATGGCTTGCAAGGCTCTGAATGATCTACCACTCAGTCCCTCTTAGTAACTCTCTGATCTCACCTTCTCCTTGTCTTGTTCTCTCTCACCCCATCCCAGGCACGCTGTCTTCCCTGCTGATCTTCACACAAGCTAGGCATGCCCCTGCTTCCCCAGAGCTTTCACCTGGCTATTTCCTACACCAGAAATTCTTTTCTCCATCTTCCTTCTCCTTTGAATTTTTGCTTAAACGTCATGTTATCAGTGGGCTCTACTTAAATGTTATCCCAGATTTTCCCATCCCTATTATCCTGTTTGGTTTTTTTTTTCCATGAAAAATATTACTTCCCAACATACTAAATAATTTACTTTTTTATTATGTTGATGATATAGCTCTCCCACTAGAATGTAAGATAGTGGGTTTTTTTTTTGTTTTGTTTTGTTTTGTTTTTTTTTGTGAGACAAAGTCTCGCTCTGTCACCCAGGCTGGAGTGCAGTGGCACGGTCTTGTCTCACTGTAACCTCGGCTTCCTGGTTCAAGCGATTCTTCTGCCTCAGCCTCCTGAGTAGCTGGTATTACAGGCATGTGCCACCACGCCCAGCTAATTTTTGTATGTTTGGTAGGGACGGGGTTTCACTGTGTTGGTCAGGCTGGTCTTGAACTCCTGACCTCATGATCCACCCACCTTGGACTCCCAAGTGCTGGGATTACAGGCGTGAGTCACCGTGCCTGGCCAAGATAGAGGTTTTATCTGTTTCATTTATTTTCATATCCCCAGAACATAAAACTACACCTATAACAGAATTTGTTTGTCTTCTCTCTTATTTCCTTGAGCAGTGGTTTGTAGTTACATACACTTGTAAAAGCATCTGTTTTGCATGGTGCCTCATATAGAGTAAATGCCCAATAAAGAGTTATTGACTCATTGAATGAATGAGTGAGTGCTGTATATTGCCCATTACAGTGAGTATTAAAGTATTTTAAAAAGTAATCAGGAAATAAGAAATCAGACAGTGTACCACCAGGAATTTTGAATAAAATTCTGTCCATTGCTTTTTGAAATATACTTTTAAGTGGAATTTGTGATTGAGAAGGTCCCCTTGACAACTGAGAGATGTGCCTTCTTCTAGATAGAGTGGACTGGAAATAGTTGGGATCACTAGTGGATCCCAAAGGAAGCTTGGGAATGTACAGTTTATGCAGGGCCCAACTTCAGAAGCTGGCATGTGGTGTATAATCAGCTGGTGCATAATCGGAAGTGTGTACAAATTTAGTCCAGAATTGCAGGCTTGGAAATAAGAGATTTTAATACTTGCCCCAGTGAGTGAATCTGGTCAGGTTATCTCATGGCAGTTTTCTCATCATAATCTAGGGATGATGATACTTGTTCTATAGATACTTTTTGTGTTATGTTTAGGATAAGCAGGGGATTTTGTGTGTGTGTGTGTGTGTGTGTGAACATGCACTGAATGGAACAAGGAGCTATAATGCAAGGTAATAGTGATTAGTTGGGTGTATTTTAAACTAATCCTTAAAGTGACTGCACAGTGGTTTCCTAATAGTGACTAACACAATGAGCAAACATGCATTCACTTCTTTTCCAATGCAGTTTGACAACACTGGAACATTTCAGGTGATTCCAGTTCCTCCAAATGGGGAAAATCAAACATTGGAAAGACTTCGGCGCTGTACACTTTGCTATGGTAAGACCAGTGAAGAGAATTGACTGTGCTGAAGAGCTTAAATGCCTTCTAGATGAGTTGTTGAATGTGGCTTTATCCAGAGATTTCTATTTTTAATCATAGGTTCTATTTTCAGTTTTCTAGTTTTTCAATACCATATATCATGGTTTCAATCTCTGGAATGTTTGGAGTTTCCATACAATGTGAAAATTGGTTTAGAAAATTATCCCAACCAATGTAGCATTTCTTGGAGATGATTGGGTAGTTTATATCAGAAGTCTCTAAAATATCAAAAATATTTTCTAAATGAGTTTGGACATAACTTGTACACTGCAGGTATATGTGCTACCTACATCTGCTTTCAACAAAGCCCTTCCCTTATTGTCTGCTAGTGCCTGGAGAAGTACTGGGACATTGAAAATTTCTCATTAATTTAAATTATGTGAGATCAAAGAGGTATTGATCAAATTATAATTCTTTATAATTAGTCACTGAATCACTTGAAGATCTCAAACAAGTGTCCTGTTGGGTCAGTGTTGAACCAATGATGTGTCTCTCTGTGTGTTTTCAGATAAATGTTTTCCAAATGCTTGCATTCAAGAGGCTTTCTTATCTGAAGATTCATACATGGATGTAGCCTTCCTCATAGACAATTCTCAGAATATAGCAAAGGATGAGTTTAAGGCTGTGAAAGCCTTGGTGAGCTCAGTGATTGACAACTTCAACATTGCTTCAGACCCTTTAATCTCAGACTCTGGTGATAGGATTGCCTTATTGAGCTATTCTCCTTGGGAAAGTTCCAGGACAAAGATGGGTACAGTAAAAACAGAGTTTGATTTTACCACTTATAACAACCAACTCCTAATGAAGAATCACATCCAGACTTCCTTCCAACAGCTAAATGGAGAAGCCACAATTGGTGATGCCCTAATGTGGACCACTGAAAATCTCTTTCCAGGAACACCCTATCGAAGAAAACACAAGGTCATCTTTGTGGTCTCAGCTGGAGAAAATTATGAGAGAAAAGAATTTGTAAAAATGATGGCTTTGAGGGCTAAGTGTCAAGGCTACGTCATATTTGTGATTTCTCTGGGCCCTACACGTAAGGATGACATGGAGGAGTTAGCCAGCTACCCACTTGATCAGCACCTGATACAGCTTGGGAGAATACATAAACCAGATCTGAATTATATTCTGAAGTTCTTAAAGCCCTTTTTATACTCAGTCAGGCGTAAGTTATTATTTCATTGTTTTTCTTTGTTTTAATAAGCTAGTGTTTGTTACTATTATAGTATTGATAACCTATTTTTGTGTCTATAGCTAATCTAAACATAATTTATGAATTAGATGGTGAGATGGGGCCAGGAATGGATCATTTGCTGGTTATACCCTGTTTATATCCTGGTCACAAAATGGCGAGGCCTGAGGCCTGTTTTTATCATAGTGTGTCTGTTAGCCAAACTCTCAGCACTAGAAAGTCACAGAGTGACTAGAGGGCTTATGAGTCACATTTGCTCAAGAAGTTCTGGCAGCAGTTAGGTGATTTCCAGAAGAACATTCAAGTAAAAGTTTCACTTGCTATACCTGTTTTATTTCCAACTTTGGTACACCCTGGAGACCTGTGTGAGGATGTGAAGATAGCAGAGTCCTGGGCAAACACATCACCTAATAACCTTGTTAAAAAGCAGGATGTTCTTCCTGAGGATGTCTAGGGTGAAGCCTGAGATTCTACATTTCTAACAGGTACCGCAGTAATGTCAATGCTGCTGGTTCATGGATCACACTTTGAATAGCATGGCTCTAGGCCAGTGCACTACGAAGGGTTACTCATTGGATGAGTGCCAGGTTACAAGTTGATGTGTGAAGAAATAAATACACAGATTGAGAGTAAACATCTAGAAACTTTTAAGGCAATTTGACATTGATTGCTGTGGCATACAGTTGCATGACCAGTGGACTCTGTCTCATTGAACAGGATTTAGACCAAAAGCATCAGTCTGCAAAGAACTAGAAATGAGAATACCTTGTCCTCTACCACAGACGGTTTGGGAAAACACTCTTCTAGAGCAATTGTTCTCAATATGGCACAATTTGCCCCAGGGGACATTTGGAAATGTCTGGAGGCATTATTTGGCGGTCACAACTTGGGGATGCTACTAGTATCAAGTAAATAGAGGTCAGGGATATTGCTAAACATCCCACAATTCACAGGACAGACTCCCCACCACAACAAAGAATAATACATCCCCAAATGTCGATAGCAATAGCACTGAGGTTGAGAAACCCTTCTCCATAAGATCCCACAGAATCAGAGCTGAACCTTTCCTTTCTGGAAATCTGACAGTTTTAGAAGTAAACTTGGCTGGAATCAATTCTACCACTGTACAATCCCAGTTTCCTTGCTATTCAAAGGATTTCCCAACAACACCACAGTGATAATGTCTTGAGCATTCACTTTTCATTGCAAGGAGAGCTCCACCTTTCTCCTGTGATTCATATTCAATTAAAGAATCCAATAGTTGCCCTCTTGGGAACACTGTTATTTCTTTAAATCTAAGATGCCCTCAATTGTATAATGTAAAGGAAAAAAAGTTTCCAATTAAATTTTGATACCAACTTTCCTATTAGAGCATTTTATTTTACAGCAATTGAAAGAATTCTTTTGGATGTATAGTAAATATATCACTCCTGTGCATGCATAAAAAGAAAATCTATGTGGAATAGGCAGGTTAAGGCATTCCTAAAACAACTTCTTATTCAGAATTTGACTCTTGTGAGCTACTTCTTGGCTCAGAGTCATTGGTATCCATTTTTTTCTATGCAGTATTGTTCTTTGTGCCATTAAGATAGATGATAATGCAACATTTTAAAAGACTATAAAACAACTCAAAGCTGGTCATGTTGGACTGTTAAGTGGCTTTGCAATTATGTAGAGGTAGCCGACTTTTGACTTTCACCTGGGAAGTGTTAAACACACCCAGTTCACTGCCTTCCCACAACCACTTGGTTTGTAGGAGTGAAAAGACTCCTCTGCTGGTATTTATGGGAATGTTTTCAAACTGCTGTCCCCAGTTCTACAAGTTTTGGTGCTGGCATGTTTGCTCTTCCCACTTGCATAGGCAATGACCACTGCATCACAATTCCTGCCCACCCAACAGTAAGTGTCAGATGCAATTAATCAGAGATGCATTTTCATTTTAAAGAAGTAGAAAAAAGGAAAAAAATGCTCATCTTAGAATTTGAAAATGTGATTATTATGAAACTACAGACATTATCTGAGATATTTTCATAGAACCTTGGATCATTCAATGGCTGAAGGCCTTCCTTAAAATCTTTTATTTTCCTGAATGGGGCAGGGTAACATACTTCTCAATATTCCAAAATGTATAGAACAACATCAGGAAGGGGATAAATAGGCATGTTATTTAAGTAAGGTAAAATCTTGTCTGTGATTCTTTTCCTCATAGGAATCAGTGTTAATGGGTGCAGAAGCACAGAAATGATATCAGTATCATGTAATGAAACATTACCTTGTCTCTATTTGATCTGTTAGCATAAGTCTGGGTGAAAAACCTTTGATGAACCAGAATAGAGTATCTCTTAGATTATGTTAGCCTGAGCATGTGAAAATCATGTGTCGCTGCATCACAACTAGCCCTTAGATGAACAATTTGAGGAAGTCTGTTTCCATGATTCTGGTAATCCTTTGGCTGCTAAAACACTCTGAAACCAAATTTTGAGTGCTATTGCTAACTGCTATTATCTGTTTTCACCGCAGCCAAACTTTGCTGAAATATGTTAGTGACATTAATTGCTTCAAGAGGATTCCTGTTGGGATTATCTTTACCTAGGAAACATCATTTGCAGTTTAAAATCTAACTATAACTTTGTTCTCTCAATAGGGGGATTCAATCAGTACCCACCACCAATGCTTGAGGATGCCTGTAGTCTCATCAGTTTAGGAGAGAATGATCGAAATGATGGTTTCCAGTGAGTTAGAAAGCTCTTATATTTACAAGCGACTGTTAATTGACTGATGGGAGTATAACTGGTTAATAACACTTTATCAGGTTGAGTATGCTAACAAGGTCACCGAAGTAGACTTTTTATGCATTCCATTTTCCGTAGCTGAAATTACATATCAGGTATGATTTCCAATTTGATGTTTTTATAACATCATAAGCTTTATTACAATTTTGCCTTTAAATTCATGGTTTCTTCAGAAATTCCTGTATTGAAATTTACCCCAGAATAGAACCCACAATTTATCCTCGATCCACCTCAACCTCACTTCTTATTTCTCCCAACCATGAGTTCTGGTCACACTGAACTCTTACCTGCCTTGTGTGAATTATCCCATTTCACACTGCCTGGGACTCTTGCTCCTTTCGGTGAAACCCTAGCCATCTTTCATGACCCAGATTGAAGCTGTCTTGTGTTTGAAACCAATGTTTACTCCCCATCAAAACCCATAGTCTTTTTTTTTTGCACTGCTGAGGCACTTATTACGGTCTACCCAGGGTCTTGTCTTGCTGAAGTCGGAGGCTACATATGATTCATGTTTCATCCCCAAAAGTTAGCATAAAAGACTACAATATAATCGTGTATATAATGTTCCTTGATATTGTATCCTAAATAAAAATATAACTAATTAATCTGAAGGAATCTTTGCTCTGAAACTGAGTGAAAGTGGCCCGTCTTAGTTGCTTTCTTCTTTTCTATGTGCTTCATCAAGCTTAGATCCCTGAGACCCTGTTTAGACCCAGGTTTAGACCCCTGTGTAGGCCCAGGTTTGGACCCACAATCACCCCATCGTCTCAAATTGCAATTAAGTAAAAGAGCTTCTCAGAACAGATAAGGTCTCTTTGATACACCCAGGAGCAAAATGGAAAGGTGAGTTCTCCAGAATTCATGCAAGCACATGTTCCTCCAATGTCATATTTCATTTACTTGGTAATTATGCAGGGAAGCATCTAGCAGCCAATACCTTCTGAAGGACAATGTGGCACTGATCTTATGTGAAGTGGTGTTTCCCAACCTTGAATAAATCATAAAGTCATTTACAAGCAAAACCAATTCTATAGGACAGCAGACAAAATATTATAATGTTATTTATACATTTACAAACACAAATCTAGCTGCAAATATTATACACTTATAGTTCTTATGCAGCTGTTAAACCAAAACAAGTTAATACATCAAATCCAGACAAACTCAGTGAGACAAAAATTTTCAACACTAACTTAATGCAATGAATAATTCTTCTTTGTCAAACTGGAATTTTTAAAAACCAAAAAAATGGTAGATATTGGTAAAATATATAAAATATGGTGCATGCTGCAGAAGAACATCGACATGCAGCTTGCCTACTCTGTTACGTGATGACATGATTCCCCACCACGTATCTTCACCTGCAGTACTGCAAGATTATTCACACAGTGTGCCATCACACGTGATATCATTTGATTTTCTCCTGGTGTGAACGTATTATTTACATATTACATCTGACTTTGCTTCCTCTCCTCATTAACTCTCAACAGTTAAAGTCGTATTACTGGGTGCCAAACAGTATCAAATGCAAATGCAAACACAGACATTGAAATTACATAAAATTGCATAATCAAGAATAAACTTCTATTGAATATATTTTATATCATCAACCAAATAAAAACACAAACTTCTCAAATTATCACAGAGAACTCTTAAACTGCTATGATTATAAATGTAGACACTATTTTAAGAGGCACTGATATGGGTTATGTTTTATATAATCTTACTTTCTCACAGCAGTGCTTGGTAGATTAAGTTTTTTCTGCATTTTCCATGGTGATTGGTATCAATCTGAGATATAATATGATTGTTCCAAATGCTTGTGAGTTTCTTTTCACTTATCTAAAACTCTTTACATGCTGGACATGGTGGCTCACACCTGTAATCTCAGTAGTTTGGGAGGCTGAGGAGGGAGGATCACTTGAGCCCAGGAGTTCGAGACTAGCCTGGGCAACACAGCATGACCCAATCTCTACAAAAATTAAAAATTAGCCCGTCATGGTGGCATGCATCTATGGTCCCAGCTACTCAGGAGGCTGAGGTGGGAAGATTGCTAGAGCCCAGAAGGTTGAGGCTGCAGTGAGCTGTGATTGCACCGCTACACTCCAGCCTGGGTGACCCTGTCTCAAAAGAGTGAGTCCCTGTCTCAAAAGAAAACAAACAATAAAACTCTGCACAAATCAAACTTGGTTATTCCAAAGTAGTACTTAATAGCCTCTAAACAGATGTAAGAAAAGATAGAATAAGTAGAAAATTTTATCAGAGTTTTAAAAAATAGTATGTGTAATGAATCTCAGTGAATTATTTGATTGAAATGGATTTATATTTTCACCACCCAACTGGTTTTTTAAGGAGATAATTAAATAACTATGTTAAATGTTAGGATTTTTTATTTGCCTCCTTCTCTAAAGTTATCTAGACTCACCAAGAGTTTTTTGGGTTTTTTTTTTTTTTTTTTTTCCTAGATTTACTACTGAGCTACAAGAGGATTTTTCAGGAGAGAATGACTTCATTGGCCAAGAATTAAATTTTGGGAGAGAATCATCTTTTATAAAGATAGAGGACAATGGAAGTGACTATTTGGTTTACCTTCAAAGCCAAATGTTTGAGCCACAAAAATTAATGATCAATTATGAAAAAGATAAAAAATCTGCAGAAATTGCAAGTCTCACTTCTGGTAAGAAAATGAAAAGTCATGATGGAAATGTTTAAATAGCCGGGATCCTCATCTTTTAACACTGGTAGAAAATCACATAAATTAAGGCTGGTATCTAAAGCAACTTTTTTTTAAGTTCATTATGGTAGATACAACTTCTATTTTTATTGAAATTGAATGGTGACGGGCACTGCTAGGGAGATCACTGATAGAACCTCTCAGAAATGTCCCTGATATTCTCACCAAGCTTAAGATTTCTCTAGAATCCACAGTTTAGAAGGTTAGTATGATATAGAAGGAAGCAGTATAGTGAACATCAGAGCAAAGGAGGGATTAAAATGACCTTTTTCTTGGCGGGGGAGATGGAGTTTCATTCTTGTTGCTCAGGCTGGAGTGCAATGGCACAATCTTGGCTTACCACAACCTCCGCCTCCCGGGTTCAAGCAATTCTCTTTAAAATGACTTTTAAAAGTTGGCCTGGCCAGTGTTCCAGAATTTGTGATAAGATGAGAAAGTATGTTTTATTTTTGTGGTACCCAGAAATGATACAGCATAAACTCCCTTGATGCCTACTCTATACAGCAAAGCAATAACTTTTGTAAAAATGTAATAATTTCAAACAAATCAGATACAAAGGAATATATCTGTACTTCCATTAAAGAGTGTGACGGGAGGTAGGAATGGTTAATGGGTAGAGAAAAAGGAAAGAAAAAGGAAGAACTACTATTTGATAGCACAACAGGGTAACTATAGTCAATAATTTAAAAAATTTTTTAAATAACCAAAAGAGTGTAACTCAATTGTGTAATACAAAAGCTAAATGATGAGAATGAGGTACCCCATTCTCCATGATGTGATTATTATGCATTGCATGCCTGTATCAAAACATGTACCCCATAAATACACACACCCACTCTATACCCACATAAATTAAAAATACATTTATTTTTAATTCCAAAGAGACTATTCAGCCATTCCACCTATGCATCTGGAATCTTCTAAAATGCTTATTTGGCAGAATGTCAGTATTTTAAGCATTGTTCCAAAAGTATCATATGGTAGTTAGAATAGGTAAGTACAAGAGAAAAAGGGACCAATTTTGTACTATAATATTCATTCTCAGTAGCTTCCCCAGATAAAATTTTTTTCTTGGGTTTAACACTTACATCCCCACAATTATTTCTAAAATATAGATATTTGAACCTTATCTTTAAAACAGCTAAACTTACCTTTGTACAAGCTACAATTAAGGATAAAAAAGACAATCATTAGTTGAAAAATAGGCACCTTAGCTCAAAAAAAAAGTGATGCAGTAAAACTAGATATATGTAGTACCATGGCATTAAGACATTCAAATGTGTATTTTTTTCAGTTAACACTTTTTTTATTTTCTTGTAGACACAGACTAAAGAAGAAAATTAAAGATTTGTACCTTTTAATGGATATTAATTGTGCATGTTCATTTTAATGAATAGCAAATTACAGTAGCCTTCAAGGCACAAGAATTTGTTATGGTTTGGTTTAAAAAGGGGAAAAAAGAGAAGAAGAGGCGTTTTGGCAGAGGGTTAGAGTATCAAATTGTCATTTGTGATAGCTTTGTTAGAGCTAAGCATTCCAGAGTCTAGGAATTTAGAAGCATGAACATTTTCAGGAAAGACAGATATGACTGGATATGAAAGGAAGGAAGGAAAGAAGGGCATCTCTGCAGCCATTGTTTTTTTTTTTTTTTTTTTTTTTTTGAGACGGAGTCTCGCGCTGTGTCACCCAGGCTGGAGTGCAGTGGCGCGATCTCGGCTCACTGCAAGCTCCGCCTCCCAGGTTCACGCCATTCTCCTGCCTCAGCCTCCGAGTAGCTGGGACTACAGGCGCCCGCCACCACGCCCGGCTAGTTTTTTGTATTTTTAGTAGTGACGGGGTTTCACCATGTTAGCCAGGATGGTCTCGATCTCCTGACCTCGTGATCCGCCCGTCTCGGCCTCCCAAAGTGCTGGGATTACAGGCTTGAGCCACCGCGCCCGGCACTGCAGCCATTGTTAATGACTGATGTTCAGTATAAAAGAAAGACTTTTCATTGGTTTTTTTCAGCTCTCTGAGAATCAAGATATGTATAGTTAGTGTAAGGCCCCATTTGGCTGAGGAAATAATTGTTCATAGCTCTAGCAAGAAAAAAAATGTAAATCCTACTGCACCCAGTTTCTCCTGCAGTGAGTTGAAGTATGCTGAGAGTTCTGGGGATGATTACGTCAGGTTGGGATAGCCTGGCAACACTGAGTGTTTCAGACAGAAGGATAATGTGTATTTTTTAATCCTTTAAAATAAATGTGAGTCTAAGATCATAAGTGTTTTCTAGGAACTTTGTGCTATTCTTTTCTTTCTTTCTTTCAATCATCTTTAGCCAGTTGCCAAAAACTGCCGAGATCTTCCTGTATAGTGTGCTGTCCTGTAGAGTGAGTTGTAGTTCAGATATTTTATTCAGTCACTCAGAAATGAGCTTTGATAAGTTCCAGATGTATGGCACAAATAAAAGGTTGGTAAGTTTCACAAGCACCTCCATATGCTGTGTTTGTTACCCATTCATAATCCAATTCTTTTGGCTGATAGCTGATCTGTCTGTCCTTGAACTGAAAGGCTGGGAAAAGTCAGGAATCTTAACCATTTAAGAAATTTGTAGTACCCAGAGTCCTGTGAGCTGGCAATGAGTTGTGCATCGCTCTCTTTCAAAAGAAGCACAATCACTGACTATCTTCTTACCTATGCCTCTTTCTCTGTTTCTCCCCATCTGCTCTGGTTTGAATTGAAATCATCTTCAATTCTATCACCTTTCTTGGCCCTCCTTTTACTTACAGCAGCCCAAGGACAACCCATATCAGAATTACCTGGAAGCTCATTGTAAGCACAGATTCCTAAGCCCTCCTGATAACTACTGTTTCATATTTAGGAGTGTGAACGAGGAGGAGAACGCTACAAACTTTATAACCACTATGGGTAATATTTGTATGCCCTCAAGCTTGAGATCAACTATGTCAGTGGTTCTCAAAGAGTTGTTCCTACACAAGCAGCATCAGCATCACCTGGGAACTCATTAGAAACACAGATTCTCAGCACTTGCCCTGGACTACTGAATCAGACATTCTGGGAGCAGGACTCACAATCTGGGTTTTAACAAGAAGCTCAGGTGATTCTGGTGTTGGCAGAAGTTTATGGGTCACTGCACGTTTGAACATTTTGGTGTGCCAGATTTAATCTGTGCTCTCAATGGAGCTGAAAACAATTGGGTATCTAGAATCACAGAATAGAAATGAGAATTTGTGTTGCTAAAGAGTTCCACGTGAAGTAGATTATAATTTTATCTTATTCAAGAACATCCATCCATCTATCCATCCAACATCTATCTGACAAAACACATTTAAGATCTAAATATGTAGAGATTATCTAGAGATACTAACAGGCTTTTTGAACATAACATCTGCAATATAAAAATCCCTTGCAACATGCAGTCCCTTCTAATTTCTTGCCACAAAATGCACTTTGTTCTTTGACGTTATGTAACTTTAAAATGGGTTGTTTAATTCTAATTAAATTGCAACTATTGACCCACTGGTAAACTAGCACTTTCGTCAAAGATGCTGTATTATGCTTGCAGATGTTTTCTTGTGAAATGTTTTTTAAATGCTGTATTAACCAGTACTTAAGATACAGCTAATCTACTTTCATAATTAAAAAACAGGATAATTTGTAGTGCATTTTAAATACCAACCCAAACTCAGCCCAGGGCCTGCTCCTAGCTTTAAGCAGCCCCAGGCCTTAGGATAACTTCAACTGATGTTCTTTTCAATGAGCTCATTAAGAAATGAGAAGCAACACTTGCTGCTTCAGACTAGGCTGGAGTTTGCTTAAGGGAATTTACACAGGTTTTGTTTTTCTGTTTAATTTTTCTAACTGTACTCTTATTCTGATTTATAAATTGTTTTGTTTTTAGAGCCAATATATATGTATTTTTTGCTTTGAATTACTCCTAGGATAATAGAACTGGAAGGGTATTAGTGATGACCTGGTAAAAACTCACCTGGGAGTAGCTCTACCCTACCCCACACAAGGGGACATATTGCAACGTCTGGAGACATTTTTTGTTGTCATAATTGGAGGACCCCACTGGCATCTAGTGAATAGAGGTCATTGCTAAACATTCTCCAATGCACAGGACAGCCCCTCAGAACAATGAACTATCAAGTCACTCTTAAGGGAAGTGTTTTAGAAGAAACCTCATGCCCCCAAGTTTGTGGAACTGACAGACTCACTAGACAGGCTCTCTACTGCTACACCCTGTCCACTGTTCCCTTATGACATGTCCAAGATTCTACTATGTATTTTTTACAAATGATAAAAGTACTATTATACCATATAAAATTCAAATACCAAGTTTCAAATCAAACAATTTAGCAAATTGAGTTATTTTTAATGCATAATACGTTCTTTTGTTTTTCCACAGGCATATAGGTTTACAGTTTTATTTAATTGCATATCCTGCTTTTCACATGATATTATGTCACAACATTTTCTATATTGCTGTAAGCTTCATACTGATTTTTTAAATGTTCTCAAAATGTTCCTTTTGAGGAATGAATGCATGTATTTGACCATTTACTTTTTTTGAACACTTGGATTGCTTCTAATTTTTGCTGTCATGTATCAAACTTGAATGTATATTTTTACTTGGGCTAAATTTAAATCTGCACTGGAATAAAATGCAGCAGTACTGGCTTCTGAGTCATCCAAGGAACATCAGCTGAATGTTCTGCTTTCCTATCAGTACACTTTTCAAATAAGAAATCAGCAGCAGAATTATAGTAATGTCTGGATTTTAATAACATGTTTTATGAAATAATTAAGAAATCTTAACCATCGTATTGCTCTTTGTAGAATAAACTGAGTCTCCCATTACTTCATTTTAAGCTGTAAACTGAGATGGCTACACTTCCTTTTGCTTGGCAATTTGTCATTAATATTGTCATTATAGTTTTGGTTTTCTTCCATGAAAGTTTCACATGTGAACAAGACGCATGTAAACTGAGGGTTCAGAATAAGCGGACTATCTGAATTCAGACATACACTGACATTGCTTCTGTATGTTTTGTGCAATCATTTGTTGCAACTAATGAATGTTCTAGAGTGTTGGTGGCATTTTATGTTATGTGACCCTTTCTAATGGAATAAAAACTTGAAGTATTAAGTAGGTGATGATGGTGGTGATGGTGATGGAGGCGGTGGTGATGATAGCATTGGTGCTGGTCATGGTAGTAGCAAAGATGATGGTAGTGAAGATGTTTGCTGTTGCTGATGGTTGTGGTTGAGGTGGGTGGTAGGGATGGTGGTGGTGATAATATTGGTGGTGATGGAGATAAAAGTATGAAGGTGGGGTGGTGGTGATGGTGGTAGTGATGATGGTGATAGTGAGGAGGTAATAGTAATGGTAATGATGGCAGTGGTGTGGTGGTGGTGGTACTGGTGATGGAAGGAAGATATGATGGTGGAGTGGTAGTGAGAGTGGTGGTGATGGTGATGGCTGTGGTGGTAGTGGTGATGGCAAGTTAGTTGGATGATGGCAGCCCTCATAGAGGGCTTACTATATGAAAAGACTCTTAGATTTTTGCGTGGATTTTTCCTTAACTATTCAGACATTCTTTCATATAACAAATATGTCTTTGGCTCCTGTTCTGAACTAAGCCCTGAAGTGGACTTTTTGGGGAAATTAGGGAGATTTTTAAAAAGACTCAGACATAAGCTTTGTCTTCAAGAAGCTTGTCATCTGTCGGGTATATTCTGTGTGTGCAAAAAATGACTACTTCAATTCAGAATGTATTGAATTTAATTTTTTAAAAAGTGGCATGCTTTGGGGAATCAACATTCATTCCATGCAGGACACCTTTCAAAGTATTGCATACACAGTATCACTTGACTGATGAACAATGAATGAGGAATAATAGTAATCACAGAAGCTACTGCTTATTGAGGGCAACCATGGGCCAGCCACCATATAAGCACTTTATAGACATGATTTTATTTAATCTTTATTAAATTAAATCTATCATTTCCTTTTACAAATGAAGACACTGATGTAAAGGTTAAGAACTTCATACAAATTCATGTAGACTGTGAGTGGCAGAGCCAGGATTCAAAAACATGACCATCAACACACAAACACGGACTTTTAGCAACGTATGCCATGTTGCTTGGTGTTGGTCATTTCTGCATTTACAAATGAGGAGATATATCCGATGGCCAAATTTGAGTATAAACTAAATCACTAAATCATGTAATCATAGTTTTTGTGGCACAATTCTATTTTTAAATTTAAATTAAAAAAAAAAAACCTTCTTATAAACTCATCCGGAGGCATGGAGCACAGAATAAATAACTCCATTTAAACCAACCTGCCATGTCCTAGGTCATTTGGGTGTAAATGACTCCTAAGACATGCATTGCCTTTTCTCAGTGTGCTGGTCCCTTTCTGCAGACTACTGTTTCAGAGTAGGAAATGACCCACAAGACTCACTCTTATCATCTAAATGCCACCTAGAAAAGTCTAGGCCAAAAAGACATGAATTATAAGTCTTTGGAGAAAAGGATGAAATCTATTTTAAGACAGTCATCCCTACTTATTCAGGTAAATGAGGGACAAGGACTTCAAACAGCAAAACAAGAGAATTTTTAATATGTCTACATTTCCCTTAGGCATAAAATCAATGACATCCATCAGACACATACGTATTTGTGCCTGCCTCCTTTGTTGCCCCAACTCGTGCCTTTAGAACTTGACCAGTGACTTTACCAGACAGGAGGGGTGATGGGCCTAGGCTGGCAGTGATAAGTGGAGAGGTGTATGAATGATTGCCTACTCCTTGAAGTTAAGCATGTGTCAACACAACAGAATGAGAGTTCTCATTTCTGAAAGCATCTGTACACTTGTGCATGTGTGTGTAAATTAGACCAGCTGACTTTGCTTTTTTCAGTAGAAGTCCCGGTTTGGATAATATACTGTCATGGGAAGGATTTTCAGATGCCTGAGACTTTTCTTTGTTTCTTTCTAAAAATTATATTTGTGGAGTAATTAGGATATGCAAAGCATGGTGCAAACTTTAATTTTCTCAAAAACCTTTTAAGGTTGTGGTATATTATTACATATTTTTAAGGTAATGAAACTGAGGCGTGGAGAAAACTCAGGGTCACAAAGTTAACAAATGACAGAGGCAGGACTCAAACTCTGAATATTCTGCTGATAATCACTGTTCTACAATGCCTAAGAAGAGAAAAATTACAAATTGCATTTAATTCATATGTAGTTGCTTACTTTTGGAAGAAAACATTCTCTGGTGGCTTCAGCCAGAAGGAACAGCCATTGACTGAGAAGCACATTTTTCACACCAGGTCCCAGGGCCTTAAGTGAGCTGGTTGATGAGTCACTTCATGTTTCTGCTAGACTCTCATCTCTAATGACCAGTTCTTCTGAAGGAGCTAGACCAAGCTGGGTTCAAATCCTGCCTCTACCACTTATCAGCCATCCTTTCTTAGCCAACTCATTCACCCTTTCCAAGGCTTGGTTTGCTCATCTGTAAAATGGAAATGATGATTATTCTACCCTCATAGTGCTTCAAGGAAGATTAAATGAAAGAAGACAAGCATAGAGCTGAGCACAAGACCCGAAGCAAACTAAATGCTTGATTAAATACTAAGAAAGTAGAAAAGCCAAAAGAAAGTACTGCTAATCTCATGGGAAATCATAAAAAAAATCAACTTGGAAAATACTAGCTACAGTTCATCTGGACAGAACCTCACACATCAAGTAGCCTCAATTGTACATGTAGCTTGCCTATGAAGAACACATGGTTAATTTTGTCCCCTGAACAAATTTCAAAGCAGGCCACTGGATAACTCATGCATATCTTGAGATTTCCCACAAATGCCATGAAAGGCAGCATAGCATCCTCACAGCATATCTCATCCCAGTCCAGATGGCCCAAGTCCTTCAGAGCCTCCCTTCTCTAAGTTTCCTTTCCAGCCCCGCTTCTCCCTAACGTTACTGGAGCACATCTGGTGTTGTGGCTTGAGTCACTGGCCAAAGTCAGGCTACTGTCTGGGGGTGCTTCCCTGGAAATTCTGCTGAATCCCTAATTCCTTCCAAATCTTGCCCATAGGAAAGTGAGTCAGTTCCCCTTCCTCTGCCATTCTAAGGAAATTCTTTCACAGAGTTGAAGAAGAGAATTTGGCTGGGTTGACATTTCCAGAAAATACACAGCACCATTGTGAGCTGTGGGTATATTTTATCCACACTTCTGCCAGATTATCTTGAAAGAAAATATTTTTGAAGACCTTGTCTCCCTAAGTAAGATGAATTATTCTCCAAGTAGAATAATCACACCTTGGGTTTGACTAAATTTTAGAGTTTTCAAGGTACATCATCCACATTTAGCCTCAGAGATTCTCATTCTAGTCCTGTAAGTTGGGAAGGGACCTATTTTTAGACATTTTGTAGATGAAATATACCTCTTTACAAAATAGTTCTGAGGGGTATTTTAGAAAAGGATTGAGATTTTGCTTATTTATAAAGAAAAAACTGGAAAAACAGTAATATTTCTGGTATGGGCTTGCAGAAAAAAATATTTCACTAACATGGTAAGTTAACCCTTTTGCTTCTACTAGAATATTTATGAATCTACTAGAATATTATGAATATCTTTTTCTTTTTCTTTATTTTTAGAGATAGGATTTTGTTCTATTGCCCAGGCTGGAATGCAGTGGTGTGATCACAGCTCAGTGCAGCCTCAAACTTCTGGGTTCAAGCGATCCTCCTGCCTAAGCCTCTCAAGAGTAGCTGAGACTACAGGCACACTCCACCATGCTGGGCTAATTTTTTAAATTTTCTGTAGAGATGGGTCCACTATGTTGCCTAGGCTGATTTTGAACCCCTGGCCTCAAGTGATCCTCCCACCTCAGCCTCCTAAAGTGTTGAGATTACAGGCATGAGCCACCACACCCAGCCATGCTTTTCTTTATGTTTAACAAACTGTGTTGGTTGGCCTTTTTAAAGAAACTGAAATGCTGTAGTTGAAAAACAGAGATCACGGTAACATCACAGGTAATGGTTAGTCAACTCCAAAACTCCAAAAAGGATCACAAACTCCAAAAAGTTTGAAATGTTCATTTAATTAATCTTCACAATTCCTAACACGCTATGGCTGAGAACTCTAGAAGTGTTTTTGGTGGTGATGTGCAAAGAATACAAAATATATGCTGTGGTCTGCACTTCTAGTTTCATGTTTGGTTGTTTAATCAGGGACCTCAATCTTGACCAGAAATTCTAAGAAGAGTTTGCCACTGGGTTCCTGGTGGAGAATAGGAGGCCCATAAATTTCAAACATGCTTCTGCAATGCAAAATCCTGTTCAATTACTATAAATGTATTTAGTGATAAAGGAAGAATGTGGTGTATATATGACCAGTTCTTAGTCCTTTGTAAGAAGGAAAAGAAGCATCTCAAACAAGATGGTCAGTTCTCATCTTTTAGAACTGTCCAAGATGGAGTAAAGTAGTTGGATTTACCTCACAACTGTAATAAACAAAAGAGAAAATGCAAACAAAATATATGAAATAACAACTTTTAAGACACTGGATATTAGGAAATGAAATACAGTAATCTTTAGAGAAGGAAAACAGATGAACGCTACAAGTGCTTCGGCTTATAGCCTTGAGTGCTCTCAGGCCATGGTACAAGAAGAGGGCATTGAGGAGGAGCCCATTGAGCTCCTGGAGCTGAGGAGTCAGAGCTGAGAGAACAGGAGGACCAAGACAGTGAGAGCTGACAGAGTGGGATACCAGAGGGGGATAACTGCACAGAGAGTAAACCCCAGAGGTCTGCAGAGGGTCTGCCTGGGTTATTCAGAAGAGTATTGACAGCACATGCATGTTAAGGAATTACCTGAGACCAGGGAAAGAACCCTCTTAAAATAGTGCCATTTACTCAACAGGATTAGGAATCATGTTTTTTTCCCACCAGCAAGACTGGAAAAGAATATAATTCACATAGTAATGGGGAGAAAACTTAGGAAGGTCTTGGCTCAGCAATAGGAAATAATTAGCTCTGAATTAACCACTGCTTTAGGCTCACCTAGCGAATCATAACAGCAAGATCCAAAAGGATCAAACTCTTTCCATGTATCTTAACTGCCTTCCAGAACTAAGCACATGGATATTTACAAGAATACAAAAGTATTTCACACCTAACAAGGAAAATTTCACAATGTCTCTCATAAGAAGCAGAAATGCACAAAACATAATGAAGAGTATAATCACTCAAAAACAAACCACAACAGACATAGATGTTAGAATTAGCAAAGATATCAAAACAGTCATTGTAACAGTATTCAATATGTTAAAAAGTTAAGTGGAAACATGAAAGGTATAAAAAGATTCCAATAGAATTTGCAGGGTCAAAAACCATTGTGTCTGAGATGAGCCATACACTGAATGGGATAATGGAAGATTAGATTTGGCAAAACAAAAAGATTGGCAAACTTGAAAACATAGCAATAGAAATTCTCCAAAATGAAACATGAAGGAAAAAATATTTAAAAAATGAAAAGAGTATTAGTTAGTTTCAGGATCTTCTCCCAATAATTGATTAAAAAAAAAAAAAAAAGAAAAAGAAAAAATCAGCAGGAATATAGTAGGCTTGAGCAACACTGTCAACTAATTTGGCCTAACTGACATTTGTAGAACACTCCACCAACAGTAGAATATATAATCTTTTCAAGTGCACATGAAACATTTACTAAGATAGACTATGTTGTGGACCATAAAACAATGCTCAACATTTTAAAGGATTCAAGTGATAGCAAATGTGTTCTCTGACCGAAACAGAATTAAATTATAAATCAATAGCAGAAAGATCTTTGAAAACTCCCTAAGTATTTGGAAACTAAATAAAGCACTTTTAAATAGTCTGTGGTCAAAGAATAAATAAAAGGGACATTAGAAAGTATAATATTTGGAAATAAAATAAAATCAATATGCCAGAATTTGAGGTTCCATTTAAGCAGTACTTAGGAGGAAATAAATAGCATTAAATGCCTATATTGACAAAAAAGAAATGTTTCAAATCAATGATCACAACTTCTACCTTAAGAAATCAGAGAAAGAAGAACCAGATAAACCCAAGGCAAGTGGAAGAAAGAAAATAATAAAAATGAAGTGGAATTCAGTGAAATTGAAAAAAGAGAAACAATAAAGTCAATAAACCCAAAAGTTGTTTCTTTGAGAAGATCAATAAAATTGATAAATCTATAATCAAACTCACCAGGAAGAAAGAGAAGACACAACTTCCCAATATCAGAAATGAGAAGGGAGATGTATTCCAAGGATATTAAAAGGATAACCAGGGAATATTATGAACAATCTTTTGTGTATAAGTCAGCTTAGGTAAAATACACAAATTTCTCGCAATGTATAAACTACCAAAGCTTACTCAAGAAGAAGTAACCTAAGTAGCCTTATACCTATTAATGAGATTGAATTTGTAGTTCAAATCTTCCCATAAAGAAAACTCCAGGTATAGATGATTTCACTGGTAAATTCAACTAAAAATTTAAGGAAGAACTAATACCAATTCTATGAAAACTCTTCCAGAACATTAAAGAAAAGGGAATATTTCACAACTCACTTATTTCATTTTATTATTTTTAATTTTTATGAATACATAATAGTTGTACATATTTTTGGGGTACGTGTTATATTTTGATAGAAGCATTCAATGTGTAATGATCAAATCTGGATACCTGGGATATCTGTGAATAAAATGGTGGTTAACAGAAGCTAGGAAGGCTAATAGGGAGGCGGAAATAAAGAAGTGCTGGTTAATGGGCACAAAATACTTATTAGAAGGCATAAGATCTAGTGTTCTCATGGTTAACAATAATTTATTATATACTTTAAAGTTAACACCAGTTAACAATAATTTATTGCATATTTCAGAATAACTAGAAGAGTAGATTTGGAATGTTCCCAACTCATTTTTTGAGGCCAGATTACCCTGATACCAAACCCACACAAAGACATTACATGAAAGGGAAACTACCGACCAACTACAGAACATCGTTCATACGGATGTGAACATAGATGCAAAATTCTAAAGAAAATTTTAGCAAGTTAAATCCAACAATAGATTTTAAAAGAGATAATATGGAATTTATACTGGAAGGCAGGGCCCATTTAGCCATCAAACATTATCTAATAAAACATTTTCACAGTTAATAACTTCACCCATGGTGGTGGGGTATTTTTTTGACATTTTATTTCTATATTAGGTTTATAGTATTAATAAAGGTTGACTCATTTGTTGTTGTGAGAATTAAAATAATGTAAAAGTATCTAATAAAGGGTTGAGTAGAAATGGAGATCAATGGATTTCTGCCAGTTAAAAATCTACTTTTTCTTGATTAGGTTCACAAATTCCCTTCTTTCATAAAACCAAAGAACATTGGCCATCTACTTCCTGTCTTTCCGAGCTGGCATTTCCTGTTGCCGCCTCACCAATCAGCCATCGTTAATATGATTGTAGACAGGCTTCATGATCCCTAAGGCTTAGAGCAGAGCTACTTGAAGTGCTGGTCTGCAGCAAGATAAGAAGCTTGTCTCAGAATATAAATCAAGACAATGTTTTCTTCAAAGAGAAAGTCTTGCTATGAAAATAAATAAATAAATAAATGTCAGCTGAACTAATCAGTGTGCTTAGTAATATAGTTGACTTACATCATGGTGCAAACTCCTTACCTTAAAGTGGGCTGATGAACTGTTTGCAGGCACTTTGAGTACCAGCTTCTTAGAGTATGTCATATCTCACACAGCATTTAGATTCCAAAGTCAGCACTTGTTTATACTTGCTCTCACGACATTGCTGTATGGTATATATTTTTAATACATATATAAAGGTTTTTGTGCTTGTGCCACCAATAAATGTAACTTTAGTATCTATACTTTCTCTTGAGGTCATTATATATAATTAAATTTCATGCAAATGTGTACTCCAAATTTTTTAGCCATGTGGAGTACATTAAAAATGAATGTTTCTCATCTTGCATATTAAAATCGCTGGAGGATAAATCAATCCTTTCACAAAGATCTGAGATAGGATAGCAAATGGGTTTTTTCTTATGTGACAATATGTGTCAAATGGTAATGGCTCTGCATGTGCTATGTGGGTACAGATTTGGAGGGTGCATCTGGGAACAAGCAATGTGATTATTGATGTCTGCCATGAGTATGGAAATGAAGCATGGTAATACCCTTATGCTGTGTATTTGCCATCTATGACTAGGAGCTCCAAACTTATCTTTCATTAAAAAGAATGACTTGAGTTATTCTGTTGCAGGACATGAAAATAATGGCAGAAAAGAAGAACCAGATCATACTAATGAACCTGGAGATGTCTCTCTTCAAGAATATTACATGGATGTGGCTTTCCTTATAGATGCTTCCCAAAGAGTAGGAAGTGATGAGTTTAAGGAAGTAAAAGCTTTTATAACCTCAGTGCTTGATTACTTTCACATCGCCCCTGATCCACTGACCTCCACCTTAGGAGACAGGGTTGCTGTCCTGAGCTACTCTCCCCCAGGCTATATGCCTAACACTGAAGATTGCCCTGTCTACCTGGAATTTGATTTGGTTACTTATAACAGTATACACCAAATGAAACATCATCTCCAAGACTCTCAACAGCTCAATGGAGATGTTTTTATTGGCCATGCCTTGCAGTGGACAATTGACAATGTCTTTGTAGGAACCCCCAATCTAAGGAAAAACAAAGTTATCTTTGTAGTATCTGCTGGCGAAACCAACCAGTTAGACAAAGATGTCTTAAGGAATGTGTCTCTGAGAGCTAAGTGTCAAGGCTACTCCATATTTGTGTTTTCCTTTGGCCCTAAACACAATGACAAAGAATTGGAAGAATTAGCCAGCCACCCTCTGGATCATCACTTGGTCCAACTTGGCCGAACCCACAAGCCAGATTGGAACTATATCATCAAGTTTGTCAAGCCATTTGTCCATTTAATCAGACGTAAGTCATTAATTCTCTGATTGCTTTTGCAATAGATTTAATGTTTCTGTGTACAGTCCATCAGCAGACTTAGTAAAATGATCCTCACTTCAGTTAAGGGTGGTAGAGTATAAGTGAGTAGGAGGCAGTAAAAAATCTCAGAGAAAATTCCCAGATTTTTTGACCATGAGCCTTGCTGCTGCACTGCCAAAGTTTTAGCCAGGAAATCCTCAAATGGATGAAAAGTGCCCTTTAGCCCTAACCTGTGAGTGTTTACTATGTGTCAGGTTCTATAAATTGATTGTGTCATTTAATCTTCAGTGCAGTCCTCAGAGGAAGGTATTTATAACCCAATTTTGTAAGTGAAAAAACTGAGATTCAGAAATGTTAAATAAACTGCTTAAAATCTCACAAGTAATAATTAGTAAATTCTAGACTCAACCCCTCACATTCTGACCCTAGGGCTATGCTCTTGTCTCGTAAATCATACTTTAATTACTAAACCCTTAGCAAGGTGTACTGCTGTAATAAATAATATCGCAGTGACACTGCCCTCCACCTACTCCAAGGACTTCTATTTTGTCTTGTCATTATAAATTAACCTTAGTTCTGACTTGAATTCTTATGAGCCATAGGGACAAATCTCTGAAGCCTCTATTCCAGACAGCTGGCAGGGATTTTTAAGGGTGTCTTTACACAGTGGGGCTTTGAGGGTGGCTGCTCCAGCCTCTGCCCATGTGTTGTGACTTTAGACAAGCATATAGCAGCACATCCAAAACCTTGTAACATCAAACAAATCGTAGCCTGTGCTGGGAATTAGGAATGTGGCAGAGGTTACATTGAATGGTCTCTGCAGCTGCTGCAAGTTTACTAGAGAATCACAAGGATGCGGGTTTTCTGGAATGCATAAAGCCCCAGGGCTTACATAGTTCTCAGGAATCTTGGAATTTAGCGGTTATATTTAGTAGCAAGTAAAAATGTGGCTTCTCCCAACCCCAAGATAAATAGGGCAGACAATTTCAATAGCTAATAGAGTCTTCTCCCAGAACTTAAAGTGTAATTTCAAAAAATAAAAATTAAATAAATAATTTTTTTAAAAAATAAGAGTCTTCTAGAAAGATCTTCCTTTTATAGAGAGAGAAACAAATGATAGGAAGAATTTAGAGATGTCCTTAAATTATATCACAAGTTTGTGATAGAGCATTGGAATTCTTTATTCAATGACTGTATCTTCTTGACTCTGCCAAGAACAAACAATTTCCATGTTAGAGTGTGCCTATTTTGCCAAGTCCGTTATAAAAGTTGTTCTTGAAAACACTGCCAACCATATGAAAAGATGAACTGACTTTGGGTGAGATAATAATGTAGATGGGTAAAATTTAGACTAACCAGCCCACTCTCTCTCCAGGTGCCATCAACAAATATCCCACCAAAGATATGAAAGCCACATGTGTTAACATGACCTCTCCCAACCCAGAGAACGATGGCACAGAAAACACTGTATTGTGAGTTGAGAAATTCCAAGTTTGCATCATACCACAACTGGAAACAGTCCTTAAGAAAACTGTGAAATGAACAGCATTTTAGTTTTCAAGATCCAAGTGTGTGTGTGTGTGTGTGTGTGTGTGTTTTAAATGCTACTTGTTTGTGATGATAGCACAGGTCTGAAATTAATCACAGATAGAACAGGACTTATATTTGAAAGAACTATGTTTCCATTTCTGTTTGTTTTACCAAAAATGCCTCCTATTAGTACCTTATCAGTAACTAGATAACGTAACTCTAATATTGGTTACTGCCAAAACAGAAAACTTATATCAAAGATTCCATGTAACAATTTTAGAGCAGAATAAAAACATAAAAAACAAAACACGACATTTGGCCATTTAGAAAACAAAACACATATGAGGATTGGCAGGAAAGATTCTTTCAAGTTTGATTTTACAAAGTACAACCCTAAGTACTCAATAAAAATTTAATGATAGAAATTATATTGGTTTGGAATTCTAAACTGCAGAGACAAATGTCTAATTTCCCTTCAGAATATTAGAAAATTGCACAAGTCAAATTTCATTCGTGAACTGCACTTGGACTATTCCAATCACATACATAAAATGGGTTCCTCTTATATTATCTGGTATTCACATTTAATCTTTCAGGGGACTTGGCTAACTAATTTTTTATCTCTCTTCTCTATTACTTCAGACTTATTCCTGGGATATATGAAATAGAGACAGAAAATGGTGAGCTGTTTGATGAATTTTATTCCCAGGTGCAACATTTCCTTGTATTAGGGAACAATCATAGTAATGGTTCTGGGACAGCTACTGATTTGATGCAGAAGTTATACCTGCTCTTTTCAACTGAGAAATTGGCAACGAAAGACAAGGAAAAAGCACATTTAGAAGAAATTTCAGCTCTAGTGGTTGATAAACAGCAAGAAAAAGAAGGTAATCTTGAGTACCATAGAGTTGAAGACCCTCAAGTACCTTTGTTTGGATTTTCCCCTGGTGGAAGATGAGCAGTTAGAATTCACTAGGAGAGGCAGAGATGACAGGATGAGGATAAAAGAGGGGCTTATCATCTAAGGATCCAAGGGAGATAAAACTTCAGAAAGGCAAAAAATAGTCTTTGTTGACATATTCAGAATTACAAGCAGGTATAAATGCTTGGTGTGGAGTCAGAAAATTGGGAAGTGGGAGGGACAAGAACAAGGACAGCAGATCCCAAGTAAGCAGGAGCAGCCCTGCATCTTTGTCCAAGATCGGGGTGAGGGGGAACTGTGCAAGGAGCCTCCAGAGTTTTAATATTCGATATCTGCTCTCTCCTTTAGCAACTAGAGCTTTTGTGGTTTGAGATGGAGGCCCCTAGCTGAGCCTCAGCCTCAGTGGGACATGGAGAGGACAAGGCCACCATGGTTCTGAGATCTGTGTGGAGACTGTGGGCAGCTTTATAGGCTGGGTGGGGAAATGGACCTACAGCTAAAAGCAAAATAGGAGATGGACAGCAGGAAGCTATTGGCTCTACGGCAGTGATTCACAGTCCTTTCTGTGTCCCAGAGTCATGTGGGAAATGACTTTAAAATAAATATTCCTGGGTATCTACTAAAGCTGAAAATATGTATATCCAATGACCCAGCAATTTTACTTCATTGTATATACCCAATAGAAATATACATATTAACCAAAAATCATGTAGTAAAATGTTTATAAAAGCAGAATAAAAAAATAAATTTTGGATATTTATATAATAAAATCCCATACAGGGGCATGTATGTATACTTCAAAAAAGTTTATATATATATATACACACACACACACACACACATTTATAAATATAGATATAGTTAAAGCTCTAGATATATATATACACACACACACATACATAAACATATGTATAGTTTTAGATATGGGTATAATTGTAGGTATATCTATATGTAGAGAGAACAAAATCAGCAAAATGATGGAAAATAAGAGAAGTGAATATAGAGAAAATAGGAAAAATACAGACACACAGAGAGAGAAGATAGATATAATAAAAATTAAATATAAGTATATTGAAATATCTGGTTCTCATCAAAATGGAATAAGTTCATTTTTGTTTCAAAATGGAATAAGCCCATATCACTTATCTTTTCCACTGATTACAACTGAAAATTCTGGATGAAATACAAAAAGCAACTACCTGAGGACTCTGAAAAGTAAGCAAAAGCACGTATATTGTGAAGGGGCATGAGTTTCTCATTTTCTTTTCTCTTTTCTTTTGAGGCTTTATGCTGAGGGCAAGTCCAAGTACAGGAACTGTGTGGCAGTGAAGTAGATGGCTGAACCTCCTTAGAAACCCCATCTTTTTGGCCAGAAGAACTAGGAAAAAAGAGGCCCTCTGCATTAAAGACGTCCTACTTTTTTCCCCCTTTTCTCTCATGGGTTTGCCTTGAAGGCAGGCATCAGTTGGCAGCTAAGTGGAAAGCTAGACACTTAAAATTAAAGAGAAACCCTTTCTTTCTTGCTGAAGGCTGAAAGAGTGAGGGTTGTGATCAACTCAGTATACCACTGGAGGCTATTTGAGTAAACAGCAAACTGTTCTCATAAATGCAGAATGTTGGCAAACTGACCCACTGCATATGCCACCCAGAAGGAATGCTGAGGGCAGTCATGCCCCAAAAGCAAGTGTTTCTGTAATTAGGTACATCTGAAGCCTGTTAGTAATGATATGAACCTGCGATCAATTAAGCAGCTGTCCCATCATTACCTCTTCCTCTCTGCTCTTGCTACTCAATAAATACAAAGGGCAGTGGAAGCTCAGGGACTGACTTTGCTCACTAGAAGCAGGGAGCTCTCTTCTTCCCTTGTTCCCCTTCCTTTAAAAGTTTCTTTTGTCTTAAGTTTTCATTTCTACGTTTGTCCCTTTGTTCAGTCTCATAATTATGGTCTCAAGCAGTAACAGTAGGAACTTGTAATGACGGTCTCAAGTAGTAACAGCAGTAACTGTCGTAGTGATGGTCTCAAGTAGTTCTGGCCAGAGAAACTGGAAAAGAAGACCTCGTGGGCCAGCATGTGTGGGTAACCTTAGAGAGAAGAGAGCTGAACAAAGGAACACTCTACTTGTAGTTAGGGGACCTATATAAGTCTCAGGCTCTTCCCTAACCTGTACATGGATAAGAAAGACCCAGAAAGGATAGCAAAGGCCCTAGAAACTAAACTGTGACTGTTACTCACAGATAATCAGACAGCACTTGCATGCTGAACCTGAGATGATTGCCTGCTAAAACAAAAATATTCTACAGAGAATCATAACAGTACTTAGAGTCTAAACAACATAATATTCAAAATGTTCAGGATACAATCCAAAATTATGCAACATACAGAGAACCAGGAGATGTGAACAATTCTTAAAAAAATAAAAAAGACAACCAACAAATGCCAACCTCAAGGTGACTCTAATGTTGCAATGATCAAAGACATTAAAGTAGCTATTCTAAGTATGCTCTATGAGGTAAAGGTAAATAACTTTAAATGAATGGAAAGATAGACATTTTCAAGCAGAGAAATAGAGATCACAAAAAAGAACCCAAAGGAAATTTTAGAAGTAAAAAATACAATATCTAAAATTTTAAAACATTCACTGGATGAGCTTAATAGCAGAGTGATGATGAGAGAAGAAAGAGTCAGTGAAGGCTGAGTGCAGTGGCTCACACCTGTAATTCTGGCACTTTGGGAAGCTGAGGTGGGCAGATCACTTGAGCCCAGGAGTTTAAGACCAGCCTGGGCAACATGGTGAGACCCCATCTCAACAACAACAGCAAATTAGTCAGATGTGGTGTCTTGCACTTGTACATAGTCCCAGCTACTCAGGTGGCTGAGGTGGAATAATTGCTTGAGCCCCAAAGGTCAAGGCTGTAGTGAGCTATGATCATGCTGCTGCACCCCAGTCTAGGCAACAGAGTAAGAACATGTCTCAAAAAAAAAAAAAAAAAAAAAAGAAAGAAAGAAAGAAAGAAAGAAAGAAAAGAAAAGACAAAGAAAAAGAAAAAGAGTCAATGAACTTGAAGAAAGATTAATTATAGAGTTATACAAACTGAAGAGAGAAAAGATTGAGAAAAAGGCAAACTGAACCTTGGAGACTTGTTGAGTATCAGAATGTCTAACATTTGTTTCACTAGAATTCCATAAGGGAAGTAGAAATATTCATGCCAAAAAAAAATATTTTAGGAAACAATGACCAAAAATTCCCCCAAATTGGTGAATTACCCCTAAATTGTTAAAAGATATAAATTTACAGATTTTAACAGCTAAAAAAAAAAAACACAACAACAATTCAGACACATCATAATCAAACTGCTGAAAACCAAGGATAAAGAAAAAAATATTGAAGCAGCTAAGGAAAAACTATGATACAAAATAAGGGAACAACTCAAATGACTGTCGATTTCTCATCAGAAACCACGGAGGCTAGCAGACAGTGGAACAACTTCTTTTTTTTTTCTTTAATGTACTGAAAGAAAAGAACTATGGACACAGAATTTTATATCCAATAAATATATCCCTCTCCCTCTGGAATAAAGACAAAATAAAGGTATTCTCAGGTGAAGGAAAATTAAGAGAACTTGTCACCAGCAGACCTGTTCTAAAGGAGAAATATGTGACAGCCAGGGAGTTGGAGTGAGGTCAAATGACCGGTGACCCAGTGGGCAGGAGACATACTGGGCAGGTGAAATTAAGGAAGGGACACAAATGAGAAATCAAGTGGGTGGTTGAAAGGGAGGAAAGCTGAGTAAGAGAAAGTGGTGAGAACCAGACACAGATTGCCCATGTGAATAGCTGTACTGTCTGTAAGATAATTTCATACCCATGGTTTCATTGGATTCCCTTAAAAACCCTTTGTGGGAGACAGGAATTAATATCCCTAGTATGCAGATGGAGAAACTGAGAGTCAAAGAGGTTTAGTGCCTTGCTAGTGACTCTGTTTTGGTAACTTCTGATTCAGGAAGCTTTACAAACATCTGGAGGAAGGAATAAGGGGTAGATCAGAAACAGAAACAGTGGGTTGAAGAGGAGGTGTATTAGTTTACCTGGACTGCCGTAACAAAGACCATAGACTGGGTGGCTTAAATAACATTGATTTATTTTCTCATGGTTGTGGAGGCTGGAAGACCAAGATCAGGGTGCCAGCCTATAAGGTTCCTGATGAGGGCTCTCTTCCTGGCTTGCAAATAGCTGCCTCCTCTTCTTGTCCTCACATGATAGAAAGAGGATCTTGTTGTCACTTTCTCTTTTTATAAGGGTAACGATTCTGTAAAATCAGGGCTTCACCCTTATGACCTCATTTAACCTTAAATGCCTCCTTAAGGGCCCTGTCTTCAATACAGTCACATGGGGTTAGGGCTTCACTATATAAATTTGTGGGCAAGAGACACATTTCAGTTTATAGCAGGGGATATAATTAAAAATTACTCACAGGAAAGAACCCTGTAAATTGGTGGTTCCCAAACTTGTCTGTACATTAGAATCACCTAGTTATTTTTTTAAAAGTCCAAAGTCTTGCCCACACCCCATATCAATTAAGTTACATTAGAGGTAAGACACAGGCATCAGTTATTTTGTTTTTTTGTTTTGTTTTGTTTTTTGAAGCTCTCAGGTGATTTCAATGTGCATTCAAGTTTGCAAAACACTGCTGTAAATCCTGGTTGAATCATTCCTGTTAGACAGCTTTACATATCTCAAGGTGATTTGCTGCTGAAAATAGTAAGGTTGGTAGAATCAAAAGGATTATCATCAAGTGTGCATTTTTGTTGTTTGTTATTATTCTTCATTATTTTCTCCAAAAGTTTTCTGCATTTTTCTATTGTAATGATATGTTATACATCTAGAAATAGATGATGTCTTTAATTCTTTTTCTTTCAGATCTCTAGCCAACAGCTTGGGTTAGTTATACTTGGCCAGTCCTGCTCCGTGAAGTCAATCTGAACCTCTTCAGAAAATATCAGCTTGACTTTTTCTTGCACTCATGAAAGCTTAGTGACTGGAAATCACTGAGTTGTACTTTATCTTTTTGCAGATAAGGAAATGGAAGCTACAGACATCTGAAGCATCTTACCTAAGAATTCACAGTAATTAATCCAATACTTTCATCATAGTGATTCATACCCTATGTTTATAGAAAATAAGTTTACCTTAAAGTTAGGCCATGAAACAGAAATAATAAAATCTATCTCTGAGTTGTTGAAAAGTTGAAGATGATGCATATAAAGCTCAAAGTACACACTATCCCTGGAATATAATCAACTAGTATTATCCCTATTTGAATTATCTAAGTCTGATCATCTATTTGACAATTAAAAATATAAATCCATTGTATAGAATTATCACTTTATGTTATTTTATTCATCTTTTGTTTTCCTAAAGAGATTGAACTTTCCTTTTCACCTGTCCATTTGTTTGATATTTTCATTATATATTTCTACTTAAAGGACAGATTTTCTGTTTGCTCATTATAAAGTACATTTTCAACAATTTGATGTAGATATTTTTAAGTGGAACTGTATCTTTTTTTCTTTATGCCAAACCCAAGGCTTGTTTCTTAGTCTTTATTTTTCCAGTATCAACTGTAGTGTTTCTCAAAGTTTATGCCCTGGACTAGCCACATCACCATCATCTGGGAACTCATTAGAAATGCAGATTCTTGGATTGTATCCCAGACCTACCGAATCAGAAATTCTGGAGGTGGAGCCTCCAGAGTTTGAGAACCACTGACCTAGTGTTATAAATATCAAGTCTAAATCAGACTTCTTTAACAGGGGTCCTTTCATTGGATGTTAATAGGTATTTGGGAAAAAAATCATTTCTCTAGAAATCACTGATAAGTAGATATGGGTTTTTCTGCAGGACTTTTTATTGTCTTTAATGGAATATTAAATTATATTAATATTCTGAGAAAACAGCTATAATCAAACCAATTTGGACACAGAATCTTTTAACAGCATTTTATAGGGCTAGTGTTTTGTAGTAAACACTTCAGGAAACAGGAGTTGAAAGAGTGAATCCTGGAGCCAGCTGTAAATTTGAATCCTATTTCTGCAATTACTGGTCATGTGATCTTGGGCATGTCACATTACCTCTCTGAGCTTCCGTTTCCTCATCTGCAAAATGGGGATAATAATATAACCTATGTCATTGGCTAATGTAAGCAGTAAATGAATATGAAGTACTTCAAACAGCTCTTAGCATACAGTAAAAGCTTAATAAATGTTAGCTACTATTTAAAATTGTGATCATGTTGATGATGACAGTGATGATAACAAATGATATCAGAGCTAGTGGTTATGGTGAAAAGAACACCAGATTGGGAATGAGGAGACTCCAGTGCTAGTTTTAGTTCTGTCACTAACTGGTTTTATGATCTTGAGAAGTTACCTGATTGCTCTGGTCCTAAACTTTCTTCTCAGTGTAATGAAAAGCTTAGACAAGGCCAGTGTTTTTTATACTGGGGTATACATATTGGGTGACACACAAAGATTTTCCAGTGCGTGGATTTCAAAGGCTAGCCTTAAAGGGCTCCATCTACCTGAGAATGTACTTGTGTCTGAGGAATCACAGAAGGGCATCTTTTTCTGCATCCCCTTTTAAAAACATCCCCCACTTCACACACACTAAACAGCACATCTCTTGGCCATTCTGAATCTAACTGTGGTGCTTTGCCCTAGATGTAAAACCCCTCTAGGGAGGTATTTGGGGTGGGGTGGAGTGGGGATTGTCAAACTAGGAGTCATTTAAAAATATTCTGTCTGTAGTCTTTCTTTAATCAAAGCACCATAAACCCAGGTAAGGCTTCAAATCTTTTCCATCCTGTACATACTTCTGTTAAGGAAGAAGTGTGTTGCTAGAAATGGAGTATTTGAACTCATGTTAGAACGTTTTGAATTCCGGTGTATCATGGAGTGAGGGTGATAGCAATGATGATAAATTTCATTTTGTAATCTGGCCCCTCCCATTTCCCAACTATTGTCAAAGGGTGTATCTCTCCTGACTGGGATTTCCATGAGAACAAACAGTGAGTGTATTAGAGATAGACTGATGAAGAATGCTATGGCCTGAATGTTTGTGTCCCCCCAAAGTTCATATGTTGATATCCTAACCCCTAAGATCATGGTATTAGGAGTTAGGACATTTGTGATTAAGTCGTGGGGGTGGATCCCTTATGGAGGGATCAGTGTCCTTATAATAAAGGAGGCAAAGGGACTCCTCTTCCCTTCTACCATGTGAAAATTTAGTGAGAAGGCACGACGTTTGAACCAGAAAGCAGGTCCTTCACTAGATGCTGAATGGGCCAGTGCATTGATCATAAGCTTCCCAGCCTCCAGAACTGAGAGAAATAGATTTGTCTTGTTTATAAGTCACCCAGTTTATGGTAGTTTTTCATAGCATCCTAAATAGACTAAAACAGAGAGCAAGCATTCTTTTGTCAGGCAAAAAACAAAAAAACAAAAACAAACAACAACAAAAAACAAAAGCCACAAAACAGAAAACAAAACAAAAACCCACTATGGCAAGAGCTATCAACCTATCTTGGGATAGAATCATAGTAAGGTATCGTCACAGGAACCCCCAATACCATAATTATTTCAACTGAGAGATGAGATTAGACTCTTTCAAAGGCAGAGCGTGTGTGGATTGGCTTTTACGATAAAGACCATTTCTTCCAGTTAGGCTACATGGGGAACATTTCTCATAAAGTGAATGAACTAAATTGAAGTTTCAAAATTCTGAAGTAAAAACATACAGAAAAGATGATTAAAATATTTTATCAAAAAATATACTAATAATGTAAGTGTCAAGTGTGCTTAATTTAGCAATATTAAACTTTTGCAAACATTTTAGTTTTTCAAGATAAATACAGTGCCTCTCTGTAAAAGAGTAACGGGTATAATTAATAGCCGTTTGATAAATTTGGTAAAGCACTTTTAAAAAAATATTTCTCAGAAATTAGAAAATGTCATCTAAATGACTAGATAACTGATTCTTTTGTAAAACTTTTTGAAAGATTACTGAGTGATTTTTGGGATATGATTCAGAAAGAATTCAAATAGTTGTTTGACATTGCTCTGATAAAACTCCTTCAAGATCCATTGATATAAATAATATTTATCAGTGCTTAAATATATAACAATAGATATTAATAATTCTATCAATTCTGATATTAAATCTTGCCTTACTCTAGCAAAAACAGTAATAAGTAAAAATAACAGGGAAAAACTATCCATTTCATTAATAAATGTATTTTGAGCAAAAATGTTTACTTTTTGTCTTAATAGAATTACCAAAATTTAAATATATATATTGTTTTGATAAATTCTAATGATAATTCATCTTTAAAAAGTGTTAATACATAGAAACTTATCGTCATAGAAAATAAGAACATACACTTAAATATATATATTTTTACAGAGAATTATGATTAGGCAAACAAAATATTTTAAAGCATATAAACATATTAGAGTTAGAATGAAATTCTATGGGGAAAGTGGAAGGGAAATACAAATTTAAGGAGAGAAATGAACACTATAAACTACCTGACATTTAAACATGAGCATGTTTGCATATATTTTTGGTAAATAATGGTAGACTCTGTTGGATAAGTTAAGAGAGAAATGTTGAGGTTTTATTTTTAAATGTCAGTTTTTATAATATGTCACAATGTACATCTTTTTCAACCACTTAAACTCATAATGAAAAAAATAGATATTTAAAATGTTCAAGGCAAGAAGTAGATGTTTTGTTTTCCTTTGAGGTGTGGCTGTAAGCAAAATTTTTTAAGACAACTAGGCTGGAGCCTCTCTAAGATTCTGTTTTAGACCAGATTCCCCTGAAGCCAACCCAGAGTTGGGAATTTCTGTTCATGTGAGTTATTGAGGGAGTTCTCACAGGAGAACCAGTAAGGAAGGAAGCAAGACAGGGAAGGAGTGGAAGGCAAATAAGGGTGTCATCTCAGGCGAAGTCCCATAGAGGGCAGCTTAAGCCTGATCCTTCAAGGAAACGCAGGCGTCTAAGTTAGGCTGCAGAGATGTTCTGAGCTGAGGCAAGAGAGTTAGGCTTTCTTTTTTTTTTTTTTTTTTTTCTTTTTTTTAATCCTTTAAGTTCTGGGATACATGTGCAGAATGTGCAGGTTTTTTACATAGGTATACATGTGCCATGGTGGTTTGCTGCACCCATCAACCCGTCATCTACATTAGGTATTTCTCCTAATGCTATCACTCCCATTGCCCCCCATCCCTCGACAGGCCCCAGTGTGTGATGTTCCCCTCTCTGTGTCCATGTGTTCTCATTGTTCAACTCCTACTTCTGAGTGGGAACATGTAGTGTTTGGTTTTCTGTTCCTGTGTTAGTTTGCTGAGAATGATGGTTTCCAGCTTCATCCATGTCCCTGCAAAGGACATGAACTCATTGTTTTTTGTGGCTGCATATTATTCCCTGGTGTATATGTACCATATTTTCTTTATCCAGTCTATCATTGATGGGCATTTGGGTTTGTTCCAAGCCTTTGCTATTGTGACTAGCGCTGCAATAAATATACGTGTGCATGCGTCTTTATAGTAAAATGATTTATAAATCTTTGGGTATATACCCAGTAATGGGATTGCTGGGTCAAATGGTATTTCTGGTTCTAGATCCTTGAGGAATCGCCATACTGTCTTCCACAGTGGTTGAAACTAAGTTATACTCCCATCAACAATGTAAAAGCATACCTATTTCTCCACATCCTCTCCAGCATCTGTTGTTTACTTTTTAATGATCGTCATTCTAACTGGCGTGAGATGGTATCTCATTGTGGTTTTTATTTGCATTCCTCTAGTGACCAGTGATGATGAGCCTTTTTTCATTTGTTTGTTGGCTACATAAATGTCTTCTTTTGAGAAGTGTCTCTTCATATCCTTTGCCTACTTTTTAATGGGGTTGTTTTCTTTTAATTGTAAATTTGTTTAGGTTCCTCATAGATTCTAGATATTAGCCCTTCGTTAGATGGATAGATTGCAAAATTTTTCTCCCGTTTTGTAGGTTGCCTGTCCACTCTGATGATAGTTTCTTTTGCTGTGCAGAAGCTCTTTAGTTTAATTAGATCCCCCCATTTGTCAATTTTGGCTTTTGTTGCCATTGCTTTTGGTGTTTTAGTTGTGAAGTCTTTTCCCATGCCTATGTCCTGAATGGTATTGCCTGGGTTTTCTCCTAGAGTTTTTATGGGTTTAGGTCTTACGTTTAAATCTTTAATCCATTTGGAGTTAATTTTTGTATAAGGTGTAAGGAAAGGGTCCAGTTTCAGTTTTCTGCATATGGCTAGCCAGTTTTCCAACACCATTTAATGAATAGGAGATCCTTTCCCCATTGCTTGTTTTTGTCAGGTTTGTCAAAGATCAGATGATTGTGGATGTGTGGCATTATTTCTGAGGCCTCTGTTCTGTTCCATTGTTCTATATATCTGTTTTGGTACTAATACTATGCAGTTTTGGTTACTGTAGACTTGTAGTATAGTTTGAAGTCAGGTATCATGATGCTTCCAGCTTTGTTCTTTTTGCTTAGGTTTGTCTTGGCTATATGGGCTCCTTTTTGTTTCATATGAAATTTAAAGTAGTTTTTTTCTAATTCTGTGAAGAAAGTCAATGGTAGCTTGATGGGGATAGCATTGAATCTATAAATTACTTTGGTCAGTATGGCCATTTTCACAATATTAATTATGAAATACATGAGCATGCAATGTTTTTCCATTTGTTTGTCTTCTCTCTTATTTCCTTGAGCCGTGGTTTGTAGTTCTCCTTGAAGAGGTCCTTCACATACACTTGTAAGTTGTATTCTTAGGTATCTTTTTCTCTTTGTAGCAATTGTGAATGTGAGTTCACTCATGATTTGGCTCTCTGCTTGCCTATTGTTGGTGTAAAGGAATGCTTGTGATTTTTTGCACATTGATTTTGTATCAATGTGCAAGAGACTTTGCTGAAGTTGCTTATCAGTTCACTAAGGTTGAAATGAAGGAAAAAATGTTAAGGGCAGCCAGAGAGAAAGGTCGGGTTACCCGCAAAGGGAAGCCCATCAGACTAACAGCAGATCTGTCTGCAGAAACCCTACAAGCCGGAAGAGAGTAGGGGCCAATATTCAACATTCTTAAAGAAAAGAATTTTCAACCCAGAATGCCATATCTAGCCAAACTAAGCTTTACAAGTGAAGGAGAAATAAAATCCTTAACAGACAAGAAAATGCTGAGAGATTTTGTCACCACCAGGCCTGCCTTACAAGAGCTCCTGAAAGAAGCACTAAATATGGAAAGAAAAAACCAGTACCAGCCACTGCAAAAAACATAACAAATTGTAAAGACCATCAACACTATGAAGAAGCTGTGTCAACTAATGGGCAAAATAACCAGCTAACATCATAATACCAGAATCAAATTCACATATAACAATATTAACCTTAAATGTAAGTGGGCTAAATGCCCCAGTTAAAAGACACAGACTGGCAAATTGGATAAAGAGAAAGTTGGACTTTCTTACTTCCTCCCAAGTTATTGATTGGTCAAGAGCTGCTGTCAAGAGGAATGTAAACTCCAGGTACTCATGGTGCATGTGGTTAAAACAGGTCCAGTAGCTAACAGCAGTCCTCGAAGAATAGTAGGTGCTGATGTTGGAAGCAAAAGCTCATATGGCAATGGTTGGGGAGGGAGGCCAAGAAGGGGAAGACAGAAAATGAAGGAATATTGTCCTAGAAATTAATGTTAAAAAAAGAAAGATTAGAAGGATTCTGGACAGAACCTTGATATTGTCTGTTGCATACCCCTTCAAGCACCTACTTAATACCAACCACTAAATTTGCCAAGCATGGAATGTCAAATCATTAATGTACCAGCATTCTTCCAGGAAGAATTATGTCTGTGATTCTCCTTATATATTGTTCATTTATTTCTATTATCACATCACCCTGAGCTGGACTTCTATTTTGACCATTGAAAATGACAAAACTATTGTGTTTGTTTTATATGTGGCATATAAAGGAGCAGACCCTGGAGGAACATTTTGAACAAATGTAATGACATTAAAAGCAGTGAATATTTTTATATTTTGCAGATGGCGAAGACACGAGGTCATCATAGGAGAAAAGAAGATAGCTCCACTGACATGTGTAATCCCATGTGGTTCTATCCAGAATGTATAATCATCTGTTAGAGGTAGTGGTAAACGACAGGGACTTTTCACAAAAACAATTGGCTAATAGCATGCTAAATTTGTTCTCCATCCCAAATCTGAGGAGAAGCATTTTCTGAGTGAAGACATCAGTAAGAAGACCTGACAAACCCGGAGTGATTTCATTTCTCCTGAGAACTGGGGAAACCTACCTATAAGAGTTAACTTTTCTTTGAAAGCTCTGCACAGTTCAGGCATCGATTTTGATGATGTATCTGTCTGAAAAAGTGTCATTATTTTCCTTACATCTGTATCTCAGATTGGACTCCCCTAAAAGCATTTAGAATTGGAATTTCCTAGGAATATCTTCTACTCATTCTTAAAACTGGAAAGCCCATATCGTTGGTTCTGGGATGAACCTAACATTTCATCTAGCAGTGATTGTCCTCTAAAATCCACCTGTCAGGATACTATCACCCATAGTTAATGTTTGCTCTTCACAAGGACATTAACAAAAGAATGGAACTGGTGAAATAGAAAAAAGTGATAAGAGGCTAATTTTATGAACCTCTATTTTGTGCTATAATCTTTTGTTTATATTTTAGAATGCTTTGCTTTGTGTATACTGAATGTTTGCAGCAAAAGAATTATGGAAAAGCACAGATACTCTATGTGACCAGAGATGTTCTTGGGAATTATAATGTAGCAAGAGATAATTGCTAAAATAAAAACAAGTCTGACTTGGAAGTTTGTTCTGATCATTATTATTTAGCTACAGTCTAATTCAACCCTAATAGAACACCAGTAGAAGACTAAATATATTTGGAACATTTACATAAAATGTAAAATTAGCTAACAGTGAATTAGTTTTAAAAATCATTCAATTTGGCTAAGGCAACAAGTAATTACCAAGTCAATGAGCATCTATTATATTAAAAAATGAAATGACCATGTTAATGGGATAATACCATAGGCTATTTTGTACTTTTCCTTGACCTTACTGACGTTATTTGTATAATTGTCCTTGACTTTACTGATGTTATTTGTATAATTTAAAAATAATCCAATTAATTCTAAGTTGCTGAGATTTTTATAGTTACCATTTATTGCTGTCTGAGAAGTTCCAGATTCAACTCTACTCATTTAGTAAAGTTTTGTTTTCCCCTAAGAACTCTGATATGTGTAGGGGTGTGTGTGTGTGTGTGTGTGTGTGTGTGTGTGTGTGTGTAAACATACGCATGAAAAATACATCAGATACCTAAATCTGAAAATGACGTGATTATCAAGAATGTGAAGCCACAGGAACTCACCCTCTGCTGATGGGATTGTAAATTGTTTAAACAGCACTGTAGCAATATTTAGTTAGATGGATGATATGCATATCCTAAAACCCAGCAAACCCACTACTAGATCTCTACAGCTATGTGTAAGAAGCTCTCACATATATATGCCAGGAACCAAATACAAACATGTTCGCTGCAGCACTGTGTGTTTTAGAGAGGAGGTGAAGCCAACATGAATGTCCTAATGTGGTCTACTCATACAATAGCATATGATACAGCAGCTAAATTGATAAACTGGAGCTGTATCTGCAAACAGACAAATTTCAGAGATAATATTGAACCAGAAAGAGTTGCAGAAGGATACATTATGACATCATTTATACAACATTTTAAAACCTGAGAAGCAATACCACATAATGTTTATGGCTACTGACAACTGGAGTGAAAACGCAAAGGCATATGTGGGGATGACAAACACCAGATTCAAGACAATGGTTATCTTTCAGTGGTAAGAGGTAAAGTGGGGGTCCAATTATCATCATAATGTTTTATTTCTTAAACTGGGTGATGGAAAAGATGTACTTTCCTTATGAAATATGTATATTCTTTATACATATTTCAATGCCTGACATTCCATAATTTAAAAGAGTAAATTAAGTAATAAAACTGCAAAATTCAAGTAAATCCTTGTGCTACATCCAGGACTATGTTAGGAATTGAGAGGGATTTTTTTTTTAATTAGATAACTCCACTTGACCTTGAGGAGTTTGCACTAAGTCAAGGTCATTAGAGTTAGGTAACCTTCTGAGATAATGGTTCTTCTTAAACATTGACCATCTGGGAAACTTGTCCCCTTCATTGATATGCCACATAATGTTGATCAATATATGAAATTAATTTTATATCTGGTCATTTGAGGAGGCATAGAGCACAGCACAATTTGATGCACATAAGAGCCAAGATGGGTGATACTAAGTGGCATTGTTTCCTTGGAGGAGCAATTACACTGTAAATACAGAGAGCTTTAAAATAAATTTTGGGCATTCAAGCAAAAAATATAATACCTGAATGTGTGCTGTGGGCACAAAATGTCAACAACCAACATCAGAGAATGACCATAGGTTAATAAAAATACAGTGCATGAATTCAGAGTCAGGCTGCTAAGTACAGCCAGTAATTGCTTTGGAAATCAAAGAAGGAAAAAAAAAATCACCTGGGATTTAAATAATTGAAGAAGACTTCAAAGAATAAATGGGATTCACACCAGGTCTCCACTTAAAGGCTCACAATGCTTTCCTTCCAGTTTCTTCATCATAACAATGAAAAATCCTTTCATGCCTTAGAAGGAGTTTCTATAGGTTAGTTTCTAATCTGACCTTTGCTCGCCTTTCCAGCCCAATCTGTTCTCACTGCAAGGAACCTCTCCCACTCTCTACCTCCTATTTATTCTTCCAGGCTGGCTCTCACCTGCTTAGGAACACCTTCCATACAGTGGGGTTGGTAATCCCAACCCCACCCCACCGTATATTCTCCTAGTACCCGGATCTCTCCCTCGGGGCCCTTATTAGGGAGAGTTATAATGACTCATTCACTTGTCAATATCCCCAAGAGGCACTGAAGTGAGCTTCTCCATCTTGTTTATCGCTGTGCTCCCAGTACCCAGGATGGTGCCTGGCACTTAAAAGGCATGCAATAAAGATTTGATGAATGAGTGAACGAACTCGCCTTGAAGGATAAATATGGTTTGGTTTGATGGCAATGAGGGGAACTGGTATGAGCAATGATGAGAAAACAAAAGCTAGAAAGAGCTGTGTGTCTGTGCACTAAGGCAAGTGGAGAAATTGGCTTGTATGGAGGCCAGTGTGATTGGAAATTTGAGACCACAGCACGTATGGTGAGGGGCTGAAGTGCCTTTTTTAAAAAGCCTTTAAAAGTAGCAAATTAAAAAAAAAAAATCTTGAACCATTCCACAACATCCAGTTTGAATATGGGATGATCTATAAGCAGAATAGCATGCCTTCAAAAAGGAGCCATGGTATGTGCATTAAGCACCCATTTTTCCGAGTTCTATGCAGAAATGACCCATGGTCAACCCACTGCAGCCTTACGTGACATGAGAAAATGTGCTGTAGAACAGCTGGTCAGAATTACAGATGACTAAGAATCCTGTGATAGCTCTGGAAAACTGCAGTTGACATTTCAAACCTAATTTCTAGATCTTTTATCTGAGTGTAAGCAGTGGGGGTGAAAATTTGAATAAGCACAGTTGAAAGTTTGTGCAGCTCCAGTCAGCCTCCCTAAATTGGAACCCTTTTCCATCTTTCTAGAGTAACCTGTCTGTACTTCCAGAACACCTCTCCCACTGCAAGATTACCAGAGATCCAGCCCCAGAACCCTGGGGTTTTGACCAAATTTCTTCTCTAGATGTGCATTAACCACCTTGAAACCCCTAGACTCTCTCCACTGCTGAAATGGAGTCAAGGAGTGATAGGAGAGGAGGATAGAGAGCTTAGCCCAAGCCAGCCTCAGAGGGCCTTGTGCACCAGGCTGAAGAGTTTAGATTCTATTTTGGAGGTAATGGGCTGACCCTGAAGACAGAGAAGAGACGTGGTTAGACATTTATTGTGGCTCACACTGGCTGCTGAAAGAAGAGGGAACTGGAGGGAAGAAAAACTAGTCACAGGGTAACCAGTTATATGGGCAAGAATGGATAATGGTGCTCAGGATGGAAATTAGTTGACATATGAGGGAAATACTTAAAAGATAAAAGTAGTAGGATATGATCATTGATGGGTTTGGACAGAAGATAAGGGAGTAGAGAAGACTGGGTGTCTAGACCAGTGGTTCTCAAACTTGAGTGTGTATCAGAATCCCCTGAGGGCTAATTAAAATATATATTATTAAGCCTCACCCCAGAGTTTCTGATTTAGTAATTTGCTAGAATCACTTGAGATTTTTAAACTACTAATGCCTGCACCTCACCCCTGGAATCCTGACGGAATTACTGTGGAATGCAGCCTGGACACAGCATTTGTAAAGCTCCCGGTGGCTCCAATGCTAAACAACTTAATTATATTTGGAATACAGGCAAAGGAGCCATTTGGGCATTAAATTTGTTAAAATTATTTTTACATATTCCTACAAATATCTCACTATGTGGGCCCTGATATGTGCATAAATATATAGTCAATCTCTCTGGAAGATCAATATAGCATATAATGACTACTATCTAAAAGGACAAATACTAAAAAGATAAAATAGATACTACTTCCACACCTAAGGCAAGAGGAAGGAGGAAAAGAAAAGAGAAAAAAAAATCTGTTGTGTTCTTACTATGTGCCAGATAGTATAATAAGTACTCTATATACACTATCTCATCGAATGCTGACAACAAAAGCAAGAGTAAGATATCCTTATCTCCATTCCTTTAATAAGGGATTCTGAACTCAGAGAGAGACGGTCACACAATCCAAGGTAAAAAGGGATTTAGATCTGGATTTGCCTGGTTCTTCCAAAGACTATTTGCACACGTTCTTGTTGGAAGAGAAACTGGCTATATGGTACAGAGAAAAATAGCCAGGATTAGGCATCAGGTGCTTGACTCCTAACCCTAGCTCTACCCCTAACTAGCTGTGCCACTTTGAATGAATCTCCATCTCTCTGGGCCTTGACTTCCTCATCATCAAAATGGGGATAAAATTTTTACCAACCTTATAGGATTAAATGAGATCATACCTAGCCCAATACCTGACATATGGAAGATACTCAAATAACGTTAACTCTTACTATCTACTTCCTCTTCATCCTCATATTCAGTAAAATGAGGGAGCTGGGCTAATCATCCCTAAAATTCCTTCATATTATGAATGCTGTGATTAAGAATTTACTACTTTCTTTGGTGTCTACAGCTACTTTCTGATACTCTTCAACTAGTGACTTCATCTTAAGAACTGGTCTTTGTTTAAAATCAGCCTCTCTTCCTATAACCCCCTATTTTACCACTTCATCCCCTCCCCTGGGTTGTGTGGTTGGCCGTGGCTGTCTCCTGGCTATCCATTGCTGCCAGAGTTATGTCAGTGTTTTGGTGACTCTCGCAGGAGCTCCATCACGTCTCTTGTGCAGTGTTGCTGTGTTCAGCAACCTCTGCAGTGCCTGCGTGAGCATCCTTATGCCAGGTCAGCAGGAATTCCGTTCCGTGAACACATTTGCAGTGATAAATGGACCACACTCTGCAGCTCTGAGGCTAATGATCTTATCTGTTATCTGATGCCCCGTAGGCTTAAAGATGTGTCCAAGATGCAATTTGGAATTATGGAAAGAGTAAAACTTGTTCTACCACATGCTCGTTATGTGATGCTGGACTTGTGGTTTAACTTTCTGGAACCTCCATTTTTCTCATCTGTGAAACTGGTTTTGTGCGATTTGGCACATTAAGGTGCTTTATATGGTGTCTGGCTCACAGCAGCTCCTCAGCAGAAGTTGGGAACCATCCCAACTGACTCCATTTGGGAAGCTGGCAATAGCCTTCAGGGTAGGCTAAGGAACAGGGTTGTGTAGAATTTTGGAGAGGGCTGATCATGGCATTTTAAACCTTTTACAGTAGACTTGCAGTCACGGTGACACTTCTGTTGCTGGGTAAGTAGCAGATTTCAGCAATAGTGTTCACTTGAGCATTCCTATTGGAAACATTTCTAAGGTTCTCCACACAGACTGGGATCTGACCTCCGGCACCTTCAAACTCATAGTAATTGCATAGTAACGGGCTGATCGCATGGTGGAGCAGGGTCTATGGCAGTCCTTGTGCATATGTCTTCTTTAAAGCAGCAGGCCAGTTCAGCCCCCTACAAACACAGGAGTGACTGTCCCCATGGTTTCTGCCAATGTTAGCAACCTGCCTGGGCAGAAGACTTAACAGCTGCCTGACAACATGTCCTGAAATCAGCATTTAGGTTTCTTGTTTCATCACTCACTCTTAAAGTTAGAATAACCTTTGATTAAGCAGGGTTTTAGCATGCAACACTGTTTTACCCCAATACCAATAGGGGATGGATACAACTAACATAGACTCCAACTTGCTTGACCTCTACCAGAAACCAGCTCAAGCTGATGTCCCCACCATGTTGTGGCTGTTTTCTAGACAAGTGTTTCTCAAAGTGGGGTTCAGGGACCACCTCCATCAGAATTTCATCAGCCTTGTTAAAATGCATGGTCCTGGCCAGTCGCAGTGGCTCATGCCCGTAACCCTAGCACTTTGGGAGGCCGAGGCAGGTGGTTCACGAGATCAGGAGATCGAGACCAGCTGGCCAACACGGTGAAACCTTGTCTCTACTAAAAGTACAAAAATTAGCCAGGCGAGGTGGGATGTACCTGTAGTCCCAGCGACTCAGGAGGCTGAGACAGGAGAATCACTTGAACCCAGGAGGCGGAGATTGCAGTGAGCTGAGATCGCACCACTGCACAGGTGCCTCCAGACTGACTAAATTAGAATCTCTAGATATGAACACAGAAGCTGCATTTTAACACACTCTTTAGATAATTCTTATGTGTTTTATATTCTATTTCTTTAATCTGTGTTGCTATAAAAAATATTATTTGCTCAAACATGTTTTAAAATCGAATACTAAAAAGTTAATAATGAAAGATAGCCACTACCTTTCTTCTCCTGCCCACCTCTACTTTCCAGAAGTTACCACATGCTAAGTTCTGAATATTCATGTCCCCCAAAATTCATGCCTTGAAATTGTAACCCGCAAGGTGAGGGTATTAGAAAGTGAGACCTTGTGGCGGGGAGTGGGGGTGGTAATTAGATCTGTCTTCATGAATGGGACTAGTGCCTTTACAAAAGAGGCCTGAGGGAGTTTGTCTCTTCCACCATATACGGACATAGAGAGAAGGTACCACCTATGAGAAAGCAGGCTCCCACCAGATACCCAAGCTGTTGATATGTTGATCTTGGACTTTCCTGCCTCTACAACTGCAAGAAATAAATTTCCCTTGTTCATACGCTGCCCAGTCTATGGTATTTTGTTATGGCAGCCCAAATGGACTAAAACAACATATTATACTTTTATGAGTTTCTTCAATTTTTACCTTCCTATTTCTAAATAACATGCCAATACTGTAATTTCATGTCATATTTTAGACATTATCTGCTGACTTTCTATTATGATTAATATTTAGCAATTTATCTAGCATAATTATTCATTCTCACCTTCCTGATACAGACCCTTAAGTTTTTGTTAAGAGTTAGGATTGCTATTTTAAAACTATATAAATATTGTTCAATATTGATCCAAGAAGGGACTGTGAATATGTTCACTTTCTCATTGAACTTCTATTTTATCTTGGAGTTTCAGCTCTATCAAACAACTGTCAATTTTAATTTCTAAATATTTTAAGATATCAAATACTTAGCATTTTATTTCTCTTGCCCTTGGATGCTTCACTCCCAGAGTTCCCCATTCTGCTCTGCATGAACTCTTAATTCTGGTTTCCTTATTCTCTATTGGCTGGTCTCATGTTTTCCTCTTTCTTTATTTACTTACTTTAAGTACATTCTCCAGTAACTTCTTTAAAAAACAGTGTATTGCAGGGATAGTTTTTCAGTACTTATCTGCCCAAAAATATCTTTATTCTGCCCTCACACTTGAGTGACAGTTTATAGTGATTGACTAGTGTTCCCCCAAAATTTGCGTTCACCAAGAACCTCAGAATGTGAGTGTATTTGGAAATAGGATCTTCACAGATGTAATTAGTTAAGATAAGGTCATACTGAATTAGAGTGGGCCCTAAATCCTATGACTGGTGTCCTCATAAGAAGACCTTATAAAGACACAGAGACACAGACAGAGGAAAGAGGGCCATGTGAAGGCAGAGGCAGAGATTGAAGTGACACATCTATAGGCCGAGGAACAACACTGAGGATTGCTGACAACAACAGCAGCCTGGAGAGAAACATGGAACAGATTCTCCCTCATAGCCTCTAAAAAAATTAACTCTGCTGACATCTTGATTTTGGACTTCTGGCCTCCATAACTGTGACAGAATAAATTTCTGTTGTTTTAAGCTACCCAGTTTGTGGTGCTTTGTTATGGAAGCCACAGGAAGCTAATACATGGTTTATCTGGGATAAAATTCTGTGTTGAGGCCAGTCACAGTGGCCTACGCCTGTAATCCCAGCACTTTGGGAGGCCAAGGCAGGCAGATCACTTGAGGCCAGGAGTTTGAGACCAGCTGCCCAACATGGCAAAACCTTTCTCTACTAAAAATATAAAAGTTAGCTGGGTATGGTGGTGCACACCTATAATCCCAGCTGCTTGGGAGGCTGAGGCACAAGAATCGCTTGAAATGGAGAGGCGGAGGTTGCAATGAGCTGAGATTATGTCACTGCACTCTAGCCTGGGTGACAGAGTAAGACTCAATCTCAAAACAAATAAACAAAAAATTATATGTTGAGCATCAGCTGCCTCCAAATTATGACCACACTGCCCTGTGTCATTATAGTTTCCAATGTTGGTTTAAGAAGTCTAATGCCACTTTAATTTCCATTTCTTTGTATGTGAAGTGTCCCCCACCACAAGCTTTCGGTATCATGTATTTATCTCTGGTGTCCTAAAGTTTATTCACCAAATTTAGTCCAATAAGTGAACTAATATTCATTAGGATCTATCTTAGTGTGGTTCCTTTTTTTTCATTAATTGACATGGGCACATGGAGAGCTTTTTCAATCTGGCAAGTCAAGTCCTTCGGTCCTGAAAATTTTTTTACATTATTTCTTTGACAATTTCCTCTTCTCTATTGGTTGAAAGTTCAATATCCCAGATTGACCTCCCCAAATTTCTTATCCTCTATTTCCTATTCTCTACTTCTCTGTTTTTTTCCCCCCACTTTCTTAATGATTTCCTTGGCTCTCTCTGTATTTTCTGTTTATCCAGGTTGCTTATTCTGTTGGTTTGTATCCTTTTCATATTGAAAGCTTTCCTCAAATGTACGTAAACCCAGGCTGTTTGCGTTTAACAGTGTGACCGCAAATAACTGATTAGAAACTCTGTGTACAGGAGGAACTTGTCAACCAACTCTGGAGAGAGAAAGAGAACCTAAAAACCCAACCATTTTGCATGAAAGATTTCAGTCAATCCCTCTATACTCAGATTCATACCTTACCCACATCTTTTGCTGTATTCACCGTTTTAAATCCTGAGATTTTCCAAGGTTCTAAAGGAAGAATCAGATTGGTTTCTGTATCTCTTCCTGACACAGTTTATAAGTTTCTCCACTCTGCTGAGAAAGAAAGTCACCACTTCGAAAAGATTTCTCTCTTTGAAAAATTTGTGTTAATCCTTGTTTGTGGCTGTATGTTCTCTCATCCTCTTTGTCCTTGTCTTAGTCCATTTGTGTTGCTATAAAGGAATACCTGGCCGGGCGCGGTGGCTCACGCCTGTAATCCCAGCACTTTGGGAGGCCGAGATGGGAGGATCACGAGGTCAGGAGATGGAGACCATCCTGGTTAACACGGTGAAACCCCATCTCTACTAAAAATATAAAAAAAATTAGCTGGGCGTGGTGGCGGGCGCCTGTAGTCCCAGCTAATGGGGAGGCTGAGGCAAGAGAATGGCGTGAACCTCGGAGATGGAGGTTGCAGTGAGCCAAGATTGCGCCACTGTACTCCAGCCTGGGCAGCAGAGCGAGACTGTGTCTCCAAAAAAAAAAAAAGGAATACCGAATACCTGAGGCTGGGTCATTTATAAAGGAAAACGTTTATTTGACTCACAGTTCTGATAGCTAGAAAGTTCAAGATTGGACATCTGTGTCAGGTGAGGGCCTCATGCTTTTACCACTCATGGTAGAAGGTCAGGGGAGCCAGTATGTGCAGAGATTACCAGTGAAAGAGGAAGCAAAAGAGGAAAGGGGCCAGGCGTGGTGGCTCATGCCTGTAACCCCAGCACTTTGGGAGGTAGAGGTGGGAGGATCACTTGAGGTAAGGAGTTCAAGACCAGTCTGGCCAACATGATGAAACCCTGTCTCTACTAAAAATACAAAAATTAGCCAGGCATGGTGGTGGAAGCCTGTAATCCCAGCTACTTGGGAGGCTGAGACAGGAGAATCACTTGAGTCCAGGAGGCAGAGGTTGCAGTGAGCTGATACCATGCACTGCACTCCAGCCTGGATGACAGAGACTCCATTTCAGGAAAAAAAAAAAAAAAAAGAAAGAAAGAAAAGGGAAAGGCGCCGGCTTTTTAAACAACCAGCTCTCACAGGAAGTAATAGAATAAGAACTCCTCCCCACAGCCCCCTTCAGGTAAGGCATTAATCTATTCATGAGGGATCCACCCTTAGGACTCAAACACCTCTCGCTAGCCCCCACCTCCAACATTGGGGATCAAATTTCAATATGAGGTTTGGAGGAGACAAATACCCAAACCTTAGCAGTCCTTGTACATTTAAATTCTTTTTCTTTTTAATATTGAAAGGGATTCCAAGAAAAGATAGATGTGCGTGGTCATCCACCTTGTTGAGCAAAAAGCTTCCTTTGTTTTCTGATGTACAATACACAGGAAATATTTCTATTATAATATGTTGTTTAGTGAAATACTTGAAGTAAAACAAAAACAGTGGCATTGGAATTCGGAAGATGTGGGTAGACGTCGTTTCTGTCACTACACACTTAATATATCTGAAACTCAGCTTCCTTGTCTTTATATTTTAAATGTATTCTTATTTTTTAAATTAACAAACAAAATTTTGTACGTTAATGGTATACAACATAATTTTTTGAAATATGTATACGTTGTAGAATGGCTAAATCAAACTAATTAACAGATGCACCTCATATACTTGCTGGTTTTTAATGGTAAAAATGCTTAAAAATCTACTTTCAGCAATTTTCAAGTTTATAATATACTGTCATTAACTATAGTCATCATGATGTGCAACAGGTCTCTTGATCTTATTCCCCTAACTGAAATTTTGAATACTTTGACCAACATCTCCCCAATCCCTCTACTCCCTAGCCTCGAGTAGCCAGCATTTTACTCTGTTTCTATGTTTGACTTCTTTAGATTCCACATATAAGAGAAATAATGTGGTATTTGTCTTTCTGCACCTGACTTATTTTGCCTACATAATGCCCTCCAGGTTCATCGATGTCACAAATGACAGGATTCTTTTTTTTTAAGACTGAATAGTATTCCATTGTGTATATATACATTTTCTTAATTCATTCATCCATTGATGGGCATTTCATGATTGGTTATTGTGAATAAGGCTGCAATGAACATGGGAGTGCAGACATATCTTCAACATACTGGTTTCATATCCTTTGGATAAATACCCAGAAGTGGGATTGCTGGATTTTTAATTTTTTGAAGAACTTTCCAACTATTTCCATAATAGCTGTACCTTTGTCATTAAAAAGAGAGAAATACCCACCCATGCATAGTCCATGCTAGTGCATGGTGGTTCATGTTTTCCGTTTTGGGTGTTACTTAGAGTTAACTGGACCACACATAGGAAGAAAATCACAAATAGCACAGGCTTAATCCCTGCAATCTCTGTAGAACCTCAGTGTTTTGCCCCATAGTATGGAATGAAAGATGGATGATAGGGAGTGATCATTCAACTAACTCAACAGACTAATTCAGTTCCAGAAACTTCCTGGTAGGGAATCTTCCTCAAAGATAACTTACAAATTGTTACATTGCAAACGAAAGGGGAAAAAGTCAATAAAAATTGCAAACTTTCTCTTTCATTAGGCAAAGTGTGACTTTTCCACAAGAACAGGGCTGATTGGAAATGAGTGTTTCAGATAGTTCCCAAAGACAGTTTATCTTTTTGAAATTTAACTGTAAGATCCCCCAGGAATAAGAAAACATTAACTCAGAGCCAAAATTCAGGATAATAACAAATTATTCATGGCTCAAGAAAAGAGTTCTTACAAAATGTGTTGAATAATTGTATTTGAAATATTAACAAATGTCCTCAAGTTCCCACATGTGTATCCAAACTGATTTCCTTTAATTTTAGGTACCGCTCAATGAAATGTCATTTTCCCAATAGTCTAGAAACTCATATTCCTGAAAAGCAGGACATTTGTGAAAGTCACACTTGGAAATATTTTTATTATTTCTTGCTGCTGAAGATGAACTTATATTTTCTTTTTGAAATCATATTTTTCTTTATAAAAGTAACATGTATCCATTATAGAAAACTTCAGGGCCGGGCGTGGTGGCTCACACCTGTAATCCCAGCACTTTGAGAAGGTGAGGCGGGAGGATCACGAGGTCAAGAGATTGAGAACATCCTGGCCAACATGGTGAAACCCCGTCTCTACTGAAAATACAAAAATTAGCTGGGTGTGGTGGCGCATGCCTATAATCCCAGCTACTCAGGAGGCTGAGGTAGGACAGTCACTTAAACCCAGGAGGCAGAGGTTGCAGGGAGCCGAGATCGCGCCATTGCACTCCAGCCTGTGCAACAAGAGCGAAACTCTGTCTCAAAAAAAAAATAAAAATAAAAATAAAAATAAAAACCACTTCAAAATATACAATTCACATTAAAATCTACCATGTATTTTACAGTTACAAATTTTCTAATCTTGGGCATTCAATTTTCATCAAAAATTCTTATCTATATTTCAGTTTCATAAAATTTTAAGTTAAAAAAATCAGATCGAAATACTCAAGTTGTTTCAAATACCTTTAAAGGTTTTCTAATAGCTAAATTGGGCATAAGGTTTTAAAATTTTATTAAAATTAAGTTAAAACTCCTGTTCCGCTTTCTCACTAGCCACATTTTAAGTGCTCAAGAGCCACATGTGGTTAGTAGCTCCTGCATTAGACAGCACAGATATAGATGGATAGCTATATAGAAAAATAGACACACGGATAGGGATGTGGCTATGGATATGTCACATATAGGCATATCCCCATATCAATAACTATTATACCAACACATGATTTTCAGTGATTGTGGACTATATCATCTCTTCATTCCTTTTATGGGTATATATGGCATAATTTATCTATTTATTCTGAATGATTTTGAACATTACTGGTTTTTCCATTTTGTTATACAAATTTATACTATATGATTATTTTCTTAGGATAGATTCTTAGAAATCGTATTACTAAGTATTATTAAGTATATTAGACAGGATCCTCTAGAGAAATAGAACCACTAGGATGATAGATGATAGATGATTAGATAGATAGATAGATAGATAGATAGATAGATAGATAGATATGTCATATATATATGTATGTCTGTGTCTTGATGGGTGTGTGTATGTGTATGTGCATGTATTTTAAGGAATATAAATAACTGGCTCATGTGATTGTGGAGGCTGGAAATCCAAACTCTGCAGGGTAGGCTAGCAAGTTGGAGACCAAGGGAAGAGTGTATGCCATAGTTTAAACCTAGAGGCAGTCTGTTGGCAGAATTCCCTCTTCTTCAGGGAGGCCAGTTTTTTTTCTTTTCTTTTCTTTTCTTTTCTCTTTTCTTATCTTTTTCTTTTCTTTCTTTCTTTTTTCATTCTTTCTCTTTCTTTGTTTCTTTCTTTCTTGCTTGCTGTTAAGGCTTTTAATTCATTGAATGAGGTTTAGCCACTTCGTGAAGAGTAATCTGCTTTACTCAAAGTCTATCAATTTAAATGTCAATTGCATCTAAAAAAAGTATTCACAGAAACATCTAGAATGTTTGACCAAATATCTGGTTACCATGGGTTACCAACTTAACACATAAATGAACCATCACACTAAGTTTTGTTCTTGATCAGTGTCATATAATTGTGATTGTTTACATTCTCATTTACAGTGTATGAGCAAACTCATCATATTACACCCTAGTAAGTAATCGATATTATCTTTTTTCTATCTTTGCCAATTTTACATGCAAATAAATTTCATAATTTTAATGTACATAATTTTGATTCCTATGAGGTTGAACCCTCATGTCTTTATTGATCATTTGTACTCCCTATTCTGTTAGTTGTCTATTCATTATTTTTTGTCTGTCATTTCTACACAAAAGCTACAAAGTCAATCACAAAGGAAAAATGTTTATTGTATTATATTCCACAAAATTTAAGAAAATTTGTATAGATTTTAATCTGTATCTTGATGGGTGTGTGTAATACAGGCTATTTAAGCAAAGATGGTATATTTAGTGTTGATACATTAAAATACGTTAAATTCCATACTGTTCAATAAAATTTTGAGAGGTAGTAAGTTTTCTTGCAGAAAAGGTTTTCAAGCCAAGACTGGGTGACTAATGTCAGGGACTCTACAGCTGGATTTCTAAATTAAGAATGCCCTAAAATACTTACACTAACATGTGGAGCTACTCTTATAATGCCCCTTCTTCCAACACTTCTTCCTGTGGAAAGATCCATGTGTGTAGCTGTGGTTATTTACTAAAATATCCCCTTAACATGATTTTGCATAACCCAAACTTCAAGGATTTGTTTTTCAGCATACTGTTGAATTTGGACCAGCTTCCAAGAAAAACCAACACTGAATTCCCTTTCTCAAGAAAATTATGCAGAAGCAAAGGGAAGAATGTCTGGCAAAAGCAATCTCAGAGGGACAAATATTGGTAGTGAGGGAGAGTTGGAGCCCCTGTGTGTGATAACCTTCCACTCTATGGCCACTGTAAACCAAGTTGTCACAGATGGCAGATCTCAAAGGAAAAGCTTCCAAGCCTTCAATTCAACTTTTTAATGGCTGCTCTGACTTCTTACGATGTGAGCATTGCAAAGAATCATTCCAATTCTGGACAATTAATAAATTAAAACCATAAAAACTTTCTAAAATTCAATAACAAATCACTAATAGATGAATAGATAAAATGTAACAGGAAATGAACAGTATCATGATTAATGATAAAATGCTAGAATTAATTCAATGAGTACTCATTGAGCATTAACCATGTTAGCCCTTTAGTAAGTACTGGATATACCATTGTGAGCAAAATACGATGAGTTCTTAGATTTCATGAAGTTTACAGATGAATGGAGGAGACAGTCATTAGTCACATCACTATCCAAATAAGCCTGAAATTACAAATGTAATGGGTACAATGAAGTAAGGGTACATGGTCCGCTAAGAGACTGTAGTAGGGAGACCTGGACTGGTCCAGGCCATCAGAGTTGGTTGTCCTAGAAGAGGAGGTGAACTGAGATCTGAAGAATAAGTAACAGTTAGTAGGGGAAGTTAAGGAGTTGAATTGAAGAGAAAGAAGTATATGAGAAGACAAGCAATATGGCACATTATCAGAAATAGATTTGATGATGGTTAACACCACTATTATCAAGCTTAATTCAGGAAATACCAACAAGTGTAATGAGACAATAGAACAAAATGGGAAAAAGAGGCAAAATTGTTATTTTTAGATAATGCGATTGTCAACTTGGAAAACTGAGGAATATGTAATGAAATTCTAATTATAATTGAAAAGGCTACTCAGCAGAAGGATTGGTTTTATAGATATACAAAAATCTATAACCTTTTATATAGCAATGATGAAGGAACAGTATTTACAATAACAACAATGTAAAATGCCCAGGCATAAACATAACAGAAAATGTAGAGAAACTGTAAAATTCCACTGAGCAATATGAAAGAAACCAAAAATAGATAAATTAAAAGCAGAATATTTAAACATGAATTTCTTCCCAAAGTATTATATAATTTAACATGTTGGGAAAAGTGGGCAAACTATTATACATTTTATCTGAAAGAATTGTTAAAGACTAATATTGGGTGATTTGCTTTATCACACATGGAAACATACCATGAAACCATAATCTTTTTAAAATGAGTACAAAAATATACAAGCAAATCATTGAAATGATACAAAGTTCTAGAAACAGACCCAAATAAATAATTTTATTATACTTATATTCTTAATGGCTTGATTGATTCTGTTGTTTGGATATACGGTACCATTATGAAACCTGCAGAGTTTGGATTTCCAGCCTCCACAATCACATGAACCAATTATTTATATTCCTTAAAATAATGTTACTAACTCCTGATCATATACAAGGTGACCACTGTTATCCCAGTGTGCCTGAAACAGGCTTGGTTTATGTTTCTTGTCTTGGCATAATTATTAATAGAGCCTCCTGGCTGGGCACGGTTGCTCATGCCTGTAATCCCAGCACTTTAGGAGGCCAAGGTAGGCAGATCACAAGGTCAGGAGATCGAGACTATCCTGGCTAACACGGTGAAACACCGTCTCTACTAAAAATACAAAAAATTAGCTGGGCATGGTGGTGGGCGCCTGTAGTCCCAGCTACTCAGGAGGTTGAGGCAGGAGAATGGCCAGAACCCAGGAGGCAGAGCTTGCAGTGAGCCAAGATGGTACCAACGCACTCCAGCCTGGGTGACAGAGTGAGACTCCGTGTCAAAAAAAAAAAAAAAAAAAAAAAGATAGAGCCTCCTTTTACTCCCAAAAGCATTCCCTTTTGAATGATACATTATATGGTCACCTAATTTATGTAATTATTTTTATTTTTCCTTAATATAAACAGTACAGCAATAAATATGCTTGCAGTTAAGTCTTTACATAGAATTTTTATATGGCTGGATCAAACTTTGTGTACATTTTAATTTTTTATATATATATATTACCTTGCCTTCCAGAGAAATTGTTTACACTCCCACCAGTAATTATGAAGAGAGCCTTTTTTCCAAAACCTGAAAAAACTGGATAGTATTCTTCATTATTAAGAATCCTTTCTAGTTTTATAAGCGAAATTGTGTATTACTGCCTTAATATGTATTTGGTTCATTATTGTTTTAAATGAACATTTGTACAGATCAATGTTCTTTCATTACGAGCAACAGAAAATGATTCTGGGTGGGTTAAATCAAGGGAAATGCAGGGAAAGGACATCAGAGGCTCACAGAATTAATGAGAGGCTGGAGATCCTCCAGGCTGAGGAATGGTCAGGACAGGCATTTCTGGAGGTGATGAAGCAGGCACTTCAGCATTGGACTCAATATAGAACAGCATCCTTGGGCTGGATCTGCTCAGCACATAGTCACAAGAATGGGATGGAGCCCAACAGTTTTGGTTTCTTTATTTAATTCTCAAGATTCAAGTTCCAGTTGACTTAAATTGGGCCACATGCCTGCCCTTAGACTAAGAATGCAGTGCTCTGATTACCATCCCTCTGAACCAGAAGCCAGAGAGACAGTGATAATCTCTCCAGGGAAATCAGAGTCTTGTCAGGAAGGGGAAATGGATCTTGAGCCATCAACCCAACAAATGACCATGACAGTTTTATTCCTCTATTGGCTATTCATTTCTCCTTCTACAAATCATCTCTTTATGTTCTTTGCACATTTTTATCCTGCAGTGTTCATCTTTATTATGCTGACTTATAAGAGATCTGCAAGTATATTTTGAAGTTAAGATCATAGGGCTTTGCAGAAGCCACCTAAAGATCTCTTCATTCTGTTAATTGGGAAAAGTTAAAGGCCTCCCCATCCCTTGCAAATTTTGTTGTTGTTAGTTGGTTGGTTGGTTTGTGACCTATAGTTAAAATAAGCTGTGACAGTTATAGAGCTGGTCCTTTTTCTTTTCTGTCACCGTAGTAGTTGTAACTGTGACATTAGCTACTGTAACATATAAATCTGAAAATCACAGTGGTTTAAGTGATTATTTTAAAACATGCCCCCCAAATTCTTTAACATTCTTCCTATTGAAAACTGCCATCTACATCTTAATACCTTGAATCTGGGCTCTCTGCTTGATAAATAACTTATGGCAGTGGTGAAATTGTATCAGTTTCTGGGCCAAACGTTCGAAAAACTATTAGCTTCTGCTTTCTGTCTCTTGGGACATTTGCTCTTGGAACTCAGACTCTATGCCATTAGGAAGTCAAGCAGCCTATGAAGAGGCCAGAATGGAGTGGAACTGCGGACCTCCAGCCCTCAGGTCAGCTCCCAGCTGACTCCTAGCACTTACTTGCCCGCCATCTGAGAGACCACCTTGAAAGTCAGCCCTCCAGCCCCCAGCAGATCTACCCTAGAGGATGCTGTGTGGAACAGAGGGCAACTACCCCTACAGAGCCCTGTCCAAATTAAAGTTCTGTGAGTAAAATCCATGATTGTTGTTATTTTAAGCCTCTAACTTTTGGGGTGGTTTATTGCATAGTGAGAGATAACAGATACAGAGTAAAAAATTAAAGTTTATTTCTCATTCACAGCCCAGTGCTGACATTTTGATGAGTAAGCGAGCTTTTACATGGTAACTTAGACGCTTCCAGGAGGCATCCTTCTTCCGTTTTCTGATGCTGTGCTTCCCTTATGGATGCAGCTAGTCTATGAAGAAGAGCAAGTGAAAAGGTACATGGAAAAGTAAAATTTTCTTCTTAAGCTCTTCGGTCTGGAAATAATGCCTTGGCTTCACTTACATTCCTATTGGCCAAAATAGTCATATGCCCACATTCAGACAGAAAGGAATATGGGAACTGTGGTTCCTAGTTTCCCAGTAAACATTCACATTATGGCAGGTAGAGCACAAATCTTTGGTGGAGCAGCCAGCTATTGGACACACTCACTTAGCAAAAAAATTTAATGTTATTCTTCTTTGGACAGCAAAAAAAAAATAAATAAATAAGAGAACCGTTGTTTCGGTTAGAAAAATCTCATTGTTCACCTTGTGTATTAGTCTTCTCCAGTAGTTTATTTCTCAGCAAAATATATGAAAACATAGAAGCCCACTTGTGACTCTTTATTTTTAAAATACATAGTAAAATCTATATCTTTCTAGGGTAAGAATTTGCTTATGGGAAATTTTAAGTTGTTTCCCAAAAAGGAATCAATCATGGGTAACTTAAAGGAAGATTTCTCAGGAAAGAAAAACTGGTTTGGGTTGTATATTTCCCTGCATGGCTGGGTACAAAGTAAGAGGCCTAGAGGTGTGATCTCAGGAACAGTCGTTTGGCCTTGGCCTTGCCACCATTGGCTGGGTGACCTTGCTTGCCCTCCTTGCACCTCCATTACTCCACAGGGAAAAGAAAGGTGTTTGACTGGATAATCTTGAAGCTTTTAAACTCTGAGAGTAAATATGCTCAGAGCATAATATGACTCTGAGCATAAATACTATTGAAAAAGCTTCAGTCCTGGAAAAATGGAAATGATACCATGATATATACTTGTGATTGCTAATTAATAATCCTCTCCTCAAAGAAGTTAGGGTGGGAACTGTGGATTTTTCCACCTTTGCATAGTGTTCTCTTAGTCACAACAGCAACAGAAACTGCCCTGAGCCTTAGCAATAATAAATGAAGAGATATGTCTCAGAATTCTGTCCCAGGAATAGATTATTATCCTCAGCTTAGAACTTACGTGAGTTCCCAATTTCAACAGGAAAAAAAAAAAAAATGAACCTGTATCTTTTCCTCCCTACCTCCTGAATTTAACTTGGGGGGATCAGCTGAAATGGTGAGTAGGGTATAGTGTGTGTGCAGGAGGGAAGTTAAACAGGCAAATTCTGCATCTGTTCTCAAAATTGTAATTAAGAGGAGATAGTGCTCTGAGGCTCTGCTCTCAGCAAAGTGCTGACCAGTTAAACCCCAAGCTTAAGTCATAGGAAATAAAGCTCTGTGCCTGGATGCATTTACTTACTATTCCATTTCTTGAGGAAAATTTTGATTTTATACATGGCCGTAACTATTTTTTCCCCATCACTCCTGGAACTACTGTGTAGGAGAACTCTGGTTTCTGTCCCCAGAAACCACAGTTTCAGCAAATTGGAAGAAAGCACATATAAATCTCTGCATGGCATGTACGTGTACATGCACATGTGCCTGTATATGTTTAATTCTGCACCAGGGATCCCAGAGGATGGATGACTAATCACAGTAAGTCTGAACTTCAGAGTTTTTGGGGATAAGAGTGGGAGGAAAATACCATATCTAATGTTTAATAACAATGGTCCAGCACAAGAAACCTTGGGATGGAAATAACATATCAGAAGGGGTGAGTTTTGTGAGATTTGGGGAAAAAATGCAAATTATTCCTTAAATGGGTTTCCCTGAAATAAAAACTGAAATGTGTGCACGTATTAATTCAATAATCTTTCTTACAGTAAAATAACCAGTTGGAGCAATGTCAATTGCTATTGCTCCTGTAATAAAGTTCATTGAGACTTTAAATTTATTAATTGCCCTTCTTAGTCTTATTGCAGTCTACTATCAGAGTATTAAAAACTGCTAGAAACATGTAATTGCCATAAATGTTCTCAAGTGGATGAATCATACCCTTTTGAAAATCAGGACTTATTGTTTCTTTTTTAACAATAGAGATTTGCTTCTTCTCCAGATGCCTAAAATGGTGCTTTCATTCAGACAGTTCAAATAATACAGTCTCTACTGGCTGATCAAAGATTCTGAGTAGGGCTTCTTCAGAGTAGAACTTCCACTTCTTTCAGGAAAATCTAAGATAAAATTGTAATACAGATTTTCTTTTTTTTTTTCTGAGACAGGTGTGGTGTTGCTCTGTTGTCCAGGCTGGAGTGCAGTGGTGCAATCTCGGCTCACTGCAGCCTCCGCCTCCTGGGTTCAAGCGATTCTGCTGCCTCAGCCTCCCGAGTAGCTGGGATTACAGGGGCATGCCACCACACTCGGCTAATTTTTGCATTTTTAGTAGAGACAGGGTTTCGCCATGCTGCCCAGGCTGGTCTCGAACTCCTGACCTCAGGTGATCCACCCGCTTCGGCCTCCCAAAGTGCTGGGATTACAAAGTGAGCCACTGCACCTGGCCTTTTTTTTTTTTTTTTCTATGTGCCTACCACAAGTTTCCCTCTAAATTCAACATTCCTCTTTTCAGGCTTCTTGAAAAACTGCAAAGTTAGTGTGAACAGTGAGTGGAGGATCCAGCTTTCCAATACAATCGGTTATGCTTCCTAAAACACATACTACAACCACTGACCTATGTTTCCTTAAATAAGGCTTAAAAGGCAAATAATATGCCTGCAGACTGAGAGATTACACTTCCTAGTTATTTAACGTTTAGTTTTGAATCCTGAAACTTCATTATTATTAATGTGAAACCGCAGCCTTATAAAACTTAATATTTGTGGTCACTTTATAGAAATCTGCCTTAGCTTAAACTCATAAATAATTGGAAAGTGATAAGGAACCACAAATGAAGTTTGCCTCCAAGGAGTATCATGTATTTTACCAAGGAATTTCCTCACAAACTCTTGAGAACCTCGGAATCATGTCATAAAATCGAAATAGAATAAAATTATTGATGCTTTGCATTATGGTAAGTGAAATAAGCCAGACAGAGACAGACAAATGCTGTATGGTATAATTTATGTGTGGAATCTAATAAAATAAAAAGTCAGACTCATAGAAACAGAGTAGAATGGTGATTGCCAGGGATTGAGGGGAGTGGCAGAGTTGAGAAATATCGGTCAAGGGATACAAGTTTTCAGTTAGAAAATGAATACGTTCTGAGTATCCAATGTACAGCATGGTGTCAGTTAGTAATACTAATACTGCATACTTGAAATTTGTTGAGAGTAGACTTTAAGCATTCTCTCACAAACACAAAAAACTTAATCATATGTGGTGATGGATGTGTTAATTAACTTGATTATGGCAATCATTTCACAACATATATGTATATCAAATCATCATATTGTACACTTCAAATATATATCATTTTATTTGTCAATATACCTCAATAGAACTGGAAAAAAACACAAAAGCATTTAAAAGGCAAAATTTTAAAAGAGGAAATAAATTAAAATGAGGTCATTAGGGTAAGCCCAATCCAATATGACTGGTGTCCTATAGACACAGATAGGTATAGAGGGAAGACCACGTGAATACACAGAGAGAAGGTGGCCACCTAGAAGCCAAGGGGAGCAGGCTCAGAAGAAAGCAACCCAGCGGACACCTAGATCTTACATTGCCAACCCCCACAACCATGGGAATCAATTCCTTAAAATAAAGTTCTGCTGTTTAAGCCACCCCCAACCCCCAGAACAAACCTTTGGAAAACGCAATATGATAGATCAATTCACATCTTTGTGAAAGGAAAATACGTACAATTAAGGCACTCAGATTATGAATTTAAGCCTTTCTCATAGCTTTTCTCTAGTTTCCAAGTTGGAGAGATTTGGTCATCCGGGTTAGGCACCCAGTCAGCATACTAAAATATTGTAGATGTATCCAAGATAAACAATTCTTGTCAAATAAAGGAAAATCACATTGTAAGCCAGGTTTTAATATGGTGCTTTTTCAATAATTCCTTATCAGCAGCTAGTGTTAAGGAACCCCAATGAGCCCCGTGCTGCACAAAGCACATGACACAGCCTCTTTGAATGACACAAGGGACTTTTTCCATGTGATGTTCCCCGGATAGAGAAGTCAATGTTTCTAAAGAAACATTCATGCAGCCAGACAGGCATTGCCCCACTTCCACCATGAACCCCAGAGGACTGGCAGGGATAAGGGAAACTGAGAGGAAGAACAATTTGGGCAGGCAGAGACTCAGAGAGAAAAGTGACAGAAGCCAGTATGGGAGCTTGCCTGCACACAGCCTCAAGAGGATTTTATATTCCGTTGGATTTGGGTAATGTGAGCCTCATTTGGGTCCTAATATTTTTTGTTGTTGCTGTTCTACACTCCTGGGAGCTCCCACACTGACCCAGCAGGCAGACTTGCAGACTCTCCAGCAGATGTTTTCAGTCCCCCTCCACACTCCTCCCCTCTTCACACTGGATTCCACATGCTAAAGGCTGCGCTGCCTGAAACCAGGGCAAGACCCATTGCAAGAGAGTTTATCCTTCTGAGAGCATCTCTCAGCCATTAACAAACAGGGATTTTGTTAACAGATAACTGAGCATGTCCTGCACTGCTTCCCAGCATTCCCCAGTGGGACTGAGCTCCAGTTGTCCACAGAGGCAACTTGTTCGATAACACACTCTTCACTGGCTGCCTTCCCTTTCCTGTCTCATTTCCCTACTCCTCTAGAAGTGTTTTCTAGGATCGTCTCCCACATAAACTACTTGCATGTGAGCCCTTGTCTCAGGGTCTGCTTTTGGATGGAACTGGGCGGGGGGCAAACTAGGACAATCTCCATGACTAGCACAGAGTGGACAGTGAAATGATGTTTAATTGAATTGTGGAGACAAAGATATGGGAGATATTGCTGCAACCATTTTGGAAACACAATTTGCCACCCATACCTTGTATGGCAAATTGCTTCCTTGTTTTTACATTATTCCTATATTCACTTCCTGGTTCATTGTCTGAGTTCAATCTTGGCTTCAACAATTAGTACTTGTTGAACAATTTCAACAATTATGCTTGGGCAGCCTCCTTGACATTTTATGCCTGTTTCCTCATCTGTAAAAGATACTTAATGCATGGGGTTAACTAATTGTTGTTGTTATTATTCTTTCTCTGTCCTGTATGGCTTGGCTTGGCCTTTCTTGGTTGTGATCCAGAAATTAAGGAAAGGTTTGCAAACCTCCTTTTGGGAGAAAGGGTTAAGATGAGGTACTTGGGAGTGATAGCAGCATCTATGAGGAAAAGCTCCCATGAACAAAATAAATTTTGGGGTCAGTGGTCAGATCACAAGGTCCATTGGTCCTTTACTTTCCATTCTTGGAGGATTACTGTTTGGTTCGATTATAGGAACTAGTGGGTTTTCTTAGAGAAGGTGAGAGAAATGTTACTCTATCTTGGGGTTTGTTTTCTGTTCCTTTAAATATAAAGTATTACTATTCAATCTTGAGAAGAGAATTTAGAAAGTTTCTGCTGAATCCTAATTTTACCCATATGGCCTATAAAAGTGAATTGGTCTCTCATATAATTGTGTAAGAATTGTATAAAGTCACACAATGAGAGAATTTGGCTTGATGTCTCTAGTTCCTTGACATTAATTTGACCGAATAGGGGAAAAAGGTCTTCCTCTACTCTGACTGCATAGCTGATTCAAAAATCTCAGGGCTTTAAAAAGGGTATTTATCTTAGAATGATCCAACACATGCCTTAAGTAAGTAATTACACCAGTATACGTGACACAATCTGACAAGTATAGTCTGAAAATCATTTGCAGAAAATTCAGTTGTGTTATCATGAGGTTAATGAAAATCGCTATTTTTGAGAGTCTATATGATCTCAGAGGGTACAAAAGTAAAGGTAGTGAAATTTATACTGTTCCTAACTGAGCAAATAGCCTGGAGAGTCCTTGGTGATTATTTCCTAACTGATGTCTCCATCCTTCCCATACGTGATAAGAACTTGAGCCCACCCCGTCTGAAAATGAGTGTGAGTAGGAGAAAGAAGCTAATCAATCAATCAGTGGTGATAGGTCCAAATTCACCTACTTGGGGCTTTACTCCCCTACTTTAGAATTCATACGGCACAATAAGATTGTCCTAGAATTCTCCCCATTTCCTGTTTGCAATAAGACAGTTTCATGTATCCTTATTCTTAGATTCTCTTTTGAAGGATAAAAAAAAGTTGGCAAAGCTTGGGAAGTGCAGACTCAAACTTCCTGTAATGCAGACATCTTCTACCTGCTTCTTTCTCTGTCCCTGGTTTTCTTTATGAGTACAAAAGTCCTCTTGCATTTGTCTTACACTTGAGAGAAAAACTGTGCTATCATGAACAAGATGAGCATTCCCTCAAAACCATGCCCTTGTGAAGTTACAGACCCTGATCTTCTTCCTTTCTTGGCCATATTTCTTCAAAGAATCCACTCTCTTTATCTGCCTTTCACTTTGAGGCTCTGACTTCCACTTCCACCAGTCACTCTAGCAGCAGGCACAGGGCTCCCCGCATTGCCAAGGCCAAGAGATGTTTCCCAAGTTTTATCCTCTTTAACCTCTCTGTGGCCTCTGATACCTTCCATGAGTCTCTTCCTACAAAGCTGTCCTCCTTAGCATTCTAGACAGATCTTTTCCCTGGTCTTCTCCTGCCTTGCCGGCCTTTCTGTCATAACTAGTCACCATGTCTAACTAGTCACCAAGTCCTGGAGAATCTTAAAATCCTAACATTCTTAAGATCACCTGGATTTGACTCTCTGTCAACCTCCCCATTTCCCTAAACACCTTTTGTTCTTCCCGTCCCTTAAATGTCAGCTATGTCCCAGGACTCTGCTGTCAAACCCTGTCCTACTACAGTCTATTATCCTTTATAAACAGAAATCCTTCACAAACAGTAGTCATGTCAGTCTCTGCTTAAAACACTGCACTTCTCCCTACAACCTGTGCCCCTTCCATTATGTCTCTAAGTTCATGTCCACCTCCTACCTCTCCCTTCACTCACTCTGTTTCAGTCACACTGGTCTTTTCTTTGTTCAAATGCACAGCTGTGCTCCTGCCTCAGGGCCTTTGCATTGACTGTTCCCACTTCCTGGAACACTCTTTCTTCAGATATCTCTCAGGACTTACTTCTCACCTCCATTCAAGACTTTGCCCAATGTTACCTTCACACTGCATGAAAATTGTAACCTTCCCCTGCCATCTAACAGGATGATTCCAAGCCTTCTCCCGCAAGCACCACAAGAGCAAGAATCTTGTTTGCTTTGTTCTCTGATGTATCCTCAGGGTCTAGAACAGTGCCTCTCACATAGCAGGTGCTCAGTGAATATCTATTCAATGAGTGATGACTGAATAAACTCTCCCTGTATCATCTCATATACTTCTGTAGATTCAACTACCCATTTTGTTATGCTCCCAAATCCATGGATTCAGGCCTCACACCTGAACCTCGGACCTATACAAATCCATCTGGCCACTGAGAGTCGTTCCTTGAACAGCTCCCAGGCATCTCAAACTCAAAATATTCAAAATAGAATTATTTTCTTCTGCCTTTCTTTTTAAACCTTCTCCCCCTTCTATATTCACTGTCTCAGTAAGTGGTGTTGCCCACATGTAGTTGTGAGCCAGAAGCCTTAGAGCTATCCTAGACTCCTCTCATTCATTCACATCCAATCCAGTACCTGCCTCTGCCTACTTCTCTACTCTCGTTTCATACCATGCCCCTCCATTGCCCTGCACTCTGGCCACAACTGACTTCCATACTTTCATATATGTTTCTCCTTCTCTTATTATGTCTCACGTCTCCCCGCCTTCCTCACTCTACTCCAGGCCCAATGTTTAGAACCTTCCTCACTCAACTCCAGGCCCAAGTATTGTCTTCCTTACAGGGTTCCTCCCATGGTGCCCAGTGCATACAGACCTTTATCACATTAATAATTAGCTTACTTATCCATCTCCAACACTAGGCTCTGAGGTCGTAAGGGCAGAGACAATGGCTGAATGCATCCTGGTGTCTAAAAAGTACCTGCCACATAGTAGGTGTTTAATACATGTTTGATAAACAAATAGATTTTAATAACTCAAGATGTCAGTCTTAAGTATATTATTTTAATTTATGATGAAAAAGTACAGATTATTATTATAAAAATATAGAGGTTCACAGTAAGTAATCTTACTGTGAACTTACCATTGGCCCATGGTAAGTAATCAATATATGAGGAGTTTTCAAAAATACGGAAAATGTGTTTTATGAAAAAAACTCAGCATGGATTTCAGAATTTTGGGGCATTAAAATAATACTACACTAACTTGTTAGAATATGTCTGAACAATATCTAGTTTGAGGCACTAAAAAGGATAAGACATCGGTTTAAAAAGAGCCCCTACAGAGTAACACAAATTCTGCTAAAATTGAAGCAAAAACAAACATCAAATTTATGGTGAAGCTTTAGTGGAAGAATGGCAGCATCGCTGATGCTTTACAAAAAGTTTGTGGGGACAATGCCCTAAAGAAATCAGCAGTTTACAAATGGATAACTCATTTTAAGAAAGGACAAGATGATGTTGACAATGAAGTTCACAGCAGTGACCATCCACATCAATTTGTGAGGAAAAACTTCATCTCATTTTGCCCTAATTGAAGAGGACCACTGATTAACAGCACAAACAATGGCTAACCATAGACATCTTAATCGGTTCAGCTTATACAATTCTGTCTGAAAAATTAAAGTTGAGCAAACTTTCCACTCAATGGATGCCAAAACCATTGTGCCCAGATCAGCTGCAAACAAGGCAGAGCTTTCAATGGAAATTTTAAACAAGTGGAATCAAGATCCTGAAGGATTTCTTCAACGAACTGTAATGAGAGATGAAACACGGCTTTACAAATATAATCCTGAAGACAAAACACAATCAAAACAATGGCTACCAAGAGGTGTAAGTGGTCCAGTCAAAGCAAAAGCAGACCGGTCAAGAGGAAAGGTCATGGCAACAGTTATCTGAAATGCTCAAGGCATTTTACTTGTTAACTTTCTGGAGGGCCAAAGCATGATAACATCTGCTTATTATGAAAGTGTTTGAGAAAGCTAGCCAACGCTGTAGCAGAAAAGTGCTGAGAAAGCTTCACCAGAAAGTACTTCTCTGCAACAATGCTCCTGCTCATTCCTCTCAGTAAACAAGGACAATTTTGTGAGTTTTGATGGAAAATCACTAGGCACCCAACTTACAGTTCTGATTTGGCTCCTTCTGACTTTTTTGTGTTTCCTAATCTTAAAAAGTCTTTAAAAGGCACCCACTTTTCTTCAGTTAACAATGTAAAAAAGACTGCATTGACATGGTTAAATTCCCAGGACCCTCAGTTCTTTCAGGATGGACTAAACGACTGGCATCATCACTTATAAGTGTCTTAAATATGATGGAGCTTAAGTTAAAAAGTAGAGTTGGTATTTTTATTTGTATCTTTTAGTTCCATTTCTCCATGAACTTTTTGAAGTCCTCTCATATGTGTTTTGCTGAATGAATAAGTAAATAAATGGTGAGGAAACAACCTTAACAATAGTAAGGACATATTAAAACAGCATGAAATCAAGCAATGTGGGTCATTACAAAAGCACTGGAACTCACAAGTAGTGGTGTGAGTGTGGCAAATGGCAGGAAATGAGGCAAGAAGGAGTAATGAGGAGAGAGATAAGGGATCTTGAATGAGGGCTCTGCTCTCCAGGTAGTGGGTACCTCAATATAGCATGAAGTCAGCAGAGCAATTAATCAGATATGTGGTTTAGAAGGATCCCTCTGTCAGAAGAATGGCAGGAGTTGAATGGGTGATGATTGAAGGAGAAGATTGGACTTTGGAATACCACATAAAAGCCAACTTTAGTAGCTTGTGGGTCTAAAGTATGAAGGTCTAGCTGGGTTAAAATTGGAGACATTTCAGAAATCAACATGAATCTTCCCAGAAAATGGTAGCTGACTTTCTCCCAAAGTCTTGAACTATGAATAGACAAGATTCCCAGAGTCCCAACACTGTCATTGTAGACACTGTATGTCTTAGCTTAAGAGTTGCCCTTTCTTCTAATATCATTAGCTTGTGAGGTTTCATGGGCATCAAAAACCCATACAGACACATGTGGCACTACACTTTTTCTTAAGTTACAGATGTTCCTGAAAAAGCTCCAGAAAGACAGCAAAGAGCACTGGCTACTTGCCCATTATTTTCCTGGTCCAGAAATCAAGGGTTGCACAATGGGAAAAACTGGGGTCACTTCAGGCAACCACCTGCATTTATAAAACCCAAGGATCCCTCTTCTTTCCCTTTTTGCTCTAGGCTGGGTAAAAGGAAGCCTAGTTCTTGGGGTGCTTAACTGAGTATGATCCAGTGAAAACTGGTTTGGACATCAGAAGGTCCAGGGCATCAGAGAGAGTGTTTTTAGATGTCTCAGAACAATATGTCAGAGGGATTCAGTTTGTGGTTAAGGCAGTGCTGCTAAACCTTCCTATTGGACTGACATGATTATTTGTCCTGGCTGGGCCATGGGTCACAAGCTCATGACTTCCAGAAGCCTTTCATGAAGTGAGACTAGATTTCCTACAGAGCTATCAAAGAATAAGCCTTGTTTGCATGTATGGCACACTTAAAATTTTTTTAGTTGATAGATAATATTTGGATGTATTTATGGGGCACTTGTGATATTTTAACACATGCATAGAATGTATAATGATCAAGTCAGGGTATTTAGTACATCTATCACCTCAAGCATTTATCCTTTCTTTGTGTTACAGACTTTCAAATCTTCTCTTCTGGCTATTTTAAAATACACACTTTCAAAAGTAGTTTTGGGTGGGGGACTGGCAAATCTCTAGAAACCCTACCACCCAGAATTCACATCTGCCTTTTCAGTAGTGATCCTGGAATGAGAAAAGGATATTTGTGTTAAGTGCATTTTTAGAAAGAATGTGAACATTTGAATTACTTAATTGTTTTAGATAAAAGCAATAATAACTTGAGACGTTCTAATGTTCATTCTTTTGTTGTTGTTGTTCCAGTGTTCTCCCAGCTTTCCTTGTGTAAAGCCAAGGAGTCCATGGAGGAATCACCATATTGGAGACACCTTTCCTGGTGCTGTCCACCAAGTCCCTGAACCAGAACATGAAGCCTCACGATCCAGGACACTCAACGAGGGACATTGGGAAAGCATCTTTACTATTTACACTCCATTGACAAAGAAACTGTGGTTAAGGACCTGACCAAACTTGCCGTTGATGAGTGGTCCAGCTGAGACTTGAGGTCATGCCCCAGACTCCAGAGCAATCCCCACTCGTTGGTGAATAATCTGTTTTTTAACTTGTCATTTGCCAAGTTGACACATCATGCTACATACGGAGTAGCTGGTAAATGCACACTCCATGGTTAGTCTACCTGCATTCAGATCCAGTTCTACCACCTACAAGTTTACCTCTCTTTAACATTTCCTTACCTTAGGATGACAACAAATATCAAATTTTAAAAATCACACAAACTTGGCTATTCTGGAGAAGGAAATACTCCCTCTGTCTTCCCTGCTGCTTTTCCATTTGCCTGAGACCCTTTTTTCCATGCTTTTCTGTCTAGCTCCATCTTTGGATTTCAGTTTGGACCTATTTACCTCAGAGAAGCTTCTTTTGGCCTACCATGGTTGAGTTGGGATTCCCTCTTCTGTGTTCCTATGGCATCATTTCCCCATTCAGCAATTGCCACCCTGCTTTTTGTTTCCGTGTCTAACTCCCTAACCAAACTGTGAGCTAAGATTCCGACTTTGCTGGTTTTTTTCACCCCAAGCATCTGAGAGTAGTGCATAGTAGGTGCTCAAATATTTGTGGAATGAACAACAACAAAAAAGATAGATAGATGAGTGAATGGACAGATAGCGAGAAGAGAAGAAGGTCAGTAGACAAAGAGTCAAGGATATTCTCCATGGGACTCCTGAATTCGGACCGGACAGTAGGGAAACTGGGGAGGTAGAGGGGCGTGGAGGATGGGATGAGATGGTGGCTCTGGACCTTAATCTCAGGGTCTCCATTCCCACGGAAAAGAGAGGAGTTCCTACCACCCAAAGACTCTCTCTGGCTCCCTTGCTAGACCCTGTCTTCTGCCAGAAGACCCCAGAATACAGGCAAAGCCGCCAAAGAACAACAGTTCTAACAGTAGGAGCAGAGCTACTGCCTTCCGTGCCCCTCGGATCTGCACTCCCTGCCTATCTTCCCGGCGCAGAGAAGGCGCGTACCATGAACGCCCCAACTTCCCCCTTTTTTTTTCTCCCACGGTCGGGAGTTTCAAGAGGGGAGAAGCCGGTGCAGCAGTAACAGCCCTCGTAATCTCTCCAGTCCCGCTTCCGTCACCTCCCTAAGGCTGCGCCCCCCTCCCTGGGGACGTGCGCTGGGCCCGGGGCCGCCGGGGCGGGGAAGGGTCGGGCCCGGGGCGGGGAGAAGCGTTTATATGTCGGCGAGGGGAGTGGGAGCTGCCACCGATTGCCTGCGGGACACCGGAGTCAAGAGGCTTCCCACGCCGCTGCCCGTCCCTTCCACGGTTCCGAGGTCTCCACGGTCTCCCTGCGCGCGGCAGGCGGCACCAAACGTTGCGCTCCTGTGCGCTCAGCCCGCGCGGTGCGCGTCCAGAGGAAGTCCGCCCGGGGCTTGGGAAGTGCAGGGCTGGGGGCTGCATGGAAGTTTCCCCAAGGTAAGTCCAGGAGCCGACGCTGGGACAGCAAGAGCCAAAACTAGGTTTATAAGTGATCAGTAGTTGGATGGGAGTGACTGGCCAGAATAGAGGAGGCTGCATGAGAAAGACTGCCGTGGAAGGAAATAAGTGAATTTCAGAAGCTCAAAATCTCCTCCTTTGTCTTTTCTCTTCCTCCAAACAAGAGTAGCTGCCCTCACCTCGTCTTTCTTTTAGATTTTCCGCATCCGACTGTTGAAGAACCTACAGCACACTCTTGTCATTCTCTGCTCCCACCTCTGCGTCTCCCACCGCACACCAGGGCGCCTCCTGAGAGGTGCCTCACCCAACACTGTGTCCTTACTGCACAGGGCCTGGCGACTGGCATGTACAGTGGATCACTCGAGGAAACAAATGAATGGAGTTAATCAGGGTGAGTCAGGAAAAGTCACTCCCAAGCCTGTACATTCCTAGGCTGTACTTTTGTTCTTGCACTTAACCCAAATTTATTAAAGAAAGTTGGGTTTTTATTGCTGAATGAGGGGAGGAAGGAAAGCAGAGAAAATGCACCCTTTTCTCAATTCCCAGAAACATTCTGCTCTGAGTGGAACCCCAACTACCTGACTCAATATCAACCGTGCAAAGAATTTTGAAGAGGAGAGGAGGCAGGCTGGAAGAAGAAAAAAAATACTAAAACTAGACGGTGATTTTCTTTTCTTTTCTTTTTCTTTTTCTTTTTTTTTTTTTTTTTTTTGTCCTTTTGAGACAAGGATTTCTCATTCCTCTTGTTAAAAGTCTACTCTATGGATCTATTTAAAGAGGACCTTTGTCAGTGGATGGCTGTGGGAGTGATAGGAGAGACGGGTGGTGATGGTGGTAAGGAATATCTGAGACAGTAAAACTCGTAACACTTGTGACAGGAAGGATATCAGAAGTCTTCTGTTAAGAATTCTATAGTTACAGAATTCAGCAGTAATGTTACTTTTTCTAAACTAATCTATTTAATGAGTAGTATTTTAATATAAAATGCTCAATGTTAAATTTATTGTTCAGTGTCTTCATAGAGGAAGTCACTTACATGAAAATCCTGAAACTTCTAAATAATGTTCTTTAAAATACACAGCCTTAATAGTTCTTTTCTTTATAAAAGAAGTTGTCAATTAATTTCTCCGTATTTATTTATTTATTTATTTATTTATTTTGAAAGGGAGTTTTTCTCTTGTTGCCCAGGCTGCAGTGCAATAGCGCCCTCCCGGCTCATTGCAACCTCCGCCTCCCCAGTTCAAACGATTCTCCTGCCTCAGCCTCCCAAGTAGCTGGGATTACAGGCATGCGCCACCACGCCTGGCTAATTTTGTATTTTTAGTAGAGACGGGGTTTCTCCATGTTGGTCAGGCTGGTCTCGAACTCCTGACCTCAGGTGATCCGCCCACCTCAGCCTACCAAAGTGCTGTGATTACAGCAATTTCTCCCTCATTTTATTCCAAAATATTAGAAATGCAGAGGAGAAAAAAAGAAGGAGAAAAAATAAAAAATACCGTGCCTCAAAAGAAGGTGTGTTTTGGATGTTGTGCCATGTGAAATCAAATTGTATAATGTTCATTAAAGATGTCAGGTTAAGTATTCATGGGAGAATCATCTTTGGGCTTTTATATTTTAGTAATTAAAAAAATTTAATTTTGCTGAATTTGTTGTGAACCGATTCTCCAGAAATACTATTGTTAAATATAAAATACTTGCAATTTTCAGTCTTTCCATTCCCTTCAGATAGTCTGAATTTTAGAAAGTTTCAGTATTTTGAATATTTTGCAGAAAATATTTATTTATTTGTATAGACAGTACTAAGAGCATCTAATTAAGTCACCAAATGAATATCAGGTTGTAAAAATTATGAATAAAAATTGGTGCGTTATTTATTAATCTCCATACTTAGTACACTATAATGTCCCACTAATATAATGGTCTTAAAAATGACTAAAAAGAACTTCTCTGTTAGTAAATATCCCCTGACCCTGGAATTTCTTAGAAATATGGGTTTGTGAGCCAGGCCCCCTGCAAATATATAAAAGTGATCTAAACTAATGATTATGTGTTGTAATCTCAGAACGCTCGTTCCTACAGTCCTAAGAAGTAAGTAGGAAGATTAGATTTTCTATGCTTCTTATGCTTCTAAAAGAATCATGAATATGACTTTTCCAGGGTGATTGTTGGCCAAAATTGTTTTTTTTTTTCCTTTGCTGACCTTATTGTCGTTAAAGAAGGAAGTGGATTAGCTTTGTTCTCCAACAGGTCTAGATTCAAGTTACAGACAAACTCAAACAATGCAGTTACCTGAGTCTTATTCTTGTCACCTGTCACATGGGGCAGTGATATCTACCTACCTCACAGGGGTGTATGGGAAAAAAACAAGATCTTTGTAAAATGCCAAGCACAGGTGCTCAATAAATGAGGACAATGGTGATGGCGATGGTGGTGGTAAAGCCATCATCATCATTAGCTCAAGCAAATAGACTTTTTTCTAATAATTTAGTTAATATCGAGCCCAATTTTATCCTGTGTTCTGACCTCACTCAAATACTTGGTTTCCATGGAGTGTAATACATGATTAATAGAAACGAATGATCCACCAAACACTGTAATCTCCCTGGAAGTGTTCCAGTTTGTAGAGATCATGGAGCTCATTTAGGGCCTGTCACTCAGGCATGCTGCTATCCTGGAAGAGATGTGTGGGGGTTGCAGCTGTTCTGCTTTTACTACAAATTTCTTCCTATTTTAGGCTTTAGCGTTCCAGGAGACCTTTCCCTGAGAGTCAAATTACGCCTGCAGGTAGGAGGCTTTTAAAAGTGCACTCAGTGTTTTAATTTCTTCAGCTAATGCTTTTGTGGTAATAAAAATGACTTTCTACTTTCAGCAGAAGAGTATTATATTTAGATTTTCTGAATTTTAAAGCAGTTACCAAAAGCAACGCTAAGTTTTTCAAAGGAATTTAAAAGGCATAAGTGATCCTTTAGAAAACAGTGACTGACTAAAGGCCGAACTTTCTAAATGAAAAAATAATCGAGTCTTAGTCTCACTTCCTCTTCTGTTTCCGCGTCCTCCTTCCAAAACTGGTTTTTTCTTGAGGTGACCCCAAGGCCTTGGCATGGAAATTTAGAGGAAATTACCACATAAAAATAGATACCATTAGCTAACATAAGTCATATGCAGAAGAAGAGATCTTTTGTGTCTCTTGTATCCCTAATGCTTCCTACAATACCTGGCACTTAGTAGGTATTCAGTAATATTTGGTAAGTGAAGGACTTAAAATTTCAAAATTCTGGCTAAATTATGCTTCTCATGTGAAGCTGGAGCAGTTGCACTTAGAAAATCCAATAACATGCAAAATCTCGGGGAAAATCCCTAACATGAAAAATCTCAGGACAAGATAAAGGAGGCAGTATCAGCTTTGTGTCACTACTTCTGAAGTTCAGTCTTACTAAAACAAAAAACACCTGGTCTGTCATTACTGACTCTAAGTCTTATCTTTATGAGCTGTTTTGAGTGACTGACATAACCCTAAAAACTAATACATTTAACAGTCCCAAAGAACAAGTCTAAGGAGATGTACTCATTTAATTTTGGAATGATGAGAAAATTTTTCCCCAAATGCTCAACTGGTAGAGAGGAGAGAAGACTAGAATATACAAACCAACTTAGTCTTGCAAACGTAAACCTCAATATTCTCCTTAAGTCACAAAGGCACAAATAAATATACATGTAACCATTTTAAAACCGTTTACAGTTAAGGACGTGAACATTGATTCGACTCTGAAATATTTTTGTATTGCTGTAAGTACTGTATCCTACACTTTAGAGGGGAAAGATTTTGCCAGAGTTAGTTGGCAAAGGCATTTGTGTTGGCTTGAAAAACCATAAGCTAATCACTTATTTAGTCTGTTAAAAACAACTTGATTAATGTTTGGTAAGAAATTCTGACTAAAATTCTCCATTATATGCATCCAAATACAATAGAACTTTGAAGATCATAAGCAAGTCACAGTCATATTTGGCTATTACTGTTTGTTATGAAAAAAATCCCACAATATGTCAAATGGTCTGTGTACCATATTTTTGTACCCCTACCTCATCCTAAGCCAGCATGTATAGTTAACTTTATAGTCTCGTTTACTTTCACATTTTCTCTGGGACAGCTAGATACTTTAATGTGAAGAAGATGACGTTATACACTATAGTAGATTCCCTCTATGTCCAGGCTTTTCTCCTCTCTGCTGGCTGCAGATAGTGTGAGGGCCCTGCCCATATTTTCCCACTGCGTTCATTCTTTCAGTGCATGCTGGAGGCTTCTTACTTCAAGCACTGTGACTCTGTCTGAGGCCTTTATCGGGCCTTGGGAACCTGCCTGACCCATGTGGGGTAGGCCAGAAGGGTCTGGGAGTAAACACCCCTGGAGCAATACCTTACCCAATAACATATGAAAGCTGGTGAGTAAATAACCCACTTTCTCACATCTTATGTGAGGCAACTTTTGAGATATGAACCATACATCACTCCAGAGGTACCCAATGGAACCGAGCTCCAGCTGCCCATAGTGGTAACCTACCTGCTCATTAACATTGACTTTTTTCCCTTCTCTGTCTCACGTCTTCACTCCTTTACCAGGAATCACCTCCCAAATAAACTAATTGTATGAATTCTTGTCCAGGGTCTGCTTTTGGGAGAACCCAGTCTACCATAAACTTTTTGGCTATTTCAGTAAATGCCGTATAGGTTACACTGCAGTAAACTAAGCATAGCTTATACTTAGCCAGTGGACTATAGCTGCCATTCTAGCCAAAAAGTAAATCATGAATGGAATTCTTGCTTTCCACAGTGGAGAACAGAATTTTGTCTGTAGCTAATACTGTTTCATTGGTGTCTTGGTGTCTTGTTTCATTTATGTCTTATTGGTCATAACTGGATTCTATATTCTCATCACCTTTTTGGAAACTGTCATATAACTGGATCCTATATTCTCATCACCTTTTTGGAAACTGTCATGGGACGTGGAGGGAGATATCAGTGAAGATTTGGTGTGACTCCAGAACAATGAGGCCTTGGTGTGATCTCATAATTAGAGAAATAGCACAAAGAACACATTCTGCTCATGTTATGGAAAGAGGTTCTGGAAAGTGGTTCAAACACATGCTCAGTGAAGATAAGGCTGGACCCTTTATTTTCCTGCTGGGTGTTCCTATCCCCACCACAGGTTGGGTCACTGTTTATTTATCAGTGATTTTCTAATCCATACCACCATGCCAGACCTCTCCTGAGAACTCCAGTCCAGATATCTGACTGCCCACAAGGCACTTGAAAATTTATTTGCACCACAAATCCAACAAATCCCAAATGGTACTCTTTATCTTCCCCCAAACTCTCCCTTCTTCCTGTGAATGGCGCAACCCAGTGGCCCCATCAGAAAACTTTGAAATAGCCTTAAGGATCTGTCCTCTCTTCATTAACAATCCCATCTAATCAGTCTCCAAGTCTTACAAATTTAATTTCCTAACAATCTCTACAAACTTCTCTCCATTCTCCTTGTCATCACTGCATTTCCAAAACACCGTCATCTATTTCACTCGGCACCGGCCTCCTAGTGCCCCTCCCAGCATCTAGTCATGCCTCTCTTCTAGCATTATCCACACTCCAGCCCCAAAACATCTGCTCACACTTTTCTCTGGTTAAAATGCTCCAATGGCTTTAGATAAAATCCAAAATCCTTATCCTGGTTGAAAATCCTCCCACCACTCCACCTTAACTGCCTCTCCTGCATCATGCCTTCTTATTTTGTTCCCACTACTCCCAGTCCTCTGGTTCTTTAGGGAGACCTTGCTCTCTCCCACCTCCTGCCACTTGCATTTTGGAATTTCTTCTACCTAGAACCATATTCTCCAGACTCTAAACCTGGCTAACTGCGTCTCTCCCTTTGGAACTTACCTACTATGTTCATTCCTTGAGAAAAAACATTACTGTACCCCCTTACTAGGAAAGGTGCCCTTCCCTGGATCCCCACAATAGCCTGGGCTTCCTAAGCCATATCGCTCTCCCACTAAAAGCTGTATTTCTTAGGCTTTCATGTTCACCAGGTTGCTTTCAGTGCCAGCTACTGAAGTATCTGTGTGTGAATAATGAGCCAAAATCAGGTTCCTTACTAGCTGATGACCATGGGCAAGTCACCTAACTTATCTGAACTTCAGCTTGCTCATCAAAGTGGAAATAATATTCAAGCACGGGGTGACTGAGAAGAGTTGATGAAATTATGGATCTGGGGTTCCTGACACCTCAGTTGGTGCTCAATAAATAGTAGTTATTTTGGATTCAGCAAGGTAGAACTAGGCTTGCCTTGCCTCGTGATGTTTTGAGACAGTAAAGGCTACATCCCAGAAGGTGTAAGTTAAAGGGGCACTTTGATGTAGCAGCTCTGGGAGGAATCCAGAGCGAGGAAAGTATCGTTTAGCGAAAAGCTAAAAGGTCTTTTTAAACATTTCAAGAGGTGTGTTTTTGGAAATGCAAGCAATATAACAACATACAATGGCATCTAATTACCTCACAGTTTCTTCTAAACAGTCTTTCTCCTTGAGTTTCAATGTCTGCATTCCCTGGATTAATGCCATGAGTCCAATTTCTAAACTGATATTTTTTTCCAAGAGTTTTGCCTTAAAAGTTATTCCCTGCTCCTCCTTGGGTTTTTTTTTTCCCTTCTCAACGATTACTGTCATCAACCCGAAATGGCACCATTAAGCACCTAATCTTTGAGCCTCCAGGGAACTGTCATCAAAATGCTTAGGAACCAAAATGCACATTTAGAGGCAATGTAACTGGGTGGAGGCAAGCACTAAACAAGTTCCTGAGCTTGCACTGGTGAATAATGAAGGCAGAGAATTTTTAGCTTTTAGTAGGGTGAGTGAATTTAGTACATAACTGGGTGGCAACTGGGATAATACCACCTCAGGGAGCTGTCTGCACATTTTAAGGGCTTTTGGGTATTTGGTAAGTTACTGCTTTGGCACACTTACCTAATAGTCCACAGCAAAACAGTTTTCAAGTTCACTGAGCCAGAGGTGCCCTACCCCACCCTAAACATGCAAAGTGTGTAAATTCCTTTTGTTTCCATATATCCTAGCAATTTGGAAATACATAGTCACTTGTAAGTAACAGTCAGTATACTCAGAAAAATATGGTGTTGTCTATGTTGGAGTCCCACCTCATTTTCTTGGATAGGCTTGAATAGATAAATTCATAAATATGTATTCTTAGCTGCAAAATTCTTTAAGTAGTTGCCTTTTTACTTCCAAAAGCATGAAGGACTTTATTTATCTGTTTATTTTATTTCTCAGTGATCTATCCAGTCTTTAAATTTCTTCATGGAGAAAGCAGCAATTAGGCAATAGATGTTCCTATGTCATCTCAATCAGCAGTAGCAAAAGTTATTAAGTTGGGCAGTGTGCTGGGCACCAATTGCATGATTCCACGCCTTCCATCCCTGCTAAACTCCCCCTTGACAAAGGAGATATGTGCTGTGGATGCAGAGCTGATGTCATGCCACTAGCTGCAGCCACTAAGCAATTTTGGGCTGGGATAGAACCACCCTAGGGAAAAAGAGATTAATGACTTCAGCTCTTCAAAAGGTGGGTCTTCGAATACTCCAATCCAGAAATTTTCTACATCAATGAACTCAGCACTTATTAAACATATTATATACATTATCACATTTAATCCAGGACAACAGCCCATTATCCTGTTTCCACAAATGGGAGTCCAAGATTTCAAGGTTCATCAATTGCTCAAGATCACAGCTGGCCAATGAAAGATATTTGAATTCTGGATGTGGTTAAAACTCAGGCCTTGACACTGCTACTTGTATATTCTGCCAGTTAATCTGGAAAATGTGTGCTTCAAAAGTCTAGAAACTTCTAATGTAGTTAAAATTTAGATCCCTGGATGCTCAGAATCATAGCTCAGAAGTCATATTTTTCATGGTAAGAGGAAATTTTGACTCAGTATTTTTTTAGAAGAAGGGAAAAAAGGGAGACTGCTAACATTGTGAACATAAAGTCTCAAAGTGGTGATGTTTGAGAAGTCACTCAGTGGCTTGGATTCTGTTGTTGAAATTGACTTTGGTAAATATTTTCAAAAGTCCATTCTCATTTTTTTGCTATTTGACTTTTTATAAAATCCTAGAATTTCCGAGCAGAAATGGATCTTACGAATTGTTTCAAGTATTTTTTAAGCAAAAGTGATTGGTTATTCCTCTATGCTCTCCCACAATTAAAATCTTTTCATGAATTCTTGTTGATCTTGGGAAAAAGATAGAAATCATGAGTAGGTCCTGCAAAGCTGTGAATGGCCTGGACACTTCCTCTCTTCCAGTCTCATTTAGTGCCATGCTTCCCTTCTCTCCCTGTGTTCTATTTATACTAGACTTCCTTTGCTTTCTCGATCACACCATTCTCCTTCTTGCCACGAGAACTTTGCATGAGCTATCCTCCCTTCCTGGAACATCACGTTCCTCTTGGGCTAGTTATCTCTCACCATTCCTTCATCAGCTCAAACAGCATTCCCTCAAAGAAGCCTTCCCTGGACTTTCCACGTTAATCAGTTCTCCTCATTGTGTAGTGACATCTGTCATCCACAGTGTATAATAATTCAACAAATAGTTATTAAGCATTTTTTATGTATAAACGCTATTCTAGGTGCTGGAAAACAAGACAAAGTCCCTGCTCCAAGGAGGATATAAATAATAGAGAAGTCAATAAGTGACTTATAGGTAGTATTCCATGCAACCTTAGTTAAGAAATTAATTGTGGAGCTAATGACTGACTCTGAAGAAGGTGGGAAGTAATTTTGGATGGGGTGGTCAGGGAGGCTTCCCTGGGGAGGTGTATTTGAGCAGAGATCTGAGTGAATATGGGAGGAAAATATGAGTTCCTCTTTGTGAAGTCAGATAAGGGGACACTTCCAAGCAGGAACAACTTTGGCTTGTTCATGGAATAGCAAGGAGGCCATAGTGGCTGAAGTGGAGAGAATGAGAAGGAGAGTAAAGATGAGATCAAAGATCACATGGGCATGGCTCACATCATTAAGAGCCTTGTGGACTGGGTGTAAGGAATTGGAATTTAGCCTAAGTGTGATGAGAAGTCACTAGAGATTTTGAACATAGGGGCACCAATCTAATGTATGGTCTTCAGAGATCCCTCTGATTGCTGTGTGATGGATCTATGAAGAAGGACAAGGGTCAGGTACTGTTAGTTCAGTAGTTCAGCCAAGAGGTGACGGTGGCAGTGATGTGGTTTGCAGCTGGTGCAAAGTGGTTAGATTTAAAATATGTTTTGAAGTACTGTTGACAAGACTTGCTGATGGATTGGCTCAGGAGTTTCAGAGAAACCTCTTTTTTACATGTACCACAGCTGTAACTTTACACTTACTGACGTAATTCTTTAATCAGTACCTTATAGTTTCAAAGGACTATATGCTCCATGAGATTTTAAAAAACATGTCTGTTTTTACTTTTCATTGCATACCTGCTGCCTAACTGCCTACCAGGTGATAGATGCTTAATAAATATTACTTGAATGAAGGCATGAATAAGTGAATGGATAAATACATAAACTAAAACGATCTTATTCTGTAGATGAGGAAAATGGGTCTCTGAGAGTTTAAGGAAATGGCCTTAGGCCTCTCACCTCAGACTAGAACCCATGTCTCTACATTCTTCTTTTAGGTTACTTTTTCTCTTGCCGTAGAACCACTGTGAACCTCATACTCTTTTATTGTGGGGAGGGAAGGGTTGCCAACATGTGTTTCAAAAACTCCTAATGGATCACTAGTATTCAGCCTGGCACTCACCAATGGCAGTCAAGGGTTATTCTAATGACCTTTGAGGCTCTGTTGAGGTAGCACGAGTCTATGACATTTTTTCTCTTCTTTGACCTTGGTTTCTTCTCCAGTAAAGATAACTAATCTTAACTCACTACTGGTGAGTGTTATGCCTAGGACCCAGAAGAGGTCAGCCTAAGCCATCTGATTTGTGTCCTGTTTTGAAAGACACTATAGGTCTTTAGGCAAGAGCAGCTGGTGTGCTTAATCTTAATATAAGAAGGAAGCCATTCAAAAATGTTCGGTGTCCCCCACCAAGGGCACTTTGAAGAAAATCAGTGGAGGCAAGCTGTGATTAAGAGGGAAAGGAGAATAGAATGCAATTAAGTGTCTCCTCTGTTCTCTTGGAAGACAAAAGCTGCCTGAAATGTAACTTTCCCAAGCAATGATCACATCCTTGGCACTCTGCCTTTCTAATTAAATTGCTGATACATATATATGGATGTTTCATTTAATGAACAGCTGGTAAAATTGGATCCTTGCTCTGCAGAGGTTTACCAAAGCACTTCATAGTTTCGGTATGATTGAATACTAATCATTTACTGCAGAATACAAAAAGAGGAAATTAAACCTAACCTAGCTACTCATCATCTGGGACCTTCTAGGCTGCATTGCCCATGGTCAGCATAGTAACTTTATCTGTTGTTTCCCATCAAGTTACTTCCAATGTTACTTTTCCTTTTTTTTGTTGCCCTCCTTTTGGAAGCAACACGTGGTGTGCTTTTAATTTTTCAGTGCTGTTTCTGATGCTCTGAGACCTAAACCCTTATGAGGTTTCCAGGAGACAGACATTGAAGAGATAAACACTCAGATGAAAGCTTAATGATAGATTTCGGATGTGCTATGAAAAATAATAAGATGCTATGAGAAGAAAATCACAGAGGGAACCTAACTTAATGAGGACAGAAGGAAAGGACCTCCTTGAGGCAACAGCATTGCAATGAAGATTTGGAGATGAGGACTGAGCAGGAACAAGGATAGTGGAACAAAAAAGTTGCCAGAGAGTGTGGCGGTGGCCACATGGGCATGAGGCAGGGCTTTTCAAACTTTGAAGGGCATGCAAATCACCTGGGATCTTGTTCTAATTCAGTAGGATCCTGCATTTCTGACTCCCAGTGGTACTGATCATGCTGATCTGAGGACCACTCTTTAAGTAGCAACGGAATAGGGCAAGGGTTGCAAAGTTTTTCTGTGAAGAGTGAGATAATAAACATTTTAGACTTTGCAGGTCATACTGTCTCTGCTGCAACTACTCAGCTGTGCCACTGTAGTGTAAAAGCAGTCACAGATAGTACATAGCTGAATGGGTGTGGGTGTGTTCCAATAAAACTTTACAAAGCAGAGCATCAGATTTGGCTGGCAGCCAATAGTTTTCTGACTCCTGGGGCAGAATTAGGTGGTATTGGTTCTTAGGTTCAGATACACATTAAAATCACCTGGGTTTGAAAAATTACCCACAGGTTCCTACTTCAGATCAATAAAATCAGGATCACTAGGGATGGGACTGAGTCACTGGTAGATTTACAAATCTCCCCAGGTAGGCCAGGTGCGGTGACTCACGCCTGTAATCCCACCACTTTGGAAAGCCGAGGTGGGTGGATTACGAGGTCAGAAGATCGAAACCGTCCTGGCTAACACAGTGTAAACCCCATCTCTACTAAAAATACAAAAAATTAGCCGGGCGTGGTGGCAGGCGCCTGTAGTCCCAGCTACTCGGGAGGCTGAGGCAGGAGAATGGCGTGAACCTGGGGGGTGGAGCTTGCAGTGAGCCGAGATCACACCACTGCACTCCAGCCTGGGCAACATCCCCAGGTGATGCCAAGGTGCAGCCTGGGCTGAGAGCCACTCTGGGCCTCAATCTCATTTGATAGCCCCTTATTCTCTTTGCCCTAGGAGATAGGTAAGGCAAAATGACTCCATCTTTTCTTAATTCTGAGAAATCATCAGTTGACCAATAGCTTTCAATGAAGAGGGGAAAAACACAGCAGGAAATATACAAAAACACAGCAGGAAATGTAAAAAAAAAAACACAACAGAAAATGTACAAATCTCTAGTAATACACATCCTGATTTCATGCATATTAAAATCGGGGTGGAGTGGAAAGGTTCACTCTGAATTCAGGAAATATGGTATTTTCATCTCTAGTATACAGGTGAGGGAAATGGAGCACAGAAAACGTATTGTGCAGATTGCATAATGATATTCCAAGGAGACACAGGCAACCTATTGTGACTTAGCTTACTGAACTGCTTAAGCTTTTCTGTCCCCTCTGGGCCTTTCCGGGTACATGCTGATCTCCCTGCCTTGGACATGCTTCCTCATCTCATTACAATCACCTGTTTGATTTCTGCTTCTCCTTCAAGTCTTCTCCTCAGCTTAGTCACCTGCTTTTTCTGAGGTATCTTTCCTGGATCCACACCCAGGGAAGGAGCCCTGACTGGGAGCACCTGTAGCCCTTAGTGAGGTTCTCTATTAAAGCCAGATCTCTTCTGTTGACGTGAATTTAACCTCCTGGCCCTGGAAAAGTTCATGAGGGAAAGGACCATGACTGCCTTGTCATTTTATCTCCAACACCTGGTATATAGCAGGGGCTCAGTGAATTTTTGAAGATTGCATGAGCTTAGTCCCCCTGCTCAGCAGAGGGCAGCACAGTGGTTTAGAGGAATGGTCCTCAAAATATGGTCCTCAGCCTTTCCGTATTAGCATCACCTGGAACATTGTTTGATATGCAAATCCTTAGGCCCGCCATGACCTACTGATTCAGAGTCTCTGGGGCTGTGGCCCAACCATCTGTGTTTCAGTCTAGCCCTCCTGGCAATTCTGAAGCTTGTTCCAGTGTGAGGACCACAGGTTAGGGTATGGACTCTGAAGCCAGACTGCCTGGCTTCGAAACCCTGCCTCTGTTGCTTAAAAACTGTTTGGCTCTGAAAAATTTACATCACCTTTCTGTACCTCAGCATTCTCATCTATAAAATAGAATTGATAAAAATACCATCTGAAGCTTGTTCCAGTGTGAGGACCATGGATTAGGGTACGGACTCTGAAGCCAGACTGCCTGACCTCTAAACCCTGGCTCTGTTGCTTAAAAGTGTTTGGCTCTGGAAAATTTACATCGCCTTTCTGTACCTCAGCATTCTCCTCTACCAAATGAAGTTGATAAAAATACTAGTAGCTACCTCAATTGGATTAAATGAGATAAACAACCTAGAGCTGTTAATACAGCACTGCTCAAAGTAAGTGGTGAAAATATGTTATCTGTTAGTATTATTAACTGTGCAACTCCGGGAAATTTTATTACTTCTCTGAGTTTTATTTCCTTTGTCTTTAAAACAAGGATTAAATTTGCCTCACAGGGTTTTAAAAGTTAAATGCTTGTAATATGTTAGGGTGCTTAACCTTTGCTAGGCTCTGGGGCCCAGTTGTTTAGTCAAACACCAGTCTTGGATGTTGCTGTGAAGGTGTTTTTTAGATATGATTAACATTGAAATCAGGAGATTTCAAGTACAGTTGATTACCCTCTAATGTATGTGGGCCTCATTCAATCAGCTGAAGGCCTTAAAGAAAAAGACTGAGGTCCCCTGAGGGAGAAGAAATTTTGCTTCCAGACTCAAGATGGCAACATCAACTCCTGCTGGAATTTCCAAGCTGCTGGCCTGCTCCACAAATTTGGGACTTGTCAACCCTCGTAATTATGTGAGCCAATTTCTTGAAATCTCTTTCTCTGCTCTCCAGCACCCTCCTCTATACACACACACTCTCTCTCTCTCTCTCTCTCACACACACACACACACACACACACACACACACACACACACATATTGCCTTTCTGTACCTATTGATTTTGTTTCACTGGAGATCCCTAATTCAATGTGCTAAAAATGTGTAGGTCCAGGCTTTTCAACCTATATAGTTTCTCAACTGTTGACCTTTGGGCTGCATAATTCTTTATTTTGGGGAACTCGTCTATGCATTGCAGGATGTTTAGCAGCATCTAACATCCTATTAGCAGCATACTAACAACAGTAGTGGGTTGACCTCTACCCACTAGATGCCAGTGGCACCCCACAGCCTAGAAGAATCAAAAATATCTCCAGACATTGCCAGATGTCCATTGGGAATGGAAAATCTCCAGGTGAGAACAACTGGTATAAAAAGGAAAATGTAGGAGCTTTTCCCCCTAGTTCACTCCCACTGAAGCAGTGCTGCTCTGCTGCCCAGATAGCTTACATTCTCTTCCCTTTCTCCATCAAAACACTGTCCACAAAGTCTGGCTCAAAATCACTACCATCAAAGGTGGCTCAAATAACCTGCCTCCCCCTTGAGCTCCCGCTCTCATGCCTGTCTTTTCACAGAGTTTTCTAATGTGCTTCTTATAGTCTCATAGGCCTGTGCTTTATCCTTCTCCGTTGAAACCCCTCGAAGGCAGAGGCAGCCATGAAAGAGAAGCAGATGATTTGATCTGAGTCAAAATCCTGCTGTTTACCAGCTTGTGGCCTTGGTAGAGTCACTCATTCTTGCTGAATTTCAGTGTTAATATCTGTAAAATGAGAAGAGCAGAGTCTACCTCATAGAATGGTTATAGTGTAAAAACAATTTAGAAACTATAAAAATACTGTATACGCGTTTTCCTCAAAGAAAAACCATGCCTTTTTCTGGTATAGAGATAGACAGTACAGGGGAAGAGGATTTTGGAGGTGTGCTTAGGATGAAATATGACTTTTGAAAAATGTCAGATGAACGTATAAATGCATGGATTTGTATATCATATTTTGCATTTTGTTTTAATTTTCTTTTGATAGCTTTTGAAATAAGATAGGATCTTTTCTCTGTCCTTCTGAGATTAATATGTAAATAACCTAATGAGGCAGTTGACAAGGCGATGCAATTTCCCTAGTTATTGACTTCAAATTCCTGGAAATGATGCCACTTATCAATATTTCTCCCTACCCTTATTGTCTGTTGTCTTTATTCACTCAGGGAGCACCTGTGCTTGACACTGACTATTTTTCCTTCAGAACTTATTAAAGCAGCCATTTTACAGAAAAATAGTTTCTGTGCCCTCCCACCCCACCCTGCCAAGGCATTCATATGCCCCTTTTCTGATCTTCTACACTCCTACCTTGGGCTTGCCCACCTATGGGAACACAGGTCTGGCCCTTGTGTCCCCAGTCAGACTGTGATTTCATGATGTCCAGGGCTGTCTTTGCTGGATTTTGTGTTCCCAGGGGCTGGTACACTGACCAAAGCAGGTGACTTACTGATGAATGTGACAATGACTCACTAAGGTTCCAATACTATGTGTACGTCTGCCTGTGGAATGTCTCCATGCTATGACTTGTGGACACCTCAAATTCTGTGTTTCAAGGAATTAAAACTGGATCTTATTTTATGCACTAGTTATCTAAGTTTGCAAAGTAAATCATTCCAAAAAGTAGTGGCCTAAAAATATCTCTCATGGTTCTGTGGGTTGACTGGGTTTCTGGGTAATTCTTGCTTAGGGTCTCAGTGAGATAGTGGCTGAGGCCAGAGTCATCACTGTGTTTTCAGTCACATGTCTGGCACCTGGGCTGGGAGGGCTAGATCATCTGGGAGCTGGTTAGGCATCTCTCCTGACCTCTTTACAAAGCCTCTCCATGGAGCTAGCTTAGGTTTCTTCACAATATGGATTCAGAATAGCAGAACTCCTTACTGGCAGCTGACTTGGCCCAGAGCAAGTGCCTCAGGAGCCTACATGCCAGCTCCAAGGCTTCTTATGACCTAGCATTGAAAGCCTGAGTGCATCACTTCTGCCACATTCTACTGATCAAGTAAGTCATTAAAGCTAACCTAGATTTAGGGCAAGGGAAATTCGACTTTTCCTCTCAGTGGGAGCAGTGGCAAAGAAATAGCGGCCATATTTTACCATATTTTCTAACAGGTGCAGTTTGTTGCCTCTGTCAATAATTGTTTCATAGCCTTACATCTTGGGAATTAAAAGCAAAAACGGTGTCAAGCACAGGTGCTCCACCTAATTTAATAACAATGGATTTCATCACTTCGTCACCTGCTTCCTGCTTACCCTCCAGCCCTCTACCACATTGGTTTTCATAAGATATGAACACTCCTTTTTTAAAGACCTTTGTTGGTTCCTTCTTCTTGCATTACATCATTTAGCATTCCTTTTTTCTTATGATTTTTTTCAAATACACAAAAAAGCATAGTGAATAATGTAATAACTATTCCTTACCCAGATTTAACAATAACATCTTTCAATGTTCAGACTTTTTTACAAAATAAAATATTAGACAAGTTAGAAATCCTCTTGGTCCCCCCTTCTGCTCCCATTTTCCACTTTGCATTCCCAGCGGGGACCACTGTTCTAAAGTTGATTCGTATTGTTCCAAGTTTTGTTTTAATGTGCCTCTGCTTAAACACTTCATATTTTGGTGTGTTTTGATAATTTTACATGGATGGTATTGTACTTCTGAGACTTGTTCCCTAAGCCTCTCATCCAAGGATAGGAGCCCTGTTGTGAGTAGGTCATGTCAACCTACAAATAGTTTTCTCACTATGTTTTGAGATTTATTCCTCTTGAAGGCATGTAGATCTAAATTATTCATTTAATGTTTGAACAATATTCCCATGTATGTGTGTGTGCACGCCAGTTTACTTTTTTAACTCCTGCATGAACATTAAGAATTTTTACGAACATATATTCTCTTATACACATGTACTATAATTTCTCTAGGATATCTACTTTAAATGAAATTGCTAGGTCATCTTTAATTTTACTAGAAATTGCCAAATTGCTCCCAAAGTGAGTGCATCAAATTATATTCCCACCAGCCATGTATATGAATCCTAATTTCCCTGCATCCTTATCAACTTTTGGTATTGTCAAACTCATTTTGGCCAGTCTAATAGAAGGGAAATGGAATCTCACTGTTTTAATATGCATTTCCCTATTACTGATAAGGCTAAGAATCTTTTCATGTGGCTATTGACCATTCAGATTACCTCTGCTGTGAATTTCATGTTCATATCCATTGTCCATCTTTCTGCTGGGGTCAGTGATTTCATACTGATTCATAGTTAAATATATTTCTCCTTATTGTAGCTTGTTTCCTATTTATGATGTCTTTTGTCAGCACTAACATTTTAATGTATTTCCATTCACCAGTCCTCTCCTTTACGATTGGTACTTACTGTATTTTCCTTAATTTCTTGCAAAGTCATAATGGTTTGGGTTTGCATTTTGTCATAATGCCTTTGGAATACTGTGTGTGATTTATCAGAGTTTAATCTTAGTAAATACCTATACTTTTCTTGAGTAACATGAGAACTCAGAAATATATTTTCCTTGATGATTTCCCTCTCATCTTTCACATTTTTATTACTGAATATTTTAGCTACACTTTATTTTAAAACACCCTGGGTTATTTTTTTCCACAGTCAGTACCTACTTAGATTTACCTACATTCAAATTATTATCATTGCTTCCTTCATTTTCTTTTCTGGGCTTAATCATAGTGTTTCCGGTGAATATCTAGAAGTAGATTTTTTCTGTTAATGTTTTATTTCACTCTCATTTTTGAATTATAATGAGTATTGGGTTTTTCATACTATGTTATAGTAGCATTTATATTAGTCTCTGGCATCTATTGATATAAATGAGAAGTTTACTCATCAAATCTCATTCATCTGTTGATTCATTTTACCTCCTCAATTCGAGTCTTAGTTTGTTCCACCCAAGAGAACTCATAGTATTTTCCTTCAGTTCTGGAAAATTCTCATCCATGACCTCTTCAGACATTGCGTCTCATTCTCTTTTTTCCTCCCTCACTATTCCTGTTAGACCCATGCCAGTTGTTCTCACTCCAGGCTTTTAACTTCCCTGTTATATTTTCTGTCTTTATTTTTCTTTACTCTGGGTGACTAATTCTCGTTTTAAATGTTCTGTATAAAACACAATGTTTAATGAATCAATTCTAGTTCCAGTGAACGTATTTTCCATGGATAGATATTTTTATGGTTGTTTTTCAAATCCATACCTCATTTTATACTTTTTTGTGCTCCAGCTATTTTATGCTCTTCCTTTATTTCACTATGGCTTTCTATAATCTCTTTAAGCACTTTTCACAAATTTGTTTTGCAATGTCTTTTGAATTATTAGCCAGTGGTCTTGGATGCCACATCTCCTCTTTGTGAAAGCTTCTCCTCCCTTTGAGTGATTCATTTTTTTTCATAGTTGTAGTTTTTTCTGCACTTGTCTTCAGCAGTGGCTATTTTTATGTGTTTGAGAGATTCCTATGTACCTAAAGTGGTGAAAATGCCCCTAAAGAGTTTTGCCTTTGCCTCTGCAGCTGCTGAGCAGTTTCATGGTTGAAACCAGTCTTTGCATTAATTCCTCAGTTTGGGACTCCTATACCATGTGGATTTTGTAGGGTGAAGCCCTGTATCTACTTTTCACCAGACTTCTAAATTTCTTTTCTTATCTATGACTCTTCTTTAACATAGGGTTCCAGTAAAATACTTTGATTAGTCTTGTGACTGTGAAACTGCTTAGGTTCAAATCCCATTTGTACTACTTTCTCACTACAGGACCTTAGAAAAGTTATCTGGCGTCTGAGCCTCAACTCCTCATCTGTAAAGTGGAAAAAATAATGTAATTTCACAGAATTGCTATGAGTACTAAATGGTAGCTGACACATAAAGAGAGTTTGATATCCTTATTCTAGCCATTTCTCCAGGCCAGTGAGCCAAATTTTCTATTTTTGATTTTCTAGAAGGGGATGTTCTTGTAAACTCTGCTATACAGAAAACTTCAATAGTGAGTCTTACATGGTGGTTTCTGCTCATGCATCTTCATGAAACAAATTCTTCTCCACTTCTTTCTATATATAACCAAATTCTGTTCACCCTTTAAAGTCAAACTCAGGTCTCACTTTCTCTGTGAGTCCTTCTGTCCTCACACCAGAGACACCTGTCTCTTTTCATTCATTCATCCCTATACATCCATTCATTTACTTGTTCGTTCAAGTACCACAGTGGGTCAGGCACTGTTCCAGACTCCAGGGTGCAGCCTGCAAAAACACAAATATCTGCCCTTGTGGTACTCAAATTTTTATGAGGAAAGACCATAAACAAGGAAACAAATATTACCACAATAGATTATCTGACGAAGACAAGTTCTCTGAAGAGAAGAGCGATTGGGGGTAGATGGATAGAGAAGGGGAAATTATTTTCAATAGGGTGCTAACAAAATGTCCTTTTAAGAAGGATATAATATTTAAACACACATCTAAGGAAACCAAAGTAGCAGAAACTGCAAAGGCCCTGAGGTAGAACAAGCATGTCCTGTTCAAGGAAAAGTGAAATCAGTGAAGCTGGAGTGGTAAGAGAGAGGAAGGAGATGAAGTCAGAGGATTAATAGGGCCTAGACCGTGGAGGGTCCTGATGAACATGGAAAGCAGTTTTGAGTAGATGTGATACTATGTCATTTTTAGTTTAAAAGGAAGCACACTTGAATACTATGTAATTGGCAAGAGTGGAAGCAAGGAGTCCAATTAGAAAGCTTTTGCTAGAATTCAGGTGAGATGATAGTGTCTTAGATTAAGGGGGAAGTAAAAAAGGTATTGACGAGTGGCTGGATCTGAGATCTAATTTTTTTGAGTAAAACTAACAGTGTCTGCTCAGGGAGGTGAAAGGAGATGACTCAATTATTCCTACGTTTCCAGCTGAGGAAACTTGGTGGGTAGTGGTACCACTTACTGAGATGGCAGTCACATTCAACTGTGCATGATTTAACAGTTAATTCTTCTTTAGTGTATTTGTTACAGCTCAGCAATTAGATTGTCTATTTCCCTTAACACAGTTAGGGACACTACATTCACATGTGATTGATTAGTTCTATCTCTATCAATTAATAGCTGTGTGACTTTCGGCAAGTTACTTAACCCTCTAACTCAATCTCCTCTGTAAAGTGGGTCTGGTACCCATCAGGTTGGTGAGACAATTAAGTGTGGCTCTTAGAATAATGCCTGGCACTTAGTAGTGCTCAGTAGTAGCTGTTATTCATTCCAGGAACACCCCAACACCCCAACAACTAGAGTCTGTCAGCCCAGGGATCTTAGGAGTTTTTCTCTACTTAGTTTGCTCAATGCAAGGTCAGAATAGTTTTCAAAGGTGCCTAATACTTGAGCTAATAGAGAAAATCCATGCTAGCTTTCAAATGCTACTGTGTGAATCTCTTTAGTTGCATTTTGCTTTTCCAAGCCTGAAACTTAGGTGGTCGACAATTAGCAGATATTTGTTGAATGTCTACTTTGGGCTTAGCTGCTGGGATATTCAAGAGTACCAGTTAAACTTCATTTTTCCTGCCATGCATGCTTTTGATTTAGCTGTAATAAATATTTTATCAGTGACCAAATATTTTATTATCTCTCTAGTTCTCTTGGGTATTGCTGGACAGATTTCAGACTAGCTGATGTCATTATTGGCTGTTATAAATTGTGTCAGTATGGCTGCCCTTTTGTATCTTGGCCAAATACAGAAAAACAGCAACTTGGAGATACAGAGCCTCTATTCAGACTTAATGGGATTAGCTGTCAATGGCAGAAATTCACAGTAGTTGGTAACCATTCATTGAGAAAGAAGACAACTTAAGGAAATTTTCAGTGAAAAATAATTACCAACAGATTATCTGGTACATTCTAACACATTGGATAAAATTCCTTCATCTGCAGAGAACTGGATATCATGCAAAGCTTTGCCTCAAGGAAAGCAATATGATATAGTGGAAAAAGTACTGGAATCAGATCAGCGGGACTGGCTGTGACCTGAGGAAATGCTCAACTTTGCCAAGCCTTAGATGTTTCCTTTGTAAGAAAATGAATAAAAAATTATATGTACTTTACAGGGGTATATACAGGCAAAATATTATACCTAAGCAAATGTTATAAAAGCATGTAGACGTGTTAAGGTTTGAAAATGTGATAAGGAAAGACTTGAAGAGAGGGAGTAAATAAAGTTCCTTGCCAGGGTATTCTTTAGCCAGTGCCTTTGCTAGGTTACTCACAAGCTGTCCCATTGTAAAGATGGCAACAAAAATAAAAATAATGACAACAGCTAACATTTATTTAGTATCTGCTACAAAGAAGATACTGTGCCAACTCGTTTACACACATCAGTTCATTTAAGCCCCACAATTCCTTAAAGTGGATATGGTTACTAACACCATTTTATAGATGAGAAATGGGTTCAAAGTGATTAAATTACTTGCTTAGTCATGCAGCTTATGGGCTGTGGAACTAGGATTTTAGTTAGGCAGTTTGATGCCAGAATCCATGAGTTTAACTACTAGCCTGCACAGCCTTACAGGTGGATCCTAGTATAATTGGAGTGTGACCTCAGTATTGCCAAGTCATTTTCAGTGGAGTGATTCTGCTTTTGCCTCAGGAATTTCTCACACCTCCTATCCCCTGCTCAGAATTTCTCTCCTATCCCTACTATTTCATGCTATCCTACAACCATATGTGCTAGAGACTACGTTGGGTAATGCTTGCTGCTGTAGCTAATAAACCTAAAAATGTATACTGATGTACACACAAGAGTAAGTTAAATTATCACTGATTTAACAGAAGTAGGTCTATAAACACATACATGGGGTGGCACCTGTCCACACAGCCATTCAGGTCACCATGCTGAGAGTAACCTTGCCATCTTCAACATTTGGTGCTTGAGGTTGTCTCCATTCCAGCCAATCAGAAGGGGAGGAGAGATTGAGGTGCCCCCTATGGGAGTTTCTGCTGAGGTTCCACTGGCTGGCACTCATTTAGCCATTGCAAGTGGAGCTAGAAAATACAGCCCCCTGCTGGCTGCCATGGCTCAGTGACAACTTCTCAATGTGAAATAGGCAGCACTAATTTTCGGTGAAGAACTAGAAGTGTCAGCCACAGAGATTATGGTTATTTCTAGGTGGTTTTTCATTGATGAAATTTTATTTCTTTGAGTTCCTTTAATTGGGTTCTGCAGTGCACCATGAAAAATGGGCTCAAGGAAGGTTTTTTTGATCAAAATATGCTCCTTGTTTCCTGCCACACTAGTACAAAACTTATTACAGACAACTGTCTCAGTGGGACAAATTTTCCCCGCAGTTGTTTCATACCTGCTCCCAGCATTTAAATGAACTGGGGGCTTAATTGCCTGATCTCTTTCCTTCAACAGTATTTAATTGTAAAACTTTTTGTTTTTGTTTTTTAAATATACATGTATTGGATCTCAGGTACATAGAATTGGGTTAATTCTAACCCACAGTTCATTACCTACTCATTTATGGGTCCTTGCAAGAAGTTCTATTTATCTGCTTGTTTATTAATAATAAACCGTAAACCTCTACCACATGAAAACTGGAATGTTGATAACATATCTACAATGAGTTTATTTTCAGTCCTTTCTCTCTGCCCCACACATCCTACGTAACTACTATGGTCCTTATGGTTATTATTTCCTTTTTAAAAATACTTTTTTTTTAGAGCAGTTTTAGCATCACAACAAAATTGAGCTGAAGGACAGATTTCCCATATATCCTCTATCACACATACATAGCCTCCCTGATTGTCAATATCCTCTATCAGCGTGGGATATTATAATTGATGAACCTGCCTACGCTGGCATATCATCACCTAAAGTCCATAATTTACATTAGGGTTTGCTCTTCATGTCGTCCATTCTGTAGATTTAGACAATTTGTAATGACATGTGTCCACCATCATAGTATCAGAATGATTGACCTAAAGATCTTTGTGTTCTGCTCTTTTTTTCTTTCTTTTTTAAAAAATTTAAGTTTCAGAATACATTGCAGGATGTGCAGGTTTGTTACAAAGGTAAACATGTGCCATGGTGGTTTGCTGCATCTATCAACCCATCACCTAGGTATTAAGCCCAACATGCATTATCTCTTTTCTCTAATGCTCTCCTCCCCAACCCCACCCTCCCTCAACAGGCCCCAGTGTGTGTTGTCCCCCTCCCTGTGTCCATGTGTTCTCATTGTTCAGCTCCCACTTATAAGAACACGAGGTGTTTGGTTTCCTGTTCCTGCATTAGTTTGCTGAGGATAGTGACTTCCAGCTTCATCCATTTCCCTGCAAAGGACATAATCTCATTGCTTTTTATGGCTGCGTAGTATTCCATGGTGTATATGTACCACATTCTCTTTATCCAGTCTATCATTGATGGGCATTTGTGTTGATTCCATGTCTGTGCTATTGTGAATAGTGCTGCAGTGAACATATGTGTGCATGTATCTTTATAATTTTTTATATACCTTTGAGTATATGCCCAGTAGTGGGATTGCTGGGTCAAATGGTATTTCTGGTTGTAGGTCTTTGAGGAATCCAACATCCAGAATCTACAAGGAATGTAAACAAATTTACTAGGAAATAAACAACCCCATTAAAAAGTGGGCAAAGGACATGAACAGACACTTCTCAGAAGAAGACATTTATGCAGCCAACAAACATATTTTTAAAAAGCTCAACATCATTGATCAATAGAGAAATGAAAATCAGAGCCACAATGATCAGATTGGCTTTCTTCACTTAGCAATAAACATTTGAGTTTCCTCCATGTCTTTTCATGGCTTGATAGTTCAGTTTTTAGCGCTGAATACTATTTCAATGTCTGGATGGACCAGTGTTTCTTTATCCACTTACTTGCTGTACATCTTGGTTGCCTCCAAGTTTTGGCAATTACTAATAAAGCTGTTAGAAACATCCATGTGCAGGTTTTTGTGGGGACATAAGTTTTCAACTCATTTGGATCTTATGGTTTAGTTTTGCAAGAAACTGCCAACCTGTTTTCCAAAGTGGCTATGCCGTTTTGCATTCCCATGAGCAATGAATCAGAGTTCACATTGTTCAAACTCCTTGCCAGCATTTGATGTTGTCAGTGTTCTGGGCTTTGGCCACTTTAAGAGGTGTGTAGTGGTAGCTTGTTTTAATTTGCATTTTCCTGATGACATATGGTGTATTCCCTGTGCTTCTATCTTCTGAAAGGACATTATATAAAATTGGTATAATTTCTTTCTTAAATGTCTGGTAAAACCCAGGTGTGAACGTACCTGGGTTGGATATTTTCTGTTTTGGGAGATTATTATTTATTTAATAAAGATAAGCCTGTTCAAGTTGTATATTCTTGTGTGAGTTTTGGCAGCTTGTGTCTTTCAAGGAATTGGTCCATCTATGGTCATAGAGCTCTTCATATTATTCCTTGATTAGCCTTTTAATGTGGGATCTGCAGTGATGTCCTGTCTTTTCTGACATTAGTAATTTGTGTCCTCTTTTTTTCTTAGTTTGCCTGGCTAAAGGCTTATCAATTTTCCTGGTTTTTTTTTTTTTTTTCTTTTTCAGAGAACCATCTTTTGGTTTCGTTGATTTTTTTTCTATTGATTTCTTTTTTTTTTTTTGAGACGGAGTCTCGCTCTGCCGCCCAGGCTGGAGTGCAGTGGCCGGATCTCAGCTCACTGCAAGCTCCGCCTCCCAGGTTCACGCCATTCTCCTGCCTCAGCCTCCCGAGTAGCTGGGACTACAGGCGCCCGCCACCTCGCCCGGCTAGTTTTCTGTATTTTTTAGTAGAGACGGGGTTTCACCGTGTCGGCAGGATGGTCTCGATCTCCTGACCTCGTGATCCGCCCGTCTCGGCCTCCCAAAGCGCTGGGATTACAGGCTTGAGCCACCGTGCCCGGCCTGATTTCTTTTTAAAATTTTTATTTTTCCTTTAATTTTTCTTTGCTTTGGATTTAATTCACTGTATCACAAATTTTGATAAGCTGTGTTTCTATTTTCATTTTATTCATCTTTTATCTTTTTTTTTTTTTTGACTCATGTTATTTGGAAGTATGTTGTTTTATCGCCGTGTGTTTTGGTATTTTTCCAGCTACATTTTTATTTCTAGTTTAACTCCATTGTCATGTGAGAGCAGACATCATATGATTTCTGGTTTTTTAAATTTGTTAACGCGTTTTGTGGCTCAGAATGTGGTCTATCTTGGTGAATGTTCCATGTGAGCTTGAGAAGAATGTACTGTTCTACTGTTCTACTGTTGTTGAATGAAGTAGTCTATAGGTATCCATTATATACAGTTGATTGATGGCATTGTTGAGTTCAGCTGTGTCCTTACTGATTTTCTGCCTGCTGGATCTGTTTATTTCTGATAGAGGGGTATTAAAGTCTTCAACTCTAATAGTGGATTCATCTGTTTCTCTTCATAGTTCTATTAGTTTTTGCCTTATGTGTTTTGACACTCTGATGTTAGGCACATACCTGTTAAGGATTATTATGTCTTCTTGCAGAATTGACTCCTTTGTCATTAGGTAATGCCATTCCTTATCCCTGATAACTTTTCTTGCTCTGAAGTTTGATCTGTCTGAAATTAAAATAGCTACTCCAGCTTTATTTTGCTTAGTGTTAACATAGTACATGTTTCTCCATCCATTCACTTTTTTTTTGAGATGAGAGTCTCCCTCTGTCGCCAAGCTGAAGTACAGTGGTGCCATCTCGGCTCACTGCAACCTCTGCCTCCCGGGTTCAAGGGATTCTCCTGCCTCAGCCTCCCGAGTAGCTGGGATTACAGGCACGTGCCACCATGCCCAGCTAATTTTTATATTTTTAGTAGAGACAGCGTTTCACCATGTTGGCCAGGATGGTCTCGATCTCCTGACCTCATGATCTGCTGTCCTCGGCCTCCCAAAGTGCTGGGATTACAGGCGTGAGCCACCACGCCTGACCTATTCACTCTTAATCTATATCTGGCTTTATATTTAAAGTGGGCTTCCTGTACAGAACCTATAGTGAGATCTTGTTTTTTGATCCACTCTGACAAACTGTCTTTTTAATTGGGGCATTTAGACTATTGACATTCAAATGATTATTGATATATTTGCATCTATAGCTACTATATTTGTTACCTGTTTCTATTCGACACCCTTATTCTTTGTTCCTATTTTTATCTTCCATTCTTTGTCTATCTTTTGTGGTTTTAACTGAGCATTTTATGGTTACATTTTCCCTCCCTTCTTAGCATAACAATTACACTTCCTTTTTTTACACTGTTTTTAACGGTTGCCTAGAGTATATGACATACATTGCAACTAATCCAAGTCTACTTTCAAATAACACTATACTGCTTCATGTGTAATGCAAGTAAGATATAATAATTTTAATTTCTCCCTTCCATCTATTGTAACATTGCTGTCATTCATTTCACACATAAACATACGCACATACAAGCATACATAATCAAATGCATTGTTGCTATTTTCATCTGTTATGTGTTAGATGAATTACAAATTAGAAAAATGGTTGTATTTTATTTTCTGATGCTTTTTATGTATATTTGAGTTTCTGACATACATAATTTTTCCTATAAAAAGTTTATTTTAATATTTCTTGCAAAGCAGATCTACTACAAGTTCTGTCAATATTTGTCTGAGAAAGTATTTCTTTTCCCCTTTTTTATTGTGTATCTTTAAGGTATGCAACATGACATTTTAATATATATAGCAAAATGATCAGTCAAATAATATGTCATTCATCTAACACAATGGCAGGAGTGCCTAAAATCTCTTAGCCAAACTTGTGACTCCAATAGTATATTATTAACTGTAATTCTCATGTACATTAAATCTCCAGACTTATTCATCCTATATATCTGCAACTTTATATCTTTTGACCTACATCTCTTATATCCTCCCGCTTTCCCCAGTAATCACCATGTCATTCTCTATTTCTATGTATTCAACTTTTTAAAAAATAGATTCCACATATAAGTAAGATCATGAGATCATGCAGTTTTTTTCTTTATTTCTGGTTTACTTTACTTAGCTTAATGTCATCCAGGCTCATCCATGTTGTGGCAAATGGGAGGATATCCTTTTTTAAGACTGAATAACATTCCCCTCTCTTTCTCTCTCTTCCTCCCTTTCTCTGTGTGTGTGTATCTCAATTTCTTTACCCATTCATCCGTGATGAGCACTTCAGTCGTTTTCATATGTTGACTACTGTGAACAGTGTTGCAATGAACAAGGGAGTGCAGATATCTTTACAAGGTGGGAATTTCATTTCCTTTGTTGGTATATACCCAGAAGAGGGATGCAGGGATTGCAGGATCATATGTAGTTCTATTTCTAATTTCTCTGGGCAACTCCATACTGTTTTCCACAGTGGCTGCACCAATCTACATTCCCACCAACAGTGTACAAGGGTTCCCTTTTTTCTACACCTTCAACATCTCAACATCTGTTATCTCTTGTCTTTCTGATAATAGCTATCCTGACAGGAGTGAGCTGATACCTTATTGTGGTTTTGATTTGCATTTCCCTGATTAGTGATGTTGAACACTTTTTCATATACTTGTTGGCCATTTGTATGTCTTCGGAAAAATTTCTATTCAGGTCCTTTACCCATTTTTTAATCAGGTTTCTTTTCTGCTGTTGAATTGTATGAGGTTTTTAAAATATTAACTCCTTATTAGATATGTGGTTTTCAAATATTTGCTACCAATCTGTAAGCTGCCTTTTCATTTTGTTGATTATTTCCTTTGCTGTGCTGAAACATTTTAGTTTGATGTATGCCCATCTATTTTTTATTTATTTATTTTTGCCTTTGCAGCCTGAACTTTTGGTGTGATAACCAAAATCATTAAGACCAATGTTAAGAGACTTTTTCCTATCTTTCCTTCTAGGAGTTTTGTCATATCAGGTCTTATATTTAGGTCTTTTATACATTTTGAGTTGGTTTTTGTGGATGGTGTAAGACACGTGTCCAGTTTCGTTCTTTTGCATGTGGATATCCCATTTCTCCAGCACTGTTTACTGAAGAGACTATCCTTTCCCTATTGCGTCTTGGTTCTCTCTCTTTAATTTTTGAAGGGTAATTTCCCAGAATTATCTCAAAACCTTAAATATTTTATTCCAACTTTTATGATTTCTGAGGAGAAGTTGGATGTAATTCTCATCATTGCTCCAAGTAAGGGGTTTCCACCTCCTGGCTGCTTTCAGGTTTTTTGTTTTCTGTTTTTTTTGTTTGTTTGTTTGTTTTTGATGGAATTTCTCTCTTGTCACCCAGGCTGGAGTGCAGTGGCATGATCTCGGCTCACTGCAACCTCTGCCTCCCGGGTTCAAGCGATTCTCCTGCCTCAGCCTCCTGAGTAGCTAGAACTGCAGGCACCTGCCACCACTCCTGGCTAATGTTTGTATTTTTTAGTAGAGACAGGGGTTTCACCATGTTGGCCAGGCTGGTCTTGAACTCCTGACCTCAGGTGATCCACCAGCCTCAGCCTCCTAACGTGCTGGGATTACAGGCGTGAGCCACCATGCCCAGTCAGGCTTTTTTCTTTATCTCTTGATTGTCTATGGTTTGAAAATGTTATGCATTGATGTACTTTTTTGGCATTTATCCTGCTTGGTGCTCTCTAAGCTTCCTGTATCTGTGAATTGGTGTCTGATGTTAATTTGGGAAAATTCTCTCATTGTTCCAAATATTACTTTTATTTATTTTTTTCTTTCTTTCCCTAGTAATCCCATTTTGCACATATTATACCTTTGGTAGTTGCCCAACAATTCTTGGAGATTCTGGGGTCTTTTTGGTCATTTTTCTGTTTGTTTTTCAGTTTTGGAAGTTTCTATTGAGATATTCTCAATCTCAGACATTTATTCCTCAGTGTCTGGCCTGCCCATAAGCTCATCAAAGGCATTCATGATCTGTTATGGTGTTTTGATGTCTAGCATTTCTTTTGGGTTCTTTCTTAGAATTTCCATCTCTGTACTTACATTGCCCATCTGTTATCGTGTGCTGTCTACTTTATCCATGAGAGCCATTAGCATATTAATCCTAGTTGGTTGGTTGGTTTGTTTGTTTATTTATTTATTTTTGAGATGGAGTCTTGCTCTGTCACCCAGGCTGGAGGGCAGCGGCGCCATCTCGGCTCACTGCAACCTCCACCTCCCGGGTTTAGGCGATTCTCCCACCTCAGCCTCCCGAGCAGCCGGCACTACAGGCACCTGCCATCATGCCCGTCTAATTTTTGTATTTTGAGACGGGGTTTCACCATGTTGGCCAGGCTGGTCTGGAACTCGTGACCTCAGGTGATCCGCCTGCCTTGGCCTCCCAAAGTGGTGGGATTACAGGCATCAGCTACTGTACCCTGCCAATCCTAGTTGTTTTAAATCCTGGTATGATAATTCCAACACCCCTGCCATGTCTGAGTCTGGTTCTGATGTTTGCTGTCTCCTCAAACTTTTTTTTTCGTTTTAGAAAGTCTTGTAATTTTTTCCTGGTAGCTGGATACAATGTGCTGGGTAAAAGGAGCTGCAGTCAGTAGGCCTTTGGTAATGTGGTGGTAAGGAGAGGAAGCATTCTATAGTTGTATAAGTAGGCCTCAGTCTTTTAGTGAGCCTGTGTCTCTGGATTATGAATTCCGCAAGTGCTTCTCAGTCTCCTGTCCTACCTTGGTGAGACTGGATGGCTAGAGTGGGCAGGAGATGGGTGTTTTCCTTCTCCCACAGGGAAATCTAAAGGGGGTTGGAGTTGGATATTTCTTCCTCCGGGTCAGTTAAGCTCTGATAAAACCCCAGTTGGTTAGGAAATCCTTAACTACTTTCCCCTGAGGGCAGTACTTGTTAAGAAGAGCAAAGTGCTCTGGCATGTTTCAAAGTGGCTCCTATTTCTCTCCTTCTGCCAGAAGCATGAGGGTATTTCTCTCCAGTATTTACTGTGACTTCCCAGTGGAGCGCCAGGAGGTGAACTCACAAGAGTGGCTTCTCTGTGCCTGGAGTTTTTATTTCTCAAGACTTGTACACTTTAAGGCTCCAGCAGTTTGTCAAACAGTTCAGGTTTTCCTACCCCAGCATGGGTTCACACAGATGGTTTAGTTTATGGATTTCTTTTCTGGTAAGTTATGATTCTCTGTATTTGCCTGTTAGTCTCTCCAATTTGGGGGCCGTGGTTTGTCCTGTGACCTTTCCTCTGTTACAGATCTAAGAAGAATAGTTGATTTTTCAGTTTGTTCAGCTTTTTATTGTTAGGATGGCATGATGACTTCTAAGCTTCTTGTATGGTAGGCTGGAAACCATCCATTGATTTTTAAAATATAATTTTATCGCATTTACACTCCTTTAAAACTGTTTTTAGTTGTTTCTAATGCTATAAAAAGGATATTATGCTCTATGTAGTTTTCTGGAATTCATGTTTTCACTCTTTATATTGCTAAGATTCATTCCTATTTTTGTTTTTTGTTTTTTGAGACAAGGTCTCACTCTGTCATCCAGACTAGAGTACAGTGGCATGATCATGGCTCACTGCAGCCTTGACCTCCTGGGCACAAGTACTTCTCCCACCTCAGCCTTTTGAAAAGCTTGTGCCACCCTATCTGGCCCATTTAAAAAATTTCTTATAGAGATAGGATCTCACTATGTTGCTTGGGCTGATCTTGAACTCTTTAGTTTAATTGGGTCTCATTTGTCAATTTTTGGTTTTGTTGCAATTGCTTTTCATGTCTTTGTCATGAAATCTTTGCCAGGTCCCATGTCCAAAATACTATTTCCTAGGTTATCTTCCAGGGTTTTTATAATTGTGGGTTTTACATTTCAGTTTTTAAAATCCATCTTGGATTGATTTTTTGTATATCGTGTAAGGAAGGGGTCCAGTTTCAATCTTCTGCATATGGCTAACCAGTTATTCCAGCACCATTTATTTAATAGGGAGTCTTTTCCCTGTTGCTTGTTTTTGTCAGCTTTGTCAAAGATCACATGGTTGTAGGTGTGCAGTCTTATTTCTGGGATCTATTCAGTTCCATTGGTCTGCGTGCCTGCTTTTGTACTAGTACCATGATGTTTTGGTTACTGTAGCCTTGTAGTATAGTTCAAAGTCAGGTAATGTAATGCCTCCAGCTTTGTTTAGGATTGCCTTGGCTATTTAGGCTCTTTTGGTTCCATCTAAATTTTAAAATAGTTTCTTTTCCTCATTCTCTGAAGAATATCATTGCTAGTTTGATAGGAATATCATTGAATGTATTTCCATTTGTTTATGTCATCTCTAATTTATTTGAGCAGTGTTTCATAAGTCTCATTGTAGAAATCTTTCACCTCCCTGATTAGATGGTATTTTATTCCTTTTGTGGCTAATGTGAATGGGATCATGTTCTTGATTTGGCTCTCAGCTTGGATGCTGTTAGTATATAGGAATGCTACTGATTCTTGTACATTTATTTTTTTAATCCTGAAACTTTGCTGAAGTTGTTTATCAGATCAAGACGCTTTTGGGCAGGCACTATGGAATTTTCTAGTTATAGACTCATATTGTCTGCAAACAGGGATAATTCGACTTCCTCTTATTTATATGCTTTTTATTTTTTTCTCTTGCCTGGTTGTTCTGGCCAGGACTTCCAGTACTATGTTGAATTATTTATTCCAGTACTATGATGAGAGAGACCATCCTTGTTTTGTTCTGGTTTTCAAGGGGAATGCTTTCAACATTTGCCCATTCATTATGATGTTGGCTATGGGTTTGTCATAGATGGTTCTGTGTTAGTTTGTTTTCATGCTGCTGATAAAGACATGCCTGAGACTGGGCAGAAAAAGAGGTTTAATTGCATTTACAGTTCCACATGACTGTGGAGGCCTCAGAATCATGGCTGGAGGTGAAAGGCACTTCTTACATGGCAGCAGCAAGAGAAAATGAGGAAGAAGCAAAAGCGGAACCCTCTCATAAGCTCATTAGATCTTGTGAGACTTATTCACTGTCACAAGAATAGCAAGGGAAAGACTGGCCCCATGGTTAAATTACCTCCCCCTGGGTCCCTCCCACAACATGTGGGAATTCTGGAAGATAAAATTCAAGTTGAGATTTGGGTGGGGACACAGCCAAACCATATCAGGCTCTTATTATTTTGAAGTACATTCCTTCAATCCCTAGTTTGTTGAGGGTTTTTAACATGAAGGGATGTTGAATTTTATCAAAAGCCTTTCTCCATCTATTGAGATAATCATATAGTTTTTGTTTTTAGTTCTGTTTGTGTGATAAATCACATGTATTGATTTGCATGAGTTGAACCAACCTCACATCCCAGAGATAAAGTCCACTTGGTCGTGGTGCTTTAGCTTTTTCATGTGCTGCTGGATTCAGTTTGCTAGTATTTTGTTGACAACTTTTACATCTACATTCATCAAGGACATTGGCCTGAAGTTTGTTTTTTTTTTTTTTTTTCTGTATATGTGTGTGTCTCAAAGTTTTGGTATCAGAGTGATGCTGGCCTCACAGAATGAGTTAGGGAGGAGTCCCTCCACCTCAAGTTTTAGAAATAGTTTCAGTAGGAATAGTATCAGCTCTTCTTTATACATCGGTAGAATTTGGCTTAGAATCCACCTGGTCCTGTGCATTTTTTGGTTGGTAGGCTTTTTATTATTGATTCAATTTCAGAACTTCTTATTGATCTGTTCAGGCATTCAATTTCTTCCTGGTTCACTCTTGGGAAGATTGTATGTGTCCAGGATTTATCTCTTTTTCTAGATTTTCTAGTTTGTGTTCATAGAGGTGTTCATAGTTATCTGAGTTTTTTGTAATTCTATGGGGTTAATGGTAATGCCCCCTTTGTCATTTCTAGTTGTGTTTATTTGGTTCTTCTCTCTTTTTTTCTGTATTAGTCTTGCTAACATCTCTTACTAATTTTTTTCAAAGAACCAACTCTGGGTTTGTTTATCTTTTAGGTTTTTTCCCCCACAGCTCCATTTTCTTCAGTTCAGCTCTGATTTTGGTTATTTCTTCTGCTAGCTTTGGGTTCAGTTTGCTCTTGGTTCTCTAGTTCCTCTAGTTGTGATAATAGGTTGTTAATTTGAGATGTTTCTGAGTTTTTGATGTGAGTGTTTAGTGCTATAAACTTCCCTCTTAACACCGCTTTAGCTGTATCCCAGAGATTCTGGTATGTTATAGCTTTGTTCTCATTAGTTTCAAAGATCTTCTTAATTTCTGCCTTAATTTCATTATTTACCCAAAAGTAATTCAGGAGCAGGTTGTTTAATTTCCATGATAATTGTTTGGTTTTGAGTGGTTAGTGTTGATTTCTATTCTTATTGCATCATGGTATGAGAGTGTGATTGGTGTGATTTCAGTTTTATTTTTTTTAATTTCTGAGGATTATTTTATGTCTGGTTGATTTTAGAGTATGTGCCATGTGGCAATGAAAATAATGTATTTTCTATTGCTTTTGGCTGGAGAGTTCTATATATGTCTATTAGATCCATTTGGTCCAGTGTGTAGTTCAAATCTGGAATATTTCTGTTTTCTGCCTCAATGATCTAATACTGGCAGTGGGGCATTAAAGTCTCCTACTATTATTGTGTGGCTATCTGAGTCACTTCATAGGTCTCTGGGAACTTGCTTAGTGAATCTGGGTGCTGCTGTGTTGGGTGCATGTGTATTTAGGATAGTTAGATGTTCTTGTTAATTTGAGCCTATTACTATTATGTAATGTCCTTCTTTGTCTTTTTTTTTAATCTTTGTTGGTTTAAAGTCTTTTTTTTTTTGTCTAAAATTAGAATAGCAAGACATCCTTTTTTTCTCATTTCTGTTTGCTTGCTATATTTTCCTCCATGCCTTTACTTTGAGCCTATAAGTGTCATTGCATGTGGATAGGTCTCTTGAAGACAGCATACTATTGGGTTGGATTAAGTTGGGTCTTAATCCAACTCGCTACTCTCTGCCTTTTAACTGGGGGCATTTGGCCTGTTTACATTCAGGATTAGTATTCATATGTGTGAATTTCATCCTGCCATTGTGTTGTTAACCTAACCCTGGTTATATGCAGACTTGTTTGTGTAGTTGCCGGTGTCACTGGTTTATGTACTTCAGTGTGTTTTTGTGGTAGCCAGTAATGGCCTTTCCTTTGTATATTCAGCACTCCTTTAAGGACCTCTCTTAAGGCAGATCTGGTAATAATGAATTTCCTTAGTACTTGCTTGTCTGAAAAGGACCTTATTTCTCCTTTATGAAGATTAATTTGGCTGCATATGTTCTCTGACCCCTCAAGGTTAGGAACCTGCTGTGCTGAAGGGGCCAAGGTGTCCCTGAGCTGCTGGACACAACACTCTGATGGGTAGTGCCAGCCAAAGTGCTTTGTTGGATGGTGGCAGCAAGATCTGTGCTCTTTTGCATGTGGCAGCAGCAGCAATAATGCATTGGAGTGCACATTTCTTGGCTGGTATAGAGGTGCCAGCTCCTGTGCAGGTATTCAAGATAGTGGTAGCAGCAGGTGGGATGGGGCTGCTGGCATTCATGTGTGCTTTCACAGTGGCAGTGGTGTTGACATGGGGGTGGGGCACCGGCTGGTGCAGGCATGCTGACCTTCATCCAGGCATTCATGATAGTGGTGGTGTTGGGAGGTGGAGGGGCTGGCATTTTTGTACACGTTCACAGTGTGTCAGTGTGTCACAGTGGTGTCAGCCCAGGAATGGGGTGCTGGTGGGCACAAGGCTGGTGGCCTCTGTGTGCGTATTCACATTGGGTACCAGTGTGGGGCCACTGCTCTCTGTGTGCATGTTCGTGCAGGTGGCAATGGCAACAGGGGGTGGGGCCGCTGGGCTCCATGCACTCATTCATGCTGACATTGGAGGTGTGGTGGAGGGATTGTAGGGTACACTCACACTGGCAGCAGTGTGCACCTGTGGAGAAGGGGAGGTGAGGCCTTCTCGTGTGCTTGCATGTTGGCAAAGTGACACAGGGGGTGGCCATGGGTGAGTGTTCGCTAGTAAAGCAGTGTGGGGAAGCTGTGGTGGATGAGGGGAGCATGTTAGTGGGCTAGTGTGTATTGGCAGGGACTGCTCTGTTGGAGCGCTCCAAGGGTCAGGCACAGTCGGCCAGCATAGGAGCTATGATGTGGGCCCCTGAGAGGTACCCCAGTTGGGCAGCCAGGTTGGGGCCCCAGAAGAGGTCAGCAGACAGGGCAGCACTCAGGTCGGACTGACCCCATCTCATGGACAATGTTGCCCTGCTCTGTGTAGGTCCAACAGTTCCTCTAGGCAGGGTGAGCCTTGGGGGATGGGCATCCCTGGCCATTCTCCACTGCAGATGTTCCCGCACCGAACTCTTTGGGCTCTGCACAGGCTGGAGTCCTGCCCCTGCCACCTTTCTAAGCAGCTTTCTCTGCCATTTCCAGTGTCAGTTTTGGGGTCTCATGCTTCCAGGATTCCAGAAGTCTGTAGTGAGAGCAAGTTGCTCCTCACCTGTTGAAACTCACTCCTAACCCAGGAGTCACTGGGTGCCAGGAACAAGTCCTGGTGCGTGGTAGTCCCATGCATAGTTCCCAGCTTCCTCCCTCTTCATCCCCATATCTGTGTCCTCCCTCTGTCCATTCTCAATGCCGTTGCTCTGAAGATCTGCTGAGTGTGTGTCAGTCTCCCCAATGTCCCAGTCCCTTGCTAGCGAATGATCCTCCTGGCTGTGGCTAGTCTGCCATCTTGTCCCTGTTCCTGTTCATTTTTTCAATCTTTGTGGCTTTAAACTCATTAGCATCTAGGCGTAAGAGTGGATCACCTTTTCCTTTTCCTAATTTTATTTTTAATACAAAAAATCAATGAAACAAAATGTTTTTTATTGTATTTTATTTTTTATTATACTTTAAGTTCTAGGGTACATGTGCACAACGTGCAGGTTTGTTACATATGTATACATGTACCATGTTGGTGTGCTGCACCCATTAACTCGTCATTTACATTAGGTATATCTCCTAATGCTATCCCTCCCCCCTACCCCCTCCCCACAATAGGACCTGGTGTGTGATGCTCCCCTTCCTGTGTCCAAGTGATCTCATTGTTCAATTCCCACCTATGAGTGAGAACATGTGGTGTTTGGTTTTCTGTTCTTGCGATAGTTTGCTCAGAATGATGGTTTCCAGCTGCATCCATGTCCCTACAAAGGACATGAACTCATCCTTTTTTATGGCTGCATAGTATTCCATGGTTGCATAGTATTCCATGGTGTATGTGTGCCACATTTTCTTAATCCAGTCTGTCACTGATGGACATTTGGGTTGATTCCAAGTCTTTGCTATTGTGAATAGTGCCGCAATAAACATAAGTGTGCATGTGTCTTTATAGTAGCATGACTTATAATCCTTTGGGTATATCCCCAGTAATGGGATGGCTGGGTCAAATGGTATTTCTAGTTCTAGATCCTTGAGGAATCACCACACTGTTTTCCACAATGGTTGGACTAGTTTACAGTCCCACCAACAGTGTAAAAGTGTTCCTATTTCTCCACATCCTCTCCAGCACCTGTTGTTTCCTGACTTTTTAATGATTGCCATTCTAACTGGTGTGAGATGGTATCTCATTGTGGTTTTGATTTGCATTTCTTTGATGGCAAGTGATGATGAGCATTTTTTCATGTGTCTGTTGGCTGTATGAATGTCTTCTTTTGAGAAATGTCTGTTCATATCCTTTGCCCACTTTTTGATGGGGTTGTTTTTTTCTTGTAAATTTGATTGAGTTCTTTATAGATTCTGGATATTAGCCCTTTGTCAGATGAGTAGATTGCAAAAATTTTCTCCCATTCTGTAGGTTGCCTGTTCACTCTGATGGTAGTTTCTTTTGCTGTGCAGAAGCTCTTTAGTTTAATGAGATCCCATTTGTCAATTTTGGCCTTTGTTGCCATTGCTTTTTGTGTTTTAGACATGAAGTCCTTGCCCATGCCTATGTCCTGAATGGTATTACCTAGGTTTTCTTCCAGGATTTTTATGGTATTAGGTCTAACATTTAAGTCTCTAATCCATCTTGAATTAATTTTTGTATAAGGAGTAAGGAAAGGATCCAGTTTCAGCTTTCTACTTATGGCTAGCCAATTTTCCCAGCACCATTTATTAAATAGGGAATCCTTTCCCCATTTCTTGTTTTTGTCAGGTTTGTCAAAGATCAGATGGCTGTAGATGTGTGGTATTATTTCTGAGGACTCTGTTCTGTTCCATTGGTCTATATGTCTGTTTTGGTACCAGTACCATACTGTTTTGGTTACTGTAGCCTTGTAGTATGGTTTGAAGTCAGGTAGCATGATGCCTCCAGCTTTGTTCTTTTGGCTTAGGATTGTCTTGGCAACGCGGGGTCTTTTTTGGTTCCATATGAACTTTAAAGCAGTTTTTTCCAATTCTGTGAAGAAAGTCATTGGTAGCTTAATGGGGATGGCATTGAATCTATAAATTACCTTGGGCAGTAAGGCCATTTTCACAATATTGATTCTTCCTATCCATGAACATGGTGTGTTCTTCCATTTGTTTGTGTCCTCTTTTATTTCACTGAGCAGTGGTTTGTAGTTCTCCTTGAAGAGATCCTTTACACCCCTTGTAAGTTGGATTCCTAGGTATTTTATTTTCTTTGAAGCAATTGTGAAGGGGAGTTCATTCCTGATTTGGCTCTCTGTTTGTCTGTTACTGGTGTATAAGAATGCTTGTGATGCCCTCTCTCACCACTCCTATTCAACATAGTGTTGGAAGTTCTGGCTAGGGCAATCAGGCAAGAGAAAGAAATAAAGGGTATTCAGTTAGGAAAAGATGAAGTCAAGTTGTCCCTGTTTGCAGATGACATGATTGTATATTTAGAAAACCCCATTGTCTCAGCCCAAAATCTTCTTAAGCTGATAAGCAACTTCAGCAAAGTCTCAGGATACAAAATCAATGTGCAAAAATCCTTTTCCTAATTTTAAAGAGAATACTTTTAACATTTCCCCGTTAGGATTATATATATTCCAGATTTTCAAAATATATCTTCTGTTAGGTTAAGTAAGTTTCTTTCTACTCCTAATTTGCTAAGTTTTTCTTTAAAATAGTGAATTGAATGATGGGGTTTTTTTTTGCGTTTTGTTGTGGGATTTAAAAAATATTTATAGTTTATTATTTCCTTTAAGCTATTAATGTGTTGCATTATATTTATGTATTTCTTAATTTTAAAACATCTGTACATTTCTGAGAAACTCAACTTGATAGTGGCATATTATCTTTTTGTTATAAGTTTAAGGGATATAAATGCAGTGTTTTGTTTAAGTGGATATACTGTGTAGTGGTGAAATCTGGGCTTTTAGTGTGACCATCACCCAAGTAGTGAACATTGTACCCATTAAGCAATTTCTCATCCCTCACTCCCCTGCAACCCCGCCACCCTTCTCAATCTTCAGGGACTATTATTCCACACTCTGTGTCCATGTGTACACTCTATTTAGCTCCTACTTGCAAGTGAGAACATACGGTGGTTAGCTTTCTGATTCTGAGTTGTTTCACTTAAGATAATGGCCTACAGTTCCATCCATGTTGCTGCAAAAGGTATGATTTTTATATACTATGGGAGTTAACTTGCTGATGTTTTGTTTAGGATTTTTTAAAATATTTATCTTCATGAGTGAAATGGGCCTTTAATTTTCCTTTCTCATATTGTCCTTGTTTGATTTATATGTCAGGATTATACTGGCCCTATACAAATAAGATGGCTAATATTCCTTTTTTTTCTGCTCTCTGAAATACTTTATAAAAGGTTCAGATAATCTGTTTCTTGTAAGTTTTGGTGGAACTTTCCAGAGGCCTGGTGTTTACTTTCTGTGAATATTTTTAGCTACAATTTCTTTAAAATACTTTCCTTATCTTTAGTTATATATCCTTTTTCATTTATACGATTATCTATTTGCATTTTCTTTTTATTATTGATCAACGATTATCTATTTGCATTTTCTTTTTATTATTGATCAGTCTGTTCCAGATTTGTCTTTTCAGAGATTAATTTTCTTTTTTAGTTTGATTTCTGCTTTAATTTTTAGTGTTGTTTCTATTTGTCTTAGATTTATTCTTTTTTTCTAATTTCTGTGTTGGACACATAATTTCTAGTGGATTATTTGAACTATTAAAATTTTAGTCCCCTGAAGTTCATGTAGATGGGTGAATCCTGAAGAATTCCAACAAGTTTTGACCCAGAAAGGATCAGCCGAACACACGCTCCCTCCCTCACTGCTGCCTACCCCTCCGCCAGAGGACCTGCCATGGGTGGTCATCTGAGGGGCAGTTTTCTCCAGCAAATGGTTTCAAAACAGGTGCTCAGTGTTCAAATGTGCTCTTGGCTTAATTATTCATATTTTTCTTTCTTTTACTTGTATTTGTTAGGTCAGAAAACTGTTAAGGTGTGGAACTGCTTAGACTGAGAGAGACTGTAATCCCTTATGCTTAAGATTAGGAACCTAGGTGGTAGTGTTTAAGGTCACACGGCAGTTTAGGAATGGAGTGGACCCAGGCCAGGACACCTTATAGCCTGTGCAGTTTTCACTCAGCCAAACACCTCCTCTACACAGGAGAGTATCATTTTATAAAATGGCAAGTTCACCTGCATGACCCTGTTCAAATATGATTAACAAGCAAAGCTCCTTTTTTGTAATTCCAGAAAATGCAATTGGGGGAAAGTAAAAACTGTGCAACTTGCTTGTACCACAAATGCTTTTGTTTTGTTTTTCTCACCAGCATTTATTCAATATTTGTCTGTGCCTGTTGCGTGCCAAGGATTTATCCTGCAGCATTTTAACATGAACTTAGGCTCACTCTGAATATTTTTCTTTTTACTTTTTGACTTCAGAGTAGAATGGCTTGCAGAAAGGAAATAATGAAGACATCAGGGGTTCAATAAGCAAACAATCATTTATCTTTAACCCTGTGGCAGAGACCCAATGTTGTTTCTTACAGTAAAACAATGATCTTGTTTCTGAAGAAAAATAAAATCAGTACTTCCAAGTGATGTATCCTTCATACCTTATTTTAAAGGAAGAAATATTTCTCTTAATTTTACTGAAGTCTCTCTTGTTTCCCTTATGGGCTCTTACTACTTTTTTTTTTCAGAGGTATGACTTGGATTATGAATTGGTTTGTACGCAGCGGCAGTCTCTCTGAGACTCCTGGTTCTTAATAGCCCCGAGAGGTGTTATACAAGTTCTAAACATTCTGGGTTTGAAGCCAAGTCTTGGGTGGCTATGTTGCTTTGCAGCTGTAGTTTAAATTAGAAACATTCTAGTTTACAGATATCCAGATTTTTTTTTTTTAAAAAAAGACCTTTATAGCATATAAAGAGAAGGTATTAGCCTCAGCTTACTTGATTCAGAAAGAATTGAATGCAAAAAAATTTCAGATTAAAGAGACATGTACCTTTGAGAGTGTTTATAATGAAGGGCAATTAATCTCACTGTTAAGATAGAGCTTACTGCGAATTTAAGTTTTATACTGATTGCTTTAAATGTCTCCTTCATTCCCCCCTCACATGTCTTCAGGTGATTGGTTATTTTTATAATTTAAGTATGAAAATCCTGGTCATAACTGGTAATAGAACAACATACAGATTGCAGGCACTTCATCTGTGTTTTGATACAGTGTAAATGAGCCCATTCTCCCTACCTCCCAAACATGACCTTGGATGTTTGGTCCTATAGCTTGTTTTAACATATACTACCCACCCCATGCACACACAAAGTCAGGCGCGCACACCTCAAGAACATTTCACCGGACTTCATCATTGTATAGCCTTACAGCACACTAGACTTTGGATTCCATTGAAAGACTGCAAGAAAATTGTTCCACAAGATGCTAATCCTGAGAACTTAACTTTTGAGTAAATACTAGAGGTATAGATTGACATTTGTATATGGAAATTTCCAGATGCTGCATGTTGCTTTGGGACTGTTGCAGCCTTTCCAAATCCTTGTTTCTCTGTCCAGGTGTTCATCCTTCACTCAATACCATTTTCTTCCCGTTGTAACTGCTTGCCAACTTTTGACATTGGTCCTATGGACTCTTCCCAAAGCATTTTCTCTCTCATAACTCCAAAAGACTACAATAATTTATAAAGCTTATAATATAAACAGAAAAGAAGAAAATAGTGTAAAACACTGGTTTTGAAAAACAAAAATAAAAAGGTATGAAAACAAGTACCAAAATCTCTTAGTTCTTAGAAAAAAGATGTAGAATGAAAAAACTAGAAGCCATTTTGTGTTCATAACATTGAGTTTGGTCTGCAGGGTAACTGAGTTTTAAAGGTTTTGGAGTCAGACACGTGGGTTCTAGTCTAAATTGTGGCTCACTTTACCAGTATGACCTTGCATCAGTTACTTCTCCTTAAAAATCTGTTTCCTCATCTGCAAACTAAGAACAATAGTAGTAGTAATACCTGCTGCTAGAGTTGTTACCAATATCAAACAGGAGAACAGATGTAAAGCTGTTAGCACACGGCAGGGCTCATAGTAAAAGCTCAACAAATGGTAGAATTTATTATTTATTGTTATACACATTAATAAAAATTATACAGATGGTATGACTTGGCTTTCACTTTTGGAAATCCACTTTGGGACTTAGTTTCTCTAAAATGAAAAGGTTTGTACTAAACATTACCTGCTAACATCTTTTTCTAGCTCACTGGTTACAACTTGAATAGAACTAATAAATTTATATACAGACTGAAAACTTTACATCGTCTAGACTTGTGAAGGACTAGAAGAGAGTCTCAAGTTGCAGAATGTCAGAAGAACAATGACATAGGTGAGGAAACAGGGATGGAACTTCTCATGACAAATGTCCCTTTTCTGAAGAGATTGAATATTAGAAACTCGGAGCCTGACTGGTATAGGGTGAGATAAACAGATATAGTGTTGCAAGTACATTTTTGGGTAGCAATTAAGCAGGACATGGAGACACTAGTTTATTAATGAATCAATTCATTTTTTTGTTCAATGAATAAACAAGCGAATAAATGAGCCCAACCTGCTTCATTAAATATTTATTTTCAATACATTTAATATCCTGTTTCATTCCATAAAATGAACATTTCAAGGTGGCTGAAAATGGTTTAGGCCAAAATGAGATTGGAAAACCCTTGCCTCATGCAGTTCTAGGAAGTTGGACATAAAATGGTGTAAGCTGAGCTCCTCATTCTGAGGAGCAAGACATTATATGGAATATGGAAAATCACTGCTTGTTCTGAAATAGCTACTGTTTCAATTAGCGAGGAAAAGGAAAAAACATGGAATTTTGATCACATCTAAAAATAATTAGTCTTCAAAGATAAAGTACACCTACATGTTCATGATGGTGAGATTACAAAATAGGTCTCAGGGTGTGTCCCAATTGTGAACTCTGAATTGTCTTAGCAATGAATAGATAGAGGATGACACTAGGGTACAGGAAAATAAATACTAGGAACGTGTAATATTGTTAGCACTAAAATGCATCTGACTCCTTCTACCAACTGTCCAAAATTTCATGTTTCTACTAGGTCTGGGTACCAAAAAAAAAACTCTTATGACTTTGTAAATATTGATGGATTGTTTTCTCTAAGGCACTTCACATATTAGAAGGTCAGTGAACCTCAGACATTCCTTGTCCCCTGTTGCACCCAATTTATTATATAATTTTGTATGCTCTTGTATGTGAGTCTTAATTTCCAAATAATATCCACAACAATTTTATATGTTTATATTTTTGCCTTTTCAGATTTCAAGTTGAAGATTTTTCAGGTCATAACATGAAAATGTTGCTAATTTTGTTCCTCATGATAATTTGTTCCCATATTTCTGTGAGCCAAGATTCTGGTAAGGAAAAACTGGAAAGAATTCTTAATTTTTATTATAGAAAATAGATAATACACGAATTTGACCTATTTAAAAGTTGTGAGTTTTGTATCACTTTGTTTTGATTTTGATGGTAGTGAAGGGTAAGGGCGGTAGGTCAAATTCTTTGTGAGGTCACTCCGTGTTCCTTTGAAGATCATTTGTTTCTGGATCTTATTCCTTGTTAATAATAGAAAGATATGAGAGCTGTCATTTTGTCCTGCTTCAACCCCTTTTAGGTCTTCTGGGAGGCTGCATAAAAATTCTGTTAATATTAGGCTCAGGCCTGGAAAACTTGGAATGTCTTATCCTGATTCATTTGTGTCAAAAGGGTGTCTTGGTTTAGTGTCCAGATTTGCTCCAAAGTAAGCTATTTGACTGCTTATTGTGAAGAAAGTGCTTTTTCCCTGGAGAGAAAGCTTCATAGCACTGCCTTCTGTCTGGTGACAATCTCTGTCCTGTGGACTTAAGACCCTGGCACACCCTTAACCACTTCACCATCTCCTAAATAATTGGTTCTTGTCCAGAGCAACTTACGTTGGCTTTTACAGCTTCCTCGAGGACACTGACCTTAGAAGCAAGTTTTGTGAAGACATAAACTAGACTTTGCCCTCCAAACATCTTCCTTTGATGTATCTCTAGGCCTTGAGCTTCTCAAGTAGAAGCCGTGTTTTGTCCTCCGTTGTTTCATGGTTCAGACGTAGTGATGGACCTTATCAGAAGCTGAGTCCACCTTATGTGCCACTCATCTACATTTCCTTTCTCCACAAAAGATGTAGGGCTTCATTTATGAATAGAAAGTCACAGGTGGTCACAAATCAAGCCACCCACAGCCGAGCTCCCCTGGCAGTCTTCACAGGGTTTCAGGCTTCTTTTGGAGGAAGGTGTTGATACACCCTCACTTATATCTTCTGCTGAGATGCTGCTGGCTGTATAATCATGAAAAGAATCTCAGAGTGGTTGAATTTGGGTTATTTAAAAGACAAGAAATTATTTTACCCACTATGCCTCGATCAGATGGCCATAAAAAGAATGAAATAACACACAGGGCTGCCAAAGCTGATTTCCCAGCCAGTGTAGAAAGGAAAAGATTGAAGTTATTCTAATTTGATTAGAACTTACCTAGTAACCATTTTAGGTAATTGGAATCTCAGAGTGAGGTGGTACCTTAGATATTTTCTAGTTGAATCTACTTATTTTAAAGAAGAAAAAACTAGGGCCCAAGTATATTGAATGTCTTAACAAAGCTCATAGAGTTAGCTGAAGGCAAAGTCAGGGTGTTCATTACTTGTTCCATTACACTGTATTTTCTTGAACTTACACCACACACATACGTCCCTCCCTACCCCAGACAAGAAATGGATCTTATGCTAAGGTAGAATGAGCTCTGAGTTCAAACCAGCAGACCACCAGTAAACAATAGTTAGTGTTTGAACCAATGATTCTGTATTACGTAAAAATATAGTACCAGATAACTAGTGTTGAATCTAACATTGAATGAAGCTTTAAAAGTTAAGCGTGGTATTACATTTCTATATAAAACTTATATTTTTAATGGAAACTAAAACTATAATCCCTTTTCTAGTCCGAGATACATTGGTGCCATCACATCTTGCACATGTGGGGATAAAATTCACCAGTTATAATACAATGTTCATTCATGTGATTCATCAAAAATATTAAGATATTTAAAGTAACCTTGAAATAGACTGACTATTCCATATTTTTATGATTTATAGACTTTTTAAAAACTTAATGTGACTGGAATATAAAACTTATATGTTTTTAAGTTACTCAGATAAGCTGTTGTGTTGCTTAAATGAGAAAGGCCATCTTTCAGATTCTACCATTAAAGTGAATTTGATTGGAGTTTGAGTTTCAGTTAAAATTTGTATCTAGTTGACATAGTTGAAGTTAAATTCCAAAAGCCAAAAAAATTACAAGAGGAAATTATCCACAAAAGGTATAAAACCCATGATTTTTTTATTTCTGTTTATCTCTCTGTTTTATTTTTCCAGTCACTGTTGTTAATCACTATTTCTAATTAACCAATTCCTTGCAAAAGTTATGCTTAATTTTGTGATCAGTTCAAATGAGAAGTTGTTTAAAAGAATCAGCCCAAGATACAGCTATCTCTTTTTCTTGAGAGAATATGCAGTTGCAGACTGCTATTTTCAGTTTATTGGGAAGGTATTTTAAAAATAAAAAGGAAAGTACATCTCTCCCCTATAGAGTTGGCATTAAATATGGCAGTAAATTTTTAAAGTTTTTAGTTCGTTTATATGTTTGTGGTTTTGCAGGCCCTAAGTATGCAGATGTCGTGTTTCTGGTGGACAGCTCCGATCGCCTGGGATCCAGGTCCTTCCCATTTGTGAAAATGTTCATCACCAAAATGATCAACAGTCTCCCCATAGAGGCTGACAAATACCGCGTGGCCCTCGCCCAGTACAGTGATAAACTTCACAGTGAATTCCACCTGAGCACCTTCAAAGGCAGGAGCCCCATGCTGAACCACCTCAAGAAGAACTTTGGATTCATTGGCGGGTCCCTGCAGATAGGAAAGGCTCTTCAGGAGGCTCACAGGACTTATTTCTCTGCAACCACAAATGGGAGAGACAAGAAACAGTTTCCCCCAATTCTAGTGGTCCTGGCTTCGTCTGAGTCTGAGGATGATGTGGAAGAGGCTTCGAAGGCCCTGCAGAAAGACGGAGTGAAAATCATCTCCGTAGGGGTGCAGAAAGCTTCTGAGGAAAACCTGAAGGCCATGGCCACGTCTCAGTTTCATTTCAACCTTCGGACAGTCAGAGACCTCAGCATGTTTTCCCAAAACATGACACAGATCATCAAGGATATAGCAAAGTACAAGGAGGGAGCAGTTGATGACATCTTTGTAGAAGGTGGGCCTAGGATATATGTATAGGAATGATGATAAAATGCTTTTGAAACATTAAAATGGGGAGAAGATTGAAATTCTATGAATATTTCTATCCCCAAAATGGGCCACATTTTCAGATGTTATGTACCCATACATTTAAGAGAGTCCAGTGATTATGACTATTTTCAATTAGTGAACCCCACAAGTCTTGGTTTTTCATGTTTCACTTATCTGTGTTGCCTGAGATTCACAGACTTCCTAACATTTAGGGATGCTTTCTCCCTGCTACCCAACTGATCTCTGAGCTATTTCCCTGGGCTTTAGTTGCTATGTAGTTTTAGTACTGGTTCATTTAAAAGGTAAATTTGCTTCTAAAGAAATTCTTGACTCTTAAAACCACATAATATAATCATAGAATGTTAGAACTAAAAACAATTTCCAGAAGTCCAGATCCCCCCCCGCCTCCCCGCTTTTTTGTTTTGGAAATAGGAACTTATATATATCCTTAGAAGTGATGTGCCTTGGCCCAGGGCCAGGCTGTGACTTAAAGTCAGAGCTAGTAGGGCAGGTTTCCCAATTCCCAGCCATGTAGTTTCAGCTCCAGACTGCCTTGCTCCCTGCTACCCTATTCTGAATTAGTTTTCTCTGTGTTCTGCTCTGGGGCCAAACTGCTCTCCTGGTCTGTCCTCTTGTACTACTCTAGTATGTATGACTCTAGAATGGTCAAGAGTTTGTGATCATCATTCAAGTGAGGGGCAGGGGATAGCCAGTAAAAAACATGTGTTCAAAGTGTACATGTCCAAATACGTTATATAGGAAACTCACATTATCCCTGATTAAATCAGTTTGAATGAGCTGATATATGTACTTACCTATTGATAACAGAGAATGCTTTCCTTGGGGTCATCTATGAAACCATGAGTTCTTATTACTAAGATTATTCCCAAATAAAAGAACTGAAAATGCAATTGCTATTTCATTACTATCCCTTAGGAATATTTGGACTGTAACTGCTGACTATAGGGTAGATGATGCTTAAATGATTTTAAGATGATAGCAATGGCTATGGTTCACTGAATGAATTTTATGTACCAGGTCCCATGCTAAGAATATTATCTCGCCGGGCGCGGTGGCTCAAGCCTGTAATCCCAGCACTTTGGGAGGCCGAGACGGGCGGATCACGAGGTCAGGAGATCGAGACTCATCCTGGTTAATACGGTGAAACCCCGTCTCTACTAAAAAGTACAAAAAACTAGCCGGGCGAGGTGGCGGGCGCCTGTAGTCCCAGCTACTTGGGAGGCTGAGGCAGGAGAATGGCGTGAACCCGGGAGGCGGAGCTTGCAGTGAGCTGAGATCTGGCCACTGCACTCCAGCCTGGGCAACAGAGCGAGACTCCGTCTCAAAAAAAAAAAAAAAAAAAAAAAAAAAAAGAATATTATCTCATTAAATCCCCATAACAACTCTATGAGATTAATATTATCTCCCTTTTACAGATGAGGAAATTGAAGCCAGGAGTTTAGCTAAAATGTAGTATTTGAACCCAGGTCTCTTTAACCTCAACTTCATAATTATTTGTCTACCTCCTGCTCTAAGTGCATAACCGAGCTCTACTGTATGGTCTTCATGCCTTCTGATGCTCACCAAAGATGCTGAACCACCAGCTAAAATTGTGCTTGTTTATTTCTTGCCCATACAGCTTGCCAAGGCCCTTCTATGGCCGATGTTGTGTTCCTATTGGATATGTCAATCAATGGAAGCGACGAGAACTTAGACTATCTTAAAGGATTCTTGGAAGAAAGTGTATCTGCCCTTGACATAAAGGAAAATTGCATGAGGATTGGCCTTGTGGCCTATAGCAATGAGACAAAAGTGATAAATTCACTGAGCATGGGCATAAATAAGTCAGAGGTTCTCCAGCATATACAGAACCTTTCTCCCCGGACTGGGAAGGCCTATACCGGAGCTGCCATCAAAAAGCTCAGGAAGGAAGTCTTTAGTGCACGGAATGGCAGTCGGAAGAATCAGGGGGTGCCCCAGATTGCCGTGCTGGTGACCCACCGAGATTCGGAAGACAACGTGACAAAAGCAGCTGTGAACCTCCGACGGGAGGGTGTGACCATCTTCACCCTGGGCATAAAGGGGGCCAGCGACACCCAGTTGGAAAAGATAGCATCCCACCCTGCTGAGCAGTATGTCTCCAAACTGAAGACCTTCGCTGACCTGGCTGCTCACAACCAGACGTTTCTGAAGAAGCTGCGGAACCAAATAACACACACAGTCTCTGTCTTTTCAGAGAGGACCGAAACGCTCAAATCTGGTAAGGTCTTCTGCTGAAAGAAGGAATGTTTGGATTCTTTTTTCCTTCTCTTTCAAATATTCTGTATACAAAGTGGATGGGCTTGGTAAGATGTGGATGGGAAGGGGATAAGTTCCTAATTTTTTTACTTGAGCTTGAAAATATGAATCCTAATTTGGGGACAATAAAAGCCATTGAGGTGTTGGCATAGGGACAAGAGATTTCCCCTTCTAGTTCCTCTTTTGTGCAGCTGTAATTAGGTTTGTTATTCATCCAGGCTGCAGAATACCTTCCTTTGCTATTTTTCTCTCTTCATTTGTCTTTCTCTCTTTTGCCTCTCATGTTCTCCTGCTCTTCCCTTTATTTCTTTATTCTTTTTGTACTTTTCTCGCCCAAATCTTCTTCCCTCATTTCCAAATTCCAATTTAGAGAATAAACAGGAGTATGATTTGAATGAAGAACAAAGTAATTATGTAATTTGTTGTGGGGTACCATTCTAGCATCCACTAGTGCAGGGACAGAGACAGAGGGCGATGTATCTTACATTCATATATACACTTATACTATATAAATATGTTTATGTATTGGTATACATATAGACGTATATATTCTTCCATAAATATAGCATATTTACTACAAATGTCATTGTCTCACTCACGAATAGTATCCGTAGTTAGTTGACTAGGAGTGGGTAAGGAGTAAATAATTTGCTCAAGAGAGTTCATGTGCCCACAATGTCCAGTTAAATACCTTCTCCATTTCCCAACACACTACTTGACTTTTTGCTAAGCAGTTATTTACTAATGGGTGAAGTGTCTTGTAAAAAGCAGCTTCAAATTTTTTAAATCTCCTACTATATTCAGATTTATCCTGATTCATGGCAGAGAATTAGGGCAATAGTCTTAAAGTGTCAGAAGCGATTCATTTGGCTGAAGGGATGCTAAGATTCCCCCATTTTAAGCTAACAAAGCATGTATTTTAAGCCTAGAAGCTGTTTCCCATTTTTCTGTCTGAAGAGGTTCGTATTTGTTCTTCTTTCCACCTGCTCTCATTTTTTCTTCATGCTTGCTCAAATGCCACATGCAACTTACTGGTTCCATTTCAGGTTGTGTGGACACTGAGGAAGCAGACATCTATCTGCTCATCGATGGCTCAGGGAGCACCCAGGCCACAGATTTCCATGAAATGAAGATCTTCCTGTCAGAGGTGGTAGGGATGTTCAACATTGCCCCCCATAAGGTGCGGGTTGGGGCCGTTCAGTATGCTGACAGCTGGGACTTGGAATTCGAGATCAATAAATACTCCAACAAGCAGGATTTGGGAAAGGCCATTGAGAATATCAGGCAGCTGGGTGGGAATACAAATACAGGTGCAGCACTGAATTTCACACTGAGTCTGTTGCAAAAAGCAAAGAAACAGCGAGGAAACAAAGTTCCATGTCACCTTGTTGTCCTGACAAATGGCATGTCCAAGGATAGCATCTTGGAGCCTGCAAACAGACTGAGAGAAGAGCACATCCGAGTTCATGCTATCGGGATTAAGGAGGCCAACCAAACACAGCTGCGAGAAATTGCAGGAGAGGAAAAGAGAGTGTATTACGTGCATGACTTTGATGCATTGAAAGACATAAGAAACCAAGTTGTTCAAGAAATCTGTGCTGAAGAAGGTAAGAGAAACCGTGGCTCTACCTACTGACCTTCACTCGCAAATGGCCATCCTGGCAATAATTGACATTGCTGGTTTAGAAAAACTACAACATTACTAAGTTGAGATTTGTTGACTTATGTGACTGTGTTTGTTCTCTAGAACAAAGCTAAGAGCCCATTATAGTGTTGTTTTAAATAATATCTGAAGCATAAGAAAAATTTTTGGAGGAATTTCCCTAATAAGTATTAATTAGCTTCCTCTCACAATTTCTTGCCACAATAGATATATGAGTGTATACCACATGTGTAATATGATTAAATGATTTCAGATTGTAAGGAATACTTCAGGTTTATTTGAATGTCTTTTTATACAGCTCTTATGAAATTTTTTTAGAGCTATATCATTTAGAGCTCCTGTTTTCAACCAGGAGTGATTTTGCGCCCTTAGGGGTTATTTGTCAATGTCTAGAGACATTTCTGATGGTCATAACTGGAGGGTGCTCCTGTCATCTAAGAGGTGGAGGTCGGGGATACTGCAAAGAAGTATTTTACAGGATCCTACAACACACAGACTTCCCACAGTAAAATGATGCCCAAGATGTCAGTGGTGCTGAGGTTGAGTAACCCTGAGTTATGTATTTAAGCAAATTACTAAATAACAAATAGAATATTCTCACTTTTATTGTCTTCTATGCTTTATTTACTACTAATTATTACCAAGTACATATTTCAATATAAAATTATTTGTGTTTTGGATTTTCCTGTTTGCTCTGAACTTTTTACATGTAGCTGACTTGAATAAACATCCCAGTTTTTCTTTTGCAGCTTGCAAAGAGATGAAAGCTGACATCATGTTTCTGGTGGACAGTTCTGGAAGTATAGGACCTGAAAACTTCAGCAAAATGAAAACGTTTATGAAAAACCTGGTGAGCAAGTCTCAGATTGGACCAGATCGGGTGCAAATTGGTGTAGTCCAGTTCAGCGACATCAATAAGGAGGAGTTTCAGCTCAACAGATTCATGTCCCAAAGCGACATTTCAAATGCAATAGACCAAATGGCTCACATTGGACAAACCACCCTGACTGGTAGTGCCCTGAGCTTTGTGTCTCAGTACTTCAGCCCCACCAAGGGCGCCCGGCCCAACGTCAGAAAGTTTCTCATCCTTATCACGGATGGTGAAGCTCAGGACATAGTGAAGGAACCAGCGGTAGCGCTTCGGCAAGAGGGTGTAATCATCTACTCTGTGGGAGTATTTGGCTCCAATGTCACCCAGCTTGAGGAGATCAGTGGGAGGCCTGAGATGGTTTTTTATGTTGAGAATTTTGACATTCTGCAGCGCATTGAAGATGATCTTGTTTTTGGAATATGCAGCCCCCGTGAAGGTAGGCATGGGTATACTCACTAGCAGGACTACCCAAACAACAGATGTCTTTTTTAGCCTCTATTTCTTGAATTTCATTCTATTTACATATTGTAAACTTGGTTTAATTGAAATGTTTCTCCTAGTGGCTTTGACCTGTTGAAGTAAACAGACAGTAAGAAAGAACTTTGGTTTACCTAGATCCATTCCCATTTATAGGTAAACAGCACTAGCGCGATGAATCTCCATTTAAGAAAAACAGTATCATACCAGATCTTAGATCAGGTTCCCTAGAAGCAGAAGTTAAGTCAGGGGCTCTTTGGAAGTGATTTATTTAGGAGGTATTTTCAGAAGGGGTGTAGGAAACAGGTCGGGGCATGGGTAGGAACTGAACAAGGAAATCACCTTAGCTGGAGTCTAGTTTGACCTGATCCCATGGGGAGCTCCAGGCCATGAATTACAGAGCTGGTTCTACTTTGATGCGAGGGGCTCAGCCTTGTGTGCCCTGTGTCACTGGGCTACGTGTGGGTTGCTGAGGCAGGCCTGGCATTTATCCTCTGGCGCAAGGTGTCTCCTCTTTGACCTACACATCTACTATATATGGTGTTTATGTTTGCAATTTCTAAAGACCAATACTTGCATCAAATGAGATAATGTTTGTGAAAACACTTTGGTAGTTATTAAATTTTATAAAAAAGGAATATAGTAAGAGGACTTGAGCAATGGTTGCTTCAAAGTAAGGAACCTAGTCCCCACTGTCTTCCCATGAAACTGCAGAGTAATGGAAATGATCAAAAGTAATGGAAATATAGAGTAATGGAAATGATCAAATAAAAGCTCAGCAAATATAAGGGGCTGATTTATACTGTGACCCATAGGGCTTGATGACAGAGGCATTCTGAACATGAAGGACATGGATCTTCATGGAGTTTAAAGGGAAGAGAAGAACATTGTTTGCTTATTCAAATAACAGTTCTGTTCAACTCCCACTGGAAGGTTTGGTGCTCATGATCTGTATTTTGTAGAAAAAGAGTACACCTGGTTTCTATTTCCTGGTAATTTCACCCAGAACAAATATGAACTTTCTGAAGCATTTTGATGCAGTGTAATCTACCCCCACTCCCCTGGGTAATCCAAGCAGGCTTCCCAGGCAGTCAAGACCACGGGGACATAGTTCTTCTATGTAAATTCCCACGTAGAGCCAGCCTTTCTTGGGAATTTGGTTGATGGCCCTGTACACATGGCCTGCAATTAGTGGGGACAGGTACATTGGCTCTAAGGTTTTTAACAGCCCTTACATAGCCAGCAAGTGGCTGTCAAAAGAAGAAAATGTGGCAAGCCTCTGAGGGGTGGGTGCTTTCTCACAATTCCGTTTCTCAAGAATGGGTGAGTTAATGTTTGGAACATACCTTTCTATGGCCTGTAGAGAGAATGTGCTACATAAGGACTAAATAACAAACCATCTTACAATTCCCCTTCTCCAGAATGGATGAGTTAGTTTTGGAACACTGCACCTTTGGAGGGAACATGCTACACATGGATTAAGAATTAATTGTGTCTTTCCTGCTTTTCTGTTCCATGGTGCTAACCTCAGATTTAAAAAGTTAATAGGAGCATCATGCTAAAACAGCTTAGTTGGACCAAGTGTGAAGTGGTCTTATTTCTATGATGAGACCAAAAAATGAAAATAGATGTTTCAAAAAAGTCAAAAAGCGAGGAAAAAGTAACTTTGAAAAGTCACCCATCAGAGAATCATGAAAAAAATACAGTATTGCCAAATTCATTTTTATTTGGTCATTTCCCCAAGGTTTATATTAAGAATACAAATCTCAAGATCCATGGTTAAAAAAAAAAAAGAAACAAATTTGTATAAATGAAAGCACATGTTGGAGAAACCACTTATACAGGAAAATGTACACAGAATTGACTTTTTTAGTCCAAAGATTTCAAAATTTTTTATTCCTGACAATCCTGTGATTGTCACTTCACCCCAACCCACTCCCTGCAGTGGGACCCCACTGACTCCTTCTTTATCTTTCAAGCTCACCTAAGTGAGTATTAACTATATACTTCCAGCACCAATGTATGTGTATTGTCTCTCTTATCTTTCATATTGAAAATTCTCCTTGGGACAGAAAAAAAAGTACTAGATTTCCAAATCTGAAACAAAGTAATTTAATAAGTTAACCAATTCCTAAAGGATCGATTTACTGTATTTCTTCTTATCACTTCCTTGCTTACCTGGACTTAAGGAATCTCAGACACCTTTAATATTTCTGAGGCTATTAGAATTGACATTCTAATGCATAGCATGATCCTCATGGAGAGAAAACACTAGCAATTTATAAAAAGATTGGGGTGTCTCCCATGCTGTCCAAAGCTAATCTCATATGGTTTACCTTTCTCTTCCTCTTTCAGAGTGCAAGCGGATTGAAGTTTTAGATGTTGTGTTTGTCATTGATAGCTCTGGCAGCATTGACTACGATGAGTATAATATGAAGGATTTTATGATTGACATAGTGAGAAAAGCTGATGTGGGCATGAATCGGGTCCGGTTTGGGGCTCTGAAGTATGCTGATGACCCAGAGGTGCTGTTTTATCTGGATAACTTTGGCACAAAACCAGAGGTAATTTCAGTGCTCCAGAATGACCAAGCCATGGGTGGCAATACTTATACTGCTGAGGCACTGGGCTTCTCGGACCACATGTTCACTGAAGCCCGGGGCAGTCGCCTGAACAAGGGGGTCCCCCAAGTCCTCATTGTGATCACCGATGGGGATTCCCATGATGCTGATAAACTCAATGCCACGGCAAAGGCCTTGCGAGACAAAGGCATTCTTGTCCTGGCTGTGGGTATTGCTGATGCCAATCCCGTGGAACTGTTAGCCATGGCAGGATCAAGCGACAAGTACTTCTTCGTGGAGACTTTTGGAGGTCTGAAGGGAATAATTTCAGATGTGACAGCCAGTGTCTGCAACTCTTCAAAAGTGGGTAAGGTTTGCCACTAAGTTTTTTCTAATTATTAGAGCAACAAATGAGAGAGAAAGCAAAACAATGGCTCTCAGGAATGAGTTTTCCAGAGACGAGAGAAGGATTTCTAATTGTTTCATTTTTTTTCTTTCTTTTTTTTTTTATTATACTTTAGGTTCTAGGGTACATGTGCACAATGTGCAGGTTTGTTACATATGTATACATGTGCCTTTTTGATGTGCTGCACTCATTAACTCATCATTTACATTAGGTACATCTCCTAATGCTACTCCTCCCCCCTACCCCCTCCCCACAACAGGACCCGGTGTGTGATGCTGCCCTTCCTGTGTCCAAGTGATGTCATTGTTCAATTCCCACCTATGAGTGAGAACATGCAGCATTTCTGTTCTTGCGACAGTTTGCTGAGAATGATGGCTTCCAGCTGCATCTATGTCCCTACAAAGGACACGAACTCATCCTTTTTTATGGCTGCATAGTATTCCATGGTGTATATGTGCCACATTTTCTTAATCCAGTCTGTCACTGATGGACATTTGGGTTGATTCCAAGACTTTGCTAGGACTTTCTATATTATAAAATCTCAGGGTTGGGTTGGAAAGACCTCGGATATTTCATTCAGACTACTCCCCCAAGAAAGATACTTTCTGCAGCATTCCTAATTGCTTCTTCCTAAACTCTTCTAATGATGGGGAATTCATAAGTTGTTTTGTTTTGTTTTGTTTTGTCCTTTTTTTTTTTTTTAGACAGGGTATTGCTCTGTCGTCCAGGCTGGAGCGCAGTAGCATGATCACGGCTCACTGCAGTCTCAACTTCCAGGACCCAGGTGATCCTCCTGCCTCTGCCTCCCCAAGGAGCTGGGACTACAGATGTGTGCCATGAGGCATGGCTAATTTTTGTTTTTTTTGTAAAGACAGGATTTCACTGTGTTGCCCAGGCTGGTCTCAAACTCCTGGATTCAAGCCATCTGCCCTGCTTGGCCTCCCAAAGTGCTGGGATTACAAAGTGTGGGCCACTACACCTAGCTGAATTCACCAGTTTTGAACAGGCTTCATTAGAACACAAATGTGCTTACACATTTTTCCACCCACTAGTTCTTTTTCCTCTTTATGCAAGAAATCAAATTCTCCTCCCAAGAACCAGCTATAATTGCCTGAAGTCTTCTTTCCTTCAGGCCAGAAGTCACTAGTTTCTTTGCTTATTTCAATTATGGCGCAAGGTCATTTAAAATGCGAAGCCCAGTATTAAAAACTCGGTTCCAGCCTCAGAGGTTTCCAGGATGGAGCATAGTGGGACTTCTTTTGCACTGGATGCTGGGCTTGTGTTCTGACAGCTGGAGATTGCATTGTTGTATGTGTGTGTATATTCCTTCCTTCATCATTTTACTTTCAGTTTATAAGTTTGGTTCAGAGAAAGATTGTTCTCTACTTAGTTTCCTGAGTATTTTTCCTAAGATTTATTTTACTAAATATACAAAATGTTTTTACTTAGCTGAATTGCTATTAATTCATGATTCCAACATCTAGATATAGTAGTTCTTTTTAAAACTCATCTAACTTCTCTGGTTTTCCTAAGCCTTGCCTCCTTAGAATGCAGCTACTATCTTTTTCTTTCACAAAACTAACAAAATCTTTCTGGGTCTTACTGAAAACTGGGACAAATCTCTTCCTTCCTTGTAGCCATTGCCTAAAATTGGATCAATGTTTCACCAGTTCACTGTAGAAATTGACATTGCATTTTCATATTGAATATTCTCCTTGGGACAGAAAAACAGTACTAGATTTCCAAATCTGAAACAAAGTAATTTAATAAGTTAACCAATTCCTAAAGGATCGATTTACCGTATTTCTTCTTATCACTTCCTTGCTTACCTGGACTTAAGGAATCTCAGACACCTTTAATATTTCTGAGGCTATGATGAGAACTAAGTTCGGACAGTGGTGAGATCACTGGGGAATTCATGGAAACGACCATGCTTACCAGAAAGCTAAGGAACACGCATGTGCCAAGCATAACTCATTCATTGGCAATGGTCTCTCTCTTGTTTTATATTTGCTATGTTAATATGGGGGAAGCATCTCTGTATTGCATTGCTTGTTCAAAAATATTTTTCTCAAGTAGATATCTTTGCCTACATACAGCAGAAAGGGACTGATAACAAGGAAAACTGACTAGATACAGACCAAAAGGCATCCTTTTAAAACCTCTTTTCAATATGCCCTAATGAACTAGAAAAATAATTATTGGCTCAAATGACCAGGGAGGCTAAGTCAATAATACGAACCATCTGCCTTTTTGTTCGAATCCCTAAATGTATGTGTGTTTTGTTTTCTCTTGACGTGCTACTACTGTCACCGGGCTTTCTGGAAGAGCTCAGGCTAGATTGTAGATGAGAACAAGTTTTCCGTAGCACTGGCCCCAGTTCTCTGGCATCTCAGAAAATAAAATGGCCTAAGACCAAATCAACAAGCCAAGAGAAGCATAAAAAGATGTGTGAGTGATTCATGCCTTGTACTGACTTTATGAACTGATCATTTGTCTTTATTTCCTCTCCAATTAATGTGACCACATGCTAGAATAAGTTAAGAAACCACTTTCAGAAATATCATTTCTATATAGCTGCAAATTTTTTTTTTTTTTTTTTTTTTTTGGAGATGGAGTCTCTCTCTGTCTCCCAGGCTGGAATGCAGTGGCATGATCTCAGCTCATTGCAAGCTTTGCCTCCCAGGTTCACGCCTCAGCCTCCCTAGTAGCTGGGACCAGCACGCCCAGCTAATTTTTTGTATTTTTTTTTAAAGTTGAGACTGGGTTTCACCATGTTAGTTAGGATGGTCTCGATCTCCTGACCTTATGATCCACCCGCCTCGGCCTCCCAAAGTGCTGGGATTATAGGCATGAGCCACCACGCCTGGCCTATAGTTGCAAACATTTAATTTACTCTTGGTGGATTAAGGAAAGAATAACAATCTGGGTTTGCTGTTGTTCCTTCTCTTCTTTGTAGATTGTGAAATTGACAAAGTAGATCTTGTTTTCCTTATGGATGGTTCAACTAGCATTCAGCAAACCGACTTCAAGAAAATGAAGGAATTTCTGGTATCCGTCGTTCAAGACTTTGATGTCAGCCCCAACAGAGTGCGTATAGGAGCGGCCCAGTTTAGCGATGCCTATCACCCAGAGTTTCCACTGGGAACTTTCATAGGTGCAAAAGAGATATCAATTCAGATTGAAAACATCACGCAGATCTTTGGAAACACACACATCGGTGCCGCACTCAGGAAGGTGGAACATTACTTCAGGCCAGACATGGGCAGCAGGATAAATACAGGTACCCCACAGGTGTTGCTGGTCCTTACAGATGGCCAGTCCCAAGACGAGGTGGCCCAGGCCGCGGAAGCCCTGAGACGCAGAGGTATCGACATCTACTCTGTGGGCATTGGGGATGTGGATGACCAGCAGCTCATGCAGATCACCGGGACTGCAGAGAAAAAACTGACAGTGCACAACTTCGATGAACTGAAGAAGGTCAATAAAAGGATCGTTCGCAACATCTGTACCACAGGGGGTGAAAGCAGTAAGTATTTAGCAAGTTCATATCGATTCCCTACACCATCTTCTCTGACATTTTCTTCAAGCTCCATTGTCATCCCCTGGGGCTAGTGGGAGCATTTAGAGGTGTGCTTCTGGATTTCAAATTGAGCTTTTTGCAGTTATTAAATATTTATCTTGACCTGCGGATTGAGAAACAGGGTGTCTGAAATCCTGTGCCCTTTTTCCTCCCTGTCTCCTGGGTGAGCATGCCTCCTTTGTGAGTGGGAACGCGTGCCTTCCGGTGTGAGGAAAAGGCCATTGTTTGCAATCTGGCTGGTTTCAGAGGTTGAAGAGCATGCCTCAAAGAAAGGAAATATTTGACTGATTTTTTGGTTGCTTGGCAAGAGGGCCTATAGGGCTGCCAAGAGCTGTGGTACAGATAGGTAGGAAACCTCCCTAGAGGTTTGTATCTTTATTATGAAACTTTACCACAGAAGTTAGTAAATATCTTCTTTACAATGAGTGCATTTTGACACTTTTTTCAGCAGATGGAAGTGAAGTGTCTTAAAGGAGAAGTCACTTTTTCTGTTATAAAGGCACCTTATGGGTTGGCTATGATTCTGTGTAACTACCCATGGTAAACATTAATCCCAGATTTCCACTCAAAAAAAAAAAAGTTGCAAGGTCATGAAGAGGCAGCTCTGAAGACAGACAGCCTGACTGCAGATCCCTGCTCTATGGCCATTTTTTTCTGGGACAAGTTGCCTAACTTCTCTAAGTTTAATTTTCTCACCTATGAAATGTGAATGATAGCAGCACCTAGTTCAAAAGAACATTGGGAGGACTCAATGAGAAAATGCATATTTAAACTTTAATAAGCATAACACCTGGGATAAAATTATAAAGTGCCTTCATTTTTATCTACCAGTAACCATTAAATTTATCAATGGGAGCCAGCTCTTCCCTTGCCTCTCATCACTTTCAGGAAATAAAAGAACCTCCTTTTGGTCATTAATATGTCCATCCCAGTAATATTAAAACTTTACATTTTATTCAAGGTTACCCCACATTTCCAGCTTGCTACAGGCTGCCTTGCTGTGAGAGAAGTGGTTGACATTTCACCCAATGTCCCCAGCCTTTCACTGCACTCCCCATCTTCCAGGTGCTGCTCCATCTTACTAACCATAGTTTTGGCCTCTCCAGAAGGAGAAGGTACTAGGAAAGGGGGAACAACTAAAAGGGTACAGGAAAGTTTTTCATCTGTCCCTTATCAGGAATTGGTTTTCTCTGACAATAGCCCATGTCTAAAGCCAGGTCCATTCATAGGTCCTTCAAAGATTTCACCTCCTGCCCCACATCATCACTTCCCCCACCAAGCCACCTTTGTCTAAAAATCTCTCCATCACAGTTTTTTTTAGGAGGGTATGTCTCTATTCCAGAGTGTCTCTTATGCCTTTTTCAGCCTCTGGGCATCTGGTGACACCTCCAGCTTTGTTCTGCTGAGGTTTCTCTGCCCCCCCCCCATGGGCTTCTTAGATGGGAGATCAGAGGAGCCCACAACAGCTTGCTCTTCCACTCAGCCATATCAGCTCCATGGTCAACAATAACATATCAATTGCCCTAATAAAAACTGGGAATCACAGCCCCCCAGCGTGATTGCCTCTTCTTTGTAGGGAGGGCAATATGCCATCCTGTGTCTCATGCTTTAGAATTTCCAGAATTAGGTTATCTCCAGATTATCTCTGAAATCCCCTCTCTCAGCTTGAAAAGGAAGTCGCCCGCTCTCCTTGTGTGTGTGCCTGATGAGAGAGTCCACAGCATATCAACAGCTCTCTCCAAACAGACTTTTCCAAACTGCAGTCTGAAACATTTAATAAGACCTGATGTGTGGGTCAAAGGTTAAGAGTTCTGTAGTTGATTTGGGACTACTGACTCTCTAAGTCCTGCTTCACATACTTTGGAATGTATCTGATTACCTCAGCCAAACCTTCCACATTAATTTCTTGTTTCATATGAAATACTCAAGTCCAAGTATTAGGCAGAAAATTATCTCTGAACCATCTAGTTTCTATCTGAGTGCGATGAAAGAAAACCATGTGGAAAGTAAAAAACAGGAGTATGAACTCCAAGTAGTTAATGAGTTATTTTTTAAGGAAATAGTCATGAATGCAAAATATAAGAAAAATACTCTGTATTAAGATAAACTTGAGGTTATTATTCCAGCAAGGAAGAATGTGAGGCAGGCTGTCAGCTGAGGACTGATGAGGCTGGAATGAACGCCGGTAAAGCTTCAAAGGCATGTACAAATATATTAGGGGATGCCAGTTCTTTTTAAACTGTAAATCCCAAAACAAGGAAATCAGGCAATAGCTGAGTACGGCTCAAAGCAAACTGGACTTAAGGCCTGAACACTTGCTCTGCTTCTTATTAAAATATGCATGACTTTGGAGATGTCACTACTATTTCTGAGTCTTAGTTTTCTGGTTTCTTAGTTTTCTGGAATCTCTAAAAGTTCCTCTAGTTGCATACTGTGATTCAACGTATGTGAAAGGGAGGTCAGCCGCATGGAGGTATGAGGGAGGTGACTAAGAATCTTTATTTTTTGAGCATCTACGAAGGGTCAAAACTGGTGCTCTAAGCACTTTAAATGTACTGTCTCACTCAGTTCTCCCAGCATCTTAACGTGGTTTGTATTTTTGTCTTCATTCATAAATGTGGAAGCTGGACTTCAAGGGAATATTGGTAGCCTGGTGTAGATCATACGGGAAGTAAGACTAAGCACATTTTGAAACCTAGGCTTGTCTGACCCCCATCTGTTCCTCCCACCACCCCCATCCCTGAGTTTTTTGTTATATTAAGCTGTTTTCTTGATATTAGTTGTTGTCTAGGTTATCTGATGTTGACATTATAAAGAACTAATATCTAAGTGTTGTGCTTCACCAATTAATAGCTGGAGCTTATTAAGACATCATAGGTTTGTATCTTTAAAATTGTTTCCACAAGCTGATATTCCCTAAGGAAACCACTTCCTGCTGTCACTTCCAATAGCATAATCTCTTCATAGAACTAGCAATCTGCATGACTTGTCATCACTGGCTAACCAGGAAGTGGTAGTATAAGGTAGTTCAGCATGTGGACTCCAGAGAAGTCTGGATCTGAATCCCCAGTGCGAGAGACGAGACACAGTGTTAACTGTGAGATCTTGGGCAAGCTTCTCTGTCACAGCTTCCTCATCTGCAAAATGAAAAAGAGCTTCTACTTATTCTGTGTCTTATGAGGAAAGTGAGACAGTGAATTGGAAGTACATGGTAAGTGTTCATTGAGAGTTAGCTAATATCATAGCATGTTGCTGAGAGTACCATGAATCGATTTCTTGAATGCAAATTTGTGGAGTAATGGGGTTAGTTCACAGAAGGACAACTTACCAAGAATTCCTTAGTTTAGGGACTTAAATATTTTAGCCACATTTCAGAGCTATATTCAAATTTAATAAATATACACGGTATTTTCTTACCTTTATCCATATTTACTGTCTTGATTTTTCTTTGAGACTGGCTATTCTGTCCACTAGAGGAGACTTGGAGCAATTTTTAGAATGTGGAGGTTCTGTCTATTTTTTAGCATGGAGCCATGATTAGGTAGCAAAGAATCGGAAGCATCTCTCATCTGATATATCTGTCATTATGGATAGATGAATCAAAAGGGAGACTGGGCAAAAGACTAGTCTGATTAGGGTAAGAGACAACCTCAGGATTTGATTCAAGAGATGTGAAAAATGTAAGGAAAAAAATAGATGTTCATTTCCAACTTTTAATAAGGAGCTATTTTTATGTTCCTGCCTTAACTGGATCTGGGTTCTCTAGAAAACAGACCTTTGAAGCTCTTGAGTTTACGTGCCAATACTTTATTGGGAGTGCAGTCCCAGGGAAGCAAGAGTGAATGGAAGGGAAGTGATGCGGGAAAGGAGGGGAAAGTAAATACAAGGTAGTATGTTACCAAGTTAGCCATAGCTTAAGAAGCGTAACTGGTGCATTGGTCATGCAGAACATCACTAGAGAAGCCCTACAGAACCACCGTGTAGACCAGCCCAGCAGGGGGAATAAAGGAGAGGATTTACCTGCCAATTCCTTCCCATCTACTGCCTCTCATAAGTCAGAGAGCTAACTTCCCTACACTACTGGGTTGTGTTATCCAGCCCCTTATGGAAACTGCTGGGGAAACCAGAAACAGGTCCCACGGTGCACTACATCTAGGGCAGGAAATGGTGAAGGGGCCAGGGCCTCCCTAAGTTCACATGGGTTGCACACAGGCACCAGAGTCACTGTGGCCATTCTGCAGTGAGCATGGTGGAGGCCGTGTCAAAGCCAGGCTCTCACCTCCGCGGTTAGCAGACTAAGGATGGTGGCAGCTGGGGCTCTTGAGTGGACAAATGTCTATGGCTTGGGGAAGGGAGGAAGCAAATCTGGGAGGTGTATAAACTGAGTCTCTAACAGTCCCTAGCTATACTTTATAGATCATCCTTTCTTTTTAAAATCTAAATTACCACATCTTTCAAAGTCCCAAACAGGTTTATCTCCTATCCCAGCTAATAACTGCCACTTTCCCCTCTAAAGTATTTTCTCAAGAATCTGTCTTCTAATCTTACAAATGTACCCTAGCCTCTTGACAGTATTTCTTAATACCAAGAATCTGCCATCATCAGCTCCAATTAAGAACTGTCTTTATAAAGTAATAATTAGAATCAGCTTTTGGGCTTGGCAGGAAACAATGAGACTTGTAACTGTCTGGTCCAATTCACTCTTTTCTGTGCTTTTGTATTTTTACTTTGAAGTATATAACCCCCTTATTTGTATAGATAAGAAAATTAATGCCCAGACAGGATAAGAGTTGCCAAAAGTAGTTTGGCAGTAACAGAGTGGTGATCAGCATATGACTGAAACTGAACTTCTGTCTTCCCACTCACAGACCTGCCCCCCAGGATTCCGCATTGCTATTTGGAGGACTGGTCAAGGGCTCAGCCTGCTACTCTTACATCTTTTGTCACCCTCTGTAGCCATTCCTGCCAATTACCTTCTTAAATATTTTGCTTTTATTGCCCCTTTTTATTCCCACTGCTGTTATCCTACTTTAATTCTTTATGATTTCTTTGGAAATCCAATTTCAGCCTTCTCCCTAGCTCACTTCCAAAACTCCCTGCCCCCAGTCCTTTGGATTCACCAGTGGCAGATTCACTTTAAAGCACAACCTGTGTCGTGGAAGACTTCAAGACAGGGCTCCTGATTTAAGGGCAGATGTCTCAGTGGAGTTTTTAGGCTGTTGCATGAGAGCCTCTTGCTCAGTGTGGTTTGGCCTCTCTCACTGTACTTAGACACATGGTTACTAATTCTGGACTTGCCCACCAAATTCCATTCCTTCTCTCACATTATTATGGAATCATTTGTCAATTTAAATTAAACACAAGGAACTTGTTTACCTCAATAAGTTTGTACTTTCAGCAATCTAGACAAAAATTTAAAATACACAATGTTTATAGGCAACAGTTCCCAAGGTCACTTGATGTCATTTTGGTATTTCTGCTGGTCTGTTTTCCTTAAAGACATTATCATATCTTGTTTACTACCTGGTTTTCTGCTCAGGTTTAAACAGTTGTCGTCAAAGATGAAACTTTCAAGCTCAAGACAGATATGAGAAGACGTTGATGCAAGAGGAATTTTGGAAAGGATATATTCTGCTTTTTTTCTAAATAGTTTATCTTATTTTCTGATTATCTGATTTTCTGATTATCTAAAAAGAGATTTCCAATAAAGTAAAATACAGTAAAATAAGATGTCCAGTCTTCCAGACTTTTGATAACACTTTGGTTTACCTTGAATCTCATGATGAAAATTGATTATCAAATAAGATTTTTGTGTTCCCTCAGTCAACTCTCATTAAAAATCAAGTTGCCAACAGTTGTTTTAAAAGTTGAAATTAACGATTTTGGTTTTAAACACTTGCAAATGTCCAGCTGACCAGTGTGTCTGGGAAGTAGTTGGGCATTTGCCTTTACAAGGAATATCTTAAACATTGCTGATCTAAGCAAACCAAATTAAAAACAACCACTCATTTTATCAAGCAAGCTGTATGTGTTGAGTTTGCTGAAAAAAATTAGTTTTTAGCCAAGTTAAAAACTATTGAAAGAAGAGTGTTTGAGTCACATGACTTTATTCTCTAACTGTCTCTTAGGACACTCAGCTTAAAATATCAAGGCCTTTCTAGTTTATCCAACTCTTAAGTTTCCCTAGAATTAATAAGAATAAGAGCAAAGCACTTTAATGCAACACCCCTCTAAGTATTGAACCTCAAAATGGCAGTGTCCTTGGCTTCTGGAATGGCTGAGCTCCTGAAAGCGGCACCATCTTTGACATGGTTGAATGTGAATGATTTGGTTACCAGTTTCTTCACTTGTCAGACTTACATCAAGCCAGATTTCAAAGGATCTCCTGAATTTTTTAGTTTTTTTTCTTTTCTTTTCTGAGTGGATGTTAGAAGATGACAAGAGAAATCAGAGGCCCTTTTTAGAACGATAAATCATCAAAACCATTCCTTAGATGAGTCCTTTGTGATTTATTTTTTTCTAAATGACTTTATTCAAATGTTCTTAAATTTCCCTTATAATTATTAAAATTTAATATTTGTCGAATGACTTCAATTGATAAGTAGCATTATATGAATGTTTTATTTTAGACTATTAACATTTCCACAGTGTACTTTGGGGATATTTAAATGATTCTGCATGACTTTTTCAATATCTAAAATAAAATCTTTCAGAACTTCATTATAGAATCAACGGATATTTTATGACCTGAAAAAATAATAATGTACCCTTACACTTTTACAGATTAGAAAAGAGTTGATGCTTAGCCTCTTCCTTTATTCATTTATGCCTTTCATTGTGTTCTAACTTTATAACTGAAATAGAATTCCAAGTCCCTTGATTCAGACATGATGTCTGAGTTAAATAAAGATATTTGTTGATTTATTAAGACATGCTTTTCCTTTGAATCCTAGACTGTTTCATGGATGTTGTGGTGGGATTTGATGTCTCAACTCAGGAGAAAGGGCAGACTTTGCTTGAAGGTCAGCCTTGGATGGAAACCTACCTTCAAGACATCTTACGTGCCATCAGCTCCCTCAATGGAGTAAGCTGTGAGGTGGGCACAGAGACTCAGGTCAGTGTAGCTTTTCAAGTGACAAATGCCATGGAAAAATATTCTCCCAAGTTTGAGATCTACAGTGAAAACATACTGAATAGCTTGAAGGATATAACAGTTAAAGGACCATCTTTTCTCAATGCAAACCTCTTGGATTCTCTATGGAATACATTTCAGAATAAATCGGCTGCTCGAGGAAAGGTAACATGGATTTATCTTATTTGTTGATCTGTGATTGCAGTGAACCCCTTTTAACTCATTTTTCTTTTTTGGAATACTTCTTAGGTGGTCCTTTTATTTTCAGATGGATTGGATGATGATGCTGAGAAACTTGAACAAAAGTCTGATGAACTTAGAAAAGAAGGTACTGAGTATGTAGGAGGAGTGGGAAGGGAGGGCTTATTAACTTTATAATCTCAGAACTAACTTCTGGCTCTTACATTTCCAGGCTCTTAAATTTTGAATAACCCTGATTTTGACAATCTCCATATTCTGTATGTACTAGGCAGAACAAACAAGCTCTCAGAATATTTTGACATGCATTTTTTTCCTCATGCCTTATATGTATGAAACAGCACTGAATACAAAGTCCTATCCTTTGTATCATATTACTGTATTTCTTCTTCCTTTCCTGGAGAATGTTCCTTTCTCTCTTGCCCCATATTGTCTAATATTGCTATTTCTTTAGTGTCACCAGAAGGGAATAGTATGTTTCTCTTTGACCAGGGAATGAGAGTCAGTTTTCTTCTAACACTTGTAAAGTTCCAAGAGTTGCAAGCATTGTTGGATAAGTTTACTCATGTTTTGGGGCTTTCTAATCAGTTCCTTCCTTCAGACTACAGATGGGCCAACCATGGTGTTTGAGATTTTTAAGCTCTGGCACCAGGCTTTTAGCTTTTGAACCAAAAGCTTCTATTCTGAGTCAGACAAGAACATGTGGATGTTCTTGTTTAGTCAAACAAAGAAGTTCTTGTTTGACTCAGAATAGAAATCCTCTTCTGTAAGTGGGTGCAATTTCTGCCCTACCCATATCTCCTTTACTGGGAGATTCATCTATCCTCTAGCTGCTAACAACTCACAGCTTACTCCTTCTCTGAAGAATTGCCCTTGGTCAGTAGAGCCACGTCACCTGGAAGGTTGCTCTCCACCCCATCCTTGGGCAGCAGATTAGGTTACAGAGTTGGACCTTTGCCTCTAAATGACACCAGTGGTGTGGTGCAATTTATGCTCCAGAGCTTCCTGGGATCAGGCTAAATAAAACTAGACTCCAGCTGCAACATTGTCTTGCTCAGTAACTTCCCCTGCCCTATCCTGTTTTCCTCACTCCCTTTCTTCTGAAAGTGCTTCCTCAACAATTTGTGCACCTCCAAATCCTTATCTCAAACTCTGTTTCTAGGGAACCTGACCTAAGGCATTACCTGTCAGGTTAGCTAATAGAGGTTGACAGGACTTTGTGTTTTCTATTTTGTTCTCTCTCTCCCATCTTAAACAAATTGCAAAATTCTCTGAGTTTACTACTAGGGAGTATCAGGGGAACTAGCCCCCAGTATTTCAACGTAGGTTCTTTTCTATTTTCCCTAAGTGCTGGCTGGTCTGAGAAATAAAGAGAAAGAGTACAAAAGAGAGAAATTTTACAGCTGGGCCTCTGGGGTGTCATTGCATGTTGGCAGGTTCTGTGATGCCCCCTGAACTGCAAAACCAGCAAGTTCTTATTAGGGATTTCAAAAGGGGAGGGGGGGTACGAATAGGGAGTGGGTCACAGAGATCATATGCTTTAAGGGCAATAAAAGATCACAAGGGCAGGGAGGCAGAGTGAGATCACAAGGCCGGGGCGAAACTAGAATTACTGATGAAGGTCCATGTCCCACTGGGCACACATTGTCATTGATAAACATCTTAACAGGAAACAGGGTTTGAGGGCAGACAACTGGTCTGACTAGAATTCGCCAGGCTGGAATTTCCTAATTCTAGCAAGCCCTGAGGGCTCTGCAGGAGACCAGGGCATATTTCATCCCTTATCTTCAACTGCATAACACAGACACTCCTAGAGCAGCCATTTTAGAGACCCCCTCCACCAGGAATGCAGTCTTTTCCCAGGGCTATTCCTTGCTGATAAAAAGAATTCAGTGATATTTCTCCTATTCGCTTTCTGTAAGAAGAGAAATATGACTCTGTTCTGCCCTGCCCCGCAGGCAGTCAGACCTTATGGTTATCTCCCTTGTTCCCTGAAAATCGCTGTTATCCTGTTCTTTTCAAGGTGCCCAGATTTCATGTTGTTCAAACACACATGCTTTACAAACAATTTGTGCAGATAACGCAATCATCACAGGGTCCTGAGGCAACATACATCTTCAGCTTACAAAGATGATGGGATTAAGAGATTAAAGACAGGCATAGGAAATTTTATAAGAGTATTGACTGGGGAAGTGATAAATGTGTGTGAAATCTTCACAATTTATGTTCAGAGATTGCAGCAAAGACAGGTGTAAGAAATTATAAAAGTATTAATTTGGGAAACTAATAAATGTCCATGAAATCTTCACAATTTATGTTCTTCTGCCGTGACTTCAGCTGGTCCCTCCATTTGGGGTCCCTGACTTCCTGCAACAAGGGAGTAAGGGTTTTTATTTTATCCCTTACTTACTGAATCTGCCTTGTTTTTATTCTCTCTGGTCTTGGCCTTTGTTCATGAGCTATAATTAAGGTTTTAATTAAGACTGAAAAAAGATACCAGAGTGCTTAGTTGGGTTGGGTAATGTTGTTTTGGTGGTTGCCATTGTTTTGTTTTATTTCAGCTTTTCCTTTGTGGGGAAAAGATGTTTCTCTTGCAAACGACAGTAGAGTTTCTTCCAGGAAGTGCTTTGGAATACCCAGAATTCTAAGACCAAACATCTTTCTTCCAATGCCTACTGAAAAACTAGTAAATGGGTATCAACTTCAGAAGCTATATTTTGAATAATATCCTCAGATATTTAGATTCTTCAAATGGAAGATAGAAATCATGGTAATAACATTCTTTGAAAAGTGTCTAGTTCTTTGAAAGGGACCATCTTTGACATGGTTGAGTGTGAATTTGGTTACCAGTTTCTTCACCTGTCAGACTTACACCAAGTAAGATCTCAAAGGATCTGAATTTTTAAATTTTGTTTTTTTCCTTAATAAAGAAAAGAAAGTGGCTTTCTGTATGGACAAGAAGTATCTCTCTCACTGACCCTCCATACTTACACACACAGGACTTCACTTGGTGCTGGGCTCTATGATCTATTCACCTAGGAAAGCTTTCTTAATTTCAGGCCAAACATCAATATGTGTAAACTATGCAATCATCACTGAACAAGAGGAGACAAGGAAAAAACAATCCTTGATGGTGGACATGGCTTTAAAACTTATGCACGTAGATTGGGGCTTAAATTAATTATTTTGTTAGAATTGAATACCCTAGAATCTACTCAGTGATTCTTTATTCTTCCAAGTTTGAAAATCTTTTCTTTCTTAATTCATTGTTAGAAAATTGAAAACGTTGTATTTAGGATCATATGACTCATTTATTGGATGAGTCTGAAAGAAGATTGGAGTCCCTTGATCCTAAGAAAAGCAGTTATAAATAATAGTTATGTACATATTTCTTGCAAGTCAACAATCCTATGGTTCTTATTTTATCATTTTACATTCTTAAAATTTTACATTTCCTGGATATTATAAGAAAAATCAGATGAGAGAAGGTTTTTTTTTTCTCTTATAAGTAGATCCATTAGCATGCTTCTCTTGATCACTAAACACCAATTGATGTACAAACATTTCATATCCCAGACCACTCTACAAGCTCTTTTCTCCCCCTCCTCATTCTCATTCTAGAAGAATGACCAACTGTCCTGGTTTGTTTGGAACAAGATGGGAACTTTCAGCACTAGAACCAGGAAAGTCCCAGGAAATGAGGACAAATTGGTGACCCTATTCTTCTTTGGTGGTGGTGGTTCTTTTCTTTCCTTTTTTCTTTTCTTTTCCTTTTCCTTTTTCTTTTCCTTTTTCTTTTCCTGTCTTGTCTTGTCTTGTCTTGTCTTTTCAACAGAGTCTGGCCTTGTTGCCCAGGTTGGAGTGCAGTGGCGCCATCTCAGCTCACTGCAACCTCCGCCTCCCAGGTTCAAGTGATTCTTGTGCATCAGCCTCCCAAGTAGCTGAGACTACAGGCACGTGCCACCACGCCCGGCTAATTTTGTGTATTTTTAGTAGAAATGGGGTTTCACTCTGTTAGCCAGGATGGTCTCTATCTCCTGACCTCATGATCTGCCCACCTCGGCCTCCCAAAGTGCTGGGATTACAGGCGTGAGCCACCACACTCAGACTCTTTCTTCCACTGCAGATAACCATTCTGTTTGCCTCTCTTGGAACTTGAACCTCTCCAATATGTCCCTGAAACTTCATTCTCTTGATTTCTCTCTTCATCTACTCATTTCATATAAAATCATATCATATAAACTTATTTAAGAAGGTGTTCTTGACTCTCAGCCAAGTCCTCGAACATTTATCTATTCTGATTCATTGGTTCCAATTCTCATCAAATAATTCTTTACCCATCAATAATAATGAGAAAAATGTTGCCAATGGAGTCAGGTTTACGTGAAGCTAAATGTATTTGATTTTAAGACTGTCCTTTATTCCAAGATTCTATCTTTAGCACATTTTTATTGTCAAAATATCCTTTGAATGTAAGCTATGGATTTAGGCTATCTGGGTGAAAAACCTAAAAATACCACTTACAGGGCGTCATTTAACCTCTCCAAGCCTGTTTGCTTGTCTGTAAAATAGGACTATAATTATACATACCAATAGAGTTATATTTGAACCTTACAAATAAGATAATGCATGTGAAGCACTTAACCATTTTCCAGGCACACAGTTTCTATCAACAAATGATAGCACTGTTGTTGCTGAATTACCTCCTCCACCATGATGACTGCCACCATTATTTAATGTTCTTACCTAGCAAAATAAGTCATTGGCAACCCTATGTTGGTCCTTAACCAACAGTTTTCTTTGAAATAATTGTATTCATAAAACCCCAAAGCCTCCGAGCCACAACTCCTGGATGATTGTCTGTCATCTGTTCCTAATTGCCTGACAATAGGCCTGTTACTCTTTTACTACCTATGGTTCCAACTAGGTTATTGATGTTTTATCAGATCATACAGAACTGTGCTTTTCAAACTTTAATGTGTATACAAATCACCTGGGGATTTTGTTAAAATACAAATTCTGATTCAGTAAGTGTGGGGTGGGGCCTGAGATTCTGTATTTCTGATGAGCCCCCAGGTGATGCCAGTGCTGCTGCTTCAAGGATCCCCCACTGAATGGCAAAAATGTACAACATGTATTTTCTATTTTTGAGACAGGGTTTTGCTCTGTAGCCCAGGTAGGGCTGCCGGGGCACAATCACAGCTCACTGCAGGCTCAACCTCCCAGGCTTGAGCTATCCTCCCACCTCAGCCTCCCATGTAGCTGGGACCACAGGCATGTGCCACCATGCCCAGCTAATTTTGTAAAATTTTGTAAATTTTTTGTAGAGGTGGAGTTTTGCCATGTTGCCCAGGCTGGACTTTCTTGGTATGTGAATTTCTCTGTACTTTAGCACGCTCTATAGATCTTTGAGGACTGTCTCCTTCAAATCAGGGAACTGGAAGTTCTGTTACAATTTTCACTATCTCTAATTTAATTAGTTTTGGAAAACACAATTCCTTTTGTGTTCTTATTATAGTCTTGTCACTTGTCAAGTTTACATCACGTGTTTGGGGGAAAGACCTCAAAATAAAGTAAACCGACTGTTCCTCTTGCAACTGTTTGCTGAGAATGACAATTTAAATATGCTTGCAAAAAAATAAAGTAACCAAACCCACCTCACCTGGAACATTGTAAACTGTGTTGGATAGGCCTGAATGCTCTCATAACTGTTGCTCTGGATGGACCTGCTGATTCAAGTGACCTGGCTGATCTTCCCTATATTGAATTTGGGAAAGGATTTGAGTACAGGACGCAGCTCTCTATTGGCATGAGAGATCTTGGGAGCCGTCTGTCAAAGCAGCTGGTAAGTTACTCTGAAAAGGCTGGTAAGCTTAAATTTTCAATTATTTTGTATGTAGGTTTAATACTTATGCTTAAGAATTTGAACTTATTCTGTTTATTTGGGAGTGAAGAAAGGTTTTTATGAATTAGTGAACAGCGTAAGAGGGTTTATCTGGAAGAAATGTAATACAGTAAAGAGATGTCAAAGCATGTTTAATGTATATGCTTGGCAAAAATAGGAGGAGGAGGAAACGGGGAAAAAGAAGAAAATTTAAATAGTACCCACAATCATGTCCAAATTATAGCCAAAGAACATAAGTGACAAAAAGAATCTGAGATGCGAGCATGAATCGGCTGTACCTCCACCAGCCAGTTTTCATACCCTTTGCAGATCCTAGGCATAACAGCTTTCTGCACTGAGTGTAATTCTAGTATTTAAGTTGTGTATTTTTCCTGGGACAAGACCTATAAATGAAAGCAAATTACATTTGAGTTCAACTAGAGAAAGCGTAATCTGCTCTAAAGCTGGAGGAAAAGCCTAGTGACAGTAAACCTCACATGTACTTTATGAGCAATTGAAAGATTAAGGGTTGTGACTCCTTGAGATTTCTACCTTATATTCTGTTTGTTTGTTTGAGACAGTCTCGCTCTATAGCCCAGGATGAAGTGCAGTGGTGTGATCTTAGCTCACCGCATCTCTGCCTCCCAGATTCAAGCAATTCTCCCTGCCTCAGCCTCCCGAGTAGCTGGGATTACCAGCGCCCGCCACCATGCCTGGCTCATTTTTGTATATTTAATAGAAACGGAGTTTTGCCATGTTGACCAGGCTGGTCTCAAACTCCTGACCTCACCTTATGTTCTATTTTTAAACCTGATGCCTCTATAAGATGCATCTCAATCGTATTTCTTTCAAAAACATACGAGAATTCAAACTCGAGTGGTAAAGCGTCAGCAAACTCTGTGTGGCTCTACTTTTACTTTAATGAATTGCTAGTAATTTTGTAATTTGCTTATAACTTACAGAATCTTTAATCGATATATGAGAACACTTTCCAAGGAAGTGCTAGCTCCTGCTATTTTCCACCTATAAAATTTATATACATATAGGTATTTAAGCAACTTGTTCAGTGTTGTAATTATGTAAAAATAATTACATAAAGAATATGAAAGTTTCGTTGGAATTCCTTTCTACATGGAAAGACAGTGTTTTTACAAAATGTATTTTTTTTTTTCCTGTCGACTACTCTGTGAAATCTCTTTGGTAATTCATAGAGGAAGGAAATTATTCTTTAAACAAACCTGTCAGTTTTTGTATATCATATAAATGGAACACTCTACAAGAAAAACTTAATCATAGGTCAGTTTTAATAGTAATAGATTTGATGCTGTAGAATTTTGGTGATCCAAAGAAAATTGATGTTATCTAATATAAAATGTTATCTAATATAAAATCATAGTATCCATTTTGTTATTGTTTGCTTTCACACATTTCCAGTTTGATTGCTTTTTCTGAAATTGTCAGGAAAAATAATTTCATAATGTCAGAAAAGGAACATTATATAGTAGGAAACAATCAAAGGGAGAAAATTGCTAAATGGCTATAACAAAAGATTTTCATTTTTCATTTCACTAGAGATTTATTGGGAAACTTCACAATACAAAGATTGGTTCTACCCCATTAAGTGAAGTATAACATTTATTTGAAAATAGAATTTTTCTAAAAGTAAATCTGGTGAGTTAATTGTAAAAATGTAAAAGCAATATATCAGCTATTCAGGGGATGACTAGGTAAGTCCAGGATGACATTTATTCATGTTTTAAAATACATAATATGGATTTTTTGACCAGAGTATAAAGAGGAATATTCTCCTGTGCCCCCATCCCCTACAGCAAGTGCTTCCAAAATGTTGCACATGCAATTTGTGTTTTGGAAATCCTATCAAAATTGTTTTGGAAGAGTTTACCATTGGATTTAGTTCCAAGAAATGTTACACTGGGCACTGTCTAAATTGTCTAGCATACCAACATTTCACAAGATGAGGAAAATAGCATGCATTCATTTTATTGAACAAAATATTTGGGGCAGAATTATGTAGGGAAATTAACAACATCATGGTCAGTGCTAGGGTGAGGTAGGGCAGGGACAGACAGCCACATCAGTTGGCATGCAGTCAGTTTGCCACAGCTAAACTGACACCAATTTGAAAACACAGGAACATTTTTGAGTTGATTTGGAATACCTCAAATGGTGGAGAGTGCAGATGATAGGAGGAAAGATGGAAGCAAAAAAAAAAAAAAAGTTTCATGCATTCTTTCTAAAGCACAGTCATTTGAATGGTGACCAGGCTTCTGCAACTGTGGTAGAAGTCTGGATCACATGGTTGAACTTGCATATGAGATTTGGGAAGCAATATCACCAAATGTAATATATTTCTTACCCTCTCCCAAGGTCAACGTTGCTGAAAGAACATGCTGCTGTTTGTTCTGCAAGTGCGTTGGAGGAGATGGCACAATGGGAGATCCTGGACCACCAGGGAAAAGGGTGATTTTAGTTCAGATTTATGGGTTACTTTGAGCTGTAGAATGTCCTTCAGACATGGGTTTAAGTAGAAATAAGGGGTGATTTTTAACTTCTAAATAGAGCCTCTTATATAAGAGTTTATTATACTTCCTTTTTATGTGTTAAGTTAGTCATGGATTTTCCTTGGCATTCTAAATTGGAGTCTTTTTAAAAAGTTTTTGTGGAAGACTCAGGAGAAACAACTGTCAAGATCCTTGATTATCCAGTATTCTAGTACTGATGACAATGATGCAGGAAAATCAGCTGTAATCCCTCATGTTGAATAATGAAAGCCTCCTCCATGTGAATAACCCATTTCAGCATTCGTTTCTAATGATGGCAGAGTTATTAAAATCAAACAGAAGATACTTTGTGTACTTTGCTGGAAACCAGGCTAGATCAGATCACTCTCTTATAGCAGAAGATGTTAAGATGTCTCATTCAGCTTAAATCAGGTCAAAATGTTATCACAGATACATAAACAAAAACAGGCTCATTATTTAAAAACAGAAACCAACAATGATGATTCATATATTTCCTAACCAGAAAAAGTATATGTACCCTTATGTAAAAATATTATTTTGAACTTTAAGAAATGTTTAAATACATATAAACATTATGGATATGTTATAATGATTTCAATACAGTTTGTTTATATGTGTTTGATTGTTGAGTAATTTATGGATAGCACTCTAACTCCCAAATCACCAGGGCTATGTGTCTGAATATGTCTCTGAAAGTTTTTGGACTAATTATTTCCTGAATGTTTCAGCTTCATGTAGAGAGTGATAGATTTTTAAAAAAATAAGTCTCAGAATGGAAAGAAAGGTGTGTGGTCTATTTTTCTATGTGTAGCATAAATCCTAAAAGATTTTTTGATAAAGGGAGAATAATTCTAGTTTACCAGTGGCAAATATAGCTGTGTTGACTTGAATGTTTGTTTAGAAAGAAGCTCTGGAACAATATATAAACCCAGAGTTACAATATTATGATTGTCACACACTCACACACCCTCTTGGGTTAACTGGATACTTGTCTCAAAATTCCATGTCTTTCTATGTGTGTAAATGTAACCTACACTGGGAAGCAGGGACTTTCCCCCCCACGCCCAAACCCTTACTACTGCACATGAAGTAAAACTGTAAAGTTGAATTTGGTTTGGTTACCTCTGATTTTTGGTTCATAGATGCAAATGTTTTCTTCCTTTTCTTATTTCCAGGGACCTCCAGGTTTTAAAGGCAGTGAAGGTTACCTGGGAGAGGAGGGAATTGCTGTAAGTCAAGGCTCTTTTTACCTCCATTTATCCCTAAAAACATATCTACGATATGAACTTCCTTGAGTCAATTCTGAATTGGGGAAGCAAGAAAGGTGAGATTCTAAGGATTCGTGTACAGAATCTGGGATCTTCTTTTGTTCTCATTGTGCTTTGCTTCTGGTGGTCATTAGTGGCTTATTGACCTATTGTCTCTTCTTTGACTACCCACCAACATTGCACAATGAATTCAATGCAGAAGTTACCTTCGTCACTAGGGGAGTTGAATCACTGCTATATCCCCCATTCTGGAGCATTCTGCAAAGGAAACCAACTCACCACATTGCTTATCAAGGACTTCACTCTTTCTTGGATTCACTCATCCTTCCATTCTCCCATCAATCCATCCAAACATTTGTTTACCAATTATATATTAAACATCTTACCATTTACTACATTGTTTATCAAAGACCTCACACTTTAACATACTCATTCATTCACTGGTTCATTCAACAAATATATGTTATGTATATGTGTGCCTGGCACATGATCAAATACTTAACATATATTTGTAGGCTTCAGAAATGAGAAAAATAAATAAAAGGAAAAATATGGTTTCTACCTCCAGGAAACTTTCAAACTAGTAGAAATGCAAATAAGACAACAGTGATTCTGGTTGTTATACACAAGGGCTAGACTAGAAATATAGAGACATGCAAAGGAGTGTGGCAGAACAACTCAGTTACCTAACAGCCTTGGCTACAGTTGGAGCTTGAGAGGGGAAGGCTGCAAACAAGGAGAAGTACCTGGGCAGACATTTGAAGGATGAGTAGGAATTTCTACAGGCGAAGTTTGGGGGAACAGTGTGTTCAAGGGCATGTGTCTGAGAGAAGATCATGTTCATAAGATGGCACATGGTCAACATGGATGGAACCCAGGCCAGTGCAGGAGGAAGATATATGTGGAAGGTAAAATTCAGGTTATTGTGAGTCTTGAATCCCCTGCTGAAGATTTGGATTGTGTCTTCTAGTTGATGGGCAGTCACTGAATGGTGGGAAGCACAGGGGTCAAAATTGTGGGAGTGTTTGGAAAGCATGCTCAAGCAACATTGCAGATGATGATAAGGTGAAGATTATAGGTAAGTCTTGCAGTCATAGGTGCAAGACACGTCTTAATTTGTGCTTGGGACAGTATGACTAGATATGTTAAGAAGGTCGGAAGGACGTAACTTGGTGACCACTTGGTGAGAGAGAAGCCTCACAGAGGCAATATGCAAGTGGGATCCAAAGCAAATGGCTATCTGTCATCAGTGTATCTCTGATTTATTTCCACTCTTAGTTTTTATAAGCAAAACTCTGGATTGTGAACCATGAGCATTCACACTTTTTCTGGTAACAACAAACTTGGCAAGTTTTCAGGACAGATTCCAGATTACAATAGAAAAAGCTCATTTGGATATGTGCCCTTTCTCAGGGAGAAAGAGGAGCCCCTGGACCAGTGGGAGAGCAAGGTACTAAGGGATGCTATGGCACCAAAGGTCCTAAGGTAAGGATTGCATTAGAGTATGGAGTTTTCTCAACATTAATTCCATTTTCCTACACTAACTATTACTGCCTTTTTATTTTCAGGGAAACAGGGGACTAAATGGACAGGAGGTATGGTACCAGGCACATCCATTTACCTACCTATATGTTATCTAGAAATATTTTTATTTTTGAGATTAAATTGATCAGTAAGTTATACAAATAAAGTTGTCATTGACTTTCCTTTTTTATTGCCAGCCATTTCATTTTGTTTCTTCCTCTCTTTCAGTACAGGCAATATATATTATTTGTTGGTAGTTTCTATTACTGAGTAACCTTTAATACTACCTAGGCCCAGCCTAACGAAGAGGCTGTGTGTGAAACACAAAGATAGAGTTTTTGTTTGGCATCTGACTTCTTTCCACATGCATGTGATGTACGCTGTTCTAATCATATCTGTCTTTTCAGGGAGAAGATGGGGAAAGTGGAATTGATGGACTAAACGGAGAACAGGTAGAGCCTTCTTGTACCATAGAGACCCTTCTGAGCTATTTACCGTTATGAAAATGAGAATTCTATTAATAGCTTTCCCTTCTTGTTTTTTAGGGTGATTATGGTCTTCCTGGAAGAAAAGGAGAAAAGGGTGATGAGGGATCCCAGGTACGGATTTAAAAAGGAAGAACATGAAAATTGTACTGGGGATTAAGGGTGTGATTAACAGAGTAGAATAACTACCCTGGGTGTATCAGTCAGCTATTGCTACAAAACTGTTTTGTGACAGTCATAAAACCTCAATTGCATACAACGATGAACATTTATTTCCTATGTTTCTGAGAGGTTCAACTGATTGAGGCTGGACATGGCTCATGTCTGTAAGGTGGCCGGGGGCTTTACTCCATATGTCACTTGCCATCCTGGGACCAGGAGCTAGCCTAACCATGCTAGCCATGACCCATGACCTTTTTATGCCCATAGCAAAAGCACAAGAAAGCAAGTGGAAACACTAGAACTCGCAGGCCTTCTTTAGACCTAGGCTCAGAACTCTCTCCACACTTGCATCTCTCTCTGTTGGCCAAATCAATGCATATTGCCAAACTCAGAGGAAGGGAATCTTGCCCACCAAAGTTGGAAGTCACTGTAGAGTTACATGGCAAAGGACACAGGAATAGGGAGAGGTGAAGAACTGGGGCCATCAATGACAAGCAGCTACCATAGTAAAAATAGAAGTGGGGTGTTGACAAGGGTCAGTGGTGCCAGGCAGCACATTGAAGAGTGAATGTCACTCATTCCCACCTAGAATGAATACCAACAGCAGCCATATTTTCATCCTCTACTTTGTCTTTAGAGTGTGAACAATTGAGTCAGAAACAACCGTCTTGGGCAAAGTGCATATTCTTTCTGAATCTCAGTTGCCTTATAAAAGAAAGATAATAAGAAATACCTGGTTCATAGAATATTTGTAAAAAACAACAAGATGACAAATATGTCTGGAACACAGACTTCACCACTGTGGCAAATAATTGAGTTCACTATTAAATTATATGGTGCTTGAAACTAATTTTTTCGGTTGTTCATCTTTCCAACTTAAAAATAGCCTTGGTAGAAAAATGTTTAATTATTCACAAAAGGGAGAAGAAAAGCTCTTGTTTTTATTAATTTTATTAAAACTTCTTGTCTTGTTGTTCTTCTGATTTGTATTAACTTTAGGGAAGCCCAGGGAAGAGAGGGATTCCTGGTGACCATGGAGCAAAGGGCCTGCGAGGGGATCCCGTAAGTGCCTGGGCTGCATGGGCTGCAACTGGAGTTAGGGCTTGATTCCCATCAGTGCTTCTTATAGGGAGTCTCGATTTCAAGGTACTACAGTAGTAACCCTGAGTTTAAAACACCACAGGCGTGATTGTAAAATTTTAAATTCAGGTACCTGTGCTAGATCCTCTTCATATACTGAATGAGTGTGAGCAGTGAAAAGCCCTTGCGTGTCTTTTGCAAATGCAGTTTTGTAAATACATACTCAGAGTTGTTCTTGTGCTTCAAAACAATGAAGAAATTCTGGTCCACTTTGTTATCTTCCAAGCACCTCAAAATACAGAATGAGAGAAACAAAGCCATCTCTTTTTTTTCTACTCTTGTGTTAGTCTGTTCTCATATTGCTAATAAAGACATACCTAAGTCTGGGTAATGTATAAAGGTAGGAGGTTTAACTGACTCATAGTTCCACATGGCTGGGGGGCCCTCACAATCATGAAGAAAGAGCAAAGGGACATCTTGTATGGAGGCAGCAAGAGAGCTTGTGCAGGGGAACTTCCATTTATAAAACCATCAGATCTCCTGAGACTTACTACCACAAGAACAGTATGGGGGAACCACCCCCATGATTCAATTATTTCCACCTGGTGCCACCCTTGACATGTGGGGATTACTACAATTCAAGATGAGATTTGGGAGGAGACACAGCCAAACCACTATCAGTTCTCCGAGAGTTTTTTCAATCAAGAATATCAGCCCCATTTCCTGTAACCTAAGCTGAGTAGGCAAAACTTATGAAATAAAGGCACTGCTCTTGCAGGGGCACAACCCAGTTGAGTAGGCATGACCCATGTTAAAGAAAAAAAAAAAGGACACAAGCCAATATGTAGGGAATATGCCAAGTCCAATAGAACATCAGTACTATAGGATTTTCATCACCATACCCACACTTAAGTAAGTCTCCAAAACCTTAATGAATTAAGACTTAGCTTTGTTTTTAAATGTTTATTGAACTGTAACATACATCAGAAAAGTCCCTGAATTATAAATACATGGCTTAATGAATGTAAATACACCTGTGTAGTCACCACCAGGTAAAGAAATAGAACATTATCAGCATCGCAGAAGCCCCCCTCATGCCCACTGCAGCCACTACTCCCCTTCCCCAAGGTAATCACTATCCTCTCACTATCAATCAGTTTTACGTGTTCTAGAACTTGATATAAATAGAATCATATAAGTGTCTGCTCTTTTTTTTTTCTGGCTTCTTTTGCTTTACGCTTGTAAGATGAATTGATGTTGTGTATAATAATAGTTCATTCAATCTCATGGCTGCATTGCATAGTATTTCATTGTGTGAGTATGCCATGATTTATTACTTATACTAATGATACGTGGGTTGTTCCCAGTTTTTGCTTTTATAAATAGTGCTGCTATGAATATTTTTATATATGTCTTTTGATGCACTTTTGTACGTATTTATATTGGGTCTATATTTTAAGAGTAGAATTTTTGGATTATAATGTGTATGGCCATATTCAGATTGTCTTTACAGTCAAATGGTTTTCAAAAGTTTGTACTCATTTATACTCCCACTAGCAATGTATGAGAACAGTGTACTACACACTCATCAGAATGGTTACAATTTATAAAAAACAATACCAAGTGATGATAAGGATTTGGGACACCTGGGAATCTCATGAAATTCTTTTTTAATATATCCTCTTGTATACAATGGGTTGATCAGAGAAGGAATTCGATGCGATATATATGAACATGTAATGTTAGACAACTGTATTTAAAAAACAGAGGAATTCACGCATGAAGAAAACATTGTTGACTAAGTGACAACTTCTGATAAAAGTGTCCTGAGAATTTTCAAACTTCAAAGAATATTTAGAACCAAAGAACTACCCACATATAAGCATAACTTAGAAATATTCGTTCAAATACAAAGACATTTCAGTCATTCATATATGATGACCAAAAATTCATTTGGGGTATGGCTATATAACTTCCACTGATTTTGATCAGAATTTCTCCTAAATTGTCTGCTAAAGATAGTGTGATTATGTAGCATATTTAAAAGAATCTGAATAACATAAAGAGTTTTAATTTTAAAAGAAATGTTCTGTGACTTCCAACTGTAAAACAACTCTATGCTTATTTACATGTGGCTTCAGTGTGTTGCTATTTCAGGAAAAATTTCAGATAAATAAATAGAACGTGATCAGTTTATTCTTAGGAAAACATGCAAATGGCACAAATTTTTGAAACCCTAAGCTTATTTAGATAGGCTTTATGATCACATGGAAGCGCATTTGGCTGTTCAGAATTTCCCATCTTGACGAACTGTTTGGAATTTCACACACTGGCTGGGAGTGTTTTTTCAATCTCAAGAAATATTGGGGGTAAACAGCTAAATCATTTTGACAACATATTATTATAAGCCCGTGTTTAATTGTAAATTTGTGGAAGATAATGCTTTTTTGCCCAGTTGTATACATGTAGAAAGACTAAATCGATTCATACTCACATTGACCAACTGTCTATATGCAATTTGGGTTATTCTATTCTGTAAAATGTGCTGGTATACAATTCTTTTTATGTTACCTCTTCAAGTAGTTTAGAATTGAACTACAATAAGGGGCTTTTATGTCCAGTGGAATAAAATTCTGGACTTTACATGACCTCCCTTTTCCTTCCTTGCTTTTTCCACCAAAATACAATTTTCTGATATTGTAATTGAGGTATACCCTGCTTGGAGAATGCATGCAAATGGCACAGATTTTTGAAAATATATTTAAGAGACAAATATTTAAACTTAAGGGAGAAAAAGAAGATGCAGAAAATGATATTTGACTTTGGTAGGTGGAGGAAAGAAGCAATTTTTCACCTACGTTTTAGTAATATCAGTGTTATAAAGTAAATTCCAAACCCTTCTTTTTTACCCCATTAACTTATAAGCTCTGTAAGTACAAAACCACTTGTTTAAAAAGCTTACTAAGCATCTGGAACAATGATATGTTCCTGCTGGTGACCGCAAAGTACTTGTTGATTGATGAAGGAAATCTGAGCCGCTGTCAGCCCGGCAGCCCCATAGCTGGCACTCAGCAGGACTGGATAATTGTTGTCCTCTCTCAGTTTATTGGAGCATTGACTGAATTGACCAGATCAGTTGATTTTCTCAGCATCATGGAGACATAGCTCTGTTTGTGGTTCATACGACTCAAGCAAGAAAGACTTTGGTTTGGCCTGCTAAAGAGAATATCCCACAATGTATGCTTGTTTTCAGTGAGTTCCTGGGAAATATTTGCATGAATAGTGGGAAAAATTCCAAATTTCAGGATTTTTTGAAAACCAGAAAAGTAGGAGTGAACATATGAGGGTAGCATATGGGAGTGCCCAGGTGTCCAGGAAGAGAAAGAGGGAGCCGGTGGCAGGTGGAATTCTCAGTGTCACTCAGAGTGCTTATTACATTATCAGGGTGGAACCTATTACAAATGTTTGTCTTTTCCCAAGGGTATGGTAGAATAAAATCTACCAACTTACCAACTCTCAAGTGTAACTTTGCCTGGCCTCCAAGAAAAAAGAGGAAAAGTTAAGAGAAGGGGTGGCAGTAACAAGAGGGGGTTCCTCCAGACCCAGGGTAAGAGTTGCCATGCACAAGAGTCACATCACCCTGGCTTGCCTTGGCTGTGCCTTCTATGGAGAGCTCTTTCTCCCCCTACATACACTTTAGGTCTCCATTCTGTCTCTGATAACGTCAAACACAGGAGAAAAAGAAAATACTTGTAAGCCATCTGTAATTTTAACCTATTTCTGCTTTCAAATGGCTTAGACTTGTCAACTTCTCGAGAGATAGCTAAATGTTATATGTAAGTTATATTTTTAAGGAGAAATGTTCAAATATATTAATTTTTCTCTTTATTTTCTATTTTTAGGGGACTCCTGGAGTTGATAATAGCATAGAAGGACCCACAGGCTTGAAAGGAGAACGTGGAAGAGAAGTAATTATGTGGGCTTGTAAAATGATGATGCAACAACTGTGGGGCTCAAGTTCTTAGTGGTAGAATATGAAATGCTTAACAAAAAAATTGTAATCAAAGTGGATATACTTGGTACAGAAGAACTATTATTAGGAGCAAAATGATCTTTTCTCCTGCCTATGTACTATGGGATTTGAGAAACATTCTTGTCTTCCTCCTCTAAATTTGGGGTGACTTGATTCACCAAGACATATCCTCAAGGTCTTCATTCTTGAATATAAACATTGGAACTCTAACTTAAAATGTAGGGCTAGCTGATAGAAACAACTGTGCTAGCAAAAGAGTTGTTAGCCTTTCCAGTATCTGGAGGTAACATACCCTAAAAACACATATTAGTAGTACATGATAAAAAGAACAAGATCTGGTAGATAGGTGTGGTCCACACAATCAAGAAAAGTTCTTGGGATTAATCTCATAAGTCACAATGTGTTCATCAAAACCTGTTTTCAGTATTTAAAAATAGTTATCTAAAAAATATGTGTCACTGGATTTTTTTGGATGGCATTCCCTTGACTGTACCTACGGAAGAAGTATGATATATAGTGGAAAGAACTGTGGAGACAGCCCTAGGTCCTATCTCATGCTCCATAACTTACCAGCTCTGGGTCTTGGGCTACTTTCTGTAAACCCCAATTTTCTCATCTGCAAAATAGGGTGAATAGCCTACTTTAGAAGGTCATGATGGGAATTAATGATATTTAATTTAATGACATTAAAACCTTCAGTAAATATTGTCTGCCATTATTAGTAAGTGGTAAATGTAAGTCTCATAGGAGACTCATAAATTATTGCATACTTTTGTGTCTAGTGATCCTCTCTAGTGATCGTACAAGTCTTTGTATTATGAGACTTTATTTACAGTAAGGTAATAATCCGTTTGATTAGCCACACAGATCAAGCGATTCAAAAGTAGAAATCCAAACCAGTAGTACCTGACACATAGTATGCTTAAGTTATCCACACCGTGGCAACGTAGTAGGGATAGTTCGAATTATCTGAGACATGTACCCCAAATACAACTTAGACGGTAGTGATGAATGATGAACAGATGAAGCCATGTCATATAGCTTTTTTCTCCTGCAATTCCTCATGACTCACATGGAAATGTGACTTATTTTCAGTAGAGTTCATGCCATTTTCCAAAGGAAAGGTAACTTTCTCATTGGTATGTAAACCTATCTCTCCTCCCTGGAGTAAAAATTGGTGTTAAAGATGAACTCTGTCAATGCTGCATAATTACCATCACACATCTATCTGTTCCTTTGACAGGGTAGAAGAGGCTGGCCAGGCCCCCCCGGGACACCAGGCTCCAGAAGAAGGACAGTAAGAGCCCTTCTAGACAAGGAAACCCACTGTACTGGTGGCTTATTTTGTGGTGAAAATGGCTGACTTGGGGGAGTGGGTGGGATGGTTCTGCTGGAGCTCACTATCTTGGGGAAACTAACTTAGGGCATCTGGCGGACTAGGGCTGGCAAAGGACTTGGGAAAGCCCTGGAAGCTGAGGTAGGAAAGTGCTGACTACAGAAGAGTTCACCAGTCAGGAGAGAGAGCTAGGCAAAGAAAACCAAAAAAGCCTCCAACTAGGGGAAAAGTGGTCAAAGTGTGGCCTACTAGCTAGGTTGAGATCACCTGTGATAGCGTTTTAAATCCAAATTATTCTACTCTTTTTCTGCCAAACTATATGACTATTAAGAAAAGTAAGAATGGAGATAATTAAAAAGTCAAGAAACAATAGATGCTGGTGAGAATGTGGAGAAATAGGAATGCTTTTACACTGTTGGTGGGAATGTAAATTAGCTCAACCATTGTGGAAGACAGTATGACAATTCCTCAAGGATCTAGAACCAGAAATACCATTTTACCCAGCAATCCCATTACTAGGCTATACTAAAAGGAATATAAATCATTCTACTATAAAAACACATGCACACATGTTTATTGCAGCACTATTTACAATAGCAAAGACATGGAACCGACCCAAATGCCCATCAATGATAGACTGGATAAAGAAAATGTGGTACATATACACCATGGAATACTATGCAGCCATAAAAAGGAATGAGATCATGTCCTTTGCAGGGACATGGATGAAGCTGGAGCCATCATCCTCAGGAAACTAACACAGGAACAGAAAACCAAACACTGCATGTTCTCACTCATAAGTGGGAGTTGAACACTGAGAACACATGGACACAGGGAGGGGAACAACACGCACCTGGGCCAGTTGGGGGTTAGGGGGGCCGGGGAGTGAGAGCATTAGGATAAATAGCTAATGCTTGCAGGGAATAAAACCTAGATGAACAGTTGATAGGTGCAGCAAACATGGCACACATACACTTATGTAACCTACACATTCTGCACTTGCATCCCAGAACTTAAAAGAAAAAGAAAAAAAAAAAGAAAGAAAAGAAGTCAGTCCTGGTATAGGCATATCTGAGACTGAAATTCGGTCACTTGCTTGTTGGGGGTGCAGTTTTGGTTTGTTCTTTATTTATTTTGTCATTTTTTTCATTAAGTACTTTAAAAATTTTCTGCATTTGTGCAGAAAAGCACAGAGATGATAAAAGAAAATATTCAATAAGAAGAGATAATTTTAATAAAATATACTTAGATGCCTACATCAACTTCTAAATTAGGCTTTCTCATTTCATTTTGCTAGGTTTTCTTTCCATTCTTTATGTAGTTATCCAGCTTTCAATTTCCCTCACCCCCTCCCAAATACGAAATGCTTTAAAATTAAGCACAAGTAGAAACTACTTTAGTATATTGCATTTATTACACATCGTCTTTTCTGAGCAGAAGTTTGTAGAACCAGCTATTATACTCCATCAAAAAATATTGGTTTATCTTGGAGCATACCCGTGTTCTTTGCAAGGCAGAGAAAATGAAAAGAAAAGAGATTACATTTAAAATATGCAGAATTTGATTGCTGGAAAAGTGCTTTACTAATGCAGTTTCAATGCATATAAAGAAATGCATTTGCTATTCATTTCACTTTCTAAAAGGGTGTAGACAGCTTATATACCCCTGGAAAATATTTTCAACTTAAAGAATATCATCCAGGAAATCCTGGCATGTAAGGATGTACTTTCACTGTTTTATAGCCTCCGGGGGCTAATGCAATATTGCTATGTATTATTTAAACCACACCACTCCCATGAAATATGACCCTCATCTTGGGTTATAGATTCACACATGTCATTCAGGAGTAAAAGTGGGACTTCCAGTTGAAATGGCAGAATAAAGATGTTTTCATACTATTCCTCTTATGTGCATCTCACCAAAAACAACAAAAGAAATTAAAAATGGTGAAACAAAGAATAACCACAGCTTCAAGCTGCAAATAATGACAAATACCAGCCAACTGTTTTTAAATCTCAACCCTAATGAGTAAGGATTTAGAAAACTGAACATCAAGTGTGACCTCATGCAGGAATGAGATTTCTTCAAAACTGACTGCTGTAGTCCTGAAGAAACTGGTGAACAAAATCCAGGGACATGGTAGATTTTGAGTGAAGCAGGGAATATACACATAGGACCACAGTTCAACAGCAGAGGCAAAATGAGAAATTGGAAAATATTCTACTTTTATTATGTACAACTAGCAACCAAGGCCACGGAGGCAAACGATGAGGAGAGAGGCAACAGTGTCTGTCACAACACAGAGAAACTATGACTTAAGGGGCTTCATGTGAGTGCCATGAATCCCTTAAACATCAATAGAAGGAAGGTGTAGCTCTAAGGTAAAAGAAATCATTCGTTTGATGAGAAAGTGTTTGAGGCAACATATCTGTGTGAAAGCTACCAGCCCTGTTCCAGCCACACATCCCCATAATTTCTTCAATAAACAAGTGGTCCTATTCAAAGATGGTGAATGGTCAGGAACATTAATAATCTTTATTAATTAGATGATTAATCAGAACATAAAGCTGCAAGAGAAAGGAAACCATGGGCAAAGGGCAGATGAAGCCTCATTAGAAGAGGAATTATTCAAGGAAAAATTTGAATTCCGGCAAATAGTTCTTTAGAGTCTCAAAGAAGTGAAGATAACATTATTGCTCTTAAAGTTTGAAGCACAGACAAGACAATAGAAAGTGAAGAAAGCAAGTTGGCAGTGCTTGAGGAGCAATGGAAGGGAAACAATAGAGATGTAAGATATGTTAACACCTGACATTTCTATTCTTTGTTTTTTCTTCTATTCAAGTAAAATTAGATGTAATATTTTAATTTTAAAATAGTTTAATGTCTCTCTTTAATGAAACACTATTTAGAATTTCATCTGTATGAATGAGTATAGAAGATGTCAGGAATCATAATTAACATAGTATTTCTAGATGGAGGAGTTGGGTGATTTAAATTTTTTCTCTATATTCTTTGTATTCAAATATTTTTTAAATCAGCATATATCATTCTCATAACAGTAAAGTCATTCTTTGAGAAAGTAGAAAAATCTAATGTTCACTGCAGAACTCTAAAATGAATGTTACAATGAGCATGGAGGACTTATCAGTGCACTTAAGTTCTGCTAAGCTGGTAAGTGATTGGAGGATGGCCAGTGGTAGGAGTGGCATTCTGGGAAATAAACAGCAAATCTGACCTTTACTCATTTGAACACCTACAATCCACCAGCAACACTACTAAATACTAGAAATAAACTCAACTACAAGCTTAACTAAGACCATGTTTCCTGTCAAGGAACTTAGAATCATGTTATAGAGTGTGGTTCCTCAGCCTCAGCACTATTGGCATTTGGGTTAAACAATTCTCTGCTATAGGGGGCTGTCTTGTGCATTGTAGAAGATGCATGTTATGTATTATGTTATGATGATGTTAACATCATCCCTGGCCTCTGCCCACTAGCTGCCAGTAACACCCCTGACCTGTAACAATGAAAAATGTCTGCAGATATTGCTAAGTGTTTTCTGGGGAAAGGGAGGGTGCTAAATCCCCCGCTTCCTGTTGAGAATCACATTGTAGGAGGGGATGGACCTGTAGAGTTAATAAGCTGTTACCAGTGCTATGCTAGCAGACTATAATGAATTGGGGAGAAAGGCAGGAAGGAGGGACAAGAAGGAAGAATCTGGGTTAGAATGTGGTAATTCTGTGAGGAAGATGAGGAAGAAAGTGGGGGCCGTCTCTTTCTGAGCCAAACCTGAGAATTAAAACAGATTCTTGTGCCGAGGATAATGAGAAGCAACTGTAGCCTGAAATTAATGCATATCTTTCATTCCTGGTTAGTCTAGAGGGCTGTTAGTTATGACTTGCCCTTTTCATCCCTCTGGGCACTAGTTTAGAGGATCCTGAAGTGGTGTTGGACAATTGTTCATCATTGTAAATGCTTACCATTAAGACTCAGTATTAATGTGATGTTTTATCATTCAGAATGTCCTGCTTTTTACCTGATAATTCTCCGTCCCGATGGTTCTATATCCAGGAAATCGGGTCCTATAAACAACCAGAAAGCCAGGCTTTGGGGAACGAAGGACTGAGTACCCTGTTCTTGCCCATCTTCTTCTCAGGTCCCTTTGGGGAGATTTTCTCTCCTGATGTGCCCATTCACAGTCTATTTAAAGATAAGTCAGGTTGTCTAGATGTGTTATCAGACATCTGCAAGTCCTTGGGTAAACCATTAAGATATTTTGGAAAATCGTTTTTCTCATATAAAACACGTGAAATTTTTAGGCAAAATTGCAAAATCATCTTCCATATTTCCTTGTTTTCTGTCTCTCACAGCAACCCAATGTATCTCTCCCATGACTTTCATTTGGAGCTTAAATCCCAAGTAACCATTAACAAACGTGCTATGCGATCATTTCTGAAGATGTTTTCATTATTTGCGTGAATGGCGGATAAAGGTCTTTCCCATCCATTAGGCTTATAAACTAACTAGGGTCAGGAGTCAGATTTTGTTCACCACCACCCAGCCCAGTTCCTAGAAGGGAACAGGAACTCAATAAATATGTGTCACAATAATTTATTTTCAGCAAGGCCTTTTAAAATCAAACCTTAAAGACACAAGGGGAAAAAAATGTTTCTTGATGATGTTTGAAACATTGTGACAGCAAGCCAGAGGTAGATTTTTGAACATGGAGGTCTGTTCCACTTCCCTTAAACATGCGGAAAGCTCTTTATTTTGCTTGAATATAAAGTTCCATTCAGTTCCTCTTACCACAACCAGATGTATCCACCTGCAGCTGGGGTCTGACCATATACTTTTCCAACTCGAAAGACCCTAGTGGCTTCTGCTAAATGTTGTAGGAACCTTTCAGCCTAGTAACCCTGCTACTTCCCTTTCTTCTCACACTTTTGACACAGATGGCCTTACTGCTACTACCAAATATGCTTCCTGTTTTTCTGTCTACTTCATAGCTTAGGCTGTACCTCTTCTGGAAAGACCTGATACATTCTCTGCCTGTAGGACTGCTACCCATCCTCTGAAACACCCATCTCAAAAATCTCTGCTTCCAGGAAGCTTTTCCTGATTTGACCAACTGGATGTGATTGCTCTCTTTAAAACTTGTGTTTCTATCTTTTCCCCTTTTTTATGGCATTTGCAATACTTTGCCTTGTAAATATTTGTAATATGTATCTCCTCCTCCCAAACCCAAAGAATGAGGGTCCCCTGAGGTCAGGAATGTGTGTGTGTGTGTGTGATCTTTATGCTCCCATATTTCCCATCTAGTGTGTTTTGTGGGTAGTATATTTTTCAAATGAAAATATCTATTGCTATTTGTCAAATGGAAATATCTACTGATATTTTTCTGAATAAAAGAGAAGTGAATTGAATCAGAACAGACAAACCCATGTGCTGAAGGAAGGGAAACAGCTTATTTTCCTCCCTCTGATAGACGATTTAGGGTTTCATCTCAAGATGATTCATCAGTTTTGTAAAAATAAAATAAAGACCTCTAAGCATTTCCCCGAAATACAGTCTGTTTCTTATGTAACAATAGTGTATTGGTCCATTTTCACGCTGCTGAGAAAGACATAGCTGAGACTGGGTAATTTATAAAAAGAGGTTAAATGGAGTCACGGTTCCATGTGGCTGGGGAGGCCCCACAATCATGGTAAAGGTGAAAGGCATGTCTTACATGGTGGCAGGCAAGAGAGAATGAGAGCCAAGTGTAAGGGGAAACTTCTTATACAATTATCAGATCTCATGAGACTTATTCACTACCCTGAGAACAGTATGAGGGAAACCACCCCCATGATTCACTTATCTCCCACTGGGTCCCTCCCACAACATATGGGAATTCTGGGAGCTACAATTCAAGGTGAGATTTGGGTGGGGACACAGCCAAACCATATCAAATAGATTTTGACTGAAATAGGATTATCAGAATTTCAAGTTTGAAATACTGGCCTCTCAGAGAACATCTCAAATTTCAATCAAGACAATGTCTGATTTTATTGAATTTTGCAAATGCTGGGTTTTACTTTTACTATAACATTACTGAATGATCCTAAGTTAGACAACAAAATGCCATTGTCTCTTGATTTCCAGGTCTATGAAATATTGATCTAGAATATATCTAGACCCTACACTTACGTATGACAGTGGCAGGAAAACCCACTTGATTATGTAGCATCATTTTGATTGGATATTAATATACTGGATGGAGTAGCTTTTGAATGCTTGGGAAAATTCTTTCATTTTTCTCAGGTAAACATTGGCTTTTTAAAAATAAAATTAGTTTGGCCATCTTTATGTCTGAACTTTATTATAAAGTACATGGAGTCAATTATCCCAGTTTTTCCTCTGGCCTCCTGCCTTTTGGCTAGTTTACCCCTGATTTCTGACTTCCTTGGTAGTGCTTCAGGAAAAATAAAAGAAATAAAATTCAAATAAGTCAATTTGCAGCTTGTGAACAGCCCTAGTAAAAGTTTAATAGAGAACAAATTATTGACCACAGTCTGTTCTCATAAGTATCTGTAGATTTCAAGTGTCTATTATTTCTATTGTCAGTTATTTCAAAGAGACAAATATTCTATTGCCCTAGGATAGAAATGTAGATTTAGCAGTGTTTTGCTTTCATGGTACAGTGGAAAATTGAATGTTGTAAGCACTTTGTGGGAATTTTTATGTATGCTGGTGCCTTAAAGTGTCCATTATGAATTTAAATCATATATAAAAAAGCATTCTTTCTGAATTAAAGATATGTACCTTTTTCTTCTATTTTAGGCAGCTCATGGCAGAAGGGGACATACAGGCCCACAGGTACAACGATTTTTCCCCTTAACTCCAAATGACAAATATTGCATCCAATCAAGGAGCTGGAATAAAGGCTCTGTAAAGTCTCTAAACTTCCCCTTTTGATGATATTGGTTGTGGAATAGAATGCTGGAAAAATTTTAGGTTAAGATTTTAAGAGTTCATATTTTAAAATGATGTGGGAACTTTGGTCAAAAACCGTAAAAAATAATGGCCAGAGATGTACTTAGTACAATTACTGTTAAATTTAACTTTGCTTGGATTTTAAGTACAAACTTGAATAACTTAGTAGATGACCTTTCTTTTATGTTTTCATTTAACTTTGGAATCTTACAATTATTAAAAAAACCCATATAAGCCAAAATAATACAATAAAACTCTTGTGCAAATTGGATAGTCTGAGTATTTTCATCAAAAAGTCAGTTAAATCAAAAACCATATCCCATTCTCATTGCGCATGTTGGTGATACATTATATGTGTTTCATGAAGCTGTAATATTTATGAAAGAGTGGTTGTGACTTACAATTTTGTAAAACACACATCCTCAGATTAAAAATACAATGAGGATAAATAATCCACTCTTAATGGCAACATGGGGAGACTCCAGAATGTTAAAGATATAAAACATCTTAAAATTACCAGAGAGAAAAGATAGCTTTACTCATGAAAAGATTGACAAATTAGATTGCAGCAACTTCTGTTCAGCAATAATACATGCCAGAAAATAACAGAGTAATATCCTGAAGGTACAGTGGAAAAATAATTGTTAACTTAGAATTTTATACCTAAACTATGAGTAGTGTAAAATAGACACTTTTAGACAAAGAGAGCTTACCATCCAGACATTATGCCTCCCTCCCACATACTTTATCTGTTTCTGCTTCTGTAACAAAATACCTTAAACTGGTAATTTATAAACAACGGAATTTTATTTCTTATAGTTCTAGAGGCTGGGAAGTCCAAGATCAAGACATGAGCAGGTTCAGTGTCTAGTGAGGGCTTGCTGTTCACTCCAGAAATGGTGCCTTCTTGCTGCATCCACACATGGCGGAAGGGGCTGACAGCTACCTTGAGCCTCTTTATAAAGGCACTAATCTCTTTCAAGAGGATGGAGCCCTCATGACCTAAACACCTCCTAAAGGCCCCACCTCTTAATACTATTACATGGAGGATTAATTTTCAACATATGCATTTTGAAGAAATACACACATTCAGACTACAGCACATTTCAAGGTTGGACTTCAGCAAAAAGGAGAACCTACCCAGAAAAATGGCATGACATAAATGAAATGAAATTGGAGACAGAAGGTGTTAAATTTTTTTTCTGATTTCTAGGAAAAGTTATCTGTAAGTGCCATTTAATCACATCCAACTATATAACAACTGAAATATAAACTTAGGCTCTTCTAATAATTGCCTAAATTATAAACTTCTTGAATTATTTATGCTTTTTATAATTCTTGTCTGTGACAGAATTCAAGAACAATATGAAGAGGATACTCAACTTTTGTTCCCTAGATATTTAATTGATTTGAATATAAATATTAATATAATTATGTAAGATGCTTGAAGATTTTTGAAGAAAATGCGAACTAAATTTTGAGTGTTTTTAAGGTCACATGGCTAAGTTAGATATAATACAAATTGTATAGGAAAGGGGTGGGGACTGCATGTGTGCATGCATGCATATATATAAAGATGGAAAGGAAATATACCAGCATACTAGCTGTGGTTATCTCTGCTTGATGAGATTATAAGTTCTTATTTTCTTTGTATTTGCATTTATTTTTCACTTTTTTTTTTTTTTTTGGAAAGATCCTTCCTTGACATTGTGACTGAAAAAATATTTATAAGCTTGCAGGTAAAGGAGACAAAATTTTCAGGAAACAGTGTTAACAGATTGATACTTTCTCACCACAGGGAATAGCAGGCATCCCAGGACCAGATGGACTTGAAGGCTCCCTGGGACTTAAGGGCCCTCAGGTACATATCAAGACCAATCAGGGTGTGAGAACATAAAGAAGAATCTGGGAATGGAAAAATCTGAGGACCTGATAGAAACCCTCAAATCCCCCTTGCAGAATTCCAGATGTTTAAAGTTTTCACGGTAATAAAGTAAGGAAACGACACAGTTTGAACTCATGCAGCACTTGGTCTGCTTTAAGTTTTGTCCCAGTCAAGAAGTGAAAAGTGAATGAGCAGGCTAGGCAGTGGTCCCTGTGTACAGGGTTCAGGGTAAGTAGGATATTCCAGGGAGATCTTGAGCCAAGGAAAATGTTGAACCTCAGATCTGGGAATTGTGGTCAATTTAGCATAGTAATAGTTCAGTGTTACATATCTTGGTGCTCATGATGTAGAAAAATTGGCTTTATTCTTAGGAAAGAATTGCTCGAAAGACAGCTGGAGACATCAGCGGGGTGATCTGCAGTGCAGCACTCAGCCTGCGCTTGCCAGCTCGCTTCTCCAGGGAGCTACCTCCAGCACTTTTTCCTTTGCAAGGAACAAGCTATACTTGGCTCTTTACACTGATCACATGAGGGGTCACATGAGGGGCCAGAGAGAGCAAAATTTAGCTAAAATGTTAAGATAAGGGAAAGGAGGTCCTAGCAAATACTGAGATGAAAGAAAGGCCAGACCACAAAAAAGTTAGAACTTTTTTTTTCCTCTCCAAATTTAGTTTTGAAAGCTTAAGGAATAAGTGTACTATTTGGCATAGGCAGGACGATCAATGGTTCTGCTATTTTTCAAAGTTTTAATCCACATAGTTTAAAAAAGTAACTATTATCTGTTGGCAGCTTGTTACATGGAAGTTGAGCAAAATATCCTTAAACATCAGAAGGGAAAGTTTGTTCACATTTTGCCAAGATTCAGAGCGGTGAACAGTCTTCCCCTTGGACTTTTAGCTCTTCCTAGCTTGATTACTTTTCTTTGTTGTTGCTTTCCAGCTGAGGAAAGCTCACTGTTTTATTTTTTTTTACCTTCAAGCGAGAAATAGTTGCCACTGGGGTTGTGGGGAGGCATTTCAATAGATTGACTAGCTTTATTTCATGCTAAGGAAGTAATACTACAGCATCCCTTCTTCCATTTTATAGAAACTTACTTTTTCTTAATGGTGTAACTTAAAAGCAGAGGCAAAAACCAAACACAGCATGAAAGTTTCTCTGCATAACATATGAAAGCCACAGCTAATAGGCAGTATCACATTCCAAAAATAGAAATAGTCAGATTTCATCTTACCACATACCATATCTTGTTTATGACCAGTCTTTAGTGTGGTGATTGAGTAGAAAACTTATTTAAATGTTCTGGTTTCAGATTTATATTTGTAAGGAATATTTTTCTTTTTAACAGAAGAAATGTAGGGAAATGTAGAAAGCAATATGGAAAAGCTCAACCATTCAGTATTTTTTCCAAGCCCCAGTCAGTTTGACTGCAAATCCTCAACTGCCTAAATTTCAGATTGGACATTCATGTTCCTGCATGAATGAGAATGAGCTCCACAGGCCAGGATGGAAGGAAAGGCGTGATTGGAGCTCTCTTTCCCATTTCTGTCCATGTTACTTAGTATTTCTACTTGTAATATTCAATTTAATATTCAATGTTCTCTTTCAGGCAAAAAAAATAATGCTTTAATTCTATGTACTTAGGGCCCAAGAGGAGAGGCTGGTGTGAAAGGAGAAAAAGGAGGTGTGGGAAGTAAAGGTCCCCAGGTATGTAATGAGATAAATGATTGCATCTGATTTTGATCTTGGCTTGATATGTCTTTGTGGTTTCTTTCATGCAGGTGGAGTTATTTACTGCTTGGGAACCAGGAAAATGTATTAGGTTTGACTTCAGCTCAATGTGGTGGCCACGTCACATCATGGTCCCTCTTGCAGAGCAGGCTATCACTATCAGACACAGAGGTAGAAAATCAAGCCCTCTTTGCCTCAGCTGCTCAGCTATGTAAATCAGGTCACATCACTCCCCTGATCTCAATCCTTGTGGGGTTTCCCATCCCCACCCCACCCCCAGAACACAGCCTACTTTAGTAGTCCTCAAACTGGCTAAATATGAGAATCTCCTAGGGGAATTATAGAACATTCCACCACCTAGAACCCTTCCCAGGACACTTAAATCAGAATCTCTGGCAATGAGGCCAGGGTAGCAATAATTTAACTTCTCCCTAGGAGATCTTAATGTAGACTTAGGGTTAGGAATGACTGCTCTGCATTAGCACTGCTCCAGCTTCACAGTGCAGAAGAACCCCCTAGAGGAGATTGTTAAGTAGAGAACTTGTTAAAGTGCAGATTCTGAGTCAGCAGGTCTAGGGCAGGGCCTGAGATTCTGCACTTCTAGGGCACTCCCAGATGATGCTGATGCTGCTGGTCCAGACCACATTTTTAATAGAACGGCCCTATGTGATCTGGCCCTCATCTACCTGCTATCAATATTATTTGTTTAGCTGTTTGCCTGTCTCTCCTTCTAGATTGCAAGTTCCATAAAGGACAGGACTTTGTTTTATTACGCTCTATTCCTGGAGTCCAGAATATCAGTACCTGGCACATAGTAGAGCTCAACACATATTTGAATATTGAATCAAACAAGAAATGAATGAATGAGACACACTTGGGAATTGTGTTCTCCACTAACACTAGGGTAAAAGGAGTCCATTGCTTGTGTGGATTAGTTTAACCAGGCGGTCCAATATGCAAGTGGTTGTGTTTATCACCAGAATGTCTAAGAAAATTTAAGAGGCTATTTGCATCAACTTGTATCTCATGACACTATTTTTTAATTATAACTTTTATTTTAGGTCTAGAGGTACACGTGCAGGTTTGTTATAGAGGCAAACTGCATGTCATGGGGGTTTGGCATACATATTATTTTGCCACCCAGATAATAAGCATAGTACCAAATTAAGTATTTTTTTCTGATCCTTTCCCATCCTTTACTTTCAAGTAGGCCCCAGTGCCTGTTGTTCCCCTCTTTGTGTCCATGTGTTCTTGTTGTTTAGCTTCCACTTATAAGTGAGAACATGTAGTATTTGTTTTTCTGTTCCTGTGGTAGTTTGCTTAGGATAATGGCCTCCAGCTTCATCTATGTTGCTGCAAAGGACATGATCTCGTTCTTTTTTATGGCTGTATAGTATTCCATGATGTATATTTACTACATTGTCTTTGTCCATTCTACTGTTGTTGGGCATTTAGGTTGATTCCATGTCTTTGCTATTGTGAATAGTGCTGCAATTAATGTACACATGCATGTGTCTTTATAGGTAGAATGATTTATATTCTTTTGGGTAAATACCCAATAATGGGATTGCTGGGCTGAATGGTGATACTGTTTCAAATTCTTTGAGGTATCACCACACTGCTTTCCACAATGGCTGAACTAATGTACGGTTCCACCAGGAGTGTGTAAGTGTTCTATTTTCTCTACAACCTCACTAGCATCTGTTATTTCTTGACTTTTTAATAATAGCCATTCTGACTGTATCTCACTGTGGTTTTGATTTGAATTTCTCTAATGATCAGTGATTTTGAGCATTTTGTAATAATACAGAACTGTGTTTGATACTACAAAAAATATAAGTGTTTGTTGTGCTTCTCTCCCTGGGTTTCATGGGAGGACTGCAGGGCTCCTCTGACCTGTAGTGCAACACAGAAAGCGTTGACAGCCTGGGGGTGGGGGATGCCGCTGGATTAAAAAATGGGAATGAGGCCCCTCTGGTGAGGTCTGTGTCCATGAGGGTGAGAGGTGCGTTACAGGCATGGAGGCATCAGAAAGGGGAGGGTTGTATGGAGTGGGATTGAGCATATTTTCATATGCCTGCTGGCCATGTGTATGTCTTCTTTTGAAAATTGTTCATATCCTTTGCACACTTTTTAATGTGGTTGTTTTTTTTTTGGCTTGTAAATTTGCTTAAGTTCCTTAAGATTCTAGATATCAGACATTTGTTGGATATGTAGTTTGCAAATATTTTCTCCCATTCTATATGTTGTCTGTTTACTCTGTTCATAATTTCTTTTGCTATGTAGAAGCTCTTTAGCTTAATTGGGTCTGTCAATTTTTGTTTGTGTTGCAATCGCTTTTGTCATCTTTCTCATGAAATCCTTGCCAAGTCCTATGTCCAGAATGGTGTTTCCTAGGTTATCCTCCAGGGATTTTATGCTTCTAGATTTTACATTTAAGTCTTTAATCCATCTTGAGTTGATTTTTGTATATGGTATAAGGAAGGGGCCTGGTTTCAATCTTCAGCATATGGCTAGCCAGTTCTCCCAGTACCATTTATTGAATAGGGAGTCTTTTCCTCGCTTGTTTTTGTTGGTTTTGTCAAAGATCAGATGGTTGTAGGTGTGTGGCTCTATTTCTGGGCTTTCTATTCTGTTCCATTGGTCTAGAGTCTGTTTTTATGCTAGTACCATGCTGTTTTGGTTACTGTAGCCTTATAATATAGTTTGAAGTCACATAAGGTGATGCTTCAAGCTTTGTTCTTTTTGCTTAGGATCATCTTGGCTATTCACATTCTTCTTTGGTTCTATATAATTTTAAAATAGTTTTTTTCTATTTCTGTGAAGAATGTCATTGGTAGTTTCATGGGAATAGCATTCAATCTGTAAACTGCTTTGGGCAGCATGGTCATTTTAACAGCATTGATTCTTCCTGTCCATGAGCACGGAATGTTTTCCCATTTGTGTCATCTCTGTTTTCTTTGAGCAGTGTTTTGTAATGCTCATTTTAGAGATCTTTCACCTTCCTAGTTAGCTATATTCCTTGGTATTTTTATTTGTACATTTTTGTGACAATTGTGAATGGGATTGCATTCCTGATTTGGCTCTCGGCTTGTATGTTGTTGGTGTATAGGAATGCTACTGATTTTTGTATTTCAATTTTGTATCCTGGAACTTTGCTAAAGTTGTTTATCAGATCAAGTAGCTTTTGAGTAGAGACTATTGGGTTTTTTAGATATAAAATCTTGTCATTTGCAAACAAGGATAGTTTGACTTCCTCTCTTCATATTTGGATGCCTTATATCTCCTTCTCTTGACTGGTTGCTCTGGTCAGGACTTCCAGTACTATGTTGAATGGGAATGGTGCTAGAAGGCATCCCTATATTGTTCTGGTTTTCAAGGGGAAGGCTTCCAGCTTTTGCCCATTCAGTATGATGTTAGCTGTGGGTCATAGATGGCTGTTACTATTTTGATGTACATTCCCTCAATCCCTGGTTTGTTGAGGGTTTTTAACACGAAGGGATATTGAATTGTATCAAAAGCCTTTTCTCCATTTATTGAGATAATCAGGTAGTTTTTGTTTTTAGTTCTATTTACATGATGAATCACATTTATTGATTTGTATATGTTGAACCAACCTTGCATCCCAGAGATAAGGCCTACTTGATTATGGTGAATTAGCTTTTTGATGTGCTACTGGATTCGCTTTGCTAGTATTTTGTTGATGATTTTTACATTTATGTTCAGCAAGAATATCAGCCTGAAGTTTTCTTTTTTTGTTGTCTCTGCCAGGTTTTGGTATCAGGATGATGCTGGCCTCATAGAATGAGTTAGGGAGAAGTCCCTCCACCTCAATTTTTAGGAATAGTTTTAGTAGGAATGGTATCAGCTCTTCTTTATACATCTGATAGAATTTGGCTTTAAATCTATCTGGTCCTGGATGTTTTTTCGTTGGTAGGCTTTTTATTATTGAGTCAGTGTTGGAGCTTGTTATTGGTCTTTTCAGGAATTCAGTTTCTTTGTGGTTCATTCTTGGGAGGTTGTTTGTGTCCAGGAATTTATCTATTTCTTCTGAATCTTTTAGTTTTTGTACATAGAAGTGTTCATAATAATCTCTGAGGGCCTTTTTTTTTTTTTTTTTTTTGTATTTCTGTGGGATCAGTGGTAATGCCCCCTTTTTCATTTCTCATTGTGTTTATTTGGATCTTCTCTCCTTTTTTTGGTATTAGTCTAGCTAACTAGTCTATCTTATTTTGGCAAAGAACAAATTCCTTGATTTGTTGTTCTTCTGTATGGTTTTCTGTATCTCAATTTCCTTCAGTTCAGCTCTGATTTTGGTTATTTCTTGTCTTCTGCTAGTTTTGGGGTTGGTTCTCTAGTTCCTCTGGTTGTGAAGATAGGTTGTGTTAATTTGAGATCTAATTTTTTGATTGGGCATTTATTGCTATAAACGTCCCTCTTAACACTGTCTTATCTGCGTCCCAGAGATCCTGGTATGCTGTATCTTTGTTCTTACTAGTTTCAAAGAATTTCTTGGTGTGTGCCTTAATTTCATTATTTACCCAAAAATTTTCAGGAGCAGGTTGTTTAATTTCCATGTAATTGTATGATTTGGGGTGATTTTCTTAGCATTGATTTTTATTTTTATTTCAGTGTGGTCCAAGAGTGTGGTTGATATGATTTTTTTTTAATTTACTGAAGATTGTTTTATGTGTGATTGTGTGGTCAATTTTATGATATATACCATGTGGCGATGAGAAGAATGAATATTCTGTTGTTTTGGGGTGGAGAGTTCTGTATATGTCTGTTAAATCAAGTGTTGAGTTCAGGTTCTAAAATTCTTTCTTAATTTTCTGCCTAGATGACCTGCCTAATACTGTCATGACACTGTTTTTAAGCATGTTAATTATTACTTGTGAAGTTGCTTCTTCAAAAAGCATAAAAACTTTAAAATGTCATGGTATAAATAACTTGATGAAAATAACTATTTCGCACTCATATCCTTGAATCAATAAAAGCTTGCTGGTACCACAAATTGAAATTTTTAAAAGATGGAAATGCCAAGAAAAACATATATCATGTGATTATCTCATCTGTTGATATAAAATATGGAGATGTGAGTGGGTTGAAATCCAAAAGTCTTGCTACTTCTTTTGTTCTAGAATCCAAATTGCATCCACATGGCTGTGCAGAGCACGTCTGTGAATGAGTACCCTTTAATCTTGCTTTGGCAAGATTGGTCAAGGCCATAAATCATTCAGCCTCTTGGCATTGTCAGTTAGTCAGAATGTACCACTTCTCTCTAGTCTACGTCTTCCAGTTTTCTGGCTGGCAAACATGGTTTTTCTTTCTGTGCTTGGCTTTCTTGAAATACCATTGTCAATACAGTGAAAATGCTATTTCAAAGATGTTTACAATTTTTTATGTTCAGGACGTGGATGAATGGGGTCACAACGTTGCTGAGTCCAAAAGAAAGCCACAGAGACTAACACAATCAGATATACAAGAGAGTATTATTCTTTACTGGTTCTATAAATCCCCTGCCATAAGTTTCATATTGTTTTACAGCACACAAGGACCAGCCACTGGAGTAGAATAACATGAGTGCTTTCTCATTTCAGGATTTGAAGTTTCTCTTAGGATATACATTTGGGAAAAGATGTGATTTCTGTTGACAATATTCTGAAGGCTTATTAACTGGCATTCTGTATAAATCACATGTGGGCTAATCCAGCCAAGTATGTGACTATGATACAAAAGAATACAGTCCATGGCACAATGAAAAGGAAGAAAGAACTTTGAAAGGAATAGTGTATTCTTCTGTACCTTCCTTCATTCCCCTTTTGGTTTACCTTAACGTCCTATTCTAATTTAATCAATATCTGAAAAAATAAATAGATAAAAAAAAGAATGAAAAATCAGACACAAAAGTACAAATTTCAATTGAAGCTGTAATTATTTTTTGAATACTTATGCTTTCTTGGTGAATGAATCACTAGTGGCTTGTACAATATCAAAAAAGTTTGGGATGTTCAATGCAATTGGGAGTCCAGAGTAGAATTTCTCTTTTTGTCTTTACAAAGCATAGCATAGTGGTAAATGGTATACAGTCTGGAGCCAGACTGCCTAGGATTGATTCCTAACTTTGTACCTTACTAGCTCTGTGACCTTGGGAAATTTATGTAACCACTTTGTGCTTCAGTTTTTTGCTGTAATAATAAGGATGGTAATAGTAGCTACCTCATTGGATTGTTGTGAAAATTAAAGCATTTAATATATGTAGGTGCTTAGAAAATTGCCTGCAGTCATAAGCTGTATGTGTTTGTTATTACTACTATATTGTATCAATATACCCAATTTAATGGGGGTATTTTAGGGCTCAAAGAATGCAGGTCACCATTCCAGGAAAGGCCATGATAGTAATATAACAATATGTAACCTGTAGTAGTCAACAACTTTCATCATTCTGTATAAGCTAAGTTTGGTGGTCCGTTAACCATTCCTTTTATTCATTTAACAAACATTTACTAAGTGCTGCTTGTGTGTTGGGCCCTATTCTAGGATACAAGAATGAATCAGGTATAGACTCCAGCCTCACGTATACCCAGTCTCATAAAGGAGGCTCATACAAACAAACAATTGCCACGTGATGTGCTGAATGTTAAAAGAGAATTATACTCAAAGTAGAATGATGTGGTAAAGGATGGAGTTAAACGAGATGCGTGTATTCGGTTTTGCTGAATGAGCAGGTGTTTTCCGGGTAACCACGGTAAAGGCAGGCATTCAGAAGGAGGACAGAACCAAGTTACACAGAGATATCAAGGTGAGTTTTGGGAACCACAAATGGCTCAATGTGGTTGGAGTGTAGAATGCACGGAGAAGTATTAGAAGTTAAGGTTAAGGACTAGTACTGTCAAGATTGACATCTCAGATGTTTTGGGGGTTTTTCTTGCATTAGCTCACCATTTAATGGCCTCTTGATTTTTGTTTTCTCAGACTTAGCTGATATCTAACTTTTAAAGAAGCTGAGCATTTGATCTCCTTGTTTCTTTCCACCTTGATATTTGTTCATTGTGAGTTTTCATACATTTCCCCCACACAAATAAAAAGAAGTGACAAGGATTCCTTTTAAGTGTGGGAAGACCCTGTACCTCTTCTACCTGCCCTGCCTTATCTAATCCAAAGTCAGGATGTCCTTGGCAGTGCCCCAACCATTAAGCCTAAACTCCCAAGTGCAGTCTCTTCTGATAAGGTGCTAAGCACAATTTTCAAAAAATCATTAACCTCTAAACACTTCTTTCCTATCCTTGCTTAACACTAAAGCAGTTGTGGTTGCCAAGGGCTCTGTAACTAACTCAACATGAGAAAAAAAGTGGGACAATTAAGTCCCACTTTTGGAGGTTTGATGTGGCCCCAGCCTTATGCATCAAGTTTGGAGAGCCACATTTTTTAGAACTCCAATCTGGACTAATGCATGGATGGTAAGAGTTTGGGAATCCTGTCCCACACAAGGGCCTCAGAGCAGCAGGCATAGTGACTGGGACTTGAGTCTGTAGAGTCAGATACAATTAGGTTCAATTCCCATCTAATCCTCTTAACTGAGCAATTTGGATGTGAATGCCTTGAGAAACTGTTTTTGATCAGTAAATGGGGTTAATAACAGGCATCTCACTGTGTTGTTGTAAGAATTAAAGACTGTATTTATTTACCACTCAGCACAGTGCCTTGCACAAAATGTGAATGCTCAATAAAAGGCAGCCATTACAACAAAGCCAAAGAAGATTTGATCTCTAGCTAATGCCCTTCCCCTTTAAATGCCCTAAACTTCTCTTAACCCTCCATAGTTATTCTTGATCTCAAGTCAAGTAAGCTCTTTCACTCTTTGATATCTTTCTGGGGGTGATAACTTTTTTGTCATTCTTTTAGAATCCACCAGTGTGATTCCTTGTCTAACCAGCAGTATTTGAGCAGGTGATTTATCTGGGTAACCATTCACTGAGGCTTGAGCCCTATTCACCTAAGTCACAAACCTCACTTTGGTACTTTGCAAGATCCTGCATAGGAAACAGAATCAGGTTTTCTGATTCTCTAATGGCAAGGTCCTGTATGTGTCCAACCATCTACTCATCCAAGACTTTTTTTTTATTTTGAAAGTTCTTAAAACAGGATATCTCTCACTGTGCTTGTGTGTGTTTGAGGTAACTACACATGAAATAATCTCCCCAAATCATCCTCTGTCTCAGAATTCATGTCAGGATGAAGAATGGAGCGTAGACTTCTAGACAGATCTTCCAATTTATACCTTGCTTTTCAGGACAATTAGAATCTCTCTACTTCTTTGTACAGTGCATGAAAATTTCATATGGAAAACCAGCTAATTAAACACATTAGTTCATCTCTCTTGAGAATCTTTCCTGGGTAGATAAATGGATGAGTTGATGGGTCCTAGGTAGCCTATGATGCTCCAGAGATATGAATTAATAGGATGTGCCCATTAAAGAAGTATACAGTCTAGTCTCTAAGGAATGAGAGAGAGAAATACACTAACAATTACCTACAGAGTAGAGGAATCTGGAGGACAAGCATGAGACCCAACACAGCCAGTAAGTTTGGGTACTCTTCCTGAAACAGTGATGCTAAAAGTAGGATTTTTCAGAGGAGGGAGCTTGTACCTCTCCTTGGAGGGAAAAAAATGGACCAGCTAAGGGAAAAATTTGCATGACTGTGGAGATGTAAGACAAACATTTGATGAATCACTTGCTTTGATGTGCCTGAACATAAAGCAATGGAAGTAGTCACAGAAAATGAGGCTCCAGAGGCATGCAATTCCAACATTTTGAGGGATTTTGCATATTAAGAAGACCTTAAACTTTATTCTGAAAGATATTCAGAATTTCAGACAAAGCGGTAACATGAGCCTGACATTTTAAATCTCTCTCTAAAAACGGTGGAGAATGGATTAGAGGAAGACCTGGCTACAGCTAGGAGAGCCAAGAATTTAGGCAGGATGCGAAATGGGCCTGAAGGCAAGTAATGAGAATGGAAGAGGGAGGGGTACAGAAAGTAGACAGAGTCTACTGTGGGTTGTAGCTGAGGGGTTTTGAGAAGTGAGGTAGTGGAAGGGTCTAGGATGATTCTCAGGTTTCTGGCATGGGTCTCAATGGTAGTAAAGGGTGACACTATTCCTTTATGAAAAGAAAATGAGACTGGAAGCATGATTTAGGGTAAATATGATGGTTTGAGAATCCATTTCTATTCAATAGGATGTCCAATGGGAATTTTATTTATTTTTTTGGACAGAGTCTCACTCTATCACCCAGACTGGAGTGCAGTGACACAATTATAGCTAACTGCAGTCTTGAACTTCTGGGATCAAGTGATCCTCCTGCCTCAGCCTCCCAAGTAGTTGGCATTACAGGTGTGTGCTACCATGCCTGGCTAATTCTTGGGCTTTGTTTTGGTTTTTGGCATAGAGTCTTGCTATGTTACTCAGCCTTTTAATGCATGGCTCCGGTGTTCAGTTGAGTGGTTGGGACAGGAGAGCATGTATTTAGGAGTCATTGTGTAGAAGTGGTATGTGAATTCATAGGGGTGCCATTCAGGAAGAGGGGGTAAAGTTAGAGAGATAAGGTCAGAGGATGGAGTCCTGGGGCACACAGAATTTAAAAGGCAAATAGAATAAGGGGAGCCTTCAAAGGTTAATGAGAGGAGCCTAGAGAGGTACCAGGAAGACTATGGTAACTTGGTGTGACAGAAGTTAAGGGAAAAGTTTCAAAGAACACATGATCAAACTCAAAAAAGGTGAGAGCAAAAATAGGTCAACTGGACTGAACATGAAAGTCAAAGGAGTTAGCTCCATGGAGTGGTGGCAGTGAAAGTTAGAAGGGACTGGGTTGAGAGCTATCTATGGAGGATGACAATAATGAGAATTTTCTTTAAAGATGAAAGAAGGGGGAGAGATAGGGTGTTATGGAAAGATTATTATCTTTGTTAGTAACCAGTTTATTGTTCAACAATCCTTCCTATTAGGAAATTTTTTATGTCCAATGTATTGCTTTTTAAATTTTTTAAAAGATGAAAATATTAATGTTACTGTATTTTTGTTCTGAACGAAATAAATTTGCAAGTATCATGTTCATTACACAGAGGTTGGTTTATTTACTTTTAAATTACAACAACCATGACAAAAAAATTGTGCAAATGATTTCAGCTCACTGGGGTTGGGATTATTTACAAATACCTGTAAACAGTTTTACCAAAAGAGATTTCTCTTACCATATGTTTAGCTATCCCAAAGGAAAAATCTGATTCCAAGTGTTCATAACAGAGGAAGGCAGTTGTGTCATCTCTGAATTGGTATTTTAAAATGTTAAGTCTAAAGTTGTTCCAGTGAAATCTGCTTTCTAGAATGTTGGAAGGACTTACTTCCATTATATCTAATAGCTTTTCCATATAGATTGGTGTTATATTTATCATCTGTTTAAGTTTTGCTATGTTCTTCGATAAGATCTTAAGACTTGCTTTCTTTAGGTTTTGCGTCTTTCTTGTTAAATTTATTCTAAGCATTTCACAGTTTTTTTCTTCTTTTGGTAAGTGGGAATTTGTTTACATTTATTTTTCTAACTTATCACTAGGAAAGAGAAAATTATTTCAGAATATTTACTTTATATTACCTAAACATATCTTATGAACACTGTTTTAGTAAAGTTTCTTGAGCTTTCTAATATACATATCATATGATTTTCCGGTAAAGATCATTTTGTCTTCCAAAAAATGTTTTCTACCAAAGCCAGTCCTTTCTACCAAAGGACAAGAAGGATTATAGTTCAAGGCAAATGTCATTTGGAATGGCTTCTTTAAGTGTTAAGCATTTTAACAACATCTGTTCTTAGAGCAAAACAACCTGAAATCACTTTGGAAGAGAAAACTCACAAGGAAGCACAATTCTTTAGACAACATCTGGCATGAATTACTTTATTAATTTTCTTTTATTTACTAGTCTTTATTTGATGGTGGCAATGCTTTTTTCAGAGCAAGAATCGATGCAACCATAACTCTTCTCTCATCTGTGGTTCATTTTCCTCTTACAAGACAAAGAAAGGATTTGAAGGAAAGTTGCTTTATGTTTTGCTATATTTGCAATCCCCTTGTTTTGTTTCAGGGACCTCCAGGACCCGGAGGAGAGGCAGGGAATCAAGGCCATTTGGGAAGCCAAGGAAATAAAGTAGGTCACATTCTTTATACTCACCAAAGTTGAGGTTTTCTGCTCAAGAGAACTCTTATATTAGCCAGAGCCCTTTCAACACAAACGAGGACACATTTTCTGGTCCCTAAACCCTGGCTTGATTCTTAGAGAGCCAGCAACCTCTAAGGACGTGGGTGTGGACCTGGATGAGATCAGGGATTCCAGCTCAGTGTAATTTCAGAGGGGAGGGATACACCCTATTGGAGCTGAGGGATCTCAGGGAACAAGGGATATTCTGGGGCAGGCCTTCGTTTTTCTCTTCCAGTCTCTCTTAATTTCCTCCCGCCACCTCTTTTTTTTTTTTTCTCTTCCTTTCTTTCCTCTATTCGCACAAACTTTTGCTAAGACCAAAGGGCTTTAAGACCAAGGCACTATCCTGAGCATTCAGTTGGGCTGAAGAATCAGCTCCAGGAGAGACATCTTTGTTTTGGTCATTGATTGCACCCTCCATGCTTAGAACAGTGCTTGGCATGTAATATGTGCTTAGTAAATATTGAATAAATGAATTCGTGGGTGGCATAATATATATGACCTGAAACCAACCCCAAAGAATATTTTCATAACAATCTAGGATGTGAAATAGAGATAAGGGGCTAAAATGGAGGTTTAAATAGCATTATTAGAAGTATTTCTGGGATGGGAAAGGAGGCATCATAGAAAATACAGACTTTGAGTAGAACTTAGATGATAAAAATTTTGGCGAGCAGAGAAGGGAATGGGGGGGACTATAATGAGAAAAAAACATGTGAAGGAAGGCACAAGGTTGGAAAATCCTGAAAGAGGGAGGTACCTAGGCATGAAAAATGATCCTGTCTGGCAGGACAAAAACAACAAGAAAGTCTGTGGTGAATTTATTCAGTGGCCAGCACAGTATTATCTAAAACTTGGGAATGGAGTGGATGAACACAGCCAGACTTTTGGAAGATTTTAAATAGGCAATTCAGTGTAGAAATATTATGAAGCCTAGGCCGTGCATGGTGGCTCACCCCTGTAATCCCAGCACTTTAGGAAGCTGAGCCAGGTAGATCACTTGAGGTCAGGAGTTCCAGACCAGCCTAGCCAACATGGTGAAACCCCGTCTCTACTAAAAATACAAAAATGAGCCAAGTGTGGTGGTACATGCCTGTAATCCCAGCTACTCATGAGGCTAAGGCAGGGAGAATTGCTTGAACCCAGGAGGTAGAGGTTGTAATGAGTCAAGATATTGCCACTGCACTCCAGCCTGGGTGACAGAGCAAGACTCCATCTCAAATAAATATTATGAAGCCTGAGAGATTGAAAGCTAGGAGAACAGTTGGTACACTCTTATAGTCTCCAAGGCAAATAGTGATTAGGTGACTTAACAGGGTGAGGACTTAACTTGTGATGATTCCTTAGAACTCTTCCAATAGGGGACTGAGGCAGAGAGGAGTGGGCTAGATGACTTGGATGCTTCGTGTATGAGGGGTAACCCTATCACAGACATAGGAAAGTCATTAGGAAGAGTGGGTTTAAGAGGAAAGAAAATCACTTGGGGGGATAGCGGAAAGGGTTTAGGTATGGTTGGATATGTAAATTTCAGAGTCATTTGGATTAAAAATAACTCTTGGTGATGCCCCTTTGTAAGAAGTCCAAGAGGAAACAAGACAATTATTAGGAAGGAAGGAAAATCAACAAAAAAGCACACTAGATTTTGAGTAGAGTTCAAGAAGGGAGGTGAAGAGTATCAACTGGTGAAGAAAAGTTAAAGAGGGGAGGAGTGGAGAGGCCATGATATCTGGTGGCTAAGACATTCTAAAGAACAATTTCAAAAGTGTAGCAATTGAGAGGAGAGAAAGGGAGACAGACTGCAAAGGACCAAGAAATGTGTGAGGAGAAAATGGATTAAAATCTGTAAACTACTCTTTGGAAAACCTAGGCCTTTAAGGGGAAGAGGAAGACTACTTATACTGGCAAGGTCTAGGAAAGGTTGACGTGGGATATTGGTTTGTTTTTAATGACAGGAGAGACCAGCATGTTTATGATCAGAGGAGAAAGCCAGGGAGAAAAGAGGAGATTGAAAATGTAGGAAAGAGTAGACAGAGTAGATTATTAACAGAGAAATTTGGCAAAGAGGATGAGCTTGAGGGCATAAGAAAAGGGGTTAACTTTGTACTGAAGAATTGTTCAAGGCTGATATGATGGAGTCCAGCAGTTGAGTGTTGCAGAGACAGTTAATTGGAGGATGTAACAAGATAAGTGGATGACAAGAACAATCAACTGCAAAAGGAAGGGACTGCTATGGCATGTAGTATAGCAATATATGGCGTGTAATCAGGAAATCAAAGTTTGGAACAAAGACAATGCTGCCTTCTTGCTCCTGAAGAAGGCTCTAGGGGAAGTGGTGTCACTGGTAAAAATAAGGTTTCTCTTACCAGGGGTAGACATAGATAAAGGGACCCTAGAGTTGGATAGAGGTGACCATGGGGAAGTAGATAAACAGGAGGAGGGAAGTTGTGCCTTAGAAGATCATTTTTAATACAAAAGACTTGGGGTCCGGGGAGGGGGGTCAAGAATTTAGATGGCAAGTGCCCCAAAGAAAACCCAAATCCTCTGTACTGCCCTAGGGTGGAGTGGGCACTCTAGACTCATGATTCACTGAGATAAACCTCAAACACTTACCCCTACCTTACTCCAGTAAGTTCAGATTTCCAGGAGGCAAGTAACCCAGCAGTTAATTCTGGGCTCAACACTTGTCTCTACCAATAACCAACCATGCGGCCCTAGACAAACCATATGACTTTCCTTGTTTCCTTACTGTAAGGCAGATGTTCTAAAATTTTAGTGTGCATGTGAATCAGCTGAGAAGCTTATGTAAAAGCACATATTTTGGGTTCCACTTACCAGAGTCTAATCCAATGGGATCCAAGAATTTTCTTGACACATGAACCCTGGATGCAGCAGGTGGTCCCCACATCTCACTTTGAGAACCACTGTACTAAAAGGCATCAAGGCAGATGATCTCCTGCTTCCCTTTCATAGAATCCTATTCTTCACCACCCCCAGAGCAGTGCTGGTGGTCATTTGTCCACTTTCCCTTATGTTGCTTTTCTGTCCCTAAAAAAGATTTAATGATTCCCCACCTTTTAAGTGTAGGTTGCACACACTTGCACACTCTATCTTCCAAAGAGTACAGTATAGAAGGGGAGGGAGATGGAGAGTAGCTTGGCATTAGGGAAACTTGACTGCGATTATCTCAACCAGAAGATCAAGGTTAACATCAACAGTGATGTCATGTTGATTGTATATACCCTTAATGTTGTGATGTGATGAGAATGGCCTTTTACCTGTGTAATCTTCCTCCCCCAAACCCATAAGCCCAGTCTAATCAGAAAACCAGCAATGGGGAACATTCTACAGAATGCCTGGCCAATACTTCTCAAAATGGTCAAGGTTATCAAAAAGGTGGAGAAACTGTCCCAGTTTAAAGGAGCCTAAGGAGACATACCATGCGGATCCTGGATTGGATCCTGGAACAGGAAAGGAATATTAGGTTAAAAAAAAAGAAAAAAGAAAAAATCTGAATAAAGTATGGGCTTTAGTTAATAATAATAAATCAGTATTGATTCAGTGGTGACAAATGTACCCTACAAATACAACTAGTGTAATGTAATATTAAAAATAAGGGCAAATTGATGTGGATATATAGGAACTTTCTGTATTATGTTCACAACATTTCTGTAAATTTGAAACTATTCCAGAATTAAAATTGTTACCTTTTTATGAAAAGGAGTTAACCTTCCTCTGTAAACCTGTGTTGATTTCCCATGCAGCTGAACTTCCCTCAACATAATACTGAGATTGATTAATAACCCACAGTAAATGTTCTACTAGTCAGAAGTTAGCAACTATTGCCAGGATGTCATGCTCCCTTGGTTAACTTGATTCTCCCTCAGAATATTAAAACTAGATTAATCAATCTGCCATCTTTGCAGGAGCCTGACGATTTGCATGAATCATCCTGGAAACGATTTTGTTTTTTTTTTAAAACAGTACAGAGCTTTTCTCTTGACTCATCTTCATGGCATTGAGCTGCTAAGATGGCAACTTGCACTAAACAATAAATCATGCTTGCTGAGGCCTCACTAATCAATGGAGGACACCTCCCTGGCCAACAGCAGTTCCTCTTGTATCACTTGCATAACACACGGTTCTGGGCACAAACCCATTGTTGTGTGTGTGATCCACACAGGTGAGCTGAATTAGTGCCATCATTTCTATTCTAATTTCCAACCTAAAAACAATCTCTGTTTAACAGGGAGAACCTGGAGATCGGGGAGAAAAAGGAGCTATTGGCTTTCCTGGTCCTCGTGGCTTGCAGGTTTGTATTTTGCCACTAGTTTTCATCTGGTTCTTGGAATCTTTTAGTTCAGTAGATATCTGGTGTGGTTCTCTGAAGAGAGTTGTAAGGATACGATCCTGATGAAGTTTTGTAGTTTTCTAGAAATTAAGAGGGATATTGTCCTCATCTTAGTTCCTTGGCCAGCTTTCCCAAGGTGGAATTCCCCAGGTGCCAAATATCATGGCCAGAATGCTCTTGAAGCCAAATAGTAAAATGAACAAAACTTGTCTTCAGCAATCCCATAACCCTTTTCCCAGCCTTTCCTTTTATCAGAGCCTCTTCATCAGAAATCCATTCCATCCTTCCCCCATTGCTCAGGGTTTCTACAAGGGTCAGACAGTAGCCAATACTGGGGCATTTACTTCTTGTTTTTGTCTAGCAAAGCGAAATGGTATTAAAATACAAGTGGTATCGGGGAGAGGTAATACTACTATCTCCTCTTATTGAAAGATTATTATATGCCTGATTTTTTGTTCATCTAATCCTCATAACAACACATGAGTAGGTATAATTATTATTCCCAGCTTACAGATGGGAATACCTAGGGACAGTGCATTGTCTGTATCTGTTACTAACAATTGCTGTTAGTACCACTATCATAAAATGTTGGTGGTCAGCCCCAGAAGGAGAATCCTGTGTCCTGGTTTTCCTTTATCAAACCAAAAAGCTGGCAATCTTGTCCTGTTGAGGAATAAGCCTGTCTCTATCTGTAGTCTGGGATGTTGGTAATCAATTGCTCTGTTTACAGGGCGATGATGGCAGTCCAGGTTATGGTAGTGTCGGACGCAAAGGAGCAAAGGTAGGTCACATCTGCGGGAAGCTGGACGTTTCCATTTATTTTTTGTTGCTGGTTTTGTTTGCCACATGTAAGAGAAAAAGGGAAGCAGGGAATAAGGGAAGCAGGGAATAAGGCAATCTTGGACAGTTAGAAATACATTTTGATAATTTATTTGCTGATATCCCATGAGGAATGTGGTAGAAAAGAATGTGACGGTTTAAGATGCAGGCAACAATTGAAACTTGAAAATAAATTTTCTGTTTTTTTGCGGTGATGTGTGGCCCTAGTCTGACTTGTTCCAGCCTGAACAGTGCATGTAATCTTAGCCGCTCTAGACTCAAGTTTACTCAGGGAAGCATTCCAAAATTAGTCCTCTTCTTATTATGTTTGATTTAGCCAGTAGTGAGAGGTTGTACAGGAGTTTTCTAAATGTACTGGGCCAAGCAATAACTTAAAAATAAAACTGTACATCAGAATAGTAATTTGATATTGTCACTGAATATTTAGGTGGCTGGAACTGAGAGAGAAGTTTACCAAGACCAGTGATTTCTGTATACTAACAATTACCACTAAGAAGCCAGAATGAAAAAGATCCCACCATAATTACAAAATACAGAAAACATAATACAGTTAAGGATATCATGTCTGCAAAATGTTTGAGACCTATGACAGTGAATTGCTGAGACGGAAAAAAGAATTCGATAAATGGAGAGGCATTCCAAGATCTTGTTGGAAAGTTTCAAATATTGAAGGATGAACATAATTCCAAGTGAAATCCCAATGGGAATAATGCAAGAGGCCATCTGGAAGAATAAAGAACCAAAAACTAGAACTATTTGAAAAATAAAACTAATGAATGAGGGATTTCCAGTGAAATGTTCATTAGAACAGAGAATAGTTAATATTCCATAGTATAATCCCTTAATATCTTACAGGAAGGGATATATTAAGTAGCCTGTGGCATTGGAACATTAGCCACCCTATAAAATGAATGTATATGAAGTTTATAAGCATGTAAAGAAATTTTTGTGACAATTTCAAGTAAAAATTTAGAATATACTCAGAAAAAACATTTATCCCAATTGTGTTACATTGCATTTTTAAAAGTTAAAAGGAAATGACAACAAAATGTATATAATCATTCTGGGCAGTAAGATTTTGGTGATTTTTCTTCTTTCTATTTGTTTGATTTTATACATGTTTGAGGATTTATTATAATCAGGAAATGAACTTTATTTTAAATTCATTATATAGTTTTTTTTATCCAATAGGGATTATTAAATCTCTTCAATTATAGTCTTTGAATGAAGTAAGGTAAACAGAGGACCCTAAAATGAATGATCAAGTTTAGACTCTCCATAGGTTTTCCAAATTTCCCCATGGAAATCCATTTTAACATCTTCTCAGAGACACATGGCCAAATGACCACCTATGCCATTACAAAAGAAGGAAAGCCGAGTTGTAACTTTTCAGATGTATGCTTTTAACCAGCTAGGTAGTTATGATATATTGATGAAACCTTTAAATACTTTAACTTATAGAGTTTGTTTCTCAAATACTGCTATTTCACTTCCAGATTTCAATTGTTTTGGCCCTTCCTTAATTCAGAGGTACCAAAACTACAGAGGGCAGCAGGTAAAATGAAAGTCAATGTAAACTTCATTGAGTGATGTGTGCCTGTATTAATCTTCCCTCCTGTCCATTTCAGGGACAAGGAGGATTCCCTGGAGAAAGTGGACCTAAGGTACCGTGTGCTTCCTAGTGACTAGAGATCAGTCAGAAATACTTGTGGAGGTTATGAAATGTATCCTAGGCCAGTAGAAGAACAGCTAATGACAAATAAATTTCCTGCCTTTGTGGGGAGAAGGAGGGAAGAAGGAAATAGACCAATATTTTTTCAATTTTTAAGATTATGCATTTGTTTAGGAGTGTAAGACTTAAAAAGTATTTCTAGTTTTGTAATTAATATGAGAAGATAGAAAACTTATCCCTTTTTTCCCTCAAATTTACTCCTTCCCTCTATCATATATGTTTTCTTATTTACTCAAAGAAAAGTATAATGTAAGGCCGGGGGTGGTGGCTTATGCCTGTAATCCCAGCACTTTGGGAGGCCAAGGCAGGTGGATCACTTGAGGTCAGGGGTTCAAGACCAGCCTGGCCAACATGGCAAAACCCCATCTCTACTAAAATACAAAAATTAGCTGGGCATGGTGGTGCATGCCTGTAGTCCTAGCTACTCAGGAGCCTGAGGTGGGAGGATCACTTGAACCCAGGAGACGGAGGTTGTAGTAAGCTGAGATCTCTCCACTGCACTCCAGCTTGAGTGACAGAGCAAGACTCTGTCTCCAAAAAGCTAAAAGTATAATGTAAAGAAAATCAAAGTTACTTGATTTCACCTGTCTCAATTTTCCCAATATGTTTATAAATCATCTTTAGATAACTAGTTAGCAATGACATCTTCTACTTTGGAGATATCACTTTTTCTAGAAACCCTTACTGAACTCAGAAAATGCCAGGTCCTATGATAGAGTCAGAGGATAAAATAAAGAACAAAGTTCATTTCTCCAAAGAACCAGTGTTCTTGTTGGGCAGACAGCAAAGTGAAACAATGCTGAGGCAGTGTGCTATGTAGAGGATTACACAAATGGAAACACACACATACTCACACCTTCAAAGAAGACTGTTAAAAATGCATATGAAAAATGTCTTCATGTTAGAATCAGTTTAAAGATGCACATATATTAAATATGTATATGTTTGATTTTAATAACTATTTTACTTTAATGAATGTATTTAGGGTGAGACTGGGGACCCTGGTGGTCCAGGAGAGACTGGGCTGAAGGGAGCTAGAGGCAAAACGGTAAGCTTCTTAGATTCCAATTGCTGACAACCTCACTACATTGGGAAGTCCTCCTTCATGCATTTACAGTAATTTGAGTCGTCTTTTGTTACCAATGACTTGCAAAATGCTTGTTTTTCTATTAAGGCAAACTTGGGGAAGGGGGAGTGGATATTCATCTCTCAATGCCAGTGCAAAAACCATGAACTGTTTGCTTTTAGTGAGCAAGTTCACCTGTTCTAGCTGCCAGGGTACCGTACTTAACACTGGTAATACGATTTTTTAAAAGAAATCCTTGTGATTCAAAACAGTTTTTGCACTGCCAAAATGTAGTTAATTTAATCCTGTCTCACTGGCAGGTTTACTGCAACCTAATGCCCACTGGCATCTTGTCTTCACTATTCAGGTTTTTAAATCTACTTTTAGTGAGATATATGCAGAAAGGTCGTCTTCTCATTTAGCTCAAGGAGGTTATCTCTTGAGCTTTGTGAGAAAGTTTGTTTACTGTGTAACTGAGTAGGTCTGTATTCTGTAGAGGGGCTTAGATACTGCCTAGTGGTTTGAGTCACTTGGAATAAACACAAGTCTCCAGTACAATTCATCCCGTAGGCTTGCCTTGGGTTCCTGTGGATTAAGAATGGATTTCTTGCATTTGCTGACTCTCTCCTATATATTAGACTGTATATAAGTGAGAATGTTGTTTAGTTTTTTAAAAGACAATCCTAAGATAATTGTCTCTTGATACAGCAATTGTCTTTTTTCTTCAGAACAGCACTAATCAGGCAACCTGGTCTTAATTCATCATGTCAATTAGCAAGAATTTTAAAAGTCTGATAAAAACGTATACTTGAAATAGTTTTCTAGTTTTGTTTTCATAGCTCATTTTGCTCTCATCTATTTTTGTTTCTACAAGCTGTACGATCTTTATGTATAGATATTACTTGTGTAGGCTTTAGGGGTACAAAATAAGGAAACTCTTCTTCTTCCTCCTTCTCCCCCTCCCCTTCCCCCTCCCCTTCCCTTTCCCCTTCCCCTTCCCTTTCCCCCTCCCCTTCCCCCACACTTCCCTCTCCCCTTCCCCCGCACTTCCCTCTCCCCTTCCCCCGCACTTCCCTCTCCCCTTCCTCCTCCTCCTCCCCCTACTCTTCTTCCTCCTCCTCCTCCCCCTACTCTTCTTCCTCCTCCTCCTCCTCCTCCCCCTCCTCCCCCCACGAGAACTGCTTCCCAGCTATAATGCTTGTCCTCATACATGTTTTTGGATGGCTATCCATTAACATTATGCTCTTAAAAAAAGATGAAGACAGATATAATTAGAAAAATAATTGGAAAAGACTTTCAAATTAATCCAGATGTCATCTGCATTGAAGTATCTCTGGATCATTTATTTCCCTTGGCTTATTAATGAATAAGTTTAACCTTGAACATCAGAAGCACGCTAAGAAGTTCATGGTTGGATCCCTCCCCACAAAGGCACATTAATCATTTTTAAAGACAATAAACGAATGGGAAACAAACTTTTTCTGTTGGCCTTTGAAAATATTTGAAAAATTTTTTTTTGTTCTCCACGTTGGACAATTTATCACTGTTTGTAACTTGCTCTTTCCACCCACCCAGCGACTTTTTCCACATTTACATTAATATTTTTGGATTTGAAGTTGAAGTTTAGACACTGAAAAAAATCCAGGTTTTCTCTCTGAAAGAGCTGAAGTTTCTATTGGAAGATTTTGGTAAAACGTCAGCTTAAATTCTGAAGGCTTCTTCAGTTCTCTTTGAATGATGATACTCCTCGTTTAAATTCTCTAAATCTTCACCTTGGTTTTTTTTTCCCTCAAAAAACATTTTTTAAATTTTGCCATGATTTTTAACCTGTTTTATTTGCGTATACATGTATGTTTGTATGCATTTTGTTTTTCTTTTTACCACCTTTAAAAACATGCACATAGTTTAAAGCAGGGTTTCTCTGTCTCAGCACTATTGACATTTTGGGCTGGATAAGGCTTTGTTGAGGGGCTGTCTTGTGCATTGTAGAATGTTTCTCCACATCCTTGGCACCTACCCACTAGGTTCCAGCATCAACTACCCTCTGTCCTCCCCACACCCCAGGTTATGACAATCAAAAACACCTTCAGACATTGCCATATGTCCCAGGGGAAAAAAAAGGAGGCAAAATTCTCCTTTCCTAAGAACCACTGGTTTAAAGAGTCAAATAACAAAGTTTGTTATGTTAAAAAAAAAAAAAAAAAAAATCCTTCACTCCCTCACTCACTCCCATTTCCTTCTGCCCAGAAACAACAGCTTTCACTTCTGAACTGATTTGTCTCAGAATTGACAATATGTCTCTAAATGTCATACTTACATTCTTACTTTTTAGATTTATAAATTTTAAGCATTATGAACTGATTTCCTCCTGCTATAAAAGTTGCTGATGTACCTTTCCTGATTTTCCCTTTATCTAAATCCTGTCTGAAAACATTTAGATGAGGCAAGTATTCTCTCCAACTTAATCCCGACCCAGAGCCTTCCAACCTGACCCACCTGATGGAGATTCGTCTGTGGCTGGTGCCCAGCTGCCATACTGCAATCGTCCTTCACCTTTACCCTTCCCTTTGCCTCTCTTCTGCATTGGATCTCTGCTTCTCATTCTTATTCTCAGACTCCTGTTGGATTTCTCCCTTGTTTCATGGAAAACTCATCCAGTAGCCTGCTAAGAAGGGGTGAATGAAAGGTGTAGTTTTGGAAACAGCCACCATCGGAAAGGGATTTGTACTACCTTAGGATGTGATTGGATATTTTGGCTGGTATACAGTTCTGGGATGGAATTAATTTCTTGAAATTTGGAAGGCAGTCATTCCTCCATTACTTCTAGCTTCTTTTGTTGCTTGGGGAAGTCCAAAGCCATTCTGATTCCTTATGTGGCCAGTGTTCTCTCTCTGGCACCTTATTGCATAATTTCTCTGTCTGCAGTGTTTTGATATTTCTTGGGTTTTGTGAGTTGATGTCCATTTTTATCCATTTTCCTGGGCATTAGGTAGGTGCTTCATAGGCACTAGGAGCCTGGAAATGTGTGTCCTCCAAAGAAGTGTTGGTCAATTATTTTGATGATGTCTTGCCCTCTATATTCTCTATTCCCTATTTATAAAATATCTATTATTTGGTGTATTAGTATAGTCCTTTAATTTTCTTATTTTTTCTGTTCTATCCTCCAGCTTTTTGTCTTTTTGCTCTACTTTTTGGGAGAGTTTGTTGAGTTTCTCTTACAATGTTTCATACTTGAATTTTCAAGAGCTTGTGTTTGTTCTCTGAATGTTCCTTTTTATAGCGTACTTTTTTTTGTTTCATGATTAAAATATCTTCTCTTACCTTTCCGAGAATATAAATATTTTTGTCTTTTTTACCCAACATAGTCTGTTTCCTGCATTTTATTTTCCTTTCTGTTTTGATCTCTATTACTCAGATGTTTCAGGAATGAGCTATTTCTTCATAGTTAAGAATTGAAGACAAAAAGACTGACTGGGGTCAGGCACGGTGGCTCACGCCTGTCATCCCTGTAATCTGGGAGGCCTAAGCAGGCAGATTGCTTCAGCCCAGCAGTTTGAGACCAGCCTGGGCAACATGGCGCAACCCCGTCTCTACAAAAAATACAAGAATTAGCCAGGCGTGGTGGCATGTGCCTGTAGCCCCAGCTACCAGGGAAGCTGAGGCGCGAGGATCACCTGAGCCCAGGAAGTCTTGGCTGTATTGAGCTGAGATTGTACCACTGCATTCGAGCCTGTGTGAGACTGAGACCCTGTCTCAAAAAGAAAAAAAAAAAAAGCGACTGATTGGAAGCTCTGAGAGCATGAGTGGGGCTTGTCAACTACCAGTTTTCCAAAGAGAGTGATCTAGCTAAAATCTTTCTTTAGCAAACCTCTGAAATCAATACTTTTTGGTCTTTCTTCTTTGTCTAGTGAAGTTCTCCTGAGAAAACTTCTTAAAATTTCCTACCTGGAGAGTAAAGGTCTGGCTGCCAGCTTTCTAGGAGCCATATAGAGAAAGAGAGACTCTCACATTTACTATACATACCCTCATTTACTCTCTTTGTTTCGGATACTGTAGGTTCTCAACTCAGCCTGGAGTCCCACCTCGGTTTTACCTCTGTTTGTTGCTAGGGTGTGAAAAGGGATATTCACCCAATCCTTGAGAATAGAGAGGAGATTTGGGGATTCCTAAAATGATTTTCACCTAAACACCTTTACTTCACCTCTCTCCCTCACCTCCACTTCTGGAGGTTCCCGGTGCGGCCAAATCCTCAGCCTTCTGGGACGTCTGATATAAAACACATTGGTTCTTGGCTTTCCCTGCTCCTGGCTTAGGATTCAACTTTCTCAGGTCTGTTCAGTCATTTAACACTTACACATTTGCTTTCCAGACTCACATTTTATGGCTGTCATCACCTTTCTCCTTCTCCCCACCATTGTTTTTTGCCTTTAAAATAATCTACTTACTGTCATTTTAGTAAGATATTGGAAAGGAATGAAAGTAAATACATGTGCTCAATCTGCTGTTTTCTCCTTGGAGGTTAACCTTTATCTTCTAAATAAAAATACTTTATTTTTCACTCAAACAAGCACACTGTCAATATCATTGGAATGCCCAAAGGATATCAATCATTATTTACTGTTTTACAGGTAATGCTTTTACAAATTAAGTTGATTTTAAACTTCATTTTTTATTCCTGTAAAAGTTGTAAATCCTGTGGCATTTTGAATGAAGAAAGAAATATTCCAATTTTTAAACTAAATCCTAGCCTTATGATAAACGTATTGTTGAATGTACATGAAAATATTTCTGACATCTAGTAAGTAGATAACAACTGTCATTTTTATTGCTGTTATTCCCCATTTCATTACAATATTTCCAACTAATGGTTGTGTTTCTGTTGTTTTAAAAGTTTTTGTATTTCAATTTTGTTTTTCTAGACATTTTGCTTTTTGTTTTTTCAGTTTAGTTACCTACCACTCCATTTAGATAAAAAGTTTTCCTTTGACCAGCAATTCTAGTCCTAGCAATCTTCCCTAAGGAAATAATCAGAGTGATGCATATAACTTTGTAACAGCATTGCCTATTACAACAACAAACAGTAAGGGACTAACTAAATCATGTACAACCATGTGATGGGATAGTATGCAGCTGTGAAAAATGATTTTGCCAAATAATATCTAGTAACTGAAAATGTCCAGAGATAAATTTAGTTTAAAAGGTAACAGAGAAAAGTATGATTCAAATGAGTTTTAAAAAAGAATATATATCTTAATACCATAAAAAAATAAGAAAAGACATCAAAACGTTAATGAGGATTATTTGGGGAAGAAGGGATTGCTGGGAATATTTTTTCCTTCTTTATGTTTTTTGGAAAACTCTCAATTTTCTAAAAAGTGAAATTTTCACTTTCAAACTTTCACCTTTGAATTTTAATTTTTTTTAACGTTTGAATTTACACACACACATATATACATGTATAAATATAATTTTTAAATAATTAAATTCTCCTTTGAGATATCTGCTGGGCTTCCAGGAGAGATGGGATCCCCTGGGGAACCAGGACCTCCTGGACGTAAGGTAAGTAGAAAAACTATAAACCACACCAGGTCCTTTTCCACTAAAAAAAAAGTCAGTGCATGAAATCTTCATTGTCCAAATGTGCATGCCTTCTGTCTCTGCTTCTTGACCACTATTTTCCCACCTTTGTGGGTGAGACAATACTGATTAAATATTTAGAGGAGAAAAAATACTGATTAAATACATCTCTTGAGAGAGAGGGGAAATTGAAGGAGGAAATCAAAAGTATTTAGACTAAAATGGTAGCTCTCAATTATATTCTGTATCTGTGCAGTCTTTCTACATGTAATAAATGATCATTGAATGAATGGAAGTGAAAGGAAATACATAGTGACTGTGATCAGTGCTGCATTCACATGGAACTTACTTGCTTCAGGAGTTCGGGTGGGATTCTGTTGCATATTTTTCCTTGGGTGTCTCTCTTTGAAAGAAGCCAGACTCTTCCTCTTCTGAAGATGGGATTGAACGCATGAAATGAAAACCAGTTCCATTTGTTCTTTCTATCCCAAACTCTGACAGAGTTTTATATATATATATATATATATATATATATATGTGTGTGTGTGTGTGTGTGTGTGTGTGTGTGTGTGTAGTTTTGGGAAGGTAGTTGAGATAACCTTTCCAGATGTTCAAGTTGAGCCTGATCCTTTTGTCAGCTAACCAATGATGGGAACAGATTAAGGTTCAGCTCTGGCTGCTGTTCAGTGGCTCAAAGAAAGGGGGTTGAAGACCTTGAAACTTCTGCTATGAAAGAGGGCAACTGCACCTGTCTGGCTCACTTTAGCTAGTCCTGAGGTGTAGGCATGTTCCAGAGCTCTGCGGTAAGTTTCAGGTTGTCAGCTCCATCCTTGTAATTCTGGACAACGCTTGTTATCCAGAGATGGACCTGGAGAAAAGTGGCCTCTCAAGGCTTGTGTGCACCAAGCTTGCTGCTTAAAGTTTGTTCTTTCCAGAATGTTACTGTTAATTAGGCGATGAGTATCTACCTGCATTCTTTTTTCCCTCTTAACAATTTAATGAGAATAAAACTTTTGAAAGTTATCACTTTCTGAGGGCGATGTTGGTGCACACTGGCTACTGATGTGTATGTCTAGAGTCATTAAAACAGTGTTTTGTTTGTTTTCCTAGGGTGTGAAAGGAGCCAAAGGCTTGGCTTCATTTTCTGTACGTATCTCCCGACTACAACAGAGTGCTCTGGGTGCTCCATTAAATTTACTTATTTTTAAACTTCAGGGCCTAGTAGTTTGTTGTTTAATTGTTTCTGTTTTATTTTTGAACTGCAGACATGTGAGCTCATTCAGTATGTGCAAGACCGCAGTCGTAAGTACCCTGCTTAAAATGATCACTCAAGTTGTCAGCATTCATACAAGAAGAACAGAGAACTCTACACTCAGAATTGAAAGAGTTCACCAGCCAATTTCTTTAAAATTAGAGATGTCACTGCATGTATTTTTGAGTCAGCATAGACTGGTGACTTTTAACTCCCTCTCTGGCTGCTATCATGTCCATTGAAACCCATATCAAGCAGTAAGAAATAATCTATTGAGTGCTTTTAATCTAAAGAAAATTGAGATTTGATGTCTGAATTCACCTAATAGTGAAATCAGTCACTTGAGAGTCACATGGAACTTTTTAAAAGATGATTATGAATGCTTGACAGTAACCGACAGAGTTGAATTCACCTGGTGTGAAAGAAGCAGCTGTGATAATAGGGTGTCCTGGTGGGTGGGAGTCCTGACTTTGGTTTGTTGTTTGTTATTCCTTTCCCAGAAAGATATGTTTGATTATTTTTTGTTGGACTGATTGATTTGCTTTAAAAATTCATAGTAATACTCATTCTGCCAGTATTTTTTTTTATCTTTCTCAAAATTTTAAAATCAAAATGATATTTTGGTTTGGCAAATGCTCATTTGAATTTGTTTTAAACCCTTCTAGCGGCCCGTTGTATCAAAGTATGTGTTGATACCATCAAAAAAAAAATTTCATGTGCAAGACTAGGAGAGAGTTGACTCTTCAGTGTTCATCTACAAATGCGTAATGACTTTTCAAATAACAATATCACAGAAAGGAGGAGCCAAAAGTTTCCTTTCAATATTTTGGGGGAAGAAAAATAAATTAGAGCCTATTTCTGTAGAGAACACTGGTCTCAAAGACAGACATTTAAAAGCGTTGAATGCAGTGTCTATTGGAACTCTGTATTTTTGTAGCAGAATAGAACCATGATGGGAATCAAAACACGTATATATTGAGTCATGAAGATGGGTTGTTTTGGGGCTCAATTAGTGTGGTAGGTTTCAGGACATAGGAACCATGTAAATTGTAATGACTCAAGGGCAGATCCAAATATGTTGAGACCTGATCTTTTAAAATTTAAGGGACTCAATACAAAATCACAAATCTAAAAGTGGGTGTAAAGGTATTTCAAAAGTAAGTGTTATTTAGAACAAAAAAGAGAAATCATAACCATTAACTTTTGCATATTTTATTTTATAAGAGTATGTGATTGTGCAAACAACATGGCTAGGGTTCCTCCCAAGAAACGCATTGCAAGGGGCCCCTGCAAGAGAGAAGTCTAAAGCAGCATTGTCCAATAGAAGTTTCTGCAGTGATGGAAGTGTTCCCTGTGATGCTCAATTCAGTAGCCACAAGACACATGTGACTTTGAGCATTTCAAATGTGGCTAGTGCAACTGAGAAGCTGAATTTTTATTTAATTAATTTTAGTAGCTGCATATGGCTTGTGGCTGTCATGTTGAACAGTACAGGTCTAAAAGAGTGTTCATTTAATTCAGAGTAAATCCACTTCTGATATTTACATAACATATAAATATGCATATAATGTATATACATATATACTATACATAGATATAGATACATTTGTGTATATGCGTGCATATATATATCTATATATATGTAAATGATAGTTATAGATATCTACATGGGGAAAATTTAGAGGAAAGAGAGGTTGGACCTTTCAGCTTTCCAAATTCAGCACACCTCCCTGCAATGTCATGTTCCCTCCCAGGCAAAGGTTCTTTGTCTTTTGACAGCCGGCTGCAGGCCGCTGATTTATGGCTGTATGTTGTCCCACTTCTCACATCTTCTTCCCTTTGGAAGGAATAGTGCTTTTGTGAGACTCAGCATTGTCTCCGAACTCTGTTGCCTTGATTTTTGAGTCATCGACAAAAAGCAGACAGGATAGAACCTTTCTTTTCTGCACGATACAGAACTCTCTTCTCCTACCAAATAATAATCCAATCTCCTTTGTTCTTCTTCCCCAGCTGGCAGACGTGGTGAGTAATCTTTATTTACAGCATGCTTTAATCAAGCTCTAAAATGTCATACATCTGGAAAGATGAGTTAGCGCAATGTATTGGCTTCCAAATGATACAAATTTTATCTGGGCTTTCTTTGCCACTGCCTCATACCGGTAGCAGAGTCTCGCCTCCAATAAATCACTCAGTTTTAGCTGAGCTTCACAGCTATTTCTCAACCAAGCAATTTGTTTTTTATTAATATTAATTTAAAAATCATTAAGATGTTAATATCTGAATGACTAACATCACCATTCACCTTTTAAAGGTTTTATAAATATGTTGGGTTTTTTTTTAGACAGGGTCTTGCTCTGTCACACAGGCTGATCACTGTTCATTGCAGCCTTGACCTTCTGGGCTCAAGTGATCCTTCCACTTCAACCTCCCGAGTAGCTGGGACTACAGGCACATGCCATCATGCTTGACTAATTTTTGTATTTTTTGTAAAGGCAGGGTTTTGCCACGTTGCCCAGGCTGGTCCTGAACTCCTGGGCTCAAGTGATCCACCTGCTTTGGAGTCTCAAAGTGCTGGGATTACAAGTGTGAGCCACCGTGCCTGGCCAAAAATAGTATTTCTTACTCCCATCATTTTCTCGCTCTGTCATATCATCTCTGTCATCCAGTGGTTAATTAGGTATTAAGATGCAGAAGGCAGAATAAAAGTGGGGATGATCAGATAGCAAGTAAGTGGAATGTACAACTCAGATAATGCCAAAATCCATGGAGCTCATGCCTGATGTTAATTATCAAGTCGGCTTCATATTTTTCAGTGCCAGTTTTCAGATATCTTACAAATGCTTACATGATGTTTTTGTGTAAACTTATCACCCTCTTATACATTTATACACTTTTACCTTTTGAATAAGCCCACCAACCCATGTCCTCTGATTGCTTATCCACACATTTAAGAATATTTGTTGAAAGCCTAGTAAGTGCCAGTATCTATAGTAGGCATTAGGGTTACAGAGTTGAACAATGAACCTGCTTCCTGTGCTCAGAAACTTTCATTCTTATGGAGGATCCAGACCACAAGCAAATAAAGGGAAGCCCAGCACATTAGGTGCCGTTTGAAAGAGAGAAAGCATAGGATGCTGTGTCCTGGGATAATGTAAGGGGGGAGATGTTTTTGGACAGAGGGCTCTTTCTGGGGGCGGTGAAATTAAAGTTTAGACTGAAGAACACAAAGGAGCCATCTTTTGGCTGGGCACAGTGGCTCACACCTGTAATCCCAGCACTTGGGAGCCCAAGGCAGGCGGATCACGAGGTCAGGAGTTTGAGACCAGCCTGGCCAACATGGTGTGAAACCCTGTCTCTACTAAAAATACAAAAAATTAGCTGGGCATGGTGGCACATGCCTATAACCCCAGCTACTTGGGAGGCTGAGGCAGGAGAATCACTTGAACCTGGGAGGCAGAGGTTGCAGTGAGCCGAGATCATGCCACTGCACTCCAGTCTGGGTGACAGTGTGAGACTCCGTCTCAAAAAAAAAAAAAAAAAACACAACAAAAAAACCCAAAGGAGCCATCTTTGCAAAGGCCATGAAACAGAACAGACCTAGGCATTTCCTAGGAACTGATAGAGCCCAACAAGGTTGAGATATAGGGAGGGGGAGAGCAGCACATAAAAACATGGGGAATAGGCAGAGGCCAGAGCAAGCTGAGCTTTGCACATTATAAGGAGGCTGGATTTTATTTGAATGGTGATGGGGAGGGTATTAAAGAGTTTGTTGAAAGTACGTAGGAGAGGAACATGATCTGATTTTAAAATATTACTTGGGCTGCTATGGGGAGAGTGGATTGTGGCAAGGGTGAAGGGTGGGAAATGTCAAAGTCAAAGCCAAAGGCCTAGTTTAGACAGGGCTGTAGTGTTCAGGCAAATATGATGGTGACCTGGACAAGGACCATCAGTGTTGTATTTAGGTTACATGGCAGTAGTTTGGGCTGATCCTTGCCTCCCTGTCCTTTCTTTCACCTCCTCTGTGACAAGTGGCAGTCCTCAGTACATAGTGTGTGGTGACAGAGCCATGTTAGTTGGGGAACCGCATGTGGCAGTCCCTCCCTTCTTGAGGAGGGCCTCCTAGGTACCACTGCAATCCAGCCTAGGCTTCTTCAGACTCCTTGGGACTCCTGGCAGCTTGCTGGGTTTTAGGGCTTGCGTTTTGGAAGCTGAATTATTCCTTAGGTTTTTCCCCTAAAACTTGACTTTTTTTTCATGTCTTCTGCCAGTGCTGTGAACCTTCCCCCACCTTTATCTCTAAGTTGTACCTGAAGCATTTTTGTTGGTTTTGTTTCCATATGCAAATAACCACCCCCAAAAAAGTCAGCAGAACCACTTTCATGTTTAATTCTACTTACTTTTTTAAACTCTAAAAGTGACACCTCAGTTTATAAAAATCTGTTCAGCCCAGTAATTTAGACTTGGAGACTAATAAATGATTTCCTGTCTCCATCGAGATGAACAGTTTGATTTGGGTTTGAACATTTATTCTCACTGGTACTTTTTTGCCTTTGAAGGACGTGGAGTCAAGGATGGCAGGAGGTCATAGTTTAGCACTAAGGTGGGCAAGGCCCAGTTGGCCCATGGCAGAGGGATGTCTCCTTGTCAGCCTACGTGAGCCCAGCAAGTCTGGTCCTGAGCTTGTAAAGCAAGATGGTCTTTGCTGTGTTTATCATCTCTGAATCTGACTTGCTGGTATCTGAATGAGAGGAGGCACCTCTCCAAGAGAAACACATCACTGAGGTGTCCTTTTACCACTCAAATTCCAGCACTGGGCATCTCCCATGTTATTAAACTTTCGTTATTTCTATACCTGTTGCAAATAACTGCTCTTTTTTGAGCTCTTTATCATTCATTCAGCATTTGTTAGATATCTGATACATGGCAGGGACTAATAACTTAGAAGATCAGCAGATACTGTTCCTATCCATACATCATAAACTAGCATAAATGAACATTAATCAGATAATCAAAAATAAGTTGTCAGCTGTGACAAGGACAAGGTACTGAGATTAGAATGAATTGAAACCAATGAGTACAGATGCGTAAATATGCAGTTAACACTTACAGGAGAGCTTACCAACCATCGTCACTTTCTCTAAGTAATAAGGTATATTTATTGAGTAAACTTGCATTTGTAACAGTTAAACAAAAATGTATCTGTTAAAGCTTTCCTCAGTCTCCTTTTAGTGATGTATTTCTCACAGTGAAAAAGAATGGAATGATAATTGTAACAGCAATGGTTGACGTTTATTGAGCACCTACTATGTGCCAAGTTCTGTTATTCTAAGTACTTTACCTGTGCTGATTCATTTAATGCTCACCTCAGACCTATGTAGCAGGTGATGTTATGACTCACATTTTACAGATGAAGAAACTGAGGCACAGACAGGATGAGTAATTTGGACAGGGTCACATGGCTGGTTAGTGATTGGGCCAAGGGCGCCAAACTCTACCCTGTATTGCCTACTCTCTTTGCATCTCATGCTTTGCTCTGTGAACTATGTCAGTTTTCTTCAAATTTTTCTAAAATTATCAGCAGAGCTTTCACAGCCATTCCTTTTTAACTCTTATTACATTTCCTTATTAAGTGAAAGAAGAAATGTTTAACTGAGTAAAGTTTCACCAATAAAACTTGATACTTTTAATCCAGTCTCTGTAGGTGAAGGGTATTTCCAGGAGCTCTCTATTGTTTAGAAGGAATTTGATAATCAACTTTAACATTTCTTATAAAATGAAACTGAATTCCAGATGTTTTCCTTTTGTGCCTGATTCAAAAGAGCAGACTCAGCTTTTAGAATAACATCTATAATTATTCAAGATTTAAATATATAATATTTTACGTTTGTTTTAGTACTTAAATTACTTACTCTCTTTAAGTATTTGAATAGTTAACATTTAAAATTACTTTGCCTTCTATGTGTCTTTTTTTTTTTCAAAAAAAATAAATAAATAAGGATGCTATGTGATAAGGGATATGGTCTTTTAGGAAAACCCGAATGCCCAGTGCACCCAACCGAGTTGGTGTTTGCCCTGGACCAGTCCCGGGATGTCACTGAGCGGGAATTTGAGAGGATGAAGGAGATGATGGCTTTCCTGGTGAAAGACATTAAAGTCCGGGAGAACAGCTGCCCCGTGGGAGCGCGCATCGCCATCCTCTCCTATAACTCCCACGCCAGGCACCTCGTGCGCTTCTCAGATGCCTACAAGAAGAATCAACTTCTCAGGGAAATTGAAGCTATTCCTTATGAGAGATCCTCTTCCAGCCGGGAGATTGGCAGAGCAATGCGGTTTATTTCCAGGAATGTCTTCAAGCGGACGCTTCCGGGGACGCACACGAGAAGAATTGCCACATTTTTCAGCAGCGGTCAGTCTGCGGATTCCCAGTCCGTCACTACGGCTGCCATGGAGTTCAGCGCGCTTGAAATCATTCCCGTGGTGATCACTTTCAGCAACGTGCCCTCGGTCAGGCGCGCATTTGCGGTACGAGGGTGAAACCTTTCACACGACAATTCTTATTTATCTTGCCTGTGTTCAGAAGCCCCTATACTACCTTGCCTTCAAAATCAGGGTCATTTGTTAGGAAGTTTAAAAAAATCTGGATCGGCAGAGTAGAATAAGTATGTTTTACTGTGTACTGGGAACATGTTAAGCTCTTTCTATTAAATGGGATGATGTCTATGCATTAACCTGTTTAATTTTCACAAGTAGTGTGTATAAAATAGATGATGAGAAACTGAGCATGCAGAAGTTAAGCCACTTTTCCCGGTTGCCACAGCTAAGAAATGGCAATGTCAGAACTTCAAGTTTGCTGTTCTAGTGCTTCCCCGAGCTACTCTTTGAGTTGCCTCTGAATCTAAAGATACTGAATCAGGAGGCCAATAAACATACATGTCAGTTAGTCAGGGTAGTAATTGTTGCTGTGTGATGAAAGCCAATTGGCTGATTTTATAACTTTGCTAATTATGTAATGACCTGCAATTTATAAAGGAAAAGCCATTCCAGTTATAGCTTCTTAGCTTGTGGAGTAAAATCGGAAATGTGTTGCATTCCTAAATAAATCACCTGGGATTAAGATGACTGAGGATAACTTTAAAATATCCCGTTAATAGTGGTTCAGTGGCAGGGCTTCATCACTGGGGACCTGCTGGGCCCAGCAAAGGGTCCTTCCAGTTGGCCTCTTGGCACCACACGATGTTCTGTTCTCCATGTGGAGACCATGAATGGGGCCCAGGGAGCAGTAAAGAGGCACTGGAAAATTTAACTTAAATAAAAAGTTCAGGGCCGGGCGCGGTGGCTCACACCTGTAATGCCAACACTTTGGGAGACCGAGGTGGGTGGATCATGAGATCAGGAGATCGAGACCATCCTGGCTAACATGGTGAAACCCCGTCTCTACTAAAAATACAAAACTTAGCCGGGTGCGATGGCAGGCACCTGTAATCCCAGCTACTCGGGAGGCTGAGACAGGAGAATCACTTGAACCCGGGCAGCAGAGCCAAGATCGCGCCACTGCACTCCAGCCTGGGTGACAGAGTGAGACTCTGTCTCAAAAAAAAAAAGCCAGCCATTTGAAAATTTATTTTGAGAAAAGAAGACATACAAGAAACAATCATTGTCTTCAAGCATATGAAAAAGTATTACTGGAGAAAATAAGCCAGCCAAATTCCAAATTTGCAAAATCTCTTATTAGAGAAACGAAGGGTGACAGCAGTAGGAAACTTTAGGTTTTAAAAGAGAACTTTTGAAAGGCAATGTTGATGTACTGGGCATGGATTAATGCCGGTAGACAAGATGTTACCTTTCTCTGCACGTCTTTTATAGGGGCGGTCACTCACCTGTGGAGGGTGACTTCTATTTTTCCTAGATTAGGAGCTAAAAGTGGCCTTTTGAGGCCCTTTCCACTGCTCTAAATTTTCCGTGAAAGTGTTGAAATAAGCATAACAGAGTTGGAATACATTTCTCATCTGTAAAATATTGAAAGCAGAAAGTACCTGGTTCCTAGAGTTAGTGTGAAGATTAATTGATGCAACACTACATTAGTGCATAGGGTCACTGAAGAATGACAGCTTTTGGCTGGGCGCGGTGGCTCACGCCTGTAATCCCAGCACTTTGGGAGGCTGAGGTGGGCAGATCACAAGGTCAAGATATCAAGACCATCCTGGCCAACATGGTGAAACCCCATCTCTCCTAAAAATACTAAAATTAGCTGGGCGTGGTGGTGTGTGCCTGTAATCCCAGCTACTCAGGAGGCTGCGGCAGGAGAATCGCTTGAACCCAGCAGACAGAGGTTGCAGTGAGCCAAGATCGCACCACTGCATGCCAGCCTGGGTGACAGAGTGAGACTCAGTCTCAAAGAAAGAAAAAATGATAGCTTTTGCTTTAATTATTAGCATTCAGTTGCTTGATCCTGAACTAAAATTTGTTTAATAATAATAAAATCTAGATTGTAAAGGAGTTGAAACTGCTATTATTAATAGTAGCATCACTGAACTAATCTTAGAATTATGCAAATGAAAGGCTGATGGATCAGGTTCAGATAGGGAAATGCAATAAAGTAGGAAAAGGTGGGGCTGGGCTATGCAAATGTAGCTGCTATGAGAAGTAGCAGTAGCTACAAAATTCTATAAGTGATTTTGGTTACACAGTCCTTGTAATTCCCTCATCCCTTGGTTTTATTTAGTCATAAAAGGAGATAACTTTCTCTCCTGATGCAAATTGTGATGTAAACTTAAACTGACACAATTCCGCTCACCCACTCAAAGGTGTGTGCACAACATTTAACTTCTGAAAATGTACTTTGTGTTTTAAACTTTTGCGTGTTCAGTCTCACCTAGAAATTGATGAATCTGGTTTCTTGATTCTACTCAAATCTTCTAGAAACTCTTTACTCCTTTTTTGAAGAAGTTCATCTCAAAAGAGCACCAATGAAGGCTTAAGTTCTTGATAATGACCCCCATTAATGTAAGCCACATTGGCCCCCAACACTCCCAACTGAAGTGTGATTATCGGATTCATGTTTATTTTTCCTAATGTACGGTGTGTGGCAATAGGAACAGTATCTGCTGATCTTCTAGGTTACTGGTCCCTGCCATATATCAGATATTTAACCAATGTTGAATGAATGAAAAAGCTCAACAAAGAGCAGTTCTTTGCAACAGGTATAGAAAGAACAAAAGTTTGTTAATGTGTGAGATGCCTAATGCTGGGATGTAGGTTGGTAAAAGAAAACCCCAGTGATGCGTTTCTCTTGGAGAGGTGCCTCTTTTCATTCAGGTATCAGCAGGTCAGATTCAGTGATAATAAACACAACAAGGACCATGTTGCTTTATAACAAGCTCAGGAACTCAGACTTGCTATGGAGTTAGAGATGAAGTCAGAATTGCTCCCAAGTTTTATCCAACAGATGTTTAGTGAGTGCCTCATTTTATATACCAGGTACTGTCCTAGGGTCTGAGGATACAGGAGCAAACTGGAAAACCAAAAGGCCCACCTTGACATTGGAAGATGAGACCAAGCAGGATGGTCTGGAAGGGTTCAAAACAGAGCCATATATGCAACTTGATTAGAACCCAGTGTCTGACATTACAGAAGAGAAATTACGTTACTACCTCTGTTTGCCGCCTTTTTCTTTATTTTATCCATTCCCTTCCATCGTGCTTTACCTACGTTCAAACTGTTGTCCATTATTTTTTAAGAACAGAACTTGAAAGTCTCATGACACAATGCATTTTTATTGTGGGTCCACATTTTAAAACCCTAGTTTGTTTCATACCTACCAAGGCTTTTCTAAATCTTGATCCATCTGGGAGTTAAGTAGTCCAGCGTGAAATTTGGTACCTGTGCAGCCATGTGTGTTGGGCCTCAGAAGCACCCACTCTGACAGCATGTACTGATTTCCCTGTGTTTTAGTAAATGGACTGTGATCACCATCTTGGAAGTTTTTCATGACAGTATGAAGTTGAGTGGCAAGTTGTGCCTCCCTTCACAAATGGAGGACCATTTTTTAATGGAAAAAACATGTTTTTTGTTTGTTTGCTTGTTTTGTCCCTAGGAATTTGCCTTTAGATTTGTTTAGCAATTGCCTCTTCTGATAAAATTTTACTTGCTGCACATTGAGGCTTCCAATCTAGGGTGACTCTCCGTTTCCAATATTTTTATAAGAAATATGTCTTTTAGCTAGCCTGGCTTTTTATTTGACACTGCTGTGTGGCATTGCTGGTAAGAGGAAAATTAAGTGTAGTCTTTGACATTATAGATGATTCTCGTGATTGCAGACAGAGTTGAAATGCGGGGAGACTTCTAATGGAAAATAAGCATTTTAGTACCCAACCTTTTTATTTTGAAGAGAATTTTTATTTGTTTATATATAACTGTCTAAAAGAAAATTATTCATAATATTCATTGTATTTGTTTCTTAGATGTTTAGAGATGCCCCCATGATGTTTAGAGAGGAAAGAGTGGGGTATCATTCAGAACCGTTTGCTAAATGCCCCAAACCTCCCATCTTTGAGTGTAATAGCTGTGCTTTCATTCAAGCTGGTGCTTCTTTGAATCCACAAGAAGTGAGCAATAAGAAACGTAAATAATAGGTCTCTTTTATTTTAAATCTCTAGCCCACATTGACTTTAAGGAATTTTTCTGTAATATGCTTACTATACTTACTCGAGTGATACGTGGTAGGATGAATGAACTCTAAAACTACATCTTCCAGACTTTACTGACTGAAAGATTACTTGGTCAAGGGGGAAAAGGCTGGGGGAAGTGGGGAGGTATTGGGTGAGAGTGTAGACCCTCTGTGGACTCTCACCATAAAACAGCTCACTAGAATCAATGAGAAGGTTGATGTCGCTCTAAGTTGACACCAGTGTGTTGATATGTGATTAAATGTGAGCCTAAACTAACAAGGACCAACACCAGAAATATGGAAGTGGTCACATTGTAGTCATGTAGAATGTGTAGAACACAAGACTAGTTAGCAAATGGCAGCAATGTTTGGGCAATGTCTTGAGAAACACTGCTCTAAATTAAGTTAGAGACCCACTGATACAAAACTCTAATCATAAAGGTGGCTCATACAGAAGATGGAAGGTAGCCCTTGTTTGGGGAGAGTAAAACTTAAATTGGAGCCTTCTATAATCCACCCCTTCTGGGGCTCACTTGGCTCATCTTTAAAATGATGAGAATAGATGACATGATTCCTGATTTCTTCTGGATCAAATGTTCTGTGATTGTTTTTTTTCCCCCTGGATCCTGATAGTTGGCAATAAGAAAGCTCTTGGCCCTTCCCAGCTAGTCTGAGCTATGCTGTCTGAACTGACACTGGGTTTGGTTTCCAGTCATTTACCACAATCCAGATGCAGTGAAGGCATGATTCACTTAAAACATTGCATAGAGATACCTCTTAATAGCTATTAATAATGCAGACTCTTTCTCCTGGTATATAGTCAAGACTACTTTGTTTACAGATCACAAAAACCAATTTAAGTTAGCTTAGGTATACCCACATACACATATCCTAAGTAGAATTTATTATAAGTATCTGGAGCCAAGGTGTCCTCTGGTCCTGAATCCAGATAAGTAGCCTTTGCTTTTACCCTGTGCTCATGTAACCTTCCAGTAGGTTCATTTTGCCTGCTGCCCACATAGAGCTAATTTAGCATGCTGGGGAATTGCAGTAGAGAAAGAGCTTAATTAATGCAGAGCCAGCTGAACAAGAGACTGGGGTTTTATTATTACTCAAATCAGTCTCCCTAGGAATTCGGAGGCTGGGGCTTTTCACGGATAGTTTGGGGGAAGTGGGCAGTGGTTAGGCAATGGTGCTTGCTGCTGATTGGTTGGAAGTGCAATCATAGGGGTGTGGAAAATGGTCCTCATACACTGAGTCAATTCTGGGTGGGGCCACAGGAGTGGTTGGTGGATTCAGGTGGAGCCATTATTATTAGAAATGCAAAACAACCTGAAAAGACATCTCAAAGAGCCAATCTTCTACAGTAGTGATGTTCTCTGTAGGAGTAATTGGGAAAAGTGCATATCTTGCGAGCTCCAGAATAATGGCTAGTAATGGATAATACAGCCCATTGTTCCTGAGGTGTCCAGGATCCCCTTTTTACCCTCCAAAGTGCCTCATAGATAAGCAATTTTGTTTGGGTTAAATCTTTCCCACGGTGGCCATTATAACTCTTATTTTTGGTAAGGTTCACCCATTTCTCTAGAAGAGAATAGGTTCCAAGATAGAAGACTCGTTGAATCCAGATGGGCCCACTCTTCTCTGTCTTCCTTAATCTTACCAACCTACTGGACCCAGTCCAGCTTCTTCCTGACCCAGTCAGATATCTGAGGCCTCTAATTGGATGCAATCCTATTAATTATAAGATCCAATCTGATCTTGGACCCAGCCAGTATAAAAATTACTCAAATAAACTTGAGCTCAAAACACAAGTTTGTGGAGCTTGAATCAAAGAGAACTCACCCATGATCCCAGTTGCTGTGAGACATCAGTGGTCACAATGGACCAGGCAGGTATATTTACCTGGTCACTTGGTGCTCCTGGGAGTCACTGAAAGTCCAGTTTGGATCCCATTTTTGATACCAAAGTGTTAAAAACTTTAGGCAAGTTAAATTTTGCAGAGTTTATTTGCACTAAAAGCAATTTGTAAATCTGTCATTGGATCCTTGGGGTATTGCTTCGCCAGCTGGAAACCTCTGTGGCCAGTGGTGCCTTTGCCCAAGTTTTTACTCAGGCCCACTAGGCTCGTTCCACCCATTCACCCTGGCAGGCTGTGCTTGACCCACGCTACTAGCCTGAATCTCACACCCACCAAGGGCAAGCCAGGCGTGGAGCAGCAAGGGGTGTGTGAGCAAGTGAGTGTGGCATGGCAGGGTGGGCAGCTCCCCACGAGACTGTGGCTGGACCAGGTATACCCCAAGCAGCTTCCACAGATGGCACTGGAGGACATGGTGGCACCTGGAAGCTTGGCGATGCCAGGAACTGCAGAGCCCCAGAGAGGGTGTCACAGCCCTGACTTGGCAATCTCCTAGGTCTGGGCTCCAAAGGGTTGCAGCTCTTCTCTCTTCTCCTCATCTTGTTGTCACCCGCAATGTGGTGAACAAGGGGCATGTTTCAGCCCTGTCTGTGTTACAGCTCTTTTAGCTCCACCATTCAGTGGGTCCTGAGTTCTTGTCCTGCATCCTGGAAGAATGAGGTACACAGACAAGTGGAGGTTGAACAAGGTGAAGAGGAGCTTTATTTAGTGACAGAGCAGCTCAGAGGAGACCTGCAGTGGGTAGCTCCTCTCTGCAGGCAGGGTCTCCTGGAGTGTCTGTCTCTCAGCAGAGAGGAGGCCCTGGGGTGGGTAGCTCCTCTCTGCAGCTGGTCATCTGGTGGCCTCCTTGAGTCTGTCCGAGTCCAGGGTTTTTATGGGTTTCAGGGGGGAGGAAGTGTGTGCTGATTGATTCATGGGAGGCCATGGATGGGCCAGAAAAAGCATGATAAGTTCCCATTTTGGTCTGTCAGCCCAGCCCCCAGGCTTTGGGCCACCCCTGGCTTGAAGGTGGGGTTTCACTGAGGACCTACCCCTTTCCACGCAGAGGCTGGCTTGTCTCCTTCTGTCATCCACTGGAGCCCAGGCTGTTTGCACTGAGGGGTGCCTACAGGCCAGCACCAAGCTGTCCTGAGCACCCCCCTTGGCCTCCCTCTCATGCTCATTAGCACCCAAACTTGGGAGGGGACTGAGGCAGTGAGGTTGGCATATCAGCACTGCCCCTAGTGTGTGCACACCTGGCCGGGTTGCAACAGTGCCTGGGCTCAGTGTCAACTTTGCTCCAAGATCAGAGCAGGTGCCGGAGCAGGAAGAGGCTAGGTAGCGGGAGCAGGCACTTGTGAGCTGGTAGGGGCAAGGGTTTCCTGGGTCTCCAAGAGTGCAGAAATGCGTGGGCCCACAGCTAGGGCCAGGCGGCTGCAACTGCTCCCAGGAGGGCAGGGCCCCTGCCCACTCCCAGCTCCCAAGAGCACAAAGATGCCTGGGTCTGGAGCCGCAGCTGGATGGCTGCAGCTGCGTTCAAGAAGCGGGAGCTCTCACCCTGCCAACTCAGAAGCGGGTGAGGCTTCCACCTGTTCCCAGCTCCCAGGGCTCCATGGAGTGTGCAGCCCCGACTGCGCTCAGGTAGCATGAGCCAAGCACAGTCTGCCAGGCTGAATGAGTGGAACAAGCCTAGTGGGCCCGACTGCAGCCAGCATCATGGCAGTGGCCACTCCAGGTGGGCTGCCGCTGCCATCAAATCGAGCAGCCCTCAGAACCAGAGGAGTTTCAGAGAGCTGCTCTTCACAATGTGGCAGGCAGTGTTTATGGATGAAAATGGAAGTACAGAAACAGCTTGACTGATTACAGCTTGGCCTTTGCCTCATTTGAACCTGGTCTAATCAGTTGGCCACTTGTGACTAACTGAAGCACAGCTGCTATGATTGGCTAAGACTCTGCTATTTGTTAAAAAAAAAACAACAAAAAAAAAAAAACAAAAAAACTCCTAGGATAGGTTTTCAGTTGGTACGTACTAAGTTAGGTTGCAGTTGGTTACATGAGGACTCAAAGTACAGAGGTGTCCTCAGGCCAAATTTACTTTAACACCAAATCTAGTCCAGTCAGCTCTGGTTGAAGACTGAATTACTCCATATAAACAACTGCTGAAGTTCTACCTCTGTGGATTAATTATGGTGGCAGGGGATCTTCCCAGAGAAAGGGAGTAGTCATTAGCTTAGGACAGGAGAATCACAGGGAAAATCTAAATTATCATCTGACTCATCTCTTAGGCATTAGGGTCATGCCTACAGTTTTTCTTTAATTATCAATGATCTCTGGGTCGATTAGCAAAACTCATAATTCTTGTTTGGAGCCTCCTTATCTTCCCCCTGTTCTCTACCCTCAAACTCCCCACGTGGGTTACTAGCAATGGGGCCAAGTTGGGAAAGGGTTGGGAGTTGTTCAGAGAGCTGCATGGACGTAGATCTGAGTGTATTTCAAAGACAGCTTCAATGCCTAGTTTATGGTAGAAACCTGAAGATTGTTTATAAAGGGCATCCTGTGACTTTACATGGGTCTCTGAGACTCAGGTGGGGGAGAGGAGGTCTCTGATACTCTTCCTTAAATGGCTTCAGTGTCTTTTGATCGGTCCTTTTAATCTTTCATTGAGCTTCAGTTTCCCCATCTGTAAAATTGGGATGATGAGTGTAAGGACTCACTGTATTGCTGCAGTAATAGATATGAAAATGTTTTGTGGTCATTACCCACATTGTACCCACCCTGTGTCAGTAAGTGCTTTACAAATGTGAACTCATTTAATGCCCACAGTCCTGTTAGGAGGTAGTAGTAGTACACTCATTTTACAGATGAAGAAACATGGAAAATAAGTTGTCATATAGCTAAATTGAGAGTCAAGGTTTAAACCCAGGCAGAGCTCTTAGCCATGCTCACATGCTGTGCCTCCCCGGCACCTTCTTAGAAGGAGCACTGTTACTCTCTCCAGATGTCAGTTCTCTATGTAGTCCTAAGAGGTTCTTGCAGCCCTATCCACTAAGCTCTTCTGTCTGTTGCTTTTGCTTCTTTTAGATTGACGACACTGGCACATTTCAAGTGATAGTGGTTCCCTCTGGAGCCGACTACACACCAGCATTAGAGAGACTCCAGCGGTGCACTTTCTGCTATGGTAAGACCCACAGAGAGAAGATAATTTGATCAGGCCTATTAAGCATGTTGAGTCACCATTGGCAGGGGCAACTGGAACTTGGCAGCAGGGATACTCATGGCCTGAGGAGGACTTCTCTGGGGTTCTGGATGCGCCCTGTCACACTTCATCTTCCACAGATGAATCCTCTCAGCTCAGCAAACATGGTCTCTCCCTATATATCCCAGCAAAAGAGTTACATTCCAGGCCTTTCTACATAGTGCAGCTTACAGGAAATGGTAATGATTCTTAGAACAACTTAGCCTACTTCATTGCCAAGTTTTTATGCTATAAAGTATATTTATGTGTTTTCTAAATCTCAAATGTTCACAGCCACAAAGAAATGTTTGAAAGCAATTCAGCACCCTCCTACCAGCTTGGGAATATTTTTTAGTACAGTCAAAGTGGAAAATAGCAAAATTCATACATTTCTCATTGAAAAAAGTCTCCCAAATATTAAGCATCAGAAAGATTTGCAGTGTTGATTTATTTGTAGTGTTTTATACATAATGTATAGGTCTAACTAGAAAACTGGACTCTAATCTTCCATTTGAGTGTTCTAATAACTACAAAGTGGAAGCCACTGGAGTCATTGGTGGCTGTAATAGCTAAGAGATATAAAGCATTTTCTATCGGCCATGCACTGTTCTAATTCATGTAATATCAATGATGGTGATAATGACAGTTAATACTTAAATGATTGTGTTTATATTCCAAGCACTGTTTTAATACCTTTAAATGAATTATGTCATTCAGTCTTTAAAATCACCCTAAAACATTTGAACTACTGTGAGTTCCATTTTACAGATAAGGAAAATAAAGCTTAGAGATAATAATTTGCTCAGGGCTTCACAGCCATATCAAACCCAAGGCAGCTAACTCTAAACCATTTGCAGTTTATGAAAAACAGAGGTCTCATTCTTCTGCTCCCTAAATCTCTCCATTTGAGCCTGTAGGAAATGCTTGATTTTTCTCCTTCATGTGTATCAGTGAGATGAAAAAGGCTGCCATATAAATGACCTAAATGAGGAAGGTAGTAATTCTGAGGGAGAAGTAGGGTTTCTGGTCTTTAATAACCCCTCTTCTTTCTGTCTTCCCTCTGCTCCCCTCTAGTAAATTTCCCTCTTTCCCTCTCTTTCTCTTGACTGCACAGAATTGGTTTAGGCACTGGCAGTCTTACTCAAAACAGTTAAAGTGCTTTACATACTGTGGGGAGGTACATTCCACCCCATGTATTCTCAGTTGCCTTTTCAAACATGTCAGTTACAACAGTGTGATGGTATGTTGCATAGTCAGAAGTTGCACATGTGTGACTGGGGATAGATTTTGGCTTCATTTCTTGGCTTAAAACCTTGTTTTGTCTCTTAGGCGTATAATAAAAGATTTTGGCTGTCGTTTCCTGCAATTAAAAATCCTACAAAACTGAGCAAATGGGCAGCCTACTGTCCCTGATTTTAGAAACTGCTTTGCACACAGGTGACTGTTCTATCATCTGACCATTATACAGGACCATAAAATTTTAGTAAATTTCAGTAAGGGAACCATAACTTATCCAAAGTCACATCTTGATTGAGTCCATGAACAAGACTGTAGTGAGAATTTTGTTACATCCCCTAGGATCAGCACTCTGGTTATTAATCTTTCATCTAAGTTTTTATTCGTGGCCTATGCCTATATATCTAGTACCAGCTGTCCATACTCATGTTACTCCATGTTTCTTTCTTATCTTTGGTTATTAAAGAGGCTATTTTCATTCTCAACCATCAATTAGTATTGAAAACCTAGGATTACAAAATGTCAGTTCTGAAAGGGGTCTGTAGGTGAGTCTGGTCCTACCACCTAATTTTGCAGAACTATGCTGAACTGAGGCCCAGTGGTGACTTGGCTAGGGGCACACAGCTTGTTACTGAAACGAGACCAGAACCCAAGCATTCCAGCTCTCAGACCAAGGGACCTCCCCACTACTATACCACCTGGCCTCATCTGTAACAATAAAATGCTGACTTCTTATATAGAAACTTCTAGAAATACTGGCGTGTCCTTTGGCAAAATTATTTTACTATCCTGGCCACAGTCTCTTCTGTAAAATTACAAGATTAAATGACCTCCAAGATCCTTCCATTTCCATTTTTTTATTCCTCTGAATATTCATTGTGGTCATATTCAATAAAATCCTGTCTGTTTTTAGTATTATGCATTCTTTTATTAAATGAGATATGCACATTTATAAAATGACCTCATTTAGGAAAGTCCATTAATATCCAATATTCATTTAACAAACATGTATTCAGTTTTCAGCTAATGAGCACTATGGAAATGCACAGATGAGCTTTGTCCTTAAAGATCACTCATAGGTAGACATTGAGTTATAAACTTATTTAAATTGAGATAAAAGATACATTGCTTTTTTCACTTTTACTTTGTAAGCACTTCTTCATAGTAGAACAATATGAGCATAGCGATAATATTGTCAATCTAGAGCGATCAGTCACTGTTATGTTGTGATACAGTATACCCTTGCATGCACGAGACAAACTGTCCACTTCTAAAGACATAAACTTGAAACACAGCCAAGATTAAACTTCTGTTGAAAACAGCCTAATCTTTAAAAGTCTGATAGCTTTAGTAAATGGAGTCCAAGACACAGGCTGGATATAAAATCTGTACTTTTGGGAGACAGATGCAAACCATGTACAAGGCAATCTTCCTGTTACTATTTAGTCACTTTTAACATCAAAGACTATGCAGTCTCTAAATGTCAAAATGTTTGACATGCTATCTTCCCTTTTCTATTTCTACTTAGTAACCCAGAATGACTTTTGGTTCACAGATGTATGCAAGCCAGATGCTTCTTGTGACCAAGCCAGACCACCCCCTGTGCAGTCTTACATGGATGCTGCTTTCCTTCTGGATGGCTCCCGGAACGTGGGAAGTGCTGAATTTGAAGACATAAGAGCTTTCCTGGGAGCACTATTAGATCACTTTGAAATCACCCCAGAGCCAGAGACTTCTGTCACTGGAGACCGGGTGGCCCTATTGAGCCATGCTCCCCCCGACTTCCTACCCAACACTCAGAAGAGTCCAGTTAGAGCTGAGTTCAATCTCACCACCTATAGCAGTAAGCGCCTCATGAAGAGGCACGTGGATGAGTCAGTTAAACAACTAAATGGAGATGCTTTTATTGGTCATGCCTTACAGTGGACTCTGGACAATGTCTTTTTAACTGCACCCAATCTGAGAAGAAACAAAGTCATATTTGTGATATCTGCTGGGGAAACCAGCCACTTAGATGCGGAAATCTTAAAGAAGGAATCTTTGCGAGCCAAATGTCAAGGGTATGCCCTATTTGTGTTTTCCCTTGGCCCTACTTGGGATGACAAGGAACTGGAGGATCTCGCTAGCCACCCTTTGGATCACCACCTGGTCCAGCTTGGCCGAATTCATAAACCTGACCACAGTTATGGTGTGAAGTTTGTGAAGACCTTTATAAACTCAATCAGGCGTAAGTCATAAAATCTGTTCTTCTCTGCACATTAAGAATATACATAGTATCACTAAAAAAAGGTTGATGAGCTAACATGGATACTTGGAAACCTCTTGTTTGTCTTCAAGGGCACTTCAGGGTCAGAAAAGAAAATATATAATGACAGATCGTAGAAGGGAGGAAACCTCTGGTTCCTACACATTTAGTTTTCTGGCTCATTTTTTTTTTATGCCTCTGGTTCCTATGGAGAAGCAAGCATAACAAGCAGCTGTTCACACATCTGTCTTCATGGAGCAGTGCAGTCCGGGGGTGTGAAGTCACAGCCTGGACTTTAGCTACAAAGTAGAAATCCTTGCCATGTAACCTTAGCATACTGCCCTTTGATGGAAAGTTTTATCTGTTAAGGCACCAAAAAAGAGAGCCAAAGAAAAATTAAACAGTTCTTGGCTTTGCTTTCACAAGTTCCTGAGGCAGAGTTTGAAGTGTTAGGAGATACCATTTTACCTGTCAGAATGAAAAATACAGCCTTGCAAAACTTTCTTAGCCTTGTTAATGGCTCTTTTTATGATGCCAGTAATTAGTGTAACTGGTGCCCATTAAAAAAAAACATGGGCTGCATTTCTTGGAGTAAGTTTGCCTTGAAAATATGCAATCCATTTTGAATGCAACAGGATGGATAAAAATAAGCTGTATCCTAATATGATTCTGAAGGGTGAAAAGCACTTGGTAGGATTTGCAAATGTTTTCATGGTAAATGATCCCTTGAAGTCCAGATACAGAAAAATGAACACACAGGCAAAAGAATACCCAGTGTGGCTCAACTGAAGTCCTAATTGTGTCTCAAATGTGCCTGTGATATTACGTGGCAAGCCCAGTTAAAGCTGTAGAGACATAGACTTATCAATCAGTGTAGGGTGAGGTCTAAAGAAGCCTTGGAGATTGTTGTTGGGGCTGATAGTATATCCTCTATGATTCAAACTGACTCTAGGACCAGTAGTACCAGTGTCACTTGGGAGCCTATTAGAAACATAGAATCTTAGGACCCAATGCAGTCATTCTGAGCCAGAATCTGCATATTATAAAGATCCCCAGGTGACTCATATGTATATTATGGTTTGAGAAACACTTGGATAGGAACAATAAGCTCCCAGAATGAAATTTATGTGGATGTATTCTGGAATAGAAGCCAGAAAGAAAAGCTAAGGATAAAAGGAAAAAAAATGGGGATGGGGTCATTCTGAAGAAAAGAATCATAAGGCATCTGTAAGGGTAAAAAAAGTACACCTCTCAAGACTGATAAACTTGTAAAGAAACTCTCATCAAGAGTTTGGCAAGAAGTTGGAAGAAGTCTTATGATGGAATTTCCTTCCCCACTCCCCCAAAATTCTTGGTAGTGTTTTATGGGTTATTAGCCAAATTTTATTAGATAAATAGCACCACCCCCTGCCACCAACTGAGGAAAGGTAAAAAGATGTTTTAAGAAAAAAGTACTTAGGGTACGTGAGAGATACATAAAGTGCTTTGGGAAAACTATAACCGTGATGAAATTATATACCATTCTTCTGGAACCTAGATCTATAAATCTGTAATCTTTAAAATGTAACTATAAAAGTACAAGTCAAGAAAGACTTTGCATAATCATGTTCAAGTCTACATGCTTAATTCCATAGCAGGCCCACAGACTTGCACTAACGCACTCAACATTAACCTATATTTACTGGGGAACTTCTCTGAGCCACTCACTGTTCTGATGCTGGGTATCAAGGAGTGACCAAAATAGTCTTGGTTACTGACTGGTCTTCTGGTCTAGCTCCCTTGCTTTGTGGCTCTTACTTAAATACACTGTTATAGTAGAGTTGACTGTCAAGCACAGTCCACATCAATCAACACATTTTCTAAGAGAAACAAAACTGTTGACAAACCATCTGATACTTAACACAGATAAAAAGAAATTAAAATTCAGGTGCTCAATAACAGTAGCCTCACAGTCTTAGGCCATTCAGTCCAGAGCACACAGTCCTACCTACAACAGCAGCTCTGGAGACAGTGTTGGATCACAGTCCAGGACCAACTCGCTACTTATCATGACCCGACCGTGGGTGACCAGGAAGAGATCTAGTTGTGTTTAGCAAATCTATTTGATTTAATGCTTCAAAGAAATATAGAATAGATTTTTAAGAATTCCCATCAAAAATGGCTTTTAAATCTTTACATGGTATAAAAAGAGGCATGCTTCATTGTTATGAAAAATTAATACACTTCCACATGAAATGAGCCACTAATGAACTGAACCCAAGATGTTAGCGCTGTTGTCGCTGTTGTTACTGATTCAAAGACCATAAAGAAAACGTTTTTTCCCCTTTGCATTTTGATATTTCTAAGGAGCAAATAAATAAATACTCTGGTTAGTTTATATCAATTAAAAGCCAGACCATTAGAACTGGCTCATGGTATCTCCTCTAATGGTTGACCTGCTTTAGCAGCTAAGAGGGTCTTACTGAAAAGTTAGTTGAATTCACCTATAAATGCAGAAGGGATATGTTTTCTAAAGTCGGTTTTAAAGATTCCCCTGAGAAATCTGCTTTCATTTCATGTGACCACCTTAGTTGGTATTTCTCTTGATGGCTATTTAAAACGGTAAAGTGGCACTTTGTGTACAGAGCAGATTGCAGTAATGTTAACAGTCATGAATACAAGACTCATCACAGGCTTTTCTCTTCTAGGTGCAATCAACAAATACCCACCAATAAACTTAAAAATAAAGTGCAATAGACTTAACCCTGCAGATCCAAGGCAGCCCCTGCGACATTTCCGAAGGTATTGTCTGCTTGGTGTTACTTGATAAATCAGAATGCCCCCCGCCTTTCTTCTCTCTATTTTCCTCCTCCTCCCCGTCTTGCTTTTCTTCCTCCTTCATCTGACATATATGATGGCTGCAGCCTACCTTCAGATGGTTTTCCTAAAGGGAAGTAGGATAGGGTGTGTGTGTGAATGAATATATGTGTACATTATGTACATATATACATATAGAGAATAGCAAGATAGTAACTGTTGGAGAATATAGGTGAAAGATATACAGGTTATTTATGATTCTGTTCATTCTAATTTTCTGTGAATTTCACAATTAAAAACTTGTAAAACTTAGTGAAAGAGTGAACAGTAATAAATGTGTCTGAAGAGAAGCTTAATGAACTATAGAAAATGCTGAAATAGAATGAAGAGATGATCAAGAATTTTAGAGACAAAATGAAATGGGAAGATCTAATCTATATCTAATTGGAATTCTAGAAAGATGAAATAGAAATAATGAGAGCCAATATTCAAACACATAAAGAGATGATCATATTCTAGAACTTATGCATGACATGAATTCACATGAAGAAAAAACAAGATATAACAGGCAAGATAAATAGAAAGCAACAGTTAGACATAGTATGGGGAAATGCAGGACACCAAGACAAAACTTAAAAGCAGCCAAAAAGAAAAGTCAGATCATCTACAAATAAATTATAATTAGGCCGGTAGGTGATTTATCAATTGTAACAGTGGAAACCACCAAACTATTGAATAACTTTAGTGGAAGAAAATTTTGTCAACTTAGAAACACTGTCTTAAGACAATTTAGACTTAAAAAAATAGTTTACTACAAAGAAGCCTTTACTAAAACTTCTAAAGTATGTACTTCAAGAAAAATAAAAAATAACCACAGAAGAAGGGAATGAGATGCAAGAGGCAATAGTAAGTGATAAAATTCATCAGTATTTAGTTAAATCTAAACAAATTTGTTTTTGTTTGTAAGACAGAGTTTCACTCTGTTGCCCAGGCTGGAGCGCAGTGGCATGATCTCAGCTCACTGCAAACTCCACCTCTGAGGTTCAAGCAATTCTCCTGCCTCAGCCTCCCGAGTAGCTGGGATTACAGGCATCCACCACTATGCCTGGCTAATTTTAGCCATGCCTGGCTAATTTTTTTTTGTATTTTTCAGGATAGATGGGGTTTCACCATGTTGGTCAGGCTGGTCTTGAACTCCTGGCCTCAAGTGATCCACCCACCTCAGCCTCCCAAAGTATTAGGATTACAGGCATCAGACACCGTACCTGGCCTAAACAAATGTATTTTTAAGTAATATATCTAACTTTTGGGATTACAAAAAAGTTGACTTGTTAACAACACTATGAAAATAAAACATTTCACCTGGTGATTTTAACAGAAAAAGTTCTAAGACTATAAATATTAATAAACATTTTTGATTTATTTAAATATGAGAAAAGACATCAAACAAAAATAATCTTGTATTATTAAAAAATGAAGCCTTGGACTTTAAGGAAAGAAAGGTGATACTAAAAAAAGAGGGTATTAATAATGTAAGTCACAGGGAGATAAATGGAGTTAAAAGATTCTAGGAGCTTGTATCATTTGAGCTGGGGGTTAGGCTATTGAAAAACTTGAGATGCTTAAAAATGCATTACAAATTTTAAGGGCACACATGAAAAAGGAAAATAGAAATTAGCTAACTAACAAAAATCTAGTGAGGTAAAATAGGATAGAAAACAAGAATGTAATAAATATTTTTTTAAACAAAAAGCCAAGAAATAAAAGTTTCTTTAAAAAGGCCAAAAAAAAAAAAAAAAAAAAAAGACAAGTAGAAGGCACAATGACAGCAGAATCAAGTCCATTTAAATATGTGTGTAATCACGAAAAAAAACAAAAAAAAAACAAAAAAAACAAACCAAAAAAAACATGAACATGCCAGTTACAATCAGCGATTGATGGATTTGATTTTAAAAACAAAATAAAATCCAGCTTTGCCCGGGCACGGTGGCTCACGCCTATAATCCCAGCACTTTGGGAGGCTGAGGCAGGTGGATCACCTGAGGTCTGCAGTTCGAGACCAGCCTGGCCAACATGGTGAAACTTCATCTCTACTAACAATACAAGAAATTAGCCGGGCGTAGTGGCAGGCATGTGTAATCCCAGCTACTTGGGAGGCTGAGGCAGGAGAATCACTTGAACCCAGGGGGCAGAGGTTGCAGTGAGCCAAGATTGCACCACTGCACTCCAGTCTTGAGGACAAGAGCAAAACTCTGTCTCAAAAAATAAAGAAATAATAAAATCCAGCTTCAACTGCTTTCAAGACACACATCCACAATATAAGGAAATGGAGAGGCAGAAAGTAAAATGATGGAAAAAAATATACTGGGCAAATATATCAAAAATAAAGGTAGAATAGCTATATTTATATCAGATAATATATACTTTTAAATAAAACCATTTCATAGGGATAAAGAGGATGACTACATGACGATAAAGTGTTAAATTTATGAGGAAGATAAAACAATTTTAAATTGATAAGAGGGTCGTAAAATCTTAAAATATACAAAAGAGAAACTGAAAAACCACAAGGAGAAATTGTCAGTGAACCATCATCAAAATTTGAGATTTCATTACACTAGTTTGAATATTGATAGGTCAAGTAGACAAAAATTAGTAATGATATAAAAGATTTAAACATAAGTAATAAACCATTTAGTAGACACATGCAGAAGCCTGAACAGAAAAATTAGACATCTGGATATTAACAACTGTTAAGGTGGAGTGTTTACAAGTGTTCCTTGTGCAACTTCTAACTTATAAAGCAAGTGTCAACAAATCTCTGAGAACTGGTGTCATATAGTCCACATTGTCTGACCACAGTGCAACTAAGTTAGAAATTAATAACAATATTTTAGGCTGGGCACGGTGCTCACACCTCTAATCCCAGCACTCTAGGAGGCTGAGGTGGGTGAATCACCTGAGGTCAGGAGTTCAAGGCCAGCCTGGCCAACATGGCGAAACCCCATCTCTACGAACAATACAAAAATTAGCCAGGTGTGATGGCACACACCTGTAATCCCAGCTACTTGGGAGACTGAGAAGGAGGGTTACTCCAACTCAGGAGGCAGAGGTTGCAGTGAGCCAAGATCACATCACTGCACTCCAGCCTGGGCAACAGAGTGAGACTCTGTCTCTAAATAAATAAATAAATAATAAATAAATAAATAAAATAAAATAATGTTTTAAAAGCCTATACATTTTTTTTTTTTTTTTTTTTTTTTT